>NC_080633.1:29305811-29924874 GCF_027579445.1 Ammospiza nelsoni | reverse complement strand
TCCCCACAGCCTCCTTTTATGGCTAATGCAGTGAAATAGGCACATTCGTCCTGAGATTTATTAGGCTGATTTCAGACTAAGAAATTGCACCCTAGAAGATCTTGACTATTGCACGACTTGCTTCAAGATGACTTTTGCTCCTACATATTATAGCTTCACCAAACAGAAATTGAAGGACATCAGTAGCTTGAAATCCAGTCCTTAAAAGTGAGTCATAAAACAGAATTTAAAAATCTGCATTGATCTGATTACCTTCGTGTAGTTTGATTATTTAACGCTTCCTGACAATAAATTCAAAATTGTCTTTCTGGGTTCCAACATCAGCTACAGAAAGACATTATCCTTCTTTTAACTCTGTCTTGTGGTAAGGAAATGTATTTGGATTCATTATACACACTGAAAAAAACTCCAACCTATAAAGCATCAGTTTCCCATCACTTAGATTCACTTACTTGTAAGAAATCTTAATTCAATAGTTGCTGACAGTGATTTATATTTGAAGATGTTTGTCTGATTAAATATTAACTCTTAGTACACCACAAGCTCCTAAAATCTCTCACTCAGGTTATATGAAGAGGTGTGATCATCAATAGTGGTTTCTAACTGACAGATGTCAGGAACTATTAATTTTCTTTCTTTTGCTTGACATTCTTGCTGCTGTTTTCCTAACATTTTTTCTGAATGAAATTTTTGTATAAATAAAATCCATAATTTTTTGTCAAGTGCATGAATCTACCTCCTAAGGAAGACATGAAAATCAGCTAAATAACCTAATAAAGAAAAAATGAGATTTAAACACAAATGATCCAACATATATATATGTATGTATATATACATTTATAGATATATGTGCATAAGAAAACCTCTGCTCATGATTGGAGCTAAGAACATTTTGGTTCCTATGATAGATTAAAACTATTAAACCTTCTTCAAATCTTAAAAAAATGCCTACTTTTCCCAAGCATGTCACAGATGATCTCTGCTGTGGCCCTGTGTGTGGCCAGATGGAACTCGTGGTGCCTGCTGTTGGACACTTTCAGTCAAGCTCTACCAGTGGTGACACCCTGGGAGCTATGGCAGACAGCTCTGGGGATGTCCATGGCTGTGCTGTGGGATGCAGGCAAGGAGAGCTTTTGGCTCATGGTCTCTGAGATGGAAATTTAATGTCCTTCAGCAGCACTCCTGTGTGAGATGCTAAAGATGCCCTGATTTATTAGAGCTGGTTGAAAATTTTCTGGTGGAACGCTTCTCTGATGGAAAATACTGATTTTACAGGATTGAAACATTTCACAGGAACATTTTGATTCCATTGAAAGTTTCAATGGAAAGCAGGCAGGCAGGCTGTCCGGGAAGCCTGTGCTCCTGGTTGCATGCCAGCCTGGCCTTCCCTGGCTCCCTGCTCCTTCAGCTTCCTGACACCCCAACCAGGCCTCTGCCTCAGCACTGGGGTGGCTGCGGGAGGGAAACATAAAGTGGGGGGGCACTGGTCCCTTCACAATCACTTCTTTCCACAGAAGAGGAAGTCTGTTTTGTAGGTTGATCTACTAGCAAGGTGATACTGACACTATTTGCTTTCCTTTTGCTTGCACATCACACACATTAGAAATATGATCACAGGTAGAAAGAATTCAGTATATTCACACTGAAGTAACGATGCAGCTGTTAGTGCCTGAAGCATTTATTCCCTAAGATAAGGTCCAAAAAAAAGTCACTGTGCAGACTCAGGATGGTGAAAACAATTCACATTTTATCTCTAGACATACACAGAATTGTCTCAGTAGAAACCTTCCAAACAAAAGAGATATCTGTCAAAATGTGTATATATGTGTGTGCATGTGTGTGTGTGTGTGTGCGTGCATGTGTGTATACATATGTGTACATACATATTTTTTTCTCACACCTTGTTTATTCATTTATGTATTTATTTATTATATATTTATTGTTGAATTTGCTCAGGTGAGGATAACTAAACTCATTTTTGTCTCACCCAGCCTTGAAACTAGAGTTAGGGAGAAAAGAGAAAGTGTTTGTTTAGAAATGCCTCTAGTATATTTTAATAGACACCATAGAAATTTATAAGCCTAGATAAAAGAACTTTCCATACATGTTGGTTAATATGCCTGCTGACTTGAGCTTTGTCTTAATGGTCATCACTTGAGCTTAGAATTCTGTTTTGGGCCATGGCAGGCACCTGTAGAAATCAGTTGTCTCATCACTGCCCACACAGACTGCATCTTCTTGTAGGTTTTATTGGCATGTGCAGGACAATTTTCACACCACCTGTATACAGTCAGTAAAACTACTAACACAGAATTAATTGTTTCTGAAGTATTTTGGGTGATTTGGATTAAACAAAGGAACAAACAAACAAGAATGTCCCAATGTATGTTCTGCATTCTACCACCTCTGGAGAAATACACAAGCTATGAGTTTTTATGTGCACATGCTTACAAGTTTTGACTTCCATTGAGGTGTCACACTGCTAAATATTTCTGTGCTATTTCCTCAAATTTGGTAGGTGGCACACTTACAGTACATCCAATCAGTGAATCAATAAATAATGAAACCTGTATATTAAGAAAAGTTTAACAAATAAGTGCTCATAATGAAAGTCAGTGTTGTGGGCTTTTTCTCCATGGTTTCACTGGCAATTGTGCTTTTGATCTGGGAGCTGTTAGGAGCTGTTGCACCACAGATGAAAGGAGTTAGAAAATTCCATATCATAATGCACTTAGATCAGTAATTCATGGAGCAGGTAATTCACAATGACTTGCTGGTCCTTTGATTGCACACGGTTTATGACTATTAGCAGTTTCCCCTTTCAAATTTGTATGCTTCCATACTTCCTTTCTGACCTCTTTTTCATCATTTATAGTCCAATTTGGTAGTGAAAAAACATAACTGGTGCTCAAGTGCATGGCTGTCATTCAAACCTCAATGCGTTAGTGAGCAGTTTGACATTTGTGACTATGAAAAAAAACATTAAGCAGGTGTACAAAACACTAACCAGGTCCCTCAAACAATGCTTTATGGGATTCACAACTTGCCTCTAGGCTATAAACCTGACTCAGCCTGAGTTTTCAAGGTAGATTTAATCTTGATATTTACACTCCAAATGTATCTTACATTAAAACACAATTGCAAAATAAATGATAGAAACATATTTTAAATGGAAGGTCACAGGAAGAGACTGTGTTACTGCAGGAGACTTGCAATGATGTGTTCTTTGGGGTTTGACAATTATCTGTCCTCTGCTTGCAAAATCAAGGGCTGCATCTTCAGCCTCAGTGAACTGGTTTGCTCAGAGGGGTCCTGGCTCTAACATTTTCTTGCTACTCCTCTAAGGGAGTAAGGTTCAAATTAAAACAAACACAAAAAAAAATGCTATTTAATCACTTTTAACATAGTCATCTGCTGTACAGGTGTGCACATATCACATTTTATTTCAGTTATACTTGCCAGGTTTCTGGGAACTGCTGTTGTGGCTTTACAAAGGTAGAGAGATTTCTACAAGTTGCAGGAATAACATCAGGTAAACATGTTAACAGAAGTTACTGTTTTGTCTCTAAGGGACTAATGTAATGTTGAAGTTGCTAAAAAAGCTCCCCAGAAAGAACATTGAAAACATTTGAGTAGTCAAGAAGGAATAAGAACTGTGAGTCTGTGAACTAAACAGTTCTTTAAGGTGTTCAATTAAACTAATATTTATGTATATATGAATTTAGAAACGATGCCAAAGTTCTCCCATGGAATCCCTCCCAGCTTCCAGTAGGCAGCAGGTTAGGGACTTCCTTCTCCAGAGGGCATCCGGATCACAGTGCTTAGTAGCCATTGATAGACATATCCTTCATGAATTAGTCTAATCTCCTTTTGAACCCTGTTATACTTTTGGCTTGTGCATCATCCTCTGGTAAGGAGTTTCATGATTTAATTGTACATTGTAATGAAAAGTGCTTCCTCTTGTTTGCCTGAAAATGGCTGCTCAAACTTGTGAGTGGGAGCACACGTGCCTGCTGTATCTGCTCTCTTTTGTTTAGAAGACAGAGTTAGTCTGTTCAAAGCCTTGTTCTTTTGTTTCTTATGATAAAAAAATCTATAGCTAACAGAACGTAGAGAATGGCATTTTGAGACTGCATCAGTACCAATGTATATGGACCAAATAGCTGAATATAGAGGCAATTCAATTGCAAATACTATTTTTTTATATTGTGCCTGGGATTGGTATGACACTTGTGAATTTTGAAAGCAGGAGTAACATAGGAAGGTTCAGATAAATGTTTTCAACACATGTGCACACACACGTGGGTGTACATTATCAGACTGTTTCTAAAGTGATGTGTGCTCATGCCCTTTGTGCAGCTTTTTTTCTTTTTTCAGAAATGTAAAAAGGTTTTGTGGGCAAAATGTGGCAAATTCACAGAAAGTGTGGAAAAGACCACACAGAAAAACTGAAAAGTCAGCACGGCAGCAGCTTGTGAACCATAACAGCAAAAAGAAAGTGAACATTTGCCTCCTTCTCACCCTCTCTTTTGCTTTGGAGAAGGTAGCCAGGTGGTGCCCATGCCCTGTTTGAAATGGCTGCCACAAGGGCAGTCCCACATCAGCAACTGAAAATGTAAGATGACTTACATATTTTGCTGCTTGTGTCATTCTATGCATTTAGTTTTGCTTTTTTTTGCTTCTTGGAAAAGATGACAAAAGCTTTGTTCAGCTTTGTGAAGGAAAATAGTATGTTGTTTTAGGATTACAGTATATTTTTAAAATCCAGATGAAGGCTTCCTTGAGTTTGCCATTCTCTCCCTCTATGAATTTAAAAAAACCTAAGTAGAAAGAAAAAGAAATATACAAACAAATATATTAAAATTAAAAATAAAAAATTAAATGCACAAAATATTTAAATAGTTTTTCTAGAATAAGTATAAAATGTTCCGGGCCTTACTGAAACACAGCATTTTGATATTTTCTTGGGTAAATTATACACAGAGTAGATTATTTTCCTAATATACTTTTTTTGAAATGTAAATTGTTTAGTCAGAATATTTTTTACTAAATATTTTTTTCCTTCTCAAACCAGGTATTTTTTCCTGCTCCTTTTTGTATTTTGTTCATTCCTTTTTCTCTAAGTACCACTAATTTTTTGCTCACAGGTCTACAGAAAAATTCAGCCTTGACTCTTGGTGTTTCCATGTCAAAGCCTTGTTGAACAAGCTGGATATTGTTCAGTAAGTACAGAACAAAACAAGCCCAACTATTTTTCCTAACTTGAGAGAAAAATAAACCCCACATTTGTTTTTTTGTTTTTTTTTTTTTTTTTTGTCTCCTTACTTGATTTTCCTGTTTAAGAGGGCATAAGTCCACTGACTGTTATTGCTAGAAGACCTTCAAAGCAAATAGTATTTTTTTCATTAATGTGAATATATTTCCTAGCATAGCAAGGCCCTAGTCCTTACTAACCTTTGAGGCAATTCTGCAGAAAAGTAAAAGGATGAATAATTTTAGAGAGACCTTGGTGTTTTAGGCCTCACTCCACATTAAACCACTTTTGGGGCCTGAGGATGGTTGGCCATAGCTGAAATAGCTGAGTAATGAGCTGCACAAATGGTTTGGGGTTCCTTTTCTGTCCAAATTAACACTTCTAGGCAGTGAAATGTCTGATAAATTCCATCTATCCAAAGGGCCACAGGTTACGGACAAAGAACAGTTAAAATTTGTCTCTGGGTAAGAAAGAAGTCATCTGCAGGACGTAAATGAGTGACATTCTATTGAGTCTCCTTACTGTTTATATTATTTTATTGGATATTTTCTGGGTTGTCTACTAACAGAAAGGAAAGTTGAGGTTTTTAATGAATTATTATTTTATTCATTATTCAGTGAATTAAAACCAAATCATTATCACCTCACTGACAGAAAAAGAAGTAAAAAAAAGAAAACAAAACCTTCTATATTCTTCTTTTTCCTGCTAGTTTATACTCCAACTTTAAATGGTTTTGCATGTTTGATGATGAATGTATTGACAAATGACTCTGAATCTGAATCTACCATTTTAGATGTGAGAAAGAGCGGACTTTTCCCAAAAAAAAACCCCAAAAACCCTAAACATGAGAGTTGATGCTCCTAGGACTTTAACTTCAAAGGTTTTGAGGCATTTTTAAGATTTCAATTTAAAAAACTCCACAGTGCTTCAGCAAAAGAACTGATTTGAGGTTGTAGTGTGAAGACTACCAAGACTGTTATAAAATGGGAGTGGAAACAAAAGGTAAACAGTTTTTTCCTAGGTACAAGAAGTCTATACTTTGTTTACCAGAGCAGCTCTTGGAAACTGTTGGAAAAAAATGCCCTGTAGCTTAGCAAGCCTAAAGAAAACAATTTCATAAACATAGATTTATTTCTTTGTTGTTACTTTGCAGGGTAAAAAAATCCCAGAAGGATTAGTCTTCTGCTCAGAATATTTGGCTGTTTCTTGCAGGTGTTTGGCTTTGAAAATGTTTGGGCAGAACACCAATAATTTGGTTTATAGATTATAGTGTTGCCCAGTTTCCTGCATGTTATTGCAACGTGGAACAATACCATTAAACCACCCCACATCTGCTATGGACCTTTTCTGGGGTTTTTTTTGCCTTTTTAGACTGTGCATCTCTTCACAAAACATTTAAGTGTGTCAGCTGTTTATCCAAGTAGCTACAGGACATCTCTCTCAAGATAGCTTACAGACACATCACATTTCATCCTCCTGAAGGGGAAGAGGACAGGAAACTTAATTTCAAAGGTCAGCATTGCTGAAACTTTCTGATTTCCATAAAGATTCCCGACAGTGACATCATATCTACTCTGTGTTCCCATGCTTTATGGCTGGAACTCCATTGCATGATGGAAATGTTGCAGGAGAATGACTGATCTTGACTTTCACCAGTGCTGTACTAGGCAAAAGTAACAAATGGTGTCATTGCTGAAGCTTGTGAAACAATATTTGTAGTCATGACTGTAGCTGGAGCCAACAACAGAGGCGCTGAACCAGAATCTACATAGAACCAAAACCTTGCCAAAGTCACATGTTATTTTATTTATTTGTTTTAACTTGACTAAGTAGGGTTTTGATCATCTTACCATGGCCCCTGTTCGTAAGAGTTCTATGGGCTTGTGAGAAAATAACTCTTTGGTGTTTTTAAATATGATTTCAATTAAATATTGTTATTCAGAACAAATGTTTCCACCTACCACATCATGCAACTGCAATCTGTGCTTTTGCTTTCAAGTCTGTTATAGTGAACACAGGTTAAATGACCACATAAAATAATTAATAGTGGCCTTGTGTAAAAAACAAATACATTCAGAAATAAGACTGAAAAATCCTAATCTCTAGTGTACTTGACCAAAACAGCATTCTGTTGGCCAAATTCTAAAATACTGGCTTTTGAACCATGACTGTAATAAGCTTCCCAGGAATTGAAAGCAGGCCACTTGCTGCAGGGATACGTTCTCAGCTGAAGGGTGCATGTTGGAAGTGATTATTAGTGTTTTTAATTATATCACAGCAAGTACTGTAACAAGTAGATCCATTATTTTTTTTAGTTCCATTTCTCAGCCATTTATTCTGTTTAAAGATGTGGCGGTGTTCTGCTCAACACCTGACACATGCTTCTCAAAAATGGCTCCATTTCAAATGTAAGTGAAGTGATCCCTGCACAAAAGGCCTGATGCACAAAATTATTGAGCCCTCATGTTTCTGATGGAAGTCAGGGTGACTTGTTCCTTAAAGACCCTTTCTGGACATTGCCACCAGTGGCAGTTGATTGGGTAAAAAAAGACTACATGGTACATATACATTATCATATTTTTATTCTTTATGCTAAATCACAGTGAAAGTTCTAATGAAAAAAAATAAAACAAGGAATAGTGCAACTTGTAAAATAAAGCTTTTGCTAAGTACTCGCAGTCTTCCCAGCTTTACGAGAAAGGCTGCCGTGAGCCATCTTTTTAATAACTTTAGGAAATATAATGTTACAAAGTTTCAAACATTTATAAAAGCCCACTAAATGTTATGTCAGACTTAAGGGTCTGACCTTTTTAACCTCAAAACTACAGACATTTTAACCAACCTGCTTTCATAAAAGAAATATTGATAGACCCGTAACTCTTGTGAATCCAGTGATTACTGGCATAAAGAAAAGAAATAATACATTCTGCAATATATTGCAATAAATCTGTATACAACATAGTTTATAGATTTGTAAGTTTTAGATTGTCATGATAGCTTTCAGTGTTTATCAACAACATAAAAAAGCTCCAAAAAACAGTAAGCAAACCTGGAATACCACAAACCAATCAATAAAGTTTAAAAGTTTCAGTGAAGCTAACCTATAACAGGTCCTTGTTTGGAGAACATGCTCAAGAAACACATGTGCCTTTAAGAGGTCTTGAAAGAATTTACACCCATGGACCATTACCATTTCCAAACACCCTGCAGCTTTACCAGCCCAACATGTGCTGACTGTATATCACCATGACCCTTTCACTAAAGCTCTTTTGACTGGAGTGCTTTTAATACCCACTTTCTCAGCTGAGCTCAGGAGTGATTTGTTTTACATGCCACATTAATCCTTTCCACATTTTCTGGATGAGGCAACCACAATTCCACTTGTGAGGTGTTTCTAAAACATAGTTATAGGAATAAAGCAGCAGGGTCCCAGACTTGACAACTTCCCTTCGGGCGGCTGACAAAGTGGGCTATCGTGGCTGGTGTGGGAGCTCGCGCTTGTGCCCGGCAGCCAGGGTGGCCTGCTCTCCATGCTTAGCCAGAGGCCCAATTACTGTTGGCAATTCAGCCACAATTAAAACCCTGTAGGGATCTACATAGATTTAATGTCCAATGAATGCTGATGCAGATTAATAAAATGCAGCTCGTCTTTTATAAGCTTAAGATGAAATGCAACAGAGAGAAGCAAAACTGAAAGTATAAATTGCAGCTCCGTAAAACCCAAGAAGTTTATGCCTCACACCTACGTGATTGGAGGAAAAGAGCATTTTATAAATGGGCAATTAGTGTTCAGTGTACTGGCTTTTATTACGTGGTAATTTTACAGTTTTCACTTTAAAGACACCCAAAAAAAAATCAAAGGCCAAATGAATTTCTGTTGTATGCATTTATGAGCTTTCTGCATTTATAATGTTAGCTCAATCTTACTAATGTAGGGATATGAAAATTTAGGGTTGTCAACAAGGCTAACAGAGTGGACCAACCAATTATAAAACTGTTTTTACATGTCAGCGCTGTGCATGTTTTATTAACAAGTTAGTATTATACTCCATTTTTTATGCATTAAATCGAACTGTACAAGTAACTGCAGGACAAAAATTATGTTTCTACGCAATTTAATTTATTGCTCTTCCCCCATAAATTTTACTTACAAGTTCAATGGTCTGAGCTGAACTATAAATTACAGTGAGGTGAGTCTTATATGTAACTTGATTTACTCTGGTAATTTCTGAAGGAAGTATCTGAATCCACATGCCTGTCTACAATTGTCTTTAAAGCAAGATGAAGCAATCATATAAGAGAAAGCAGTGGCTGATCAAGAGTTTTCTGTTAAAGGCTTTTACGCTCACACACAAGGCTGTTCAACAAAACTTCAAATAAAAAAAGTAGCTCCATGAGCCATTCATGCTGCGTGGCAGGTGTCACCAGATGGTGCCATTTCAATCTTCCAGACTTTTTTCTTTTTTATTTTAAATTTAAGTATGTAAATAAATATTCACTTCTGAAATGCTACACTGATTTTTAAAATTTGTGTTATTAGTGGTGTAGTGTGATGGGAGCTGTGTTATTGGCAGGTGAGGTTGCTATTTGCTTTGATCTCATACTAAAATCTGTTCTTCGGGTGGAATTGCTGCTTGTAATCCCAATTTTACTGAGGAGCTGAGACTCTTTAACAAGGGAATTCCTTGCACGCTGTTTGATTCTCTCTGTTTCAGTACTTATTTATATGTGTAAAGAAACCAAGTTATACTTAGAATATAACCAGAGGACACGTATCTGATTTATCTGAACTGTGAAGACACCTGCAATTTCTCTGCAGGAGGACAATGAAGATATCTGCACAAACTCTCGTTCTTTAATTTGCAATGAGATATTTGTTGATCTTTTAAGATATGCTAATTACCTGCAGCTGGATGCTGGGGGCACCCAGCTTTTTTACAGGTCTCCTGGGCATCAAGTGGAACCTCTCTGCCAGCTTTGCCAGCTGTACATTAAGACCTTATTGACTACACCTCTTCTGGGTTTTCCTCTTTTCTCACTATTTGCTGGTGGAGAGCTCAGAAGCACAGAAACATCAGCATGTCTTCTTCACATTTTCTTTTTGAGAAAGCATTACAGGTGTAGAAGCTCTGACCCTGAACTCATTCTTCCCACCTGCGTCTGACTGGCTAGTTAAAATAAATCTCAAAGCTCTTGGGCAAGAACTATGACTGAGCAACTGTTTGTTGTTAGTAGGATACTGAGGGCAAGGTGAAGTATTCAAAAAATAAATTTTGCTGTCATTGAGGAGGTGCTGGATCTAGTGAAGAAGCAAGAAAACACCATTTGTGACACAATGCTCATAATTTCCCCAGCACATGGACCATGTTCCAGTATCACCTGTGATCTGAGAGTGGACATTCCCCCCAGCAGGGCAAAGCTGATGTGTTGTACCAAAAGCCCAGGAGCACTCTGACTCGTTCCAACTTGTGTCTGAAGCTTCTTCTAATGCTCTGTATTTGTGGGAGACTGCATGGGTAGCAGCAGCCTGCATTCCAAAAGGAAAAGGACCACCTTGCATGGAATAACCAGTCAGCTGAATATTGCCAGTCATGCATCAACCCCTAATTTCACAGAATGAAAGAATCATGGAGTCATAGCTCGGGTTGGAAGGGATCTTGAAGATTACCTTGTCCCAACCTCTCTGCCACGGGCAAGGACACCTTTCACTGGACCAGGAGTCTCAGAGCCCCATCCAACCTGGCCTTGAACACTTCCAGTGTTTAGAGCATCTACAACTTCTCAGGGCAGACTGCTCCAGTGGCTCACCACCCTCAAAGTAAATAATTTCTTCAAAGAATCTAATCTAAATCTACTTTCTTTCAGTTTGAAGCCATTCCCCCTTCTTCTGTCACTACATGCTCTTGTAAATAGTCTTGCCTCAGCCTTCCTGTAGGCTCCCTTCAGGTATTGGAAGGAAATTAGGTCACCCCAAAACTGTCTCCTTTCCAGGCTGAACAAAATCTACTTTTCCCAGCCTTTCCTCACAGGAGAGGTGTTCCATCCCCCTAATTAACTTGGTTTCCTGAAGTGTAACCTCTGTGGTACCCTCTAAAGACTCAACTCTCCCCAGATAGAAAAACAGCAAAACATACCAAAACATACCAACATACCAAAAACAGCAAAGTTCTGGCAATGGTTCTTGTGGGAACAGAATAGACTGCGTGGCCCTTGGATCACCATGCTCCTTTATGGCTGGACATGTGCTGCCCTGGACCCCCTCTGGCAGGCTCCAGGCAGACTGGCACTGTGGTGGTGTTCACAGGGTCCCAGGACCAGGGAAGAGACGAGAATGTTGACTCCATATTTCAGAAGGCTGGCTTATTATTTTATGATATATATTATATTAAAAGAAAATGATATATTATAACTATAATATGAGAATAGAAGAAAGGATTTCATCAGAAGGCTTGAAAGAGAAGGAAAAGAATTATAACAAAAGCTTGTGACTGTCAGAGAGTCCAAGCCAGCTGACTGATTGGCCGTTAATTAGAAACAACCAACATGGGCCAATTAAAGATCCACCTGTTGCATTCCAGCAGCAGATAATCAATGTTTACATTTTGTTCCTGAGGCCTCTCAGCTTCTCAGGAGAAAAAATCCTAGCAAAAGGATTTTTCATAAAACATGCTGTGACACTGGCACAGTTCTGCAGGACATCAGCACTGTGCACTGATATTCTGATCACTGATATTCTGTCCAAGCCAGTGCTCATGGGGCACTGTGCCCACACTGCCAGCCTTGCTCAGCTCACACCGAGCGTGGGGCTGACACAGCATCAGTCTGACTGCTCTTGGAGCTGGCTGGTTCAGCAGGAGCTTGGCCCTCCTGCCAGAGCACAGGCACTGTCCTCAGCCCTGAAAGGCTGCACTGAGCAGTTTTGACCACTCTATCTTCTCCCATATCTGTACCTTTGGCTCTTGAGGAATAATTTTATTTCCTGAATTTTCATTGACTTTTCTTTCTTTTTATTAAAGAGTATCCCTTGCATAAAGAAAGCGCTTTTATATACATTGAGGGGAATGGCCCCCCACACCCCTCCCAATAGGTCTAACATACCAAAATTATTTGTAGTCACCTATACATGGTAACGTCACTTACTGTGTGTCACAGAAATTAGTCACAGAAAATTCTGGGCTGTAAATACTATCCAGACAAATAGTTTTTTAAGACGATAGTCTAGATTGAACAGAAGAAAACGTTTGATTCCTTTAACAGGACAACCTCCTGAGGTTTTGAGTGAACTGATGACTTGTTTTTTTTAAATATCTACCCAAAATGGAACTATTTTATCAAATAACTTGTTTTGTAGAGCAAACAGAAATATGTCCTAATCTGCTCATCTTTGGAAATTATTACTTATAGGCTTGGATTGCTTCTCTTTTTATTGTTTTCAGCAGCCATTTAATAAGAGCTTCCTGATTACTTACATCTCAGGATACAGATCGTGATTGTAAAAAAGACAACATGAAAATGACAATTATTGAGCTTTTTAAAAAACTCATATACCTTTTGATCACTTTCAAGATCACATACTTGCAAAATTCTTTTATATGCCAGTTCAAAAATCAACTCAGCTGTATTTTGTGTTGGTATATAATCTGAGCCACAAAAATTGCCTACTTCTCTTTTGCCTTTGGGCAATTTTTCAATCTTAGCTAAACCAAGTCCATAATGTACGCCTGCTGGCCAACATTCCAGGTAAATGAATAGCTTTTAAGGAAAAATTATGCTGTTTTTCAAAAGCTTGACATTTTTAAAATACAAGTCCAGAATTGAAACCTTCAATAATTTTTCCATGCCTATATGTTGCAAGCAGAAAAATGTTGCACAAATGAATACATCTGGGATTATTTTCAAGCTGTTATTTCCCACTAGGGAAAATATTCAGAAATAAGGCTCAATTTTTTTTTTCTGTGCTGAAACTACAAAGAGGCCAGCCATCTTGATGCTTTTCCAGATTTTTTTAATGGTTTTACTGATATTGTATAGTGACTTTACTGCCCTGTTCTCTATGCCCTTATATTCACCAATAGTAAGCATTTATGTTGGGTTTATTCCAGTTTTTAAATCTGTTTTGTGGCATTTATGACCTAAAGCTAATAAGGACATTCAGTATTTTCTTGTAAAATATTGAAACTACCTTTTACCATGAAAATAAGAGGGAAATGTTTTTAAAATTAAAAAAAAAAAAAAAAAGAAAAAAAAAAAAGAAGGGTCTTAACTAAAGACAGGAATGGAATGGCCCTTACTTCTTACTTTAAACTCAGGCTTTGCCATAGCAGTAAAGTGCTGTTTTTTAGGCATCAAGGAACTGGCAGAAGCTCATCAAGCCCAAAAGAAGCCCAGCAGAGGTTTGGCAATACCCAGGTACAAACCTGTATTACTGGACCAGGTTAGGTGAAAAACTTTGAATGAAATGGATCTTTATAAAATGCGAGTTGGTTGAAAACAAAACTTTCCCACAGCAAAGAGTTTGGATCGATTTTTGGAAATTTAAAATCTGGAAGAATTTTTCATTGATCAAAACTGTCTATTTTTATCCTCTTTGTAAAATTGCGTCCTGCTTCTCTGGCGTGAAATTACTTTGTCCTTTTGGAAACCAAACCAGCTGAAACATAAAACATGTAAATAGCCTCACACAAGAAATCTTTTAGGATGTAATTAAGCACAATGCTGCTTAGGAGGAGACTTTAAGTTAAAGAAGAATCCCATGATTGCAAGCTGGGTTGTTTCCATGGTCTTTTTTCCCTCAGAAATGTGAATATTGTTATGGAGCAGAAATCTGGTTGCTTCCTAGCGTGCATTCAGTGATTTCATATCCCTCAAGTGTCATTTCTGGGGCTTATGTAAAGGCATGATCCTTATGCCCATTTTACAGACTGGAAGCTGAGGTGCAGAGATGCCTTGCTAACCAGGCTGGTGGCAGAACTATTGTCCTTGAACTCCACTTTTAAGACAAATATTGGCCAGTGCTTCCCAGGTGATGTGCAAGACCTGTCCTCCTCCTTGCTTTTTAAGCGCACTGCTGTCACTTAAGCAGCGATGCTTCCTCCCAGCTTATGTTTTCTCTGTATAATAGAGGAGTAATTTAAATAAATGCCTTATTTGCATTCACAACTGTAAAAAATTGCCTACCAAGACCCCAGGTGCCCCAGCGTGCCACTTGGTGAAATCACAGTAACATTGAAATCATTATTCTGACAGGAACCCAGCCAGCCAGACGCCTACAGAAGCGCTTTTCCTCTCCTTCGCTCTGGGAAGCACGGCCCACAGGCCTCTCCAGAACGCTCTCCAGCTCCATTCATTTATTTATTTGCTGCACCGCCAGGTCACTAAATTCTGGTTTCTGCGGCCCGGGCGGGGGGAGCGCTGTGCCGAGGCCCTGCCAGGTGCCCCCTCCCGCGGAGCCGGCGGCGGGGGAAGCAGCTGCAGCTGGAGCGGAGCCTCTCCCGGGAAAGGGGGGCCTGGCCCCACATCCAGCACCGCCGGGCCTGCTGGGCCTGCCTGGCCAGCCAGCACGGCCCGCTGTTTACAAGGAATCGCCTGCGCTCCAAAGGAAAACGGGACAGCGTGGGCCTGGCTCTGCGTGGGTCTGCGCCTGCTGCTTCATGGGCGATGCGTAGGAACTGGGAAGAGTTTGAGCTTTTTTAAATTTTTAATTTAAAGTGTAGCGGCATTGCGAAATAGGAAAAGAAAGAAGAAAAATGTGTCTACGATGAAGATCATTCTGAAAGTCAAATTATCTACAAGGCATTCCTAGCCAGTAGCTAATTATTGCCCAGCTCTCCTCCCACCCTGCTTATTAAGAAAGTTTGATATAAGTTCCCGTTTGCTGTTCAGAATAGCGCAGATGGAAGGAAATGAACATGCCATTTGCTTTTTGTGACCTCAGGGGAGTGAAGCAAAATATGGATGTGAAAACATTGCCAGAACCCGGAAAGTTATATTCTTTCATTCATTAATTTTCCTGCTTCTCTATTCCATATGGTCTCCTTTCCTTCAGCTCCATGGAAAAGTATTGACGAGCCAAACGAGTAATACAATTAGAGCTTATATATGACCTGAATGGTGTATGGGGCTTGAGTGGCCCATTAGCCAGGGAGGCTGCCCTACAGCCAGAGCCACTGGGAGCAGCACGGACTATGGACATGAAAGTCACAACTCTCATCCTCCAGAACATCTTCTGACATATTGTTTATGGATTAGTGCATAGGAATGGTTCAACACTGCAAGAAGTCACAATGAATAAACAGAAAGGACCAGATTCTTCATAAGGATGTACACATGGTTCTCATTTTAAGGCCTGAACCAATCCACTTAAGTTAATGTAAATTCTTCTCCAGACTTCAATGGGAATCTAGCCTTTCTGGCTAGCTCTAGTAAAGGACTTAGGCACCTAAGGCAGGATGTAGGTGGAACAGCATCCAAAAGCACTCTCCAGAAACCCATGCTTGGCTGCTGCCTAATCCTGGAGGCGCCTAGTCCTACAAGGCACTTCCCTTTTTGATTTTAAAGTTTTGTAGGTGACAACAGTCATCCAGATCTTGTCCAGATCAGCTTGGTCTGAGCAGCTCATCAGCCAGTTCTTTCCTTGGACTGGTCTAAAGCCAGGAACTAAGCAGAAGACGCCTAAGACTTTTGAGGGCCACATCTGGTAGGCATTTTCGAAGCATCCTGGCATACAGTGATAGATCAAATGCTCTTCATATCATTCTTCTTTAATACTGGAATGTCAAAAGGCATTTTTTCCCACCCAAACATGAGAAGAACAAAAGAGTGCCTTTTTTGTCTTTTTGTGAATGTAAAAAGGGTAATATGATGTAGATTGGAAATATGTTTAATTATTCAAGGTATCTTCATATTCTTTTGTTTTTCCTCTTCTATGTGTTTAAAGGGTAATTTTAACTGCACTTTTACTGCAGTGAAAAACAACCACCTAAATAGTTTCATACCCAGCAATGCCCACATTCCTTAAATCAAGGTGAATGGAATAAATGTCAAATGATTACAAACGGATAAATTTTTTTCACATCTAAGTTTGGAAATAAAACCTTCAGTCTGCATTAAGATTGCAACTCACTAACAAAAAAGGAACCCTATTTGCAGAAGTCAGCTGCTTTTTGCACAGGTAAAGCATGCTGCTTTAGAGGCATGGAGGAATCTTGTGCATCACATGAGGACTGCAAGGTTGAAGTGTTAACTCTGTGTCAGATATTTGGCAAAACAGAAATATAGCCACAGAAATAGAACATTTTCAACATATCCTGCTTTGAAAATCAAATATCTTGGCTTCTAAATGGTATTTTTTCATTAAAATAGAGGTTTTGCTGTGGTATTTATGTGTCAGGAGGAGCCCATTAGTCTATGATGATATACTTTTTCCATTGACATTATCTTTTAATTATATCATTCTGAGCCACATCACTAGTGGAGGATTGATTTTTACAACCCAGTTTACATATCGCTTCAGCATCTAATTCTGAGGAGGTGTTACACACTTTGAGGTTTTTGCTTCCCTTTTTTAAAATAATTTGGAACTCATGACTGCTTAAAAAGGCATCAACAAAGGTGCCTGTCTTTCCTTTGAAGTTATTTTTTGCGGAAATCACAGTCACTGACCAAAAGGTTTCAAAAGATTAAATTGTGCTTATTTTACGACATTTTAAAACAGCAGGGTTAAATGCTGGGCCAGCTGCCAGGCAGTCAGCAGCACCCATACTTTCATGTTCAGCAGCCAGACACATCTACAGCAGTTATTTCTGAATAGTTATTCCTGAAATATGTCACTCAGAACAGCGGAGGGGTTTTAGTATTTGTGTACTTTGATGACGGGCTAATGAAAATGTACTATATATATGTGTATGCCATGAGTGTAATGAGTTAAAAAAAAAAAAAGAGTTAAAAATAAAGGAATGTAGCAGGCAAAATAGACATTTATAATTCTCTTTGTCAACACTGGCTTCTCTCTGTAATTGGAATCAACTTGGAGAGCCACAAAATCATGGCAATTGGGCAGCCACAAAATCATGGCTATTGGACAGTCGTGTCCCATAGTGCATTTTCCACATGCAGCAAAACATTTTACTGCTTGCTGCTTTATATGGAAGCTGTATTGGACTGAGGCTAGTTTAAACTCACAAAACTATTCAGAAAGGGATACATAAATCTTGACATCATCTTTGATGAGAAACCCGAGGAGAGGAAGGACACTCAGACACTGTCTGTCCTGAGCAGCAGTGCTGTGGGCTTAGTGGATCTTTTTTGAAGTTCAGCTCTGTTGCAGTCAGGAAGTGATTTACTCCATTTTACAAATTTTCATTCTGGTCTTTTCTTTCTAATCCTCATGCGATGCCTGGTTTCCCTTGCCTTGGTGTGTTTTTTTTCATCTGCCTTTTTCCATTTTGAGGACTCATGGGCCAGACTCTCTGTGCTGGTTTCCGTCACTTTGTATTGTGCAGGTGTTCCAGAGCCTTAACTGGCCCCCAGGGGATGTTCCCTATGTAAGGAGCCATGCAGCCAGTGCAAGGTGGTATAAACAGCTCCTGTGCCAATTCTTCTCCCTGTGCTGGCACACAGAGTGACTGAGAGACTCACAGAAGCAGAATAGAGTGCTCTTGACTCTTAACAGGGGGTACACCTCAGGGACTAAAACATGAGCTTATCTAAGTTCTGCTCAGGCTGGCACAGGAGCAGCTGTAGAGCTGTGTGACCATAACCAGCTCCCCATCTCCTGCTCTGAGTGGATCTTGGCACAAGGAAGAATATGGACCTTTTATTCTTGTCCTGCTAGCTGGATGAAACCCCACTGTCTACACATCAAAGGGGTTTGATGGACTGCCAAAAATAGTAACCTATACGTAAAACATGTGCTCCATTTATAGCGATCATTTGGAAAGTTTCCTGCTACTGCAGAAATTCAGATTACATTGATTTACTGTTCAGTGCTGCAATATACTGAGAGGCTTTTCAATGAGTTCTATTGTATGCATTTGCAGAAAGGCTGGGGAGATTTCTTTCTTCCTTCCTTCCTTTCCCTTTGCTATATAATACATAATCATGTGAAGTACATCTTTCTGAGGTTTTGCATAGTTCTAGTGAAGTGAGTTAATATCTACTCTACACTTTGAAAGACATTGTCACCTGTGCTGATGTTTCACCCTTTGAAAAATGAAGTGCTGTTTCTTTTGATGTAAAGAGCATCTCTCCAGTATTTCTTGGATCATTTTATTCTACCTCTCAGTTTATAGGCTGTTAGCTATGGAATATGTCCTGCACATTTTTACAGGCACATCAATGCCTTTTGTAGGAACAGGTATTAACATAGCAATTAAACAGGAAGGTACACATGAGAACAGACACCCTGTGTCTGAGCACAGGTCTGAATCAGCACTTGAGCCTATCTGTACTGTGGTCAGCATACTCTTTCCAAGCCCCATCTATAACTACTTTTAGAGTCCTTCCTAGAGGAGTCTTAATACCACTGAACAGCTTGCATTTATAGATAGCCCAAGCTTAGGTTTTTGCAACATGAAAACATGATCTATTGGGAACTGATACATATTAATGACATAGATGAACTGATGTGGACACTTAGAACTAAATCAGGGAGCATAATAGGGCTACATCCTATGCTGAGCCAACTTACACAGATCCGGTCTCTGTGTTAACCAAACAGGACTGGATATTTAGCTAATAACCAAGGCTGAAATGAAAGGAGAGCATCTGTAGCTCTTATGACTCATGAGAAAGGCCATTAATCCATGTACTCACACATGTATTGTGAAAAGCTTGCTAAGAAGAGAATAAAATCTTAAGAAACAAGCAGTGACAGTAACTGCTGGTCTACAGTCTTTAATCCTCTTTGCAAACAGTGGCCCTCTTTGGTTGATGACAAAGACAAACATGGCCTTCATTTCATAACTCATATTACGTGTCATATTATTCTCTCAAATATACAGAAATGGCCCTTTACCCTTTCTGGTTTTATTTTTATAAAGCCTTTTCCTTCAGACCCTAACTGCTGCTAGGCACCACAAGAGTTAATTATTCTATCTCTGGATACTATTAAATTCACCCCAATTCACTCCTCTGCTTCCCGTCTGTTAACGTCCCATGGATCAAAGCTCAATGTAACTATTTTAGGCCAAGAGTTCAAAATGCTACCATTCATATTATAACTTAACAGGAATGCATGAGTTACTTTTCTTCAAATTAATTAATGCCTTTCTGAATTATAGTGTTTCCTTCTCCTTCTCCTTTTTATCTGAACAATTAATTCAGGTTTTCCCATTTTATAGTCCTGATCTCAAAGTTTACATCCATTTTCATGCATCATTATGTCACAATCATTTGAAGGAAAAAAAGTAATTCAATTAAACACACCAAATTAGAAAAGGTTGTAGCATTTTGGAAAGAAACATGGATTTAGGATGGCAGCAAGAAAAAGGTAAGCCTTTTGTGTGCTACTTTTCTTTTTCATGTGAATTACAAAGCCATTTTCCTTTACAATTCCTGTCTGTTTGTGACCTGAGGGCTTTGCAGAGCAGGGGCTGTTTGAATCAGCGTCGCGGGCTTTCCCTGATCTCTGCCTATCCAGGAACGCTCCGGCCGATCGCAGGACTTCACCCGGCGGTCGCTCCCCTGTCGATGGCCGCCAATGTGCTCCCCACGTTGCCATTCCCTGACGCACATTCCCTCCCCACACTTCCCCCGTCCCGCGGTCCCGGCGCGGCCCCGGGCAGCCCGCGCTCGGGCGCCCCCTGGCGGCTGCGCTGCGCCCGCCGCTCCCGCCTCGCCGGCCCGGCCCGGCCGGGGCTCCAGCGGCTGGGAACGGGCCCGGCTGCCTCGGGAACCGGCCCGGCTGCCTCGGGAATGCAGGAATGCCGCTTCCCGGCTCCAGGCTGTGGGCATGCCGAGGGGCTGCAGGAGGCTGTACCGCCCCAGCCTGCCGTAGGTGACGGGGAGGAAAGAGGAGCTCGGCACAGGAGAGCGCGCCGTGGTCAGAGCCCGGCGTCCCTGACACGGCCCCTGTGGAAGGCAAGGGCAAAGGAGCTCGCAGCTTTAGTTCAAGTGACAGCTCCAGCAGCACGGAATTATTATTTAGGAATTCTCAATCTGTCAACTGCTATACTCAAGGAGGGGTCTCTGAAGTACTGAATCCAGCTCTGGGGTCCCTAGCACAAGAAGGACATTGACCTGTTGGAGCAACTCCAAAACAAGGCCACCAGGTGGATTAGAGGCACCTCTCCTGTGAGGAAAGGCCGAGAGAATTGGGATTGGGATCAACCTGGAGAAGAGGAGGCTTTGGGGTGATCTAACTGCAGCCTTCCAGTACCTGTAGAGAGCCTATACGAAAGATGGAGAGGGACTTTTTCCTGGAGCCTATAGTGACTGGACAAGGAAACCTTTAAACTGAAAAGGGGGAGGTTTAGATTAGATACTAGGAAAGAAGTGAGATTGGTGAGGCACTGGAATGGCTTGGAGAAGTTGAAGATGTCCCATCTCTGAAGGTGTTCAAGGCCAGTTTACATGGAGCTCTGAGATACCTGGTTTAATGGAATGTATCCCTGCCCATGGCAGAAGGTTTGGGACTAGATGGTCTTTAAGGTCCCTTCCAACCCACTCAATTCTATAATACATATTTTAAAATCTTTCCAAAAGCTAATTAAAAACCTAGGCTATGTAATTCTGCAGCCTTTGTATCAGGGTTGTGAATACTTCAGAAATAGGGCATTGAAGTATAGGTGTGAGGTGAGAGATTGCAAATTATTAATTAAGATTTCTTTGCTGCTGGCAAAGTATTTATCCATGTCAAATATCTACCTGAGTTAAGCTGTATATAAAACTAATTCAAACGCCTTTGATCTCAGCTTACCCAAAATGCCCTCAGATGGAAGTAAAAATTTTGCAGAAATAACAATGCACTTCTGAAGTGGTGCAGCTCAAACGGTGTAGAGGGACAGGCAATGGCTCCAGCTCAAGGACTGACATGTCCCCCTCCACAGCCCACCATCCCAGCCTTTTCCAGTTCCACCCACAGCACCAGCTCTTTCCTTTCCCCCTTTTAAAGTTGTTGCCTGTGACTTTTTATTAGCCATTTAGCCCTGCTCAGCTGTACAGCATGAAGAATGCATATTTTTCCTTCTGCTTTATCAGTAAAATTTGGCTGCTGCTTGATGTACAGAGGGGTGAAGAGATGATGGGAGGGGGGATAGCCCAGGCCAGCTGTGTGTATACTGACATTTAAGCAAAGGCAAGAAAGGCAGCCTGGCTGCAAAAGGTAAAATATTACAGGCTATATCAAAAGGTTTGCATGTGAACGTAAGTACACAATGCTTCTTTCACAGGATTCCTGCTGTAAACTTTGTTCTTTACTGGCTGATTTAATCCTCTGTAATGAAAAAGTTGCCCCACTCTGAACTTGCCTGACTTTTCTTTCTTTTCAAAGAATGGTAACAACAGAAACTAAAACAAAAGACAGAAGAAAGTATACTCCAGAGTGTGTTAAAAGAATCTTTCTTGGAAAATGAAAAGCCGTGGTACCATTGGGATCAGCCATTCTTGGAAAATCAAAAGCTGTTGTACCACTGGGATCGGCCCTTCCAAACCTCTGAAATTCTGCCACAGCCTCCCCAGCTGCTACAGAAATTAATTTGATACAGCACTGCATTCCCTTTATGGTTAATTCACACTTATCCGGTGGGTGACCTCTGCAGCTCGCAGACAGACAGGGCAGTGAGTGTGAAGTCACCTGGATGCAGAAGCAGTAGAGCTGTGTTTGTATCATCTGTATTCCCCAGTGCAGAGAGGTGCCATATGAAGTGTCAGCTCTTTTTATCTCCCTGTCTGATCTGATCTTGTTGGTTGCTGTAAAATAAGTGCTGCACTGTTCCAGTTTTTGGCTAGCCAGGGTATCCCATTCACAGCCCTGGGTAACAGAAGCCTGAGTAAACCACAGACACCATGCACCCATGGAAACACCTGGTTATAATCCCTATGGCATTGCTGTTATGCGTCCTAATTTACTCCTTGTCTCAGAGACATTATTTCTTTGCTCTGAGCAAATCTCTTTCAAGAAGCATGTCTTCTTCTTTCCACACCTTTGTTTGCAAGGTATGCATGTATTAATACATACAAATTGCTTCCTGAATGCAATTGACTGCCTTATGACATGTCATAATCTGATGGAATCCAGACTGTGTTTGATTCCTGGTCCATGTTTTAATAATGAATATCATCACGTGGCTTGACAAACATCTACTTTTTGAATAAAATTATTTTACCTTACTTATACAGATTCAGGAGACTCCAGTGATACTGCAGCTTTTCATTTTCCAATAAGGATTCTCCTAACACAGTCACTGTGCTACTCCATGATACAACCCCAGGAACACCCCTAGAAACCTAGAGAACTGGAAACATATCAGTTTATTGCTAAAGCAAGATCATATTCCAGTGGAGAGAATATGAAAACCAATATACCAATAGACCACAGTCTTTTATTAACTACTGAGTGTTTTAAAACACAACAATGTTCAAATTCTTTGTGCAAATTGAGTGCCAGGTTTCACTTTTGGACATTGAATATTGCTATTATGATAGATTTTAAAAGGTTTGGTCCAATAAATACAAAACTGACATATGTGCACCAGAACAGTAGATTCTAAAAATGCACATGATGCACAAAGAGCCCAGAATATTTATTCTTCAAGTATACGGTGTCTCATATGTTGTCTGATAGCTGTTAGGAATGCTCAAAGAATTACTTTCTAATCGCGCTCTCACAGGATGTCCTTTTGTTTTTCAGAGGAATATTCCCTAGTGTTTCTCTTTTCATTCAGATGCCTTGAGCACAACTACAGGAAGACATTATTTCCCCCTTACCATACAGGAATACGTATCAACATAAGATCCATGCCATGCACTAACAATTGTTCAGTAATTTATTTCTCTGTTGTTTCTCTCTTTCCAGTGGAAATATGTGATCCAAACCTGAGCAAACTGACTGCAGACATTTTTGTTAACCTTATAGGCTTTGATTCAGAATCTGTGATACAAGAGAATCCGCCGTGCAGGACGGGGGTGTAATTCCATCAAGGACTTCTGGTGACCTCATAAACCATGAGAGCTGGCATGGACTTTAATGGGCACCACGTGGTTAAGTTCCCATGCATCATTTTGAAAATGTAGGGCTTCATTTGATACTGCAGAAGGATACCAAACCTACCATGTCAAATTCTTTCCCTTTCTTCTAAAGGAGCCTCCCGCTTTATGTTACAGTCAGTCCTCTTTGGTAGCAAATGAAATACGCCATTCTGGAAAATTAGTATTTTCTCTGGCAAAATGAACTTGAAAAGTGTGTTTCATAGAAAAGCACATATTTGGGTTATATTCTTTTAAATAAACTTTCTAAAATGATGGCAGTAAATTCAAGTAAAGGTGTGGTTTGTGCAGGACTGGCTTTGCTTGCAGATTTCTAAGTAAGAGACATTTTAAAAAATGCATTCGCACATCAGTTAGAAAATATAGGAATAGAATTGTTATGGGTCATTTGATAAAATAGACCATGTTAAACCCAGTTTAAGTCAAGCTAGGTAAGTTAGCTCAAATTGCTGATGGTGAATGACCTAAGTTAAATGTTACTTGACCTAAAGCAATTTAACTGTATTTAGTACATCAGTTCCAGGATTCTGCTGTTAGGAATTTCTAGGGGTTCAATAAAGTTGAATTGAAGTTTCAATAGGTGAAATTTGTTCTGTCACCTTTGTACGGTGCTTGGAGATTTTCTCCCACCTTCTCTCAACCTAGATTTCGCCTACTGAAACCAGTGTTCAGCCATTGTGCAAACCTATGCAAAGTTGATGGTTGTCAGCCTAAAAATAAGGTCAGTCTGTGTGGCTATGATTCAGGTAAATGTGGCAATAGAGACATAACATAAGCCTATCAGCTTAGCTTATCTATCATAAATTACATCTATCTATAACAAGGAGATGGTCTAAAAATTACTCATCATGATGAGTGCATACCAGGAAAGGATCTGTCCTTCTTAATTCTGAGGGTACAGGCAGTGAACTGCCTAGTCTCTATTTTTTTCTCAACATTCTAACTAATTTTATTCCTAGATTGGTTCATAAATAACAAAATCTTTGTGACATGGCTAGATGATGTTCCTGTATTATATACATACTGTGATATATGTATAATATATGTATTATATACATAGATTTTTTATTCAGCTCTAGGCAACAAATCATCTTGATAGTAAAGGAGGGGAAGGGGAAGACAGAATATCCAAAAACTACTTGCTCTGGCCTTTCTGCCACCTTAGTGTGAAATACCTGCTGTTTGTCATTCTCTGAAATTACTTTTTGCATCACTGCTCCCTATGCTGTATTGCAATGAGAAGTACATTTTTTCACCATGTGCATGCTTTACCCATATATAGCATGAAGAATGCACATTTTTATATATTCCATGTCCTAGACCCATATAGAAGAATTGCATTTCTTAAGTTAATTTTAATCTCATCTTGAACATGAGGATGTGGATGTATGGGAGAAGGTTGGTTCTCCGGTCTTGGTATCATAGTACGGTATATGTAGATTTGATACAAGAAGTTCCCTCTTAATGACACTCAGAATTATTCCATAGCTGAGATAGTTAATAAATTACAAGCATATGGAAAGACTGTAACAGCCTTGAGATGCAAGTTGTACTGTACTAGGTTAGATAGTTTGTACAGGAGGAGGATCCCTAAGGCTTGTTGAATAAATAGATGCATCTTCTCTGTACTCCATGAAAAATTATGTATGTTTTTGGTTTGTTTGTACTACTTTCTCCACATGAAACGTGTGTTTGGTCCAACAATTCTGTGGTTTCCTCACTTTGTGATAATAATTAACGCCCTCACTGAAGTCTAAGCAGTGATGACATTTCTTTAGGGGCCTGACTCTGATTTTTGGTTCTGTTTTGCCTTATGTTACTTTCAATATGCAATTGAAACCATTTTCGAGAATTGAAAGGTTCAGTGATTGTTGTTTTCTTGGTCTTACTGACCATTTAGAAACTCTTTCATGCAATATATCCTTCAGGCTTTGTGGAAACACAGCCTCTCCAGCCATATGGGTCTGGGTTGATAGTAGCAAGCACAAAGTAACGCCAGCAATGCAGGGATCTAAAGTTTTAGGGGTTGGGGTTTTTTGCCTTTTTTTTTTTCCTTTCCTGAAGAAACAGAGAAATGGATATAAGCAGTAAAAAAGTAAAAAGTCATAAAGTAACTATTGTTTAGGAGGTAAATGTGTTCAGAAACAAGAAAAGAAAGAGTATATTAAACCCTACTTAAAAGATTCCTGAAGCTTTGGGGAAAATTAATTTTAAGAAATAAGACAATGGTTCTCTACTCTCCCCAATAATCTTATAAAAAAGATTGATAGCTTTGGAGTAGATGTACATATTTTGAACTTCCTTTCTGGAGAGAGCACAAAGAAAACCTGGCTTGTTTGTGGTTGTAGAAGAATCGTAGGTGGCTTTGTATAAGAAAGGCAGGTAGCTGTCAGGGACACCCAAGCCTCCTTCTCTTTCCATGCTCTTTTTTTCCATAATAACTTTTTTCAATATGTTGTCATTGTTTTCCTGATTTTCCTAAATAAAGTGAAATGTCAAATCAGCAGAGAATTGAAATGTATTTATAAAAAAAACAACCAAAAGGGCATCTGATGTTTTACAGACATTCCAACACCTTCAGGAAATTTGAACTCACACCAAAGGGTCTGATATTCATTTGAATCTCCATCTGTGCTGAAGCACATGTGTGCACACAACACACATTGAACCACTACAGTGGAAAAAAAAATCCCTGCTCTTAAATTATAGCAGCTCTCTACAATTCTTCTGTAACCACAAAGGCTTTGGTAGTTTTGAGACATTGCAGTGGCTTCGGGTGATCTGATCACAGAGCTTAGTTTTGTTAAAGAAATCCCTTTGCTGAAAGATATGGAAAAGCTGTAGGAGAAACACAGGGAGCTGCAAGTTCACAGCATGAGGGTTTGGAGTAAAGGGGAAGGGTTCAAGAAGCTGTTGTGGCAGCAGACACCCTACAGCCAGAGTTAACCCTGGAAACACTGCAGTTTTAGTTCCCTCACCAGAAATCCCCATGCTCGCAGGAACGGATATAATCATTAGTCCTCAATGGGAATATGACCTTTCCCTTTAAGTATCTGTGTGATGCTTTTGATCCTTTTGACTCTCTCTAAGGGATAGATTAAATATGTGGCACAATGTCTACTCCTGAGTGAGGATTAAGCCTGGCTTTTGGAAGCAGAACTATATTGCCTAACCCATCACCATTTATCATGTTCTCTGGGGACCTGTTCTCCATTTTTCTTCCCCTCCCCCTAAACTTTTAGAAAAATTCCCCTTCTCTGGGGTTTAATATTGATCTCAGCTGCCTCAGCCTTGGCTTTACTGTAGTTACTTCTGATTTTACACTGAAACAGGTCCTGTGTCTCAGATATCTTGTTAAACAAAGTGCTATTCTGAGGCTCAGCTCTTATGCAACCTGCACTTTCTTTAACACATTTTTGTGTTTTAATTTTAATAAAAAATACCTTAACATGATTTATAGTTATGTATCACCCTGTATTTCAGTGGAATTCCCTGAGGATAACCCTTGCCTTTTCATACTTGTATTCTGATTTAATAAAGCAGTGAAACATATGATTACCTTCAGGACTTGTGTAAATCCCATTAACTTCGATTAAGCCCAAGAACATGCTTTAGTGCTTCACTAACCAGAGATGCTTAAGACTAACCTATGCATGAATGTTTTGCTTAATCAAGTCTTAGTGTTTTATGAGTGTTATTAGTGTTTATTAGTGTTTCTCTTTTGCTCTGTCTCATGATATAATAATTTTGCTCTTGTAGTATCCTTGCACACTGCTTCCAAGTTAGAAGTTACACTGGGACTGAAAGTCTCATTCAGGAGAGGATAAAATTAATCCGTTCTGCAGCTGTGAACCAGAGAAGTCCCAGCAAGCTTCCCAGTAAAATGAAAAAGTGATGGTATGCCACTCTGGCTCATAAAAATGTAATTTAAGCATTGCCCTCTCAATAAAAATATCACATTTAGGACACAGTAATCCCCTTCTGAACCTTATCTTACTTTTCAACAGCTCTTTGGACTCAGAATTGATGCACTTTGAATTTCCTGTTGGTCAGGTAGCATGACTTTCTTCAGCTCCCTCCCACAGTCGCAGCTTTGCACGTCATTCTAAGCAGGCAATATCCAGTCACAGGCAGAAAGCGGAATCAGTGGTCTAAAATTCAGTAAATTCAGGAGCTTTAAGGTACTTAGTTGACAGACTAAGTTGACTTTGGAACTACTACTGCTCAGAGCTGTGGCCTTTGCAGTATTGCACCAAAATGACTGAAACTTCAAAAATGCTTTTCAATTGTTTTCTCAAGACTCCTGCCAGAATCTTTGACTTCTTTTAATACTTTTTTCTTTTAATGAGCTCCTGATTTATGACAAGAAATCACCAGACACCTAGGTTCTTTGGGCTTATTAAAGCAGACAAATACTTTGGTGTTAGAAAATATCATAAGAGCATATATATTTTTCCATATTAAGTTGAATCATTGTAGGCAAGTGCCCCAATCCTCCTCCCAGCTATGATCTGGAGGTATTTCAGCACAAGGAAAAAATAACCCTTTCCAGTTTCTGGCTCACTAAAGCCAATGTTTTCACTGGGGGCAGAAGGTTGATTCCTTTCCTGTCCCCACAGTATTCTGCATTTTGCCCGTATCAAAAGATTTCCTTGCTCTGCTTTAGCATGTACAGTGTAGTTTATCTTCCAAATAGGAGTCATCTTTCCAGCTTCCATGTCTGAGCTGCACTGGTGATTTATATGCTCACTGTCTGTTTTCACAATGTCTTTCCTGGCTGTCTTGTATCTCTCCCCTGTGGAGCACTGGGCCTTAGAATCATTGCAGTAAGGACAGGCAATCAGTCTTCTTTAAATACATATTGGATTTTACTGGTGCCTGAGTCTATAGAACCTGCCAATGTCTTTTGTGGTTCTGGAAGGGAAACCTCAGAAGAGTGTGGAGTTTTGGTTTGGATCACGAGGAGGTGGTTGGAAGTTTTTTAAACAAAGTGTTCTTTTCTTATTGTTCTTTTCATCAGATAATGCTGGGAATAGATGAGCAAGTTTCAGAAGAAGTTTTTTAGCTGCAGGGTGTTGTTTCTGCTCAAACACAGAGCTTTATATTAGCTTTGGACTCTTTGGAAGCAGCCCCATTGCAAAACACAGCACTTCTTCATTCATATGAGGGATTTAAGAATATAGGGATGGCCACATCAGGCAGCCCAAATACCTCTCCAGCCTTGTAGCCTGTCTCTCAATAGTCAGTGGTGTGTGTCTGCCAAACATATACTGAAATTTTCTGTGCCTGTGCAAATTTGAGCCAGTCATGTCACATATCTGTAATTAATGGTCCTTGATTTTTTTTCTCCCATGAATATTTCTGGCCACTTTATACACAGTATAAAATTGCAGCACCTGCAACATCCTGTAAAAATGATTCACAGTGTTTGTGTGTACCTTGTATAAAGTGTCTTGAATTAAGGATCTCTACATTGGACTTGCAAATTGCTACTTTATTTGATAATCTCTAGTTCTTATATGGGAAGAATCCACAAGCTGTTATTTCTATTCACCTTCTTCTTGCCATTCAGTGCTTTATTAGGCCTATATTACTGCTTCTCCAACTAGAGCAGTCCTGATCTGCTCAACCTTCTTCATACAGAAACTGTTTTACACCTTTCTCCTTCAATGAAATTTATCTGAAGCAATTCTAGTACAGTCTCCTGTCTGTATCATATCAAATGTGCATGCTCTAGCCTCAGGCTACTGAGGAAATTTTTTTTGGTAAATAAGGACTTAAATGTTATCTGAAGCAAGATTTTCCCTGTGGTTTTAGAAAAGTTGAATGCTTCAGTCACAGAAGACATGGATAGTCCTTTCCTTTCAGTGCTTCAATAGACTTTTTTTTTAAAAACAAAGAATACTATTATTGAATACCTAAAAAAAAGATAGCAGGGTCTGAGATCACCTCTATAGCCAAAAGCATTTGGCTTGGAAATAAAAATCTTTGGACTGTCTGAGCTGCCTGAATTACCAGGTTATTCCTTTCAGTCTGAATCAAGGCTTTCTTTTGCTTTTCTCTTTGAAAGGCCTATACTTCATCTCCCCATAGCATGAGGGGTGAAGAGGGTAAGAAGAGAACTATAACAATGGATGGCAAAACAGTCAGCTCCAACTTCTGCAGTGACAAGTGAGACACAATTACACAAGTTTTATGTTCAGTCTGAAAAACTTGTCTTCAGTTCACTTTCCTAAACATAGATGGTGGGCACCATTTGGGACAAAAGAGGCTACCTGTGACTCCAGATTCCCTCTTCACAAATGAGGAGAAGCTGTGTTTTTCTGGAGTGACAGCTAGTGAGCTGACTAAGTATCTTCAGGGTTTAGAGAAACCACGAAAACATGTGATTGGCAATTGTATTCCATATCTTACTTCTTTCATTCTGGTTTTCACTGTCAGTGCCCTGCATATTTGTTTTAATTACAGGTGTACTACAAGTCAGGCACAACAGACCTGGGTACAGTTCTGCTCATTTTTAAAGACATGCAAAAATCCATTCTTTAAAAAACAGTAGAAACAACAGATAGTGATTTTAACTTACTTGCTTTCAGCACTCAGGTTGATGTTTCACATTGCTTTGGAAGTCTACACTCTTGTGACTATTTCCTCTAACACTCTGTCTTGTTGGTTTTAATGGTCTTAAGGCAGTTGCTCAGCCCTGCATTCGATTAGGGATTCTAGGTGCATTTGATTTTGACTAGGGTTAGGACCTCCCTGTGTCCTTGGGTATTCTATTTTGCTGTATCTAGGTATGTCTATACATAAATATATCTTTCACTTAACTTGCTGAATCCAGGAACTTTATATACATCAGTGGTAGGCTATTGGTGACAGCCTTGAAAACCTCCCATCTCTTAAGATTTACTCAGAAATCCAGAGGTTACTAAAAACAGAGGTTACAGGGGAGTCAAATGCCAGCAGCTGAACAAAGAAAAAAGACTATTTAAGCAATCCAGTAAGATATACAAGTATCCTTTAATACACATTAGTTGCCAATGAGATATGAATCCATTTCAAGACTCGCTTTTATTTTGTGAGCTAATTAGACTAGCTTTAAGTTCTCTCACCAACTCTTCCTTTTCTGCTCATTAGGCTCCATATAAACAGCCATAGGCAGCCATTGTGTGGGTTGTAAGGAACCTCTGGAGACTGTGTAGTCCAATCTCCTTCCAGTTAAAACAGGCTGCTCAGGGCCTGGTGCAGTCACCCTGGGTGTATCACCAAGGAAGGACTCTTTACTGACTCTCTGGCCAACCACTCTTAGCATTGTTGGGTTTTGGTTTTTCTACACATAGTCAAGATTTCCTGTGTTCCAACTTATGCTTCTTGTGCTGTGCCCCTGTGAGGGCCACAATGTCCTGCAAGAGGCAGAGCAGGTTACCAGTCTGGATACCTGTGTGTGTTGCAGGGTGATTGTTATTACTGCAGAAACACAATTTGAATGTGTATTACCTGTGTAATAACAACTTCTACCTCACCTTCTAGCATTATCCTAGAAAATGAAACTTTTGACTGAGAATCACACCTTATGTAATAACTTGAACTTAGGAAATACAGATTGATTTGAATATTAGTAAAGTCTTGCTTGTTGGATTTGTATTCAATGTTCACTTACTTCCCTGAAAGTTTTTGAGGAGAATTGGCAAACAAGTTGAACAGACAGATGAATGGGGAAATAGCACTATTACTACTGTTTCATTTTTTGGAAAATCAAACTAAAATACTATTTTTCCTTTCAAAAATATATGTCTTTAAATAATTTTCCTAATATGAAGAATCTTAATGAATTTAAATTTTTAAAAAAAATATTTTCAAGTGCAAAAATGGTATTGGATTTTGCAGTTTTTAAGGACATGTCTATACTACAAAATGGTATTCTGTAGTATGTTATGAATGCCTGAATGTGCTGTCTCTACTGCCAAACTGTTGGAAAAGTCCCCTGCAAGTTTTTTGTCCCAAGACAATTACTGGTCTCCCCAAGTGTATCTGGGCATTATTTGGAGTCTAAATGCCTAGTCCTTGGAGATTTGAGGACCTGGAACTCATATAATCGCTACAGCATTTAGGGCCATCAATCTTTTTGGATCCAAATTCCAGAAATTTCAGTAGGTTATAATCATAATTACATTTAAATATTTATCTTCTGATTTGTAAACACTAACTTGTCCCCTATGTTAGGTGTCTAGATTCCATTACTATTTCAAACCAGTATCTAGAATAGTTGAGTAGCTGACCAAGGAAGCACCTAAAATCAAAAGGAAAGCAATGAACTGCCCAGAGTACATGAATAAGTAGTACCCAGTTCCTGAAGATAAAGTGATGTCTCTGAACTATTTCCAGTGGTATGACCAGATTCAAAAGAGTAAAAATAGAGGATAACAATGTCTGTTTCCTATACATGATTAGAACTTCATTAGAACCAACATGCATCAAAGAATGTCAAATCCCAGTGAGAAGAATTACTTCCCAAGGGTTTCTGTTGGCACTGTTGAAGACCACACCTGTTACTGTATTTTTGGGAGTACTTATCTTGCCAGTCTTGTGCTGGGTGATGTCCCACAAAAGATTTAAGCATACCCGTGTGACACAGATGTGTAACAGAGTGCAGCTAACAGGTGCAACCAGGGGATGCAGCAGTCTGTGTCAGTTTGAGCAGAAGGGAGCACAGAAAGGGACCAGAAACTATGGAGGATGGTGTACACACTCAGCAGTGGTTCTGACCTCTCATAGGGCAGCACCACTAAAGCATCTTCCTCTGTCCTTAACTTAACCTGAATTCCGAAGGGCATATGGAGCTTTGCAGGTTCATGGGTGCAGAGGTGCCTCACTGAGGTATCCTGCTTTCAGCTGGGATAAAGCTTCTTTTCTTCCTAGTGGCTGGTACAGTGATGTGTTTTGGACTTAGTATGAGAATAATGTTGATGACACACCAAAGTTTCAGTTGTTGCTAAGCAGTGTTTACACTAAGTCAAGGACTTCTCAGGTGCTCACCCCACCCAAACCCACCAGCGACTAGGCTTGTGGACATAGCAAATTGAGGGGAAACACAGTTAAGACAGGTGAACCCATCTAACCAAAGGGATATTCCATACCATATGGTGTCATGCATATAACAGCATAACACAGCGCATAAACTATGGAGAAAATAGGCTGGGGACCACTGCTGAGAAACTGGCTGGGCATTGGCTGGCAGGTGGTAAACAAGTGCATTACTTGTTTGTGTATTGTAATTATTATTTTAATTATTCTTATTACTTTTATTCATTTTTAATTTCCCTCCTTCCTTCCTTCCTGCCCTACTGTTTTTATCTCAACCCATGATTTTTACTTTTTCTCCGAATTTCCTCCCCATGCTGCTGTGGGGCTGGGTGAGCAGCTGTGTGGTGTTTGCCTGGCAGTCACTGACAGTCCCGACAGGACACTGGGGCTGGAGCAGATATGTCCTTAGCTGCAGGAAGTGTGCACTAACTGAGGATCTGTGTCCCCAAGTAAAAGAGCTGCAGGAGGGCTACAGACTGCATTACATCAGAGACAAGGAAAGGAGTTTGATCAGATCTTGTCCAAGAGATTGTAGCTGCAAGGGCCTGCACTCCAGTTGTATGAAGAGAAGGGCAGGCAGAGCCAGAGCTGGGAGCTTTGCCTAGAGCAGACCCTGACCCTGCACAGCCTAGCCCCAGCAGCACAGGAGACAATCACTACACTCAAACAGAAGAAATTACATTCAAACTTAAGAAAAAACCCTTTCACTGTGTTCAGGGTAGTCAAACACTAGGACAGGATGCTTGCAAAGTTTATGGAGTCTCTGTACTTGGAGATATTTGAAATTGCAGCTGAACATGATTCTGAGCAGCCTGCTCTAGCTGAGCTTGCTTTGAGCAGGGTTTCATAGTAGATGATCTTCTGAAGCCCCTTCCAACCTGTTTTTCTTTGTCATAGCGGAAGGTTGTGAAGACAAATCAAAAGAGGATAAATAGTGAGGAACAATACATTATGAGCTTCTGGTACCCAGACTTTTTCATTAAGAGCTAGTTGAGGTGCATATGACCTGTGTATTGCTCTGCAGGCATATTCATATGTGGAAAACATCTATTTTCTTGATCCAGATGGAACATAAGGAAAGTCTAGTCAGGGCATCCATGACCAGATGTGGGATTCAAGAAACACAATTGAATATTGAGAAAAAAAGCATTTAGACACCATCTGATTTAGGTGAAAATCAGGCTTTTTTGTATGTATTGGTTTTTCTTTCTTTATTTTTAAATTTAAATTCTTGAATTTTATGTATATCTGTACTTCTGTTGCTCAGGATATTGATAATTTTCCACCTTCAGGCTCAACCATGCACAAGCAAGAGAGGAGTGAAAAGTTAACATCCACCTCCAAAAGAGAAAAGAAAAAGAGATTTTTGTCTGTCTTTCTGTACATTCCTACCTTTGAGGCCATATAATTGTTGATACTCTGTGCCAGCAGCCTTGCATTCTTAATTTGAATATGTATGTAAAATGGATGACCCTCACCTTCCCACAGCTGTGCAACTATTATAACTTCAAATAATGTTTTACAGCTGGGGCACGGCTGAAATACTGCATGTGGTTACTTACTTCTTTATATATGGTATCCTTCAGTTCCAATACGTGTCTGCTGTTCCTCAGTAGGGCAAATATTGACATACAGTATTTTGCTCCCCTTTAGCTCTCACACTTCCCTTTTAACCAGATGTACCAAACTCTTTCCTAACCTAGTCTGTCTCTACTACTATGTATGTTGACACCAATGGACTTGTGAGGAAGTGGGCCTGTCAGCAGTGGATATTTTTCTCCTCCATTGTCGTTGGAATAATGACATCTCTTTCTTTATATGGTTTTGTGTCCTACAACTCAATAATCCAGTGCAGACCTCACTGTCTGACTGCAAGACACCAGTCTGTAATTCGCCTAATAAGCCTAAACAAAGGAAATCCCTAGATTTAAGGATAAGAATGTGTCATGCATTCTTTGTATTCTGCAGACTAGAGAGCAAAATTGCTCTCCTCTTTAAAGGCAGAATCATTACCCATACCTGTATGGTCAGATTCTTTTAAAATGTAGCAAACAACATTATACGTAATTATTTTACAGCAGCAAGATTTTATTTGCTATTTTAGATGTTTTCCTTGTTATTTACTTTAAGAGAAGAGGAATATAAATGTTCTAGAAGAATACATGCTGAGGATAGCTTTCAGCTGCTGCACTCAACTTAAGCCAAGTGCCTTGGAAGTGCAGGTATGTTTACATCTGTGTTTTATTTCTGGCCCACCTCTAATAAAGATGCAACAACGATAAAGCAAAACACAACACAACATGATAATATATGGCACATAATAAAGAACTGCCATAAGTACACAGGGGGCTCAATTTTGCTTTCACTCTATCTCTGCAAAACTCCACTGTTCATGACTAAACCTTTACAATTGTCAGAGTTCCTTGTAGTTCAAAAAGAGACATTTTCCAGAATAATGAGGTCACTGGTTCCCATTTGCCATTCCACAATATTCTGTTTATTCCTAGAATCCCTGTTCTTTCAGCAATAGCTGATGCTCTCTGTAGCTGTTACTCCTGTGGGAACTGAGACTTTAAACATTCATTAAAAAGTGAATTGCTATTGTTGACAAAATACAGATGGCCAAGCATGAACTGCTGACATCTATGAGCACACTTTCAGTGCAGTGCATGGCAATGTGGCCATGTGAGTGCTCTGGTTGCTTTTACCAAACCAATGCGTGTCCTTTGTTACCAGACTGCCCCGGTGTGTGCTTTTACTCCTTTTCCTAAATATGGCACAAGCTGTTAAAGTAATTTCTTTAAAAAATGAACTGAACTTATTTCTGCTTTTGAAAGTGAGAAAAGATATGCTCTTTCACAGCAAAACTATTAGTGCACAATATTCATACCAGGCTCAGCTCACAAGATAATTACCCTGAGTCAAAGCTCTGCTTCAGGCTGCTGCAAACAATACTCGATGGCTCCCAGAGGCTCTGTCTGAGCGGTGGGGCGAGCTCCATAACCCAGTCCTTGACCATCCGGGGGGACCCGCCTGGGCCGGAAACTGCAGTGTGGGGGCGAGGGCTTGAATGGAGTGAGCAAGAAGCCAGGGTGCAGCTGGGGCACACACAGACACACAGACACACAGACACACAGACACATGGCTGCAGGGGCTGGGAGGCACACCCGGCTTCCGCAGGTTAGACTCAGCCGTTGCTTTAAATCAGCCATGTATTTAAATGGTTTATTAAGCTGCAGCCAGCAGACTTAGTCTCTGAAGACTGCAGTTAGATGCTACACCTGGGTGTAGCATGCAGCATTACACTTGCATAATGACATGTACTGCACTCCAGGTTAACATGTGGAAAAAGCTGAGGGAGGGCTCAAGCATTTAACATTTTCAGCTTTGGGAATTATGTGCAGTAAGCTAAGACTGAGACAATAAAATGAAACTGGTTGGAGTTTTTGCGTCTTTTTCAACACTCCTAGAGATAGAAATTTTGGCCAGAGAGATAGAAATTGAAAAGCTACATTGAGCTTTAGGTTATTTGGGGCTTCAGTATTTTCTATTTTTATATTTTCTCCTATCTTCTCCTCATCACTACTATACCTCATTATTTCCCCCCTCACCCTTATATATATAAAGACATTTTTTCAGTGTTTTGCTACTGATATATTCAAACTCTTTTTTTGCCCCTCCCCTTTACCCTATTTTACAGATTTTTGGTCCTCTTTTCTCTGTCATAGTCCTTTTTTTTTTTTTTTTTCCCCAGCTTTTGGTTCTTTTTGAGGTGTGGAAAATTGCATCTTGCCATTGTTTTTCTCCAAATGGTATTTCCCATCTATTGTGTGTGCGTGCATATGTGTGTTTGTGTGTGCATAAGAGAGAGGACAGGAGATACTGTAAGGCTGCCAACAAAAATCAAAATTGGAGGAGACAGGAGAGCAGAGGGAGTAAAAGACTGTCTTATTGAACTTGGAGAGAATGAGGCCCACCTGGGGCTGAACCAGCCATTGGGAAGATTAAGGAAATAAAATAATTATGGAAAGTTAGTGCTGGAATTGTGAATGGGCCTGAGAGACCTGGCTGAGGCTCAGGAAATGGGAGTGGTGGCTGCCTGAGCTGAATCAAATGCTCAGTCACTCAAAAATGGAACAAATAAGGATAGAGTAGACACACTGAGGAATTGTAACTTTTGTACTTTGACTTGATTTTTTTAGCCCTATGGACTGAAAGAGGACAACTCTTTTCTGAAGAATGGAATCTGAAAAATATAAGCCCAGGTCTATTTGGTGAACATTTAGAGTGCTATGACCAAATACCCAGAAATAAGAACACAGTCTGTAAGGAATAGCTCCTCCAATCCTTGACCTTTCAAATCAGAGCAAAGCTCTCGGCATCAATGCAGTGAAACACAAATGGGGTCAACACGGTTAAAACAGGCATAGCTGTGAGCTTAAGGTTCCTGCTTCTCCCTGTTTTTTCATAAAGAAGACTTAAGGTAATCTCTTTCTAACTGAGTGGGTACTGTCTGCTTCTGAAATGCATTATCCAAAAGCTAATGCTAAAATGTAAAGAACAGGACAGTAGCTTGAAAATTCATTGTTTGCCTAATCATCAAATGACTCTGGTGTACACCACAATGAGAATTTAATGCTTCATCTTTTACTCTGTGGTTTTTGAGTTCCTGTTCTTTTGAACTTTAAAAAGTTCATAGAAAAAAATGCACTTTAGTAAATAGAAGTATCTTCCAGCCTGCACATTTCCTTAAAAAATAAACCCATATTCTTTAAAAATTATCTAGTTTAGCTTCCGAATACACTTTTCATAATATCAGATAGATTTATTTGGTGGGATGTGTATTATTAAGTCTTATATGAAGTGTGGCTAGAAATTTAGAAACAGTTCCTCAGCTAGCATAAATAGCCACAGTCATCCATAAGCAGAACATCAAGTTCTGCTTATGAGCAATAGAAGTAGACTGCTTGAAAGGTGCAAAAACTTGGTGGACAAGATGAAAATGAGATCATCAGCACATGGTTCATTGTCTCTTGTCTGGATTGATATATCCACTTAAATATATAAACACGCTATTTATGCCTTGTTTTTTCATATTTCTTTGTAAATATTCCTTAGTAGTTTATTTATTGTTAACATAATGACTGGACTTATAGTTCAAAGTTGCATATGGAACTCTAGTATTATGGCATATAAAAGATTTGCAAATACAGGGATATTTTAAGGCTGGTCTTGTATAATAATATGGTAGGTAGTATGAAACTTTCTTATGAAAGGGAAGCAAGTTTAATGCAGTGATAAATGGAATAGAGAATTCTTGTACTTTAAATTTCAGTGAATACCATCAACACTTCATGAGCGAAGGATTTGAGAAACGATGGAGGAGAAATAGGATAGCAGTGATCGGAGTAGTATTTTTTTTAATTGCAAAGAAAGAGCAAGAAGTCATAAAAAGAAAAACATCTCTATTAATTTCTGTGTGCTACTTCTTTTCTAATCACAACTTGCACCACTGATAGAGTGAACATGATGTGAGAACAAGAACATGCCATTATGAGATGTCACAACTCACACTACCAATTTTTGTAGGTCATACAGTCCTTACCAGACCACTGCAGAAAGCATACAATTTTGAAATGCTTGGAGGGGCCCACCAGATATTAACTTAAGAATTATTAGTTGTGGGTAGAAATAGGCTGAAGGCATTTCCTGCTGTGAACAACACTTGGAAGTTCTCCTTTTGCAGTAATGTAGAAAACAATGGCAGAATTTATGCAGCATTCATAGACAGCAGATATCCCCAGACACGTCAGAAATGCTATCAAATTAAAACTGCTCTTCAGTAAGGCTTCATATTTTGTTTTTGTTGGCTGTATAACAATAATTCAAGTGTGAATGTAAAATGAATCTTATTTACTTGATTGTTGAAGTGTAGATACTATGAGATACTGAGGTGAATTTTTAAATATTTATTTTCTGTTCTGGTGGAGGTGATAAAGACTTTCTAAATTATATCTGATGAAAATGCAATCAGGAACTGGGGACATGGCCTACCCTGAAATCACAATCAAGCCTCCATGTCTCTTTGACCTGACTCATTGGTTGCTGTTAAACCTGTGTGTTCTCTTTTTCTGATGGATTCAGTTCTGTAAATCTTGTCAAACACTACTATACCCAGGGGGTGCAATATAAAAATCCCAGGTTATATATTTGGGAAGAGCTATCTTTCCAGCCCTGTGTGTTTGTTGATGACTCCATACCACTCAAAGTGAGTGCATACTTTTACTTACTGTGATATCTTTGACTTTGATGAATATTGGCACACAGGCTCTGAAAGGACTTTGAAACTGTGCTGTCTTAACCACCTTTGCACTGGGAGAGACCTAGAGATGGACAAATATCAAGGTTTTCCCCACATCTATGCAGGCCCAGACAATAGCATGTGGGCATCACCTGGGTGCTTAATAGCAACAGGAGGTGAGCAAAGGTCTTAGTGGAGAACCATAACAACCAGCTGCTACAAATGAGCTGACATAAAGGTTAGTGTGTTGACTGTTCAAGGCAGAGCAGATTAATTGCTTATAGATCAATGCAGGAAGATGATGTGAATCCTGCTTCCTTTTCTGGTTTGCCCTAGGGAAAAGGCTACTCTGAGGTCCCTCTGACTTAGGGCCATGCTAGTGAGACAGGCTTACCACTCTGAGTTATTATTCACATTTTCATTAAGTCCCCAGATGTGGTTGCTTAAAGCTTTTTAATGTTTGAATCTGAATGTATTTAAGACTGAATATTGCAGTCCATTTTTGTGGAAAGGTGCTGAGAAATACTGTTGTCTGTTTGACAGATTACACTATCCCTGCATTTAAAATAAGTGGTGTAGGTTTCTAAATTATTTTTATTATCAGTATAAGACATGGGGTGGATTGGGCTCAAGAGCAAATGGCTGGCTGGCTGCAGAAAAGAGGGGTTGAAAAATTAGCAAAGATTGATTTAATTATGTAGCAATTTCTTGAAGATCTAGCAATGCCTTCTTTTTCCATTTGTTTGAAGACTTAGAAAAGTAGGGATTTTCCTCTTTTTGTATGTACAAACAGATAAGAAATTCTACATAACAGCTTTTACTTATGTCTAGGTAGCAGTAAAGCTCCCCCTGGCTTATGTTAATGAGAATTGTGTCCTGGATTTGGTAGAATCCTCATCTAACCCCATAAGAGTACAAAGCTTCTCTAAAGACAGACTCATTTTTGTCACTAAGCCTAAGAAATGTGTGAATACATTATTAATCTTAAAATATTCTATGTGTACCAGGAATAAAATACTTAGCACTTAATTGAAGTTGGGTTTATTACTGGTTTTTGCTACCATTTAATTCATTTGCAATCAAACCCCCTTTTATTGGTTAGTATCAATTTGCATAACACTAAGCAGAGGAAGAAAATAATTGGCAATAGTACTACTTCTAAAGAGTCATTAGAATTTACTTCACTTTCGGGATTAGCATGGATTTAGATTTGGTTGCTTCTAAAGTCGGAAATAAAAGAACCTTTTGTTATATTTATTATTATAGAACCTTTCATGTTCAAAGTACGGGAAGGAAAAATATTCTATAAAATATTCTCTAAACATAAGAGTGGGATAAAAAATTTTCATGATTAAGAAATACAAATTGACACTTTGTGTAGAACCTGTATTGATTTTGACCAAAGAGGGCAAAGCTTCTTAGATAGATAAAAATGCACTGTTCTATTTGCAGGGGAGAAGGAGAAGAGGAATGATGGACTGAAAATAGGCAAATTTGCCTTCTGTCCTTGTATGTAGGTAGGACATAATGACTCGTGAGGTTATGGAGCAGCTAGAGAATATTTTGCTGGAAGCCATTCTAAGCAGTGGCTGGAATAGGCTCTATGGGATCTTGACTGTCCCAAATCTCAAAATGTGATCAAGCCTACTCAGTAAAATGTTTGGATGTATTAGAGTTTGCCCACGTACAAACCCTGCTAGGAAAGCCAATTATTTCTACTGGCTTGGGGAGTTTTTCTATCAGGACTTTACAGAGCCTCAAGTAGGACCTATTGTACCATATGAAAGTGTAGGAGGGAATGAATTTTGATGTGCTGGATATTTTATTTAAAGAGTTAATGAACTGACATATGTTTATACTTACTACTGATAATCTTCCTCTGGAAAATCCATCTAACTCCTCAACTGTACAAAATTGGCATCCTACATGACCTAAATTGGATTTGAAAATGATATTTGGATAAAAATCAAAAAAATACATCCTACTGGTTATATATGATTGCTTTATTATGTTTGATAAGAATGAAAAGCCAAAGGATTTGACAGTCCCAGAGCCTGGCATGTAAAATGAAATTCCTGAATGTAAATTAGACAGATTAAACTATCCTTTAAAAGACTCATGATGGAGAGAAGGATATATTTAAAATCCAATAAACTTCAGACCTCCTTAAAATGGCTTAAAATGAGGTCCCAAATGCTTGCTAAGAAGCAACTCCACTGGTTTTGATTTAATAAAAAAGTCATGGATTCTGGTTTGAAAAAAAATGCCATCACTGTATTCACCTTGCAGAAATAAATATGAAACCATATGGAGAAGAATATTTCCACAAATGTATTCCAATTTAAGATAAATTAACTGTATGTTCTATTTTGTAATCAAACAACAGCAAATTTCTTGTATTTCTCTACAATTCTTAGAGACAATAATTTTAGCTTCCATATGACTTCTCATAAGAAATGCGCAAAAAATAACGTGCTTTTGATAGAAGTTCTGAATGGATATCTTAATAATTTTTTTTTTAAGATATAGGTGTCATAAGTAAGAATGAGGTATTTTTGTGTTACTAAGTTGCATATGTGATTGGCTGTGCTGGTAAAGGAGCACAAAAGAGTCTTTGTTATGCTCTCAGTAGAGCTATTTATACATTGTGACTTACTGTGTCCAAAGACTGCTTCCTGCTTCCGTCAAAAAGTAGTCCCTCCAAATAAAATAAAAGCCATAAACCCTAACATTACTCAAGCCTTGTCTATCAAAACAACAACAAAAAAATCACACATGATTTTGCGTTGCCTATATAGAGTTCTCTTGAGTTTACTTAAATAGAGTTCCAGATGAAGCATACTGTGAAAGCAATGCCTTCCATACCTAAGGAAGCAGAGAGACATTTTATTGGGTTTAAAAATAATGATGGTCCAAGAAATCAGGTGCATCTACAGGGCACAGTTGAAGCTGGGGAGGAGTGCAGCAGTTCTGGTCTTTGTATAGACCATAAGCTCCATAGTCAGCCATGTGTTTTGTGTTCTGCTCGAAGACCCTGGCAGGAGAATTGATACATTACTTTGGTCTTTGCAATCAAACAGTATAAAATAACTATATCTGGGCATCTTCCCTCCTTGTTCCCCAAGCCCATGTCCACCACAGCTCTTTCCCCCATATCTGTATATGCTAAGTGATGAGTTTCACCTTGATTTCATAGTATTTTTAAACCTAATGTGCCAGTTTTCTTACAGCTTCTATGTAGATCTGGGGAAGGACCCCTAAAGTAAATCATCAAAAAAAAAACCAAAAAAAAAAACAGAAAAGAAAGAAACGGTCGGATAAGATTTCCCTTCTGAGAACACATTCTGAGAACACACATGAGTTTTTGTAGCCTTATAGTGTTGGGTAATAACCTTAGTCCAGAAAGGTATAAGAAAAATCACATACCTTCATACAGACTAGTGCTCAGTATAGACATAAACAAGAGTTCTTAAAACCATGAATATTAGAAAGCTTCTTTGAAAATTTTCAGTAAGGTATAAAAATTTTAATAAGATCCCAACCAGCTATTAACATGAATTTTTTATTGGGAAGGAAGAAATTCCACTGTCCTACAGTTCCCAATCCTCTCCTCAATTTGGAACCTTTAATATGAATAATATGTATCTCTGTAGGTTAAAAAATGTAGAATTTGCTGCTTCAGCTGTATTTCTAAATATTTTTTCTCCCCCAATACACTCAATATGGCCTTTGATTTTTCTGTCTGTGGTCATTCTATAGTGTGCCAGGGAGAACTCATTCACCATTTCTCTGCCAGGAATAATCTAAGCAGGCAGCAGGTGTGAATGGGAATGAAGTGAAAATTGGGACTATTTAACTGCATCTAAACCAACGCTCATGTACATAATACATGTCTCTGTCCCCAGAGAACACTCAAATCTCTCATTTTAAATGTGTTAATAGCATTTATAGACTAATTTTGGTTTAATTAGTGCTATTTTTCTGTAAAACTAAAACAAAACAGAGTTAAGCAGAATCTCTGAAGACTCTTGATTCCTTTACACACACTTCTCGACCAAGAAAAATAGACTTCATTTAGATTTCATTTACCTAAACCTTCTACTCTTTGCATTGAAATACCACAATGATATTAAATGAAGAAAAGGAAAAAATGCTGTTGCATATATTTGCATTATGTGTGTTTTAATGTAAGCTTCCAATACTGTTCCCATGCTTAAATAGCAAAGCATACTTAAACTTTAGTTTTCACTGTAATATGGTATTCACAGATATTTTCACCAGTTTCAGGAGCAGCATAACATACACACAGAGACATATTTCAAGTGAGCAGTAGGGTTTTCACTGATTCTTGTGTGTCTTAACTGATTAAACTGTAATTTTTCTGTTCAGACTGCTAGGAATAATTCAAGGAGTGCTCTGTATAGATCCATTATTTTTATCCTCATACTTCATAATTATTATGTAGCAAGTTAAGTTTTATTCACAGTTTTGCACATAAATCCTGAAGCTCTTGGTTATTTTTTCCTTGTGTCAGAATGAGCTCCCAATAACGTGAATGGAAGTTCAACTTGAGTAAAGATAGAGTAATAAAAACTGGATCCGGATGTCAGGATTTGGCACATGGACACTGGATCTATTAAGTCATCTTGTCCATATTCCTGCCAATGCAGAATTGTTCCCTTCAACATAATCTCCAGTGCCTTATTCAGTCCAATTTTAAATGACTTGGGTGAAGTGGTTTCCATTACTTCACTTGGTTGAAGTATTACTTATTCCACAGACTAATATAATGCTTTTCAAGCTGCTTCATTCTCATGGATCACTTCCCAATCCCAACATTTCCCCCAGACGAACGTGTATGAGTAAGGGTAAGGAAAATGTGTGTAGAGTATAAAGGCCAAAAGGAAAAAGTGGCATGAAGTCCTTCCCCTCACTCAATTTTTTTATGTCTTTCTCCTTACTTCATATTTCTGAAGTCTGCCTCTTCGCTTTTGCCAGTGAGACTTGGACCAAACTCCCTGAGAAACAGATCCACCATAAATTGTTCCCCATTTTTCTTCACGTGAATATTTCCAAAACTGCCCTACTTCCCCCTTCCCCCTTAGCTCTTATATCCTATTACTTTTACTTCCCTCTCTATTTTATTTATTTTTAGTAAGGCACTGACTTTTACCGGTTATTGCTGATTCTTCATTATTCATTATCTGTCACTTAACTCAAGTTATTATTCTATTAGAGAGAATTTTTCATAGGGGATCCATGGAGTATATTTTTTGCAGGTGCATATGGGTGTGTGTAATAAATATGACATTTTACAAATTATCAGGAACACTAAAAGCAATTGTAATAGTAGACAAGATTGATTAAAAAAACACTGAGAAAGGGAACAAAGGTTTGTGGGCCCTGTTTTGTAGTATATCACATGTAAACAGATAGTTAACACTTTGATTCACAGAGCATGCAAAATGAGGTTGAAATACTTGGTACTGTAACTGAAATTCTTACTAAGATCTTTGTTTCAGTTTTCAGCTATACATACAGTAGATGCTGCAAGAACAAAGACTGAAATTGGTACTTTATTGAGATGCAGAAATTCAACAGCAGGAAATAATCTTCTTTGAAAGAAACACCTATTTCCGTCCTCTTGGTTTTTTTTTATATATCCTTTAGTAGCTGATCACTTAAAACAGGTGCTGTAATTCATGATTGGACATTAAACATTTACGATGGATGGTGTCTGTGTTTAGAGACAACTTTATGTACCACTGCTTGTAAGGCACTTCCTTTCAGGAATCAAGTGGAAATAAGATCATGTAACACTACAGCAGATTATACATTCAAATATTACAGATGCTTGAATTATTCATTGGTGTTCACTTAGTTTATTTTAATATATGTAATTATTCAGAAATGAAACTTGATTCCTACAAATATGTTCTTTTGATAGAAGTGTTCAATAAAGCAATAAAAAAGGATGCCATATGAGTACAAACATACCCAGGTTTCTGGGCTGTGATAGCTGTAGTGGGAACGTCTGGAAGAAGTTGCCAGTCGTTCAAAAGGGCAAACATGGTAGGGCAAGTCTGGCCATGCTAGTGAGAAAGTCAGAGCAGGGTGCTGAGGCCATGGTAAGAAATGGTGTCTGAGCTCTGAAAAGCCTTATTGCAGCTTTGTTTGACTGATTTATGTTCTCAGACAGAAATTAACTGCTACCAATTGCCATCCATGTGAGTCAGCTTCATGCAGAATGATTCCTGTCAGAGGTTCACTGGTTTACACTCCATTCTCTTTACTGAGATACTCATATTTGCCTCCAAATCATCAGCATCTATAATTTCAGCTGTGTGTAGATGAAGATTCATGCTCAGCACAGACCACACTGCACTGAGTGCAATCAAACATCTAGTAACATGGGTAGAAGTGTTTTAAAGATCCATCCATAAGCTCTGGCAGGATGGTGGAGACTATTGTCTCATGGTGTGGTTGTTAGATGAAGATTTTGTCTGCTCTGATACTTGTGTAGTTGTAAGAGGTTTTGAGGTGCTTGTCATGTAGAGAAAAAACAAGCCCTTTCCAAGGAAAAGATACACATGAACTTTGAAAGGCATCCTGCAGCATGTGGATTTTCTTCCATTGCCTCGTGAAGTGTTTGTGTACCTGGAATACTCCCTGCAGAGGCACAAATGTGATGAGATGCTTTGATAGCTAGACACATTTTGTCTGCAGGGCAGAGGCTTTGCTCTTTCTCACACCACTCTTATTAACCTGCAGCACCTTCTCTGGGTGCCACAGAGGTAACTTCACCTGGCCTACTGGGAATAGTTGGGTGCATTTGACTTTCCTTCTCCAGAATAAGTAGGTACCCCTCTCACCTGTCCTAACTCTGCATAGATATAAGCTGTACAAATATAAAATACCTAGGAAGTAGAACAATGAAAACATGCGTTCTTAATCCTTGTCTCACATATATGAATATTCATGATGAAGCATTAGCCCTAGATGTACTTATGCCAAGCCAGAAAAACATTAATGCCAAATATGTAAGGTTTATTTAGTACATTTTTATTTAATAGATTTTTTTTCTTGTACATTGGATATTTAAGAGACTCCTTTCCATTTAATCTCAATCCTGTCAGATTGGTAAATTAATTTTTCTGCACAGGAGACAGAACATCCATAAAAGCAACATTTTTCCAACTTATAGTATAAATGGTCTGCTATTCTAAGGACAAAAAGCAATAAAACAAAAATGGATTACACCCAAGAAAATATTTGAGAGGCAAATAGAACCTGGAAAAGAAAGAACACAGGAAAACAAGACACAATACAGAAGGTATGTCATATAGGAAACATTACATCCTCCTTCTGGAGACAGCTATCGTCAAACCTGCTTTTATCAAAACAAAAGCTTCTTTGACCATAATTGGTCATAAAGGCATTGAATCCTTTTTGAGCTAGTCCTGTGTTACCATGACATCTGGACTTCTTTGTAATTTTTTCATCAAAACAAGTCCTACCAGTGGTAAGTTTGTTCAGAATACTTTTGTATTGCCTCCAAGCTGTTATTCACCAGGAGTATGTGCACTGGAAGAAGGGTGGTGAACAAGGCCAGACCTGTCCCCATAGTGGTGCGCTGTCATCAGTATATGGATTAATTTAGAATGTTCTCAGAGAAAATTCCTACTGAAATCTTTTATAAAGTCCCAAGTAATTTAAATGTTGAGAATATGAGCCCTGAGAACAGACTCTTTAAGCACATTCTTAGTCACTACCAAACTACCCAGGGTATTGCCATGTGGTGAGCTCATTCAGATGTTTGTTTCCCACTTACCTGCTCCAGAGTAAGAGGGAATTGAGCCAAGGTTTCAGGCATTATTACCTAGGCTGTAGTTAATTGCCATTATACTCAGCTTCAAGAACACAATCTGTAGGGCAGAGCCTTAGCTCCCCAAGATTTAGGCTGCTGACAGCTATTGACTGACCACTTATAGCACAAGCAGACAGTGACAGGTTCTCTTTGACAACTAAAAGAAAAAACCCCAGTATGTTTTTCATCTGATTAGGTGTATGGAGATTACTGCTTCATTCTGCAGTAAGTAAACATATTTTTTGAAGAATATACTTTAGAAGCCTTTAGAAAAAAATAAAACTGCCAACAAACAAAAAAGCTAACAAAACCTCCCCTAAATGTTTTCATGCTAGAATTTGAAGAGCAGCAAGATCACTATGGAGAGTTCTGGCTGGAAGCCCACTATTGTGTCACGTACTACAAAGGAACTGAAGAATATCTTTGTTTGTAGATGGAGGAGTGCCTTCACTAAGTCTTGGAGTACTTTGCAACAGTCTTTGTTATAATGAACAAACAAACTCTGGAGTACAGAAAAGGTGGTAGAAAGTGGTAGCAGATGAAAGAGTGTTTTTAGACTGTGCACAAGTGCCTTGGACCTGAAAGGCCTTACAGCTCTCCTTCTCATTAAAGGAAAAGTATTATTTACACTTTGGATTAAAGATACACAAATTATCCTCACCTCAATGCATTCTTCAGAATCTTAGATGTGGACTTTGAGAAAGCTGGAGTAGGCCATCCTACTCAAGATGATAAAGAATTTGAGTGACTGTCACAAGTTGTGCAGGCGATCTTATGCATTTGTTTTACTTGCCTGAAAGAAAAAAGGTACTTTAGTGAAGCATTTGCTTTCACCAAAACCCACCTATGTTGCTGATGGCCATTGTGCCTTTGGCTTGCAATGGGGGATGCTGTGTGGTTGGCAGGAGGTTTAGAGAACAAACAGGAACCTTTGTTTCCTTTCATTTAAGGAAAAGAAAACACGGCAGAAGGAGCAATGCTGAGCAGCTACCCAAAAGCTTCTTTGTCTCAGCTTCATTATGCTATGATAACTGAATTGGTTTTTGATAAAGTACATGATATATTGGAAGAAATCACCAAACTATATCTATAGTAAGCAGTTTTATTTAGAATTTACACTCTCTGATGAGGAGAGGTAGCAGTGTAAATCCTACTAAGCAGATGTGCTTTTTGAAACAGGACTTGAAGTCTCATATAGTACCTAATAACAGAATTAATAGCAAATATGATAAGGCAAATGCATGGTTGTCAAACTCCACTTACCAACTTTTTCATCACATGTGGAACAAAGAAATCATGACAGTTCAACATACTGGCAGCATGAGAATCTGTCTCATTTAACATTGTGCTACTGTTGTCAGTTGGGAGAGCACTTACTCAGTTTGGTGATCTCCCCTGAATACCCAGGATCATTTAAAGTTGGTGGAAATGTGAATGCTTTGCAGCATCTGCTTTTTACATTGTAGTGTTCTGCAACCTTAAAAACAGATGTCTGAAATAGTTTATTGTGCTTTTCCTCAAATATTATACAGCACCGGTATGTGCAGAGCACAAAGGATTATCTCAACAGTATTGTGTAGGTCTTTGTCTTTAGTTTATGATCTCTGTGATCTATTGTATGTAAACCTTTTTATGAGACTGGGAAGGGGTGGTAGCCTAAGTAAAATTAAACACTGTACTGTGACCAAAAAAATGTCTCTCCCGCTCTGTAAATGGCCCCACTGAAAACCCAAAATAGAAAGCCTTTGGAAAATGAAATATTTTCTTCAAGCAAATTTGACCCACAGAAATATTTAATGCTAGACAAGATGCTGGGTTTTGTGCTGGCAATAGTAGGACTAATTTTCCCAAGGGATGGAGGAAGTGTTTTCTCCACTCTCTCACATTTTGAAATTCCAATGGGGAAAGCTTAGCTATTTTAATCATGTTGTCTTCTAGTTCCTGCATCACTTTCTTCTGTGAAACAAATAGATTCAAGTACCAGCACAGCTACAATCCAAAGAGCACGGGATTCTTCCAGGAGAAATAAGTGATATATATAATGCTTTGTTCAAGCATCTGTACTATTGCTGATTTTAATACATTCTTGTCTTTATGCCTAAAGAAGCATGCCAGCATGAAGTCCTTATGCTGAACAAAGGATCATTCCTCTACTTCTCTAGAGGAAAAGGCTAATCCAATGTGTCTAATTTGCAGCTTTGTTTAATGGTCAAATCACTACTGGAAATTTTCATAGTATTGTAATAACATGGAACCAATCAGTAGATTGGCCAAGATATGAATGCATACCCGTACACTTTTTGAATGGCAGGATGTGATTGGAATTTGGTGCTAAGGAAAATATTATCAAAAATCCAAAAGAGTGTACATGAAAATTCCAGTAAAGGAGACACAGGGCTTGTTTGAAAGGCATTGGAGAGCAGAAGTCCATGGACTCATTCCCTTGGTTTGCCCTTTCCCAGCATTTTATCTTTATTGGTAGCTGGGGAGTAATGTTTGGCCTTCTGCTCTCATCTGATGAACCTCATGTTCATACATCTTTAAATTAAGAGATAGGAATGTGCAGAATTTTCATAGCTTGTCACTTTGCTAAAAGATGTAATGTATAAATTCAACATTTTACAGATTAGGAAAGGGTTTCCCTTAAGCTTCCTGTACTTTGGGAGTGCTGTAAACATTGAACTATAAATAAAATGTAATGTTTCCTCTTACCATAAGGATTTTTAAGAAGATGGCCTTGGTGCTGTGCCTTATGAGGAGTTCAGTCTTGTGCCAGATTATGTGTTTCAGAAAGAAATGCTGAGCTGAAGTGGCTTGGTGGGCTGCAAGTACAAAGAGATTCTGCATGGCTCAGCCATGGTGAGATTGTGGAGTTCTACATCCACAGAACTTCAGAAGCCTAAGGATCTTCCACGTTGAAGTTATTGGTAACTTAGCTCTTCTGAAATCCTACTCCATTATCATACACCACATTCAATGAAAGATAGGGAATTTCTTACATGGAACTGAGCCATGTGAAAGCTAGAGATTGTCTCTTCCTTAGTGCCATCTAACCCTCAAATAGCCTAAGTTCAGGTGCCCTCTCACTGTAGACTTTAATTTTTCCCTGGCCAATAATTTTGTTGCCTATACTGCTGCATCTGAGGAGGTGGTCACTCATCTTCCTCCAAAACTTCATCAGACAATATATTCCTCTTTGATCTTGACAGAGTTCAAGAAGCATTTGGACAATTTTCTCAGGCACAGGGTGTGACTCTTGGGGATGTGTGCACAAGTAAGAGTTTGACTCGATGATCCTTCTGTGTCCCTTCCAACTCAGCATATCCTGTGATTCTGTGATCTATTCCAAAAGGCTCACTGTGGCAGACAAGCATGTAGGCACCTATATCTTAGAGAGTATCACCATGGGGCAGCATCCACATACTATATTCACCTCACTTGAAAGGATTTATTACTGCCCCACCACATTATGGAGTCATCTGGATGAAAATACTCACCTTTGGCTTGTCTTTGTTGTTTTTCTTTTGAGCACAGTGAAAGCAGTGATGAGCAATGTTGTAAGCCTCACTAGCATAAGGCTGTCCTTTGTCACAGTTGTCCTCATTATACATTCTTTTTCTACCTGAAAATTATTGTGGAGACCAGCCCAAAAATCCCAGATGTTCATTTTGCTTGTGCATATCGAATCTACCCCACACACACAAATCATGTGTGCAGGACAAATACAGTAAGTTAAAAGTTTCTTGGAGGCATCTGTCCTGCTCTGCATGTGTCATACACATTTCTTGCACGGAAAAGACAAGACAGTGGACTTAGGAACATGTGATAAATGTGTGAGCATATACAAAAATGTTTGTCTAGATAAAGCAAAGTTATGTTCCAGGCTCGTGATCTCACTTGCCCAGAGATGTGAGTGCCACCAAAGCTCCAGAGAGAGATAAAGGGCTCCTGTTAGCTTATTGCTTCCTGGCCAGGAGTGGGTGAGCTCTACACACTGGGTCTTATTTGTCCTTTTCTAAAGACTCCAGCTCTACACTGTTCTAGCCCTGCATTTGGCTAGAATGGCCATAGATGGCCACCTGCATTTTCAGGTATTTTTGATAAATAAACACTGAAAAGCTAGTCTCAATACATTGACAAACCCCAGACTATGTAAAAGAGCTAAAGCAGAGTGATTTGACTTGCAGTTCTTCCAATAATGAGAGCTGCAGTTCATCCTAGAGGACCACACCAACATCATTTAAGTGCTTTAATGGGGAATTAGGTTTCAAATTTTAGTCATCAGGAGTTTAATGTTGTGGTCATGGTTTGTGTGCATATTGCAGAACTCGTGGGTAAAAAATTGAATAGAAACTTTTTTTATCCCCTGGTTGTCTTGGAAATCATGTTTCATTAGAGCAGTGCAAAATGTTCACAATGAAACACCAGACCACACAAAAGTCACCTGGTGTGGAGTTTCGTTACAAACTAGTAACGCAAACCATATTTATCAAAAGATTTGCTTAGCATTGTGCAACTCCTGAGTGACCTGAACTCAATTTTGAGCATATATGGTGTGTGGCTTTGGATCAGAATCATGCAGAATTCATAGCTTTGCATGGTTTTGATGTGAGGTGTGAATAAACACCAGGTGAAGCACAGCAATTCCAATTGAGTTTCAATTTGATCAGGATTCAATCCTCACCCGGTGTTAATCGGTGTAGCCCCATTGAAGTCAGTGATTTGCCCCATTGTTGAGCTGTACCAATTTACTGTGGCTGAGGACCTGATTGAAATTTTTAGTTTGTTCGAACCAGAAAGTCAAAGTCTAACTCAGTGGGTGTGAAAGTATTTGGATCAAAATGAAAGAAAATGTTTGGACAAATACTCATGAACTAAAACTAGTTCTATATTTTGCAGCTGTAAGGTCATAGCCCTGAAATATAGATTTCTAATGATGTAACCATAAGTTTAAATTCTTCCTTACTTTTTTTTGTTAACAAGAAAAATTACTTTTTCTATATCTATTTTGTTTTAAAAGAAAAACCAGTATTTTTACCCAAGTCCTATAATAATCTCAAATCAAAAATTTATAGAGATAGCTAAGAAAACTCACTACCTTCATTGCAAAAAAATGCCTGAGGAATCTGTAGATTATATTTGTACTTTTATGTTTAATATATAATATATAGCTGTAAAGGCAGCAAAGACATTCAAGTGCTACAGGACTACAAAGATGATACTAAAGATAAACTTTTCCAGGCCAGTCCTGGAGAAAACTGAAAAGTGGCATCTTTAACTTGCCTTTCAATTCTACTTCCTTTTTTTTATTGTTTCCTTTCCAACAATTGACTTGCCCTTCTCCCTGAATATACCAAATAAAGAGAAAACAAATCTAGTAATTCAACAGGGTGTATCTCTGAAATATCTCTAGTGTGTTCTGTAGAAACAGAAGTGTGATGCCATGTATTTAACATTAATGGTCAGTGTGGCTTCACTGTCTACATCCATACTCCTAAGTCAGGGCAATGTTCCTGAGTGGTGGGAATTGATCAGCTGTGCTGTTAAATTGCTACATCTGCCCCAGCATGGTTTGGGTTTTTTTGCACTGCCAGACAAATTCTGGGCACAGTGACCATTTCCAAATGGGACGTGTATCTCTGTGCTTGCAGGGTGAGAGAATTAAACATTATGGTCACAGTCCAGGACATGGCAATTATTTACATCTATCAGGATTGTTCTGCCATGCTTGAATTTCTAGACTTGTTATCTAACAACTTCTGTTCACCACGTGACATAAGCAGCATTAGTTCAGATGTCACATATGTTTGTTAGTAAGACAAATTTTAGGAATCTCCCAAAAAAACCCAAACAACCAAACAAGCACTTCTCAAAAGACTAGCCCTCCTTGCTGGTCACACAGACTAATTCAGGATACTAAAGACAGGTGTTTTTACAGTAAACCATAAAAGAAAAAAGAAGGTGGATTTCTAGTATGAAAAGAATCCTCTTGGCAAATGTATTAAAACCAAGAAAGGATGGTGAGTAAATGTATTTTTCTCAGTGGAACAAGTGAAAACTCTGTTAGAACTGACTGGTAAAACATGCTATCACTGCTTTGACATTTTGTCAATGTTTTTATTATTTTTCCCTTTCTTTAGGTTTTAAAGTGTTTAAGGTGTTATGAGCTGAATCTTGAACAATTACTTATGTCATTGTTTTTGCTTGATAATAAGAAATAAGGGGAAGAACAAACATAAATATAAAAGCTTTTATGAGAAATGTGAAAATAGATACCAAAAACTTCCCAAAAATTTTGAAATCTGAGCCATGTCTTGGGTTTACAAATGGCTTGTGGGGAACATTTAAAATAAACAACTGACAGCATTTACCAAAACTCGACTGTTTTATGGCAAAAGGGATGGGGTGTGGGAGCACTTCACTAGAATGACTTTCCATGAGTGTATTCCATTTGATCACTTTTCATTGGAAAAATGATTTGTTCAATTCAATTTGTTCCAGAGAATGCTTCCATTTTAGAAAATTTAGAAGTTGCTGTCACAGTCACAGTCTGTACAGTGAGAAATATCCTTTAAACTGAGTGCAGAGTTGAGATGATAATGAGGTAGGAGAGCAGCTTGGTGTGGGATCATTTCCAGGTGTAGAACTGCTTCTATTTTGCCCCTATCAGAGAACACATTAGGAAAAATTAACAAGCTCCCTTTCCTCCCTTTTTAGTAATCCTGTTCATCCCTGGCAATGCTGATGCTACATGTCATGATTGTTAAAGTCTAGGTGGTTAGATAAAGAGATCTGAATGTTGTAAGTTTGCAAAAGAAATCTGTTGTATGGGTGGGAAATCTCAAACTCATATTTTTTTTCCCAGAGTCAGGGAATGAGGTAGAGCTGTGGCCTCTGGAGAGGAGTGGAACTAAGGAGTGAGACTAAAAGAGTGAGAAGAGTGTTGAGAGGAATTGCCCAAGACATTCCCTTAGAACAGAAACCACTGGAGAAGAGGGATGGTCCACTGGGTGACGAAAGGTCCGGACTGAGAGCTGGGAAATCTACAGCAGCCTGAGGTAGTTCTTGAAAGGTTGGCTGCTTGCCTGTCTGCCTGAGGTATAAACCCCAGACCTGTCAAACCCTGCATACAGCTCTGTGCTGTTCTGTGAGTTGGGACCTGGAGTTTTGACTCAATGCCAAGGGCCTGTATGCTCTGCGCCTACTGAAATATTTGGGCTATTGTCAGGCATTGTAAACTTTTTCTTGGGGTGTATTCATACAGAGGTTTTCTTGCATTTCATACAAAAATATAATTTTAAGAGGTGTTGTGAAAAAGATCACTGGCTGAAAATTTAATTTCCTGCCCAAATGGATAACGCCTGCAAGGTAAAATAAATGCATTTAAAGAAATCAGCTATCTAAATCAGTCTCTTTCAAAAAGAGTTTACCTCTGTCAATAAGGCAGAATCTTGTGAATCTACACACTTCATAATTTGCACATAAAGTTGGCAGTTTTTCCCCACTTTTTTGGCAATGATTTAGTAGCTGTAGCAAGGGCTCAGATTACTTGGATTATATTATATTACACAATATAGTGCAGCATATCTACAGAAGAACCTTATTAATTGGTATTAATATGAACCCACCCACAGTAGTTTTTGGGTTTAAACTGGTCTACTGTTTTTTTCGTTCTTCTTTTCTTTTCTTTTCTTTTCTTTTCTTTTCTTTTCTTTTCTTTTCTTTTCTTTTCTTTTCTTTTCTTTTCTTTTCTTTTCTTTTCTTTTCTTTTCTTTTCTTTTCTTTTCTTTTCTTTTCTTTTCTTTTCTTTTCTTTTCTTTTCTTTTCTTTTCTTTTCTTTTCTTTTCTTTTCTTTTCTTTTCTTTTCTTTTCTTTTCTTTTCTTTTCTTTTCTTTTCTTTTCTTTTCTTTTCTTTTCTTTTCTTTTCTTTTCTTTTCTTTTCTTTTCTTTTCTTTTCTTTTCTTTTCTTTTCTTTTCTTTTCTTTTCTTTTCTTTTCTTTTCTTTTCTTGCAGAGCAAGGAGGAGATTTCCATCCAGCATCCTGAACAAGTAGCAACATTGTGTCATCGTGGAAGTGTGGAAGGTGGGGAAGGGACCAGATATGAGAAATCTTCCATTTAGATCCAGATGACATAATTTTCCTCCATGCTATTGGATTAGGAGTCAGAAGACCAGTGTTTAGCTCCTGATTCAGCAATTGATTTTACTGTTCCACTAAGTCATACATTTGCTGTGTCTTTCATAGTTCTGCAACAATCTGTGAAATGTTGATAAGACTTTGATGCTTTGATAAGACTCCTTTGCTTTAAGATCTTGTGTACATTTTGTATGAGGTGGAATTATTTGCTTTTAAAATGCATCCAAATATGTCTAAAATGCTTATGCAGGAGTTTGTTTGGAATTACTAAAAACTAGAGTGGTTTAAAATACCTTTGCAGAGAGTGAAAGAAGAGTGAGATTTCGGTTCTTCTATCTGAAGGATTGGAATTTGAGACCAAAACCAAGGTAAGTTATTCAAATGTTGTTAAAAGCTATTGACTTAGCTAAAACTAGTTGGTTCAGTTATGAAAAATTTGTGTTCATCTGGACAATGATTAAGAATAGGAAAGAACAGAACCTGGCCATGTATTATACTTCCTAATTTTAATGAGGACATGATATTTATTCCACCCACAAAGGTGTTTCTGGCTAATGACATGATTAAAAATTTGGCTTGACATTATCTGAGCTTGTGCAGCAAACGTGACCTTGCATTTTATAGGATTTTAAATAGGATTATCATGAGGGAGGGAGCAGCTAATTAGAAGATGGCAGGTCTCCAGTTTCCAGTTGATGACCTGCTGTTGCTGCTGCCTGTTGCTGTCCCCAGAGTGAGCACAGCAATACGATCCTCAGCTTCAGGATGTACAGAATGTTCTGTGGTGTTCAAGTCAGGCGCGCTATGGAAACTTAGCAGGATCTTGCATCCTCAGTGCTTTTCATGCACTTGAGCTGGGGAAATCTGCCAGAAAGCCAAACCAAACATTTTTATGGGTTTCCTCAGGCCTTACATCCACATCTTGTTGAAAAATTAAAGCACACAATCATGGGTGGGTCGGTTGAAGCAAGCAGGCACTATTATTCCAGGTTTTCAAGGTTGTTTTTCAGTCAACTAAGGAAGAGCACGTCTGAATTCTTTTCTGAAATTTTTGGTGGAAAACCCTAGTTCAGAAACACTTTTTGAATAACTCTAAGTGACTGCAACAAGAAATCATAGAAATTTGAGATTTTGCTGGAAGCATAAATATCCCAGAAATTAAGCAGTATGGTTTTATTGATGAAATGGAGTTTCAGATAAAAAGGTCCAGTAGTACTCTCACTTCCCACTCCCCATTTCACTCCCACTGTTTGAATTCATTAAATACTTAGAACAAAGTCTTGTCAGAATTTCTTTTTTCTTATGACTAGATAGAAATTTAAATCCTACAAATAAAATGTCAGCTGTGGCAGCTTGGAGTTCAGTGCAGCTTTACCACCTAAATATTTGCACAAATTTTCAGATGAAGTTTTCAGTCCACACTTTGCTCTGTTAAGGCTATATGTTTATCATCACTGGGCCAGCTAGTTGCAGCTTGTGCACACATCCTCAAACAAGCTTTAAATCATACTTCTTGGCTGCCATGCAGACATGTCTTTAACCTCTGCATAGCAATGCCAAGCAGTAAGCTATTTTTTCTGATGCAATTTCATTGCATTCTTTCTGAATCCTCATCTTTGATCTAGAAAGAACATCCTGGCTGGATAGGAAGTTAGTTAAGGATATATATTTAGCTCATGTTATAAAAATTATTCTTAAACCTTTCAAGACGTGCATACCTAAGACCAATTAAAGGGATTTTATTTCCATGCTCTTTTAAGAGGTCAAACAGTAGATGCCAATTGTGCCAAAATGCTTTTCTAGTACAAACTATTCAGAAGCCAAAAAATACAGGACGTCTTCATCCAGAGATATTGCCAAATGCAAGCATTCAAAATAAAGCTGTAGCATAACTGGGTTGCATGCACCTTTTAATCTGAGGACACATTTACAGAATTTCCTGGCTAAAATCCCTGAGCTACATAGTTCTGCATGGCACAAATGTCTGAAATTGCGGGGATTTGAAATCCTATTACTTTTTGGGGTAAGTGAGGAAGATGGCTGGATTTTATTTCTTTTGTAACAAAGCCCCTCTTGAACCTAAATACTACACAGTTCTGAAATGCTTATGATGAAATTTATTCTTTGCAGTCTTGTCTATGACTGTGTTTTCCAAAGACTTACCTATTTTGACTTGTTTTGAGTCATGGATATCCCTAAAGGATCACAACTGCAATTCACTTGCATGCTATTAAATCAAGAAGGGTCTCATAATTGCATATAAATACATATAAAAACATTAAAAAATGCATAGGAGGCAGTGAGAGAGGGGAATAAAATGATTTGGTTTTATTTCTCCGTGGATAGGAGGAGAGATGGTCCAACCTTGGTTTATAAGGCAGTCTCCCTAAAATATGCTTTATACTATGGGCTGAGCTCTGCCTGTGTGAATATTTTAGAACTCTCAGTTTGCAACTACCTAGAGGCTCCTGGAAATACTAAAGTCTCATTTTGTTCCTTCAAAGTGGAAAAAGGAGCCTGGCCCAAATTAAGCAAGGAGTGCTGCTCCCAAGACATACCAAGCTTTATGGGACTTCAAGCATAGTATTTCAAACTCTTAATTCAGAAGTATAAGGGAAAGCAATCGCCACTATATTATGCCTCTTTTTCTAAACAATTCAGTATGGTTTCTTTTTGCATAAATGTGATGCAGCTGGTTCTAGTACCATATTTACAGTAAATATCCTTTTTGGTAAACTAAGGGCTTATTGAGGCAGTGCAGTAATAATGTGTTAAAGGATTTAATCCCCTTTTTGAACAGTTACTAAGCAAATTTTTTTTTGAATGAATGATCTGAGCATGTTGGACAAAACTTAGATCAGAAGATCAGAAACAAGCCAATGTTTACGTTTTTGATTCACTGCATATGAAGGAATTGTGGGTTGTGAAGGAATCCTGACTTTGCTTGAATTTAGTGAAGTAAGATCTAAGGAGTCTTCTGTGATGAATTTCTTCAGGAGTTCAAATGAAAATATGGAATTTTCAGCCAGAACCTATTGCTTAAATTTAATGAATTAATTAGACACAGAAAAATGTTAAAATGTATGGAATGAAAAGGAGTTTCTTCCCTGTTTTAACAGTGTTAAGAAAATGGACTTGTGTTATGGTTTGTATCATTGATGCAATCTGTTTTAAACGTCATTGTATCCTGGTTGACTTTTTTTGCATCTTTTTGTATTAAACAATATTCTTCAGTAGAGATGATGGCTGTTACGGTCTGTTTTCTTCAAAGAGATTTCTTGCATACGTCCCACCATGCAGAATCAAGTAAACATGGAAGAAAATGCCTCTAGAACACTTTTCTGTAAGTCTGCTTCTTATCTATAGCCAAATTAATTTATATGGCTTCCTATTAATCGTGTTTGTCACGATTGTTGTCAGTGTAAGTTGAAAACTAATGTTAGCTTACTAGGAGTCTCTAGAATCTTTTAAGGAGACAAAGAGTATACAAAACAAAAAGTTGTGCCCTTAATTAAACAGTTTTTCAGTATGACTCTTTATTGAAATCTCATTGGGGTTTTCAACGTCCTTATGAGGGGAATGGGAGGGGCAGGCACTGATGTCTTATTTCTTGTGACCAGTGACAGGACTTGAGGAAACAGCACATGGAGTGATTCTTGGGATCTCCTGTGCAGAGCCAGGAACTGGACTCAATGATCCCGATGGGTCCCTTCCAACTCAGCATATTCTGTGATTATTGAGTTCACCTTAATTTCTGACATGTCAAGCACTATTTCAAACAGCCTGAGACCAATTTTGGTCCTCAGAATTTAGCTGTCAGATAATGGAATTTTAGCTAGGTTAGATGGCAAAGTGGCATCCTTTCCTGTGTAAGTGTGCGTACATATCCCATTGAAAATGGTCAGCCTATATATTCTTTTATTCCTGCCTCTAATTTGCAGATGACTTCTCTGTCATAATGAAAAAGCTGGTTGTGTGATGTAGGTCTTCTCAGAGAAATTGATGAGCCTCTAGAACCAAGAGTTGTGTCCAGCTGGGCATTTATCCTTCCAGATGAATTAATCAGACAGAAACAAAGGAATTCAAAGCAAGCCTGGAGTTGCCTGTTCAAGTTTTCTTAATAAAATATTCAGTATTTTCAAAGATTGTAAAGTGTTTTTATGAATTTTGCCTTTTTACTCTGGAGCAGTTCATGCTTCAGAAGTTATTGCTACAATGACTAGACACCCTCTTTCAGTTTCCAGCCTGAATTAATTTCTGACCAGTGCCTGCTGTCTTATTATTGTGCCAGTCTTGTCTGTTGGCTTATATAACTATTCTGCTTTCCTGATATTTACTTGACAGCCCCAAATGAGTTTTATAAAGCTGCTCCAGTGGTAGGTTATTAAGTCCTCTGGCTATCCTAGTAAGTTATTTCATACCTGTGCTAGTGATAAAATAATTTTCCTTGAAGAAAAGCTCTATGTAGTTTTGCAGATGAGGCCTCCTAAACCTTGCAAAATTGGACACTAAGAATTTGCTACTTTTCCTCCTTAAAAAACATTGCTCTTGTAGACTCCTGCAGTTTTCTCGTGATTCCAAAGCAACTTTACTGAATCTTTTCCAAATGAAAATTTTAGTTCTTAGCCTTAAATGCGAGTCTTGATATTTTCACTGCTGTGTGTGTGATTTAAATTCACAAATATTCAGTTCTTTCAGTGGGTTTTCTTGTCCTCTTGTATGTTTATGTATGCCTCTTTGGATTGCCAGCAGTGCACTCCCATGTTCTGACCCAGTGCATAAATCAAAATAGTAAACAAAATCAATCCCTTGTGAAATTATTCATAATGCTAATTCCCTCCTGGCCATCTGTTTCAGTTTTGCACACTACTTTCTCCATTTTTACCTTATCTCCATTTTTATGCATTGGGCTTCATGCTAACATATGCTTTATTTAGACATTGTGCTGTTTACTATACCCAACGATAGAATCAGGATGAGCATCTTTCCCCCTGGCAGAAATCTAGAAAAATAATTGAAAATCCACTAGAACACATCTTATGTTCTTAATTATGCCTAGCTTAAGTAGTGCATCAGTTTTCCTATTAGTTGTAGCAGCAGAGGTGAGGTCAGCATTCATGGCTGAGGTAGTTGTGGTTTTGGAATGGGGATTTCACTGGTTTGCCCATAAATAATTTGGGGTTTTGTTTTTAAAATGTCTGGTTTATTTAGCAGTGAGAAAACATTCAAAACACATCTTCTAATTAAAAATTATGCTGAGGCTCTCAACAATATACAGATGTTCCATATTTTGGTCACATATCATCCCAGATTTTGATGGATAGCATAACACTTGACTAAACTGCAAGACTCAGACTATCTTGTCCTATACTGTCTGAGTAGCCAAGTTCAGGGTAAATTGGGTTTTCCTTAATCTGAATAGAATTTTTTGTTGCTGTTTGTTGGTTGTTGAGAGTTATTTTAAGGCAGGAGTGCATCACTGAATGACAGCTTAATAGAAAACCTCCAGAATTTGGAATATTGGCTCTGTCACACCCATAGTGAGTCTGCTTTGTTTTACGGTCATGTCTGTCACAGTGTACAAACAGCTAGTTGGCTTCAGCTTTAGGTCTCTTACCCAAAATCACACATGGAAAAGCACCAAAATTAGGTCTAGCATCTGAAAAGAAAAAATTCTTATTACATCATTCTTCACCTCTGGAATCCAGCACAGTGTCTGTTTGCTTTCTTTATTAATACCTCAGGCATCCCAAGTAATACAAACAGCACTATTCTTGGCCTCATCTAAAAATGATCATTATATCAGGGAGAGCTTCATAGTGGAATCCTGTCTGCAAGGAAGATGCACCTCATGTGGGCCAATGTTCTTAATCCTTCAATCACATAAACCAGCCAGCAGCTCCTCTCACTGGCACAAACAGCATATCCCACCAGGGCAATGAGTCTTTCAGACTCTGAGTTTTCCTGCTTGCAGTTTGACATTAGCATTTGGATTGAGGCAGCTGGATCTGAGCAGGTTCCAGGGCCCATTAAACTTCATCATCTTGAAGTTCACTGGCATCGCTGTTATTTAAAAAAATGAAGCACACATTCCACATGTGCTAAGTATAACTTTCATCACTACAAGTATTTCCATATTCAAAAAATGTGAATTTATATTTGATTTGTGCTTTATGAAAGAAACTACTATACGAAGTTTCCATTTTGGCTGAGTAAGTGCTGTTTAATTTGTAACTTCTCAGAGGATTAATTACAGAAAGAGAAACAATGATGACAAATGGAAGGATTTGTTTATCCAGATTGATTTAAAAATAAACAGGATAATAGGGCGTGCCATTAATCTGAACTGGTACTGAAGGACACAAACCTCTTTTTCTGGGTGGGTATATGGGTCTGGCTAAAGCTAGCATGTCAAAGAAACTCTAGGTAAGATCAATAAGTAAACTTGAAGAATTAAAGAATTCGTTTATGTTTTAGAATATCTGTGACTTGTATACAAGACACAGACACTCTAAAGGTGAAGGTGAAGGTGATTCATTGTATACACAGAATCTGGAGCTCTTCAAAATATTCTGCCCTTTGCACAACCACTTTGGTATTTAAAAACAAGATAAGGCCATGTTTCTATCCACAAAAGGTGTGGCTTTGAATGAAAATATAATTGATGTTGGATGTCACTAGCCGAATCCCAAAAGGACTTTTCAGAGTAACATTTCCATGGATTAAGTTGCAAAAAGCTTAGGTATGATTTATTTATATTGGTAATAATAATAAAAGACAATAATGTTTTTATTCACATCTTTACATTCTACACCATCACCCACCCCAACCTTCCCACCTCCAACCTGGCAAACTGGTTTAACTTCCAGTCACCTTCCTCTTAAACTTTCCCCTGAAAACTGATTATTAATTCTGACTCTTTGTTTTTGGTTTCTTAGCCTGTTCTAATTCATGGCAGTATTTTACCTCTCACCCCAATTCAGTTGGTGTAAGGTTTTTTTATGCAGTAAAGCAAATGCAACTTGTGAATTCTGAACTGGAATTGTGAAAGGTTCCTAAAGGGAGCTTAACAAGTACTTTATTTTTTTAATACAAGAAGTAGTATAAAAACATATTTGCAATGTTAATTTAGAAAATAATGATACAATGAAAATATTAACATTTCTGTGCTGTTCTGGAAATGTATCTATTATAGCTCTGAAGTAGCACATGAAACCCTGAAGGTGAAATAGAAAATGAGACTGACTAAGTCTGGGAGCCCAGCCAACTCCTGATTGCAGGGAGTTTTTATCTAAAGGGGGGTTTGGTGCTGAGTGGACATACTAAACACAGTGACTAGAAAAGGAAAGAATTAATAAATACAGAACGTTCATAAAATTAATCTCAAAGGCAATGGATATTCTTGGGCCATCAGAATTCTTAGTCATTTACACAATCCAATAAGAGAAAAGATATCATATGGAAAAATGTAACATGACTTCTAAAGCATCACAGATATTTGCAATATTCACTTATAAAAGAAGAAGATGAAAGACACCTACTGAATGCATTTTGATATGTGACCAAAGATATGGCACATAAAGATTTTGCACATCAACTGATATTCTTGGATGCAAAAAAGGAATTTTGAATTGGACTTCCTGTGGCACAGGAACTTGGAACAACATGAAAGTAAAAGTTTTGGAGCAGCAGTCCATCTAGAGATAGAAAGTGACATCAGTGAACATGAAGTGGCACACATAAAGGAAAAGGGAAGGTAGGAGGGAGCCATTTTGTGTTCTTACTCTCAACAGGTACAACTGACAAGATGAAGGAGAATGAGACAAAGCAGAGACTGTGCTGAAGCTGTCAGCACAAGTGTTGACAATGAGCCAAATCGTGAAGGTGACTCATTATGAAGACGTAAACAATCCTGGTCGGTGACTCAGTGGTGAGGAAGCTTGGCTAAGACATCTGTAGCCCATATAAAGAAAACAGGATGATGAGATTTCTCTAGGGTACGGTAAGATAAACTATGGGACAATAATACTGCACGTGCCTATGATAGCCTGAAGAAAGTTGGGACATACTTACCCTTTATAGCTCATGAAGGAATGTACATATCACCAACAAAGGAAGCTTTGATTGGCATTTGCCTGGGGAATCTGAGAGCAGTGCTGGAAATGGATATAGTGTGAATCTTCTGAGAGTCTGTGGAGGAAGGAAGAGGGTGGGTGATGAATATCATCATGTAAGGAATGAACTCTGCAATGCAGAGAATATTACACAGTTTGATCTGTTAATTTCTTATGGCTTGGAAACCAGCATCTGTCAAGAAGGTCTATCTCCTTTCCAATTTTAAATATTGCAGTGTGTGCCTGGGTCAGTCCCAACACAGCAAAAAGAACACACATTTTCTAAGAGTTATGGTCCATAGATGATGGGGATGATTTTCAGTGAAAGGCAATTATGCATCTGTATACCACTTAAAGAAGCACACTGAACAAGACAAAAACACTATCACTGATAAAAAAATATGTGGTGTCTAAAACAAAAAACTTTACAGAATTATTAGAATAACTAGAAAGCAAACATATTGCACATTGTTTCAGTCTGCATGAGAAGAGAAAGCTGTAGGTAAATATTTTTAAAAATGACTTAGAGTCTTTATGAATTATATGGTAGTGAAACCCTTCTGTTTGTGGCGTGCTAATGAAAAATCAGGAATCAGTGACCACAGGCAAAAATATAGATTGGCTCTTATCATTATTTGTAGACCCAGGCTTGAAGCAAGACTCCATTTTGATAAATGCTGTGGAAATCTACATCATATCAAAGATCCTTAAAGAATTCTATAAGTTAGAGATGTACACAACTAAGAGTTTAGCACCTCTGTGAAGACTAGCAAACATATAACATCACAGGTATTCTGCAGTAGAGGCCTCAGTGAGATACTACTTTTTGAGTAGTCTGAGAATTATCAGGCAGCATTCTTTGATTCTGAAGGATTTTACTTATTTTCTGTCCCAAGACATCTTTTAGAGAAATATTGCTTCACATTCCACAACTCCTATTTTTCAAAATTGTTCCTCACACTGTTGTCATTCTGTCAGAAACTAATTGACTTTATTCACAGACATTGCTCCTGCAGGAGTGGATTTAGCTGTTGTGTCTGAAGTTTGTGGCCACTGTTGAGGGAAGTGTGTGCGTGGCTCATTCCCACACCTGTTTCCTCTCTGTGTTTCATTGCCAGGGAGGTTCACTGAGGTCTGTGGAGGAGCCTGGGTCAAATGATTCTTCTGTAAAATGTTTCTCTTTATGTCTATCTTCCTCTTTATACACATGAGAAAAAGAGAAAGAAAATACAGTTAGGAAGTCTTTAATGAAGGAAAATAGAATTACAAGAGGTATTTCTCTGCTGAGAGGAGACCTAGTGTTCAGTTATCCCCTTGTCATAACTCTATTTTTTTCTGTTCATTTAAATTGGAATATTTTACAGTTTCTAGGGTACTATTAGGTAAAAAGCTAAAGTTGCAAATGATGCCAAGAATTCCTCTCAAGAGATCAGCAAACGTTACCTTCTTGGCTACTGCAATGAAACCTGAAACTTTTGTTTTGGAGTTGTATTTTACAGAGTCCAATCCTGTTTGGTATTTGATAAATGTATCAAATTGTCAACTAAGCCCCAGCCTTCTGCAGCATTTTCTCCCCATGAATTCCTATTAAAACTAATGCAGGGAGGGTAAGTTTCTGCCCATCATGAATAAGTGCACCAGAGTTTGGTCCTAAATGAACTGGTAGCTATGTACTTGCAATCCTTCCCAGCTGCTGACAAAGACCTGACTGAGCTGACTAAACCAGCAAAGAAACAAAGAACTTAAATTCTCAAGAGCTTGAATCATGTAACATAACTTTAAAGGAAAACATTGCCTGGAGGTTTTGAAGGAACTGGGTAGATTTTGACCACTGTTTCTTAACAAATTTGCCATTGTCTGTACTCTTTCTGCTTTTATAGAACATACGGGTTTCTAAATTATTTTTCAAAATACCTAGATAAAGAGCTACTTTTGGAATTGCAATGCATGCTGCAAAATACCGATAAAATTCTCTCTACCTTGACTCATATGGATTTCAGACGTGGGGTTATTTTGTTGTCAGTTAAACATTTGCAAAAAAATTAATTTGACTAATTTGGCACAGCCTTAAGTTCTCAGTGTCTGAGAATAAAATTAATTGGTCCTAAGTTCTGGAAGACCATCCTGCACTATCTATCCAGTAAAAAGCATTGTCTGGAATGTTATTGCTTTAAGCTGCACGGAACAAAAAAAGCAAAACATCTGGCAGGATTGGGATACCTTAGGAAGGCTTTCTACTTGCGTTCATCCAGCTGGCAGTCAATGCTGTACCACCTGTAAGACCGAAAAAAACCAATGAATGCCCTCATGCATTTTTCCCAAAATAAAATTCCAACAATCTGAGATGATATATTCAAAACAAACTAGGATCATTAGAATTTTCTCTCAAATAAGGTGATAATTGAAAATAGATCCTGGAATAGCGCTGAAGGATGAAAGGCGTCTCATTAAAAATAAAAAGAAGCTACCTTAATTCTAGATTTACTCTTTGTGGTTTTAACTGCTCCCAAACACTGTTTCGGTTGCTTTCTTAATCATGGGAAGCAAATAATTGTTCATCTGCAGAACAGATTCACACTCTTCAATCTAATAATTAAGACCAATTATTTTTTGAAATTCAGGCCCAGGATCTCCAAAGCATCTCAATGGCTTTGCTTTACTTTCAGATAGGCTCCCCAGGTATGTTAATAACAAATGAGAGAAAATATCCAAATCCCTGAATCCCTCCTGAAATCCTCACATCCTATGCACATCTGCTTATCTGTAGAGCAAGAGATGTTCTATTCCCATATACAACAGCATCATGATGGCAACCACACCGGATATGGGGCTGTCATGAGTCACCACGACAGCTTCTCAGGGGGCCCAGACCATGAAGAACCCTCAATAAGCTAAATTAGGGAGCAGTGAGGCAGGACTCTTTAACCCAGCCTGTTGCTATGTTTCCAACAACCCAGAGTGTTTCTATGTTCCATGCACATACTCCTTGTTACTGTGCTGGGCCAGCCACATATTTCACAGTTAGCATCACAGAGGAAGCACGCTTACTAATCGGATGTTGCTCTCTCTGTCCCTCTTGGGTAGCTGGAAAGAAAGAAAGAAAAAAATTATATTGTTAACCCCTCAGAAATTTGAATGCCTGCTTTTAGCAGAGCTTTAGTGGCAATGCATTAAAACCACTAAAAACTATAAAATCATAAACAAATTATAATAAATGAGCCATCCTGGGATTTCAGCTATGGTTCTTTTGTCTGCAGTGTGTTGAAAGGCAGGACCTTGTATGCAGTTAACTTGAAATTTGTTTTTGTTATCAGCTCTGTAATGCCTCCAGTGTTTCTGTCACTCACTATGCTCTCATTTGGACTAACTGGAGAACTCTATCCAGTTTTCAGGATTGTATCAGAGATCTATCAGTTTTAAGACTTTTGCATATCTATAGCCCTTATGACCAGGAAATTAGTATTTTGAGAGCAGATCTTTCCCAGATCATGCAATCTCTATCAGTGTTTAGCGGATGATCCATTTTGCATTGTTTTCATCAATTTTCAACATTTACAAGGCTGTATTTTAAAACATTAGTATTTGTTTCTCTCTTTCCTGGCCCTGAATGCTTGGTTTCTTAACCTCAGTTTTGTTCCAACCTATTTTTGAATCCTTTTGCATATTTCAATGATATATTACTTATGAGATAATATGAACATGTAGAGTTTTAAAAATATCCCCTCTGACTTGTGGGTCACAAGGGGCTTTTTTTGTTTTACTTTTGGAGGGAAGTTTGGGTTGTGTGTTCTATTAACAGCAATTGCCTGAATTGCTGTGCTTTTGCCACATATTGGACTTCACATCGCTAGGCTGACACCTGTTATTTTTTGCAATAGCCACTTCTCACGTTCTTTGAAGTTGTGACAGGTGTTGCAAAACATAGAGGGTTTTTATATCATGTTGGCTTAGTTCTTATTAAAACCAGAAAATATCTTTTTTCAATTACTTTTTGTGCTTGAAAAGGCCTCCTCTTCCCATGGTACAAAGGAAATGGATATTTGTTTCAGGGTTCATATGTTAAAATTAAGAAGAAGCCAGGTCTAATACAAACAGAGAAGTAATGACCCCTACCTTTCTTGTGGTTTATTCCATAAATGAGTTTTTATCACACTGAAACATGAGAGGGGAGACATTTTGTCTTGGTTGAGAGCACTGGTGGACAACAGTCTTTGGGTTAGTAAATATTTTCCATTTCTTTTGCACTGTACAGTTCTGTCACATCTGTCACAGCTCTTGAAAATTCTCCTTGATTAATGCTGAGCCAATGAGATTCAGCTCAGAAACCTTTCAGTGTTTTTCCCCCTTAGCTTATCTCATTTTATTTCAAAATCCGATTGGAAAACACAGTGGAATGAAGATGTTTTGACTCTATTCCTTCCTCCTCATGATTAATAAAGACTGATTTTCTCTCCCTTTTTTGAAATCATTATTTTATTTGCTATACATTTGATAGAAAGAAAAGAGTACTACCTTATGAAGAGGATGGTTATCTGTGGTGTGGAAGAGTTAATAAGAAAAAGTTTCTTACAGATCTGAAGCACAAGTAACCTAGAGGTTCACATCCTTGGCTATAAATTCATAAGCAGATCCTTGGGGACTGAAAGACATATGACTTTTTTCTTTGTGATTTCCTCAGAGTTCTACCCTTAAATCCAGCCTTCTCAGAAGCATGGCCTAATGCTCCCTGGGTGCATTCCCTGGTGCATTTCCCTTCCTTGTAAGTTTTTGAAAAATCATGCCAGATCATGTTGCTGTAACATTTTAACCTTGCTCCACTTGGGAATCAATAGCTTGCTCCAAACACCAGTTGACAGATATTGGTCTTCCTGTTGACTTTCTATTATTATGAATTACTCAGATTTCTGTGATAGCTTTTAGAATAATTTCAGAATAATTTGTAGAACAATTGCATGCCTTGCAACTGCAATTTATGTGAACAGTTATGTTCCCATTTAGCACAGGACTTAAGCATATGCTTTAAGATTTTGCGTTATTCAACAAATTCAGAAAATACTTAAATGTATGTTTAGGTACTTTAGTGAACTAGGGTCTTTGGGTACTATTGCAATTGGTAAATTCCCAGTATATATTTAAAAAATGCAGGATAGTATGTTTAGGTGTTTAGGTAGTACAAAAACTGTCAGTAAAGCTGTTAAATGTTCTCTGCTTCATTTCCTTCTTCCACTTCGTTATATGGCACATATTACAAATGAGGAAAGATACCAGAATTAAAAAAAAATACTGGTCACTTGACCTCATTTCTTTTACAAATTCATATTTTTAAAACTCTAGCCTAATGCTCAATGAACAGTTTTGATCTTTCCTCCCCTGTGGTCAGAGGCAGGACAGAAATGAGTGGCATGAAGCTGTGCAGGGAAGGTTTACACTAGGTATGAGGAAAATGTTCATCACCCAGGCAGTGGTTGGGCACTCAAACAGGCTCCCAGGAGCTGGTCACAGCACCAAACCTGCCAGAATTCAAGGAGGGTTTAGGCAATGCTCTCAGGCACATGGTGTGATTCTTGGGTTATCCTGTGCAAGGCCAGGAGTTGGACTTCCATGACCCTTGTGGATTATCTATGATTCTGCAATATTTTTTAAGCCCATTTGTATTGTTTTTATGGTTGCTTTTTTAATGCTTGAAGCAATTAAGAAAGATGTCATTACTTTCTTCAGTTTTATTTCTGAGTGTTTTGCATAGCAAAGAGCTTTAACTAAAAGCTCACTTCAGGAGCTGTTTGGTGGATTCTCAGGCTGACAGTGCCCAAGGCAATAACTGTACCTCTCAGAGAACGTGCTTGTGTAGCTTTTGGGTTGGAGCTGGGCTGCAGCCAGCTGAGACCAGAGACACAGAGGAATTGAGGGAACTGCTTGCACCTGTCTGCACAGGCATATCTGTAGTTTCACTAGGTATAATTCACCTCACAAGGCTGGAAAAAAGCCCACACATTTTTAAATTCTCACTGGAGCCTTACTTTGAGGACTTAAGTGATAAAGAGGTCTCCTGAGACCTGTATATTCAGTGATAAATTTTACTCATTTATGAATGCATGTACTGTGCCTGCGAGTTTCTCTGAGGTGCTACACGTAGGTACTGCATTTCTCTGATAGCCAAAGCTATTGAAGTCTTAACCAGCTGAAAAACCCTAGATGCCATTTAAACAGATGTTGTACCCTTCATCAATAATGCCTACTGTGTTTTCCATCCACTGAAACTTAAGGTGTTTCCTGCAACAGGTGATATAAAGCAATCACAGATTAGGCTTTCATAAACACATGCAAGAAAAAAATCAACATTTTGACATTAAATATCTTAAATTCTGTGAGAGTATCCGGTGTATTTCCAGAAGGAAAACTTCTCCAAATATGCATTAGCATATTAGGAAAATCATCTTCCTTCAAAATAATCATGTTGGCTCTGAGAACTTTTAAAAAGCAAAGTTATGAAGGCAAAGTTGTATGTAGCTGTTTGGGGTTATTTGAGGGTTTTTGAGCTTCTATTGTAAAATGGTATAACACTGATGTTGTGTTATCTGGTTTTTTTCTGCTTTGGGAAACTGGTTTACATCTACAGCCTCATCAGAGAAAAACAATGTTTTATAATTTAAAGATAGAAACACATTCTTATATTCTTCTTGGGAGTGTACATACCTAATGGTCAAAGTTGGTAGTGTTAAAAGCAGACAGATATTTTTTAAAGTTGATTTTTGTGTGTTTGGATCCCAAAGTTCCTTTAGAAAGATTAGTACTTGTGAAGGAAAAGCTGTGTTTAAAGTTGCCCGTGAACTTAATCCTGTGAAGTGTTGAGCATTTGTAATACCTATTAAAATAAGGAGAATTTCCAGGGTTAGGCTGACATTCATTATGTCAGTTTTCACACTGCACTAAGGTTTTAGTCAGATATAATTTGTAAGTGGAATTTCTCATGAGTGAATTTCTCCTGCACTGTAACCTGTCACTGCAGCCTGGTTGGGATATTCAGCCAGGAGCTGGAGCAATTTCACCTGTGCCTGGAGGCACTTTTATGCATCCAGACAGAAAACCTACTCAGAAAAGTACCTTTAGCTTTGCATGGAAACCAAAACTATTCCAATACAGGAGCCCTTTACTGACACAGGGCATGTATACTGAGAACCATCTTCTGTTCAGGTGTGCAGTGATCTCCTCTGGCTTTTGCTGTCACAACAATGATCCAGCCTTTACAGGCACCTGCTCCTAACCACCACCCATCTACTTCTCATTCCTGGCAGGAGCAAAAGTCTTTGCTCACATGCAGCCTCTACATGAGGAAAACTGCTAAAATAATTACAGGCCACTGAAAGCAGAAGCCTCCTTTTGGAGAGTCAAAAGAAGAAAGGCAGGAACTATTTCAACAGTCTTATCTGTTGTTTCATTAAAAAAAAAAAATTTCAATAAAAGCAGAAATCTCTATACCCCAAAACAGTAGCTAAAAATGAGCAGCTTCTGCTACACCCACTCCGTAATGTTACACAAAGCAAGACCTTGCATTTTGCAAAGTATTATAAGTATAAGGTACCCTTTCATTTAAAACCAAAATTTTCTAAGGCAGTACTTGTTAACAGGAGAAAATGAGAGGGTCTGCAGGGACAGGGAAATATTTTCATGCTGTTTTCATTTTCTAATACAATGCACTAGGAAAAAAAAGGCAGAGGATGACATAATAAATTTGGAATTCCAAGGTCACAAACAGGAATTCAGACAACAAATGGGAGGGTTTAGGAATGTACATTGTAAAATAAATCTATCAAATTTAAAAAGTTAAGATTGAAATGTGGTATTTCCAGGCAGATATTTGTATGGTAAATTCAGCTCTTTCCCTAAAGAATTATTTGATTTTTTTAAAATTTATTTTGTTATAGTCAATGTTGTGAATGCAAATATTAAGAGGTTTATAACAGATTTTTTTTTTCCTCAAAAAATGACCACTGGCCTCTTAATTCAGTTTTGAAGTTCCATATGATACAGTAGAATTTTCTGCATCTGTGTAGGTAGCAGCCAGGGACATATATGTAGCAGTGATAAAACTTTATAGAAAACTACATAACAGGAAACTTTTGAGATGGAATTTTGAAAGTCTTTTCTAGAAGGGATATTAGTAGCATTTTTTTTTTATCTCCCTATGTACCTGGGGTTTTGGCATTAGGATGACCTAAACAAGAGCTGGAACTTCTGCTTCTTTAATGAGATTTTTCAACCTTATTTTTTGTATTAGCTTGCCCAGACTAAAATCATAAAAATCGACTGTACTGTATAAACTATTTACTGTTGTTAAAAAGTGGACTTTTGCTTTGTAGGCTACCGTACCTATTTGTTCCTGTTTCCTTAATATTGTTTTCTCCAGATGTTGGAAGTTAAAACACCCTTGTTATTTTTTCCAGTGTCACTCTTTGTTACTTTCCACAGGCCATGTTCACCAAAGCCAGGCAGCGGAGGAAATAACAGATGTGTTACCCTCAAATTATGGGCACAAAAATAACCTTAATAAAATGGGTATTAAGTGACAGCACTTTGCAAAAATCCAGGTCTAATTTACTCTAGCCTAGAAAGCAATAACTTAAGGGACCTCAGACATGCATCCATGGACTTCAGATAGTTTGCAGCACAGCGACAGTAGCTTGGATGATGACAATCCCAGCTTGCTGTCGATGGTGCATTCCACGAGAGGCTGACAGGGTGTGTTTGTACTAGACACTTTTCTGCCTGTAACCCTATTGTTTGCTTGTAATTAATATTCCATTATGGGCCTTCTAATTCTGCCAGAGAAACCCTCCCTTCTCCTTAATAATAATAGTAGTAACAACATGACTAATAATAAAAAAATCAGCCACATTCTGACTTTGACTGCAGACAAAATTGTCACCCTGGGTTTACTCTCCTTTAACCAGGCCTTTGGTTCCTGCTGTTCACAGAAAGCTGCAGATGGCTGCCTCAGCAGGAAGCCCTTCCCCCTTCCTTAATGGAACTCGTGGGAATGCGGGGATCCTGGAACCAAAGCCCTCCTTCCCTTCCAAACCTCCTCTCCAAACCCCTACTGAGTAAAAGGAAAAAAATCCCCACATCCCTGGAAACATTTTTGCCAGCCTGTTTTTCAGTAAAAACTTAAATTAACCACTTCACTCCTGATTATAATAAAGATTTGTTATTGAAACAGCTTCTCTTTAATGTACTGAATCATTTCCACCCGCTTATTGAAGTTGTCCATTTGGGTTGAATTATAGCGTCCCACTTCCATTATGTAATAATTTCAAATAAATGAAAACAGGTTTGAATTCTCCAACAATTAGCAAAGTTTTAGCACATTCCCCCTCCCCCCACTCCTTCCCAGACACCCCTCAAAAAGTGAGATTAAAAACCTCAAAATTTTGGTGAAGTCGCATCCCAAGTTTTCTTCTCTTGCTAAAGTCTTCTCCCAAATTTCCTCAAAGACGTCATATGGGTTAAGTTACGACTTCCCTTAATATTTATTTTCAAGTGAAAAATAAAAACAGCTTAAGCATTGTGATTTGATATTAGAAATGAAAGAGTTAAATGCCTGAACAAAGCACTCCATTTATAATTTTTGTTAGGAGTTCCACACTGAGCATTAGAGTGAGGTGTGTCTTATAAAGAGGGTGTTTATATTGGATTTGATATAGTTAAGAGATTCAGCTTACATATAATAGTCTCCTCTAAGAAGAAGCATAAACCAGAATGAGTTCAGTGGGATTTGCTGAAGTATAAAGCATAGTATAAAAGTCTAATCTTATAGACTAGTATCAAGCATCGAGGAATTCATCCACTACAGAAAGGGAATGAAAAAAATGGGGCCAAATCTGTAGCTTTAATATTTTGGAGGTCTTAAAGCCTCCGGCAAGGTCCACACTTGCTCTTTTGACTAAAAGTTACAGGAGTGACTCAAGGCAGTTGAAAGGGGTCCATAGTTCAAAGAATTTTATGTACATTTCTTATTAAAAAAAAAAAAAATTAAAAATCACCCATCACATATGTGATGCTCTGACTAATTCAGATGGCTGGCTCAGGCCTGAAGAAAATGTGGAAAAATTACAATGCAGAATGAGAAATAATAGAAATTTCACATAAAATTATCTTCTGTAAAGAAGGTTGCTAGTGTCTATTGCAGAGCCTAATAACCTTCAGTTCAGTATTTGGAAGTTTATAGTAGCTATGTTGCCTAATTAAACAATCGCTGAATACAATAAGGGTTTTGGATTAGAATGGTGAGCAGCCCAACCTAGAAATGTCAGACAAGCCTGTTAATGAAGGCCATCCTGTACAGCTCCACTAATTGAGAAGATGATGGGCAAATGGGGAAGGATGGAGGAAGAACTGTTCAGCATCTGACTTCGGCAGTTTGGCTTCAGTTCCACCTTCAGTGTGATACTGAACGTTTCAGTTTCCCGACGCCCATAGAAAAAGCAAAACCTCTTAAACTGGGATGTTATAAATACTGCAGAAGTAAGGAAATAAAAAGCACACAAAAAAGAATTCTTAAATAGTAAGGACCATATGATGTACCCTGAAGGCCAGCAGGGATTAAAGCAATGGTTTCATTAGCTTTGCAGTAAGAAAAGTTCAGGGAGGACTGTCGAGTGGAAAAATAAATATACATCTGCACTTGAATACTAGTCTAAAAAGAGGAACATATGGTAACCTCTGGGTGCCAGCTTATCTTAATGAAGGTTGCAAAGCCTGCTACATTTGATATAAAGTCTGAATGAAGACATGTAAGTATTGCACAGCTTCCTAGAGCTGATGGTATCACACTCCAGGGTTGTTACTTTTGAGTTCATTTGCTGCCAATAGGGCCATGATTCAAAATACCGTCAAAGGTTGAAAGTTTCCAAAACTGCATCTGTGTATGTAATTGTTAAGGAATCTTTAGAAGTATATATTAGGAATGAGAGGGCTTAACAGGAGGAATGGACAACTTTTGAAAGCAGTTGACACTGCATGTGTCAGCTTGGAAAAAACAAAACCAACATTCCTGCAAAGCTAGTGAGCTCTGTTTGATGACATATATTAGGGCAATGCCAGTAGGAAAACAGGAATGAATAGAAACATCATTAAAAATAGAAGCACTGAAAGGGCAAACAGCAGATTATTCTTTTTATTTGCCAAATATGAACACTATTATCTACCCAATAATAAGAAATAAGTGTCAAGTGATCTCGTCATACTGTATTCTTGTCAAATGGTCAGCATTTGAGCTTCGTGGTTTTCAGAGACAGATTTATTGCCCAAGATGAGGGGAAAGTTCTAGAAAATCCACTCCATAAAAAAATGTTTTTGCGCATGATCTCATTCATTATGACTTTTACTATACAACAGAATGAGAAGCGATCACAGTAGAGATACTTGAAAAGTGAAATTTGACCAAATGTTCCTTAAATATAATAGATAAAACATGAATTGCATTTCAGGAAAGAAAAGTAGTTACCCTGGAAATACTTTAAATGTTTGCATGTGTAATGGCTCTCCAAGACCCAGCACACTAATGATGGGCCATTGCTCTGAGCTGAAAAGGAAATCCATTCCCGTACACTGCCCCTATCCAAGTCCATTAAGAAATAATGGTTAAAAGATGAAAGTCGTGTTAGGGCTTCAGAGAAAATGTTTGGCACACCAGGATGAAAAGTCAACAATCTGCTTTTAACGAGAGACACTGGAAAATCTTTGGTTAACATACCACTGAAAATATTAATTCTCCTTAATGGCAGGATGCAACATAGCTTTTTATAGTTTTTGATCCATGTCATAAATTTGGCCATGACAAAGGGATACTCCAGCTTTAGCTCACTGGCAGAAACATTCACTTTTTCCCAACACTAAAAGGTTAGTCCTTTGGATTCTCTCTAAAGTGCCAAAGGGCCAAATTCTTTGTATGGAAATAAAATTGGAAATAAAATGATTGGCAAAAGAATGAGAGTAAAAAAGAATCATAGTGTGTAAACTGTGGCAGATTTAATTCTGGACTTACTTTTTGCATCCACTGCCTTGCTAAGGGGTGTAAACAAGATAAAAATAGGAACATATATTTTAAAATGAAATGTAAAGGAATGATGACAGTATAAATGTAGATGTTCCAGCTGTTTCCCAACTATTTCTGGTCAATAATATAATGGAAATATATTGGTCAATAATATAATGGAAATGGTCTGTGTGCTTTTTCTCTGTGTAATTGGTTATTATCATGTAGTAAAAGGGGAAGTGTTTCCTTTATCAGTTCTGTGCAATGAAGTTTGGAATCCTTTCTGAATCAGAATCTCTCCTCTGAAACAATGTTTCATTTGTTCAGCTTATGGATTTAGAGGTGCTTGTTTAGTAAAGCTGATGTAAAAACCTGATAATTTATTACTTCAATAGCAAAGGCACCTACAAGCTAATACTACCTTTGGTCCTGGTACAACAGGATCTATTTCCTTTACAATAAATAGAAGTGAACAATAGAAATTACACACTACAGACAAAGTTCTCGTTCAGCCACCTTACAAACACAGTATTGTTCCATAAACAGTAAATTTCCAATACAAAAACCTCAAAGTTTGCAAAGTGTGACTGATTTATGCATAGACTAAATTTCCTGTCTTATGTCTTTGTCTATGACAGGAGTAAGTCTTTATGCTGAATATTACTTTAAAATCTAAAACACTTTACAGAAATATTCTATTCTGTGATCTAGTTTTTAGATCAGGAAGCTTAGACAATCAAAGCAGTTGTGTGCCAGATAGGTGGCTAGAATTAAACTGGGGATTCCATGAATCCCAGCATAATGCTGTAGTAACTTCTCTTTCCTAGTGTTAAGTGTCTGCTGAAATGTCCTTTTTTATATTCTTCCTAAATTGCCCTCTTGGTTTCCTGTCTTGTTTTTTACCCATAGAATTTTATATCCTCCAATTATTTCCAATCAGTGAACTAAATTATCAGCTTTGTTGGTTCCAATCTACCCTGCAATCTGCTGAAAAGTAAAATACATATTTCAGAAACTAAAACTAGAAAGTGACTTGGTAGTAGTCAATGGATTCTGTCCACCCCAGGTCTCCAGCAGGAGCATTATTTGAGACTCCTGTGAACGTGGTTGTTGCTGGAAACCATAAGGATAATTCATGGAAAATCTTACACAATCCTAGAATTTTAACATCTGTGGGTAACTGTCATGATATCAAAAGACATGAATGCCAGTGCCATTGATTAAACCATTCTTTAATTTTTTTTCTTTTACTGCCCTGGGGCTTGGTAGCACCATGTAAGTCAGCTATTTGTGAAGAGACTGTCATCCCCACGTATTAAAAGTCTGGGAATAAAGCAAGCTATCATTTCATGTTTGGTCCTGCGGTCTAATCTTGGTTCTGCCCACTGTTGTTTGGAAAAGGCTAACACTGAGAGGCTTTGTGGTTCTGTACTTAGTATAAAACCCCTCCCTTATTTCTCAAATTATTGGTTCTTAACAATAGGAAAATCCCTGTATTGTACAGAAGTGTGATGAGTAATATCTTGGGTCACTTCTTGTGAAACTTCTTCTCCATATTTCAACTTAAGCACAAAATTATTTGAAATCTTCTGTTCATGTTCATTTCCCCCCGTTATTTTTGTTACGAAGTAGCACAACATTGAAATCCTGAGTGTGGAATAAAGAAATTAAGATTTCCCTATTAAGTAAAGGGAAAGGGGATAACTTTACTAAATTTCTATGCAATATTGAGTTTTGTACGTTTTTCTTTTCAAATCTTCCCTTTTGAGTCCATGAAATTGATTTTTCAAAGCAACATTCTTGGTTTGAGTGGTATTCTCTAAAATTTTCCCTGTGCTTTAAAAAAAAAAGGGGGTGCAAAAGGAAGGGAAGGAAAGAGGGACAAAAAATTTGAAAGATTGAGATGAAAGTAGGATCATTAAACTATTCAATAGTCATAATGTTTACTAATGAAAGTGTTATCCTGTGCTTTGAACAGAGCGGGGAATTTACATGTCTTGTGACCTCCTTGCTAGCTTTCAGCTGACATTTTCTGGAAGTTATGCTGGTGATGCTTGTAAGAGTGAGGGAAGTGCTCCAAGGAGTGAGAATATTATGCAGTAATTAATAAAAGAAGTTGAAAGGTGAGTTGGAGCCTAAGGAGATATCGCCTGTCATGTACTGTTATTTATATGTATTTTTACAGTTAGCAGCACTTCAATCTTCCTGTGACTCCCTGTGATTGCTTTCAAAAAGTTATTGGTTATGAGTCCCTCTCACACTTCAATTGTGACCTTTTTGTGTTTTATCTCCTTAGACTGTTAAAGAAACATAGAAAATTAGATTAAAAACCAAATTAAAATAACTTCAGTGTTTCCGCTGTGAAATCTGTCACATTTCACCAAGTAAATTGCTTTATATGGTACAGTATTTGACTTTTCAGAGAGATTAAAAACTTGAATGATGCCTAACAGTAGTCTGGAAAAAGTTTTCAATGAACAGAAAAGGTCTTAAATCTAGTTTATTTTATTAGTTGTTACTTCCTCGTGTATGTTTTATTTTAACAAATCCCTTTAACAAAGATAGCTAAGGAAACATAAGCATTGTTGTTCTCTCAGAGTAGTGCCAGGCTCTTTGGTCTCTATCCTTGGGCTGGAAAGAGAGGGACGCTACTGAGATTTCAGGTACTCTTTGAAAAATCAAAACAGGTCCTGGAAAACTACAGATGTCCAAAGGGTTTGGAAATCTTCCTCAGTGGATGGGGCCTGTGTGGGATTTCCATTGGCAGCTTCAACTTCTCGAGGTGAAAGTTAAAGCTGAGATTTCAGAGAGAGGAACATTTTAAAAAATGTATTTATTTATCTATTTATTTATTAAAAAATTCTATTTCTTTTCAGTTTAAACAGTGAAATGGGCCACTGGGGTCAACAATCAGCAGGCATGCTTTGGACCTGCCTGGGCATTGTAAACTAGGACAGAGTTTGCCTAAGAACTGACAGACCATCACTGGTTTCACAATCAAATAATTTGCACCTTACTGTTTCAACATCCGTTCAATAACTGTTGAGTTATTGTCTCCTGTTCACAAACACAGACTGGCTAACCTCAAGTGAGCTTTGCCATGTCCATGTTCTCTGGTTTAAAGGAACCAAAATGAAGCCTGCAACCTGCATGACTTCAGAGCAGAGATGGGAGACGAGTGCTCAGGAGCTTTTTGGTGAATTGCGCAGGGACTCTGGCAGAATGTGTTTTAGGGCAAGCAGATTGATCACCCAAAAAATGGAGGAAAGAAAACAACTGTTTTTTACAGTCAGGATCTGTTCTTTAGAGGGGCTTAGTATCCTGTTTCTTTACTTGGCTCTTCAAAAACATCTGGCAGGGATGCCTATGTTTTCATTCACTAAATTTCTTATTTCTTTACTTGGTCTGAATACAGTTGCATTGCAAAGTTTGCCTGATGACTTCTGCGATCAAGCAAGTCAGTCACTAATCACTGCTACTCTGCAACAGCTACAAATGGACACTCAGCTTTATAAAATGGCAGAATCACCCTGGATTCAGCCCATGCTTAGAACATCCATGGAGGAATTGCTACCAGCCCTACTGCACCTCACCCATTTATGTGGACATGCTCTGAATAATCCAGAGAGAAAATTTCTGGGTTTAGCTCAATTATGTCACTGCTCAAAATATATCTTGCATTGTGTGGGACATACAAGATGTGTGTAAAGAGCCAGGGAGTAGAGCAGGGCAAGGAATTCTTTGACCTTGCCCTGCCAGTGCTGTCATTGACCTCACCTGCTCCCTCACACCAGTGGCACAACATGTTTTCAGTCTCAGGAGCAAAGCTGCATGAAAGAGGAGCTGCAAAAACAGCAAATCATAGAGTCATGGAACAGTTTGGAAAAGACCTTGAAGATCATCTAGTTCCAAACCCTGCTGTGGGCTGGAACATCTTCCACAGATTGCTCAGAGTCTCATCCAGTCCACGAACACTTCCAGGGCTGGGGCACCTGTAGCTCCTCTGGTCAACCCATTCCAGTGCCTCACCACCCTCAGAGTAAAGAATTACTTACTAATAACTAACCTAAACCTACTGTCTTTCAGGATGAAGCCATTATCCATTGCCTCATCACTAAATGTTCTTGTAATGGGTCTGTCTCCAGCTCCCTTGTAGGCCTTGTTAGGTGCAGTAGGGCTGAACTTAAAATTATATAGAATTGATTGGACTGAAACAACCACGGGCCACATAAGGGTCCATGTTGGAGTGCCACAGGACACTACTGCTGGACACTCTCCTGGGGCCCTGAGGGCACTGCCAAGCTTTCCTGTCCCTGATCAGCCTCCCCCAGAGCTCACCCACCCTGCCCATCCCTGCTGTCTTAGCCCCCAGCTACAGTCTATCCGTGCTGTGTAGGAGAAAGTTGACAACTTGGACAAATTAGCAAGTAATAATATAATATATGCTATGTAAAACAAAATTTAGATAAATCTTCCTGGCTTTAATGTGAAGAATTGAAGCCTCTGAGCATGGAGGTGCAACATCTACAGCTGTACCCAAGGTGAGGGGATGTAGGAGATGCAGGTCCTACAGATGCAGGTCAAACAGATTTGGCATCTAAAAGAACTACATTTGCATTTGGCTTAATTTCCTCTCACTACCTCTTGATCTATATGAACATCAACCTGTGGAATAATATGCCAAAGAAGCATCAACATTAACCTGTGGAATAATATGCCAAAGAAATTTCCCTTAAAGCTCAATGAGAACAAAAATTTTATTAGAAAGAGTTGCTTCAACCTTGGAAACTAAATACCATAGTCCCTGCCTTTCTCTATGTTTAATCATCTTCTTAAACTAATTGCCATGTTTAAGAATTGAATTTTGCTGTTAGTGTTGGAAAAATGACTCCTGCTAAGTCCTTGCCAAAAAGGCTGAAAGGCTTTTTCTTATTTTCCAGAATTTCTCCTTGTGTGTGCCTTTAATCTGTGCTTGAGCTTATCTGACAAGCAGCTCTCCCTAAGCCTTGGTTGAGAAGACTTGTTTTCCAGGCCCTGTATAATTTCTGTGACCCTCCTTTGAACTGCAGAATCTGATATCCTCCCCAAAGTACAGACACGAGGATGGCCAAGTACTCGCCTTAGGAGTGCTGAGAATAACAGCAGCTGGATCACTCCCTTCTCATTGCTTAATAGTCTCAGGTTTACACATTCAGAGAAATTTGGGGCTTTTTTTGCCATTGCATAGCACTGACATTAAGCTTTTCAGAATATCTTTTGTGGTAACAAAAATTCCTAATGATCTCATTAAGGCACAGACTTTATCCTTAGTATTTATATGTTAGCAAGTCTGCAGTTTTCCAGGTTTACAGCCCCACTTTCACCTGGGGAATGTTGGAGATTCTGTTACTTTGAACAGACAATCTCATTAACTATATTTTGAAATCTCTTCAAAATGGATTGAAATGAGAAGTCCCAGAATACCTATCCCAAATCTTCCAAAGGTGCACCCTACTCATAGAAGTACTCTTTATTTCAGTAATTGCCCCAGGGCTGGAAGAAAAGGGGGTCCTTCCCATGCAGGGCTTCAGCAAAATGATAACACATCTGGTGATGTAAACCAGAAAGGTAACTTGATATGTTTGGAGTTTCTCTGCCTTTTTTTTTTTTTTTTCTGTATTAATTTCTTGCTTTCTTTTCTCCCACTACAAGAAAAAAAGCCTGAAACCCAGTAGATGCAAGAAAAACATAAAACTGAGAGCTAGAAAAATAATCAATATCACAACTCAGCTGAGGTAATTTGGATGAGCCGCCACTGTCATGCATATGTACAAAGGGAGAAAGCAGAAATGGAACTTGATTCCACCTTTGCCAAAACTCTGTGTTATGAGCCTGAGGAAATAGCTGATGTTTGTCTTAGATTCTCTGTGTGTGAGTGACAGATGATAAATTGTTTGTTAAATACCAGGAGAACCACTGAGAGAACACACATCAAAATTTTCTTTACACTATTTTGCCGCAGAACAACAAAGTATTTCTTTATTTTCAATATATCCTTCCAATTTGTTGCAAAAAGGAACATAATTGCAATTTGAACCTCAAGCAAGTCCTAAGCCCCACCAGCAGTTTTGTACTTCTTTGCAGCATGGCTTTCTTACGGCACCTGTTTTGCCTTTGCTTTGCCATTTTTTAAAAATTCTCTCCTGTGTATAATATGGTCAGTATGGTGGGACTGAAAAAGGAATTTTCAATCAGTAGGCTGTAGTACATAAGTGAGGAATAATTTTATATATTTGTGTAGAACTGGGTGGGTCTGCAGCTTCTGAGCTCCAAATGTCCAGGGATCAATACAAATTCTCAGGAAGGCTGCAGATTCACTACATTGCTTCATGTTTAGCTTTGAGATCATGCACATCTCTGTAGTAACACATTGGTGTTTTGAGAAAGAGATCTGCATCAGTACTTGCCACCGTTGTAGAATTTTCTCCAAACTGTTATGCGAATCATTTCCCTTCACTTGAACACGTTGCTGCTTTACAACACAAACTATGCGGTATATAATATACATTTTGCACAATTTGCTGCAGTTAGAGTTCCCAGATCTTCCAATATGGGGCAGCAGTTGCCAAATCCTGGCACAAGAAAGTCACTTATTTCCATCTGTGAAAATATCGTCCTCTTTCTCTATGTAGGCAGAGAGAAGTTACTAAAATAAGCCACTAGAAATTGGAGGAGATGGAGTTTGTTTTATTCTTTTTTTTTTTTTCTTTAGTTTAATTTGCTGGCAGAGCAGAAGTAATGTGGTCCAGGAATGTTTCCATTTCTTACATTCTTTATTATGGTGAAACCTACACAGTAATCTTTCATGTGATGTAGTTTCTGGTCAGAACTCTGAATCATCCTTTAATTGCTGGAGGTGTTTTTATCTGAGCTGTTTTTCTAGCTAATTCAGTACTCAAGACCACATTTGAATTTCTTCCCAATTGAAACTGATGCTTTGCTCACTAGATGCCACTACGATATTTTGAAAGACTTCTGGAGTGTATAATTTCTCCTCTCTCTTTGTGGAACTTTGCTCCACCCTTGGATCATATTTATCCCATACTAGGAGGTGTAACAGATATATGAGCCTTCTATATCTGAAAATATTGTTCTTCAGTACAGCAGTTTAGCAAATTTGCTCATTCTTACTGACAAAGAAAACATAATAAAACAAACAGGATTGATGATGATTTTGGCTGAATCTTTCATGGTTTTGACTAGATTGTCTCACTAAGCAAATAGATTGTTAACTTCAAATTCCTCCTGTTTCCTCCCATCCTCTGACAGTCTTTTCACATATTCCCTTATCTTTTATTTGCTTTGTTTTCTATGTTCAGTTCTATTTCCCTACTTAGCCTCTTTCTTAACTCAGTTCTTCCCAAACCTGAAATGCTGTGTGCCCCCAGTGCTGCATTCTGGGTTCTCTCTTCTGCTTTGATTACAGTAAAGGGCCCGTCTTGTGCTTAATATTCATGCATTGCCTATCAGAGTAAACTATAAATAATAATAATACTAATCCTGACAGAGTGCCCACTTTTGAACAAAGCACTGTTTTGTCTTTTTTTTCCCTCCTTTTTAAGTCTGCAAAACACATTGCCACATTTTCCACAGGCTCATCTTCTGCACCTATCAAACTTCAGCTTTTATACAACCAGTGTCCATTTGGTCAGCCAACAGTAGAAATGTTTTCGCTGAGACCTACGCTGAACTCAGCATAATAGCAAACAGGTGGTCAAATTAGAACAAAAACAAGTTTTTTTTAAAAAAATCAGCCGGTGAAGCAAATAAATGTTCAGGATCTTAAGTGTTGATCAAAGAGAAAATAAAAACTAGCATGCATGGACATGTGATCAAGGAAAGAGCCATCAAAGCGGTCCATGTCTTGTGGGAAGGGACACTGATGATGTGGAAAACTCAGCAGATAATTCAGATTAATATTATTTGGTCATTCCTGATTTCAGTTTATTATGGAAATGATGTAAATTTTGATAAATGTAGGTAAGTGTATGCAGTTGATAAAATAAAATACAAGATTCAGTATGCTGTTGGAATTTGGAAACTCATAGTGGATGACAGTGTTGCTTCTTGCTGAGTGGCAGAAGAATAGATGGGCTTACATCTATCTCCTACCTGGGGGGGAGGTGTTGCTGAAACAGAATATAATCATGAACAGTCTCACTTTTACAAGCCCTTTTACAAAATACTTTTACATTTCATCTAACTGAGCAAGCTTTAAACTTTATTTTTTATTTCTATGAGTGCTGAATGGAAATAAAACTAGAAAGGAAAACAAATACTGCACAAAATATTATTATTATAAATATCATATATATATCCCAAAAAAGCAGATTGCAGAAGCATAATAAATGTGCCTGTAGTGTATTCAAGATCAAGAAGCAAATGACTTACAACTGAAAAGAAAATGCCAACATTCGGTAATTTCCAATTGCAACTAATAATAAAGTGCATCCTTTTTACAGTGGAATTAATTATAATTTTGACATACATGTAAAATTATTCAATAATTGTATATGTTTTTACAAAATGAAAAATCATCGCAAAGGGAGAACCTGAGAAAAATCCTCATTTACTCTAGTAGGGAAGCATATTAAGAAGTTGCCATAAAATTGAACCTTCACAAGGCTTCCGTGATGTTTGTTTACACAAGAAACATCATGAAAAGTGCTTAAACTCTGTGCTTTGGCTGCAGCAGCTTCAGCCTATGTGCAGGCTGAAAAATTTATTATTTATGAAGAGCAGTGATAAATGCAGTTAACTATTTATTTAAATGTTAACATTAGAAGTGTTTAACAAAAGGAGAGGAATCAGGAAGCTCAGTTAAAGTTGCAGATCTGTTCTAAGTCTCAGCATTGTTCCTTTTATTTTTCTCAGCAGCATGGGTTCAGGATGGAGTTGTTAGGTTTAAGTTAGAATTTCCTGGCTTTTCTTTTGGTTTGTGTTAAACCACATTATTTTTAAACATACTTTCACAAGGGATTCCACTGGTCAATTCTTCTCTCTTTTTCCTTTTCCCCCAAGGTTTTTTTATGCATATGTAATCATTTTACAGATGGCATACAACAATTTGAAAGAAACTCTTTCCAAGCTATCCATTCCAAACTAAAATAACTACATTTAAATATTATTTTCTGTATTACTGTTCCAGTGATCTCTCTGTACTCAAATCATATTGAATATTTTAAGTAAAAATTAAAGAAAAAAGAAGTTTTTTTTCATGCTCTCTGGGATATCCAGCTCCAGGCTAATTTCTGCAGATAAGAAACAGTATCTGGCTTCCCCTCTCTTCTGCTATCTGGCTGCTACTGCTCTAGTGTTGTATTCCTCACCTTCAGTGAAAGCATACAGCTGCTGCTTCTGTTTCCTCTGAGATCCACAATTGTAAAAGGTACTAGCTGAAAATTTACAAATTATCTTACCATGAGTTACTAATCCTGTTTTCATTTCAGCAGAAAATTCATTCTTAATTGTAAGAAAGTGAATATGAGGAGTCAATACCAAAATGTTACTGTTGAACTTGAGTCAGTTTTTTTTCCTTTTTTTAACTAATTTGAATATTTTTTATTTATTAATGAGGATTGTTTATTTCATTTTCTTACCTATTTAGTTTTGCTTTCTCCAACTTGCCAGGACAAGCTATAAGGATGAGCTGCAGTTCCCTCACTTTTCTTTTGCCAGCCCAGACCATGCTCCTGTGGTATGCTGGGCTCTTGTGGCTGAGCTATCTTAGAGCAGTCTTGCAGTAGTTTATGAAATCAAAAGCTGAAGTATGGCAGGGCGACTGAAACGAGTCAGTTAAAAACTTCATTTTTCTTGAATAATGTTTCTTTTTTCAGTCTATTTCAGAAATCATGTCAAAATAATGGAATTTGGCTTTTATGCATACTCTCACTACAAGACAATAAGCTGTCATTACAGATGTATTTCACAGGCCCCACTTTGAATTACTTGCATGAAGTGCCCAACAGGTGTTGCTTCCTCCATGCTGGTGGGATGCTCCTTGACACTCCCTGGTGCCGTGAGGATGGTTGTCTTCCAAACATCACTGTTCAGGACAGGGCATCTCTGCTTCCCATTCTGGTTCCAGCATTTGTTCCATTTCTTCTCATCACCTTTTCAACCAGCTCTCCTAAACTATAAGAATGAGAGAGACCAGTTCTAGTTTCATGGAAAATCCTGAATATTTTGGACATTATTGAAAAAATAATATTTTAAAGTATCTCAATTCTTATGGTGTGACACATTCAATAATTCACCCTACACATTCAGAGTTACTGTGGGAACATTATTTTCAGTGGTGAATTTGGGGATAAACTCCCTTCTTCTCTGGTACAAGTATGTTGCCACCTCCTAGATGTGGTTTTGAAAAAGTTAATTTTCTTTTCATAGACAATAGTAAAGATGAAAATCAACCTATTTTTAATGGCTTCTTGACTCATAAGTTATTCTATTATTCCTGTTTTACTAGTATATTAACCATGAACTTTAAAGCCATGCATTATTTAATGTGCCAATATTGTGTAACTTCATCTCAAGAGAAATTTAATGGTATATATTTTTTAGAATTAGAAGTGAGTTCACCATTTTGTTCCAGCAGCAGTTTTCACTTGAGAAGTGTAAACATGTTCTGTGGTTACAGTTTCTTGATAAAATAATATAAATATAAAGCATTCCTTTGTGGAGCCCATTTGTGGAACTTTCTTGCTTTCTATCATTCTGGGGTGTAGTTGCACCATGGGGATCTGTGCTTTGCAAATAGAAATTACCCATCAGATAGATGGATAAGATTATCCCAAATTCCTGTTAAAGGGAGCCAAGCATGAGATCCTTTGGATGTTTTCAGATATTTCAGCCAAAGTGGGTATGTGGTCTAACTTTATTACTGTGGGAAAGCCACAGGCAGCATTCTTAGTTGTGTAAACTGATCCGTAAATTCAGCTTTGCTGATTTATGTTAACTGAGGATCTGACCCAATGTTTAAAGGATATTAAACATATCAGGGGTACAATAAAGAAATAATTGTTGATGGACTGTTTCTTACAGAATACAAACATAGAGAATGGGCATTTAAGATTTTTGGAGTCATTCAATATTTTAAATGATGGTTGAAAGCAATGGAGGTATTCTAATCTGTGCCGGCTCAGCATCTGACAAGGAGTTCTGAATGCTGCTAAGAGCATTTGGCTGTTTCTGTTTACTGTAGCTTAACACAAGAGCAATGGGACAGTTGACAAACTTAAATGGCAACAAGATTACTATAAATTAAAAAAAAAAAAACCTAAACATTTTCAGAGCACATAATTAATTATTGGAGAGTATTCTTCCCCCCGGTATTTTCAGGCAAGTAGGTTAGGATTATAAAACTGCTTTGTCCAGGATAAAAATAAAAAGCAGTCATGAATTTTTCTGTTTCACTTCCTGAGCTGACCGCAAGTTTCTGCGTGCTAGGTACATGCTTTTTGTTAGGCATAGTGTTGCTTTGTTTTCATTATGGATGAGCACAATGGTGGTCAGAGGAAGAAGATTCTGTTTTTCTTTGAAACATTTGACACTTTTCCCTGTCAGAGGAAATGATCCTGGCTCAAAGGACTCATCAGTCTGACCAGAATTAGCAATTTCAAAACTATTAGGTCAATGAAGGGATTTGCTGGATATCAGTTCCTTAGCATTTTAGGCAGTTTAAAAAGAACTCTGTTCTGGCATTTCTCCAAATTTTGTATTGTGCCTGGAATTTCAGCCTGCAGCCTTCAACTCCAGTTCACTAGAGTTTACCCAGTGATCATTTGATGTTGATGTTTTGCTTTGACACGGTGCTAACATGATGTGCTGAGGATGGAGAAAATATCAAAGAGCAGAAAAAACTCTTTTGCTGTTTAAAAATATTTGAAACCAAATCTAAACTTTGCTGATAGCTGAATCCTTTCTTTTTGTGATTTTTGGAACAGATAGGCTTTTTATCCAAACTATTTATCCTAATCAGCAGTTGGAGGAGAGGAATGTTAAATAAACTATTTTATTCTGATTCTTTCTCTGGATGTTTACCAGGCTGTTGACAAAGGCCAGAGAATGTTTAATGACTTGGTGGGGAGACTTGAAACAGAAGTGGGTATCACACTGGATGCTCCTTATTTGCTTTCTTTCACAGTACAACGAAAGGGAAATGATGACAGACCACCTCTTGATACCCAGTTTGATTAAGAAAATTTATCATGTTCCTTGTCATGAGTTCAAGTCTCCCACATTGAATAATATAAACATTCTCAAACATGAGCCAGAAATAGGCAGATAAGACTCAGATGTCTCTACCAGAGAATCATATTCGGTCTGGAAACGTGAACATGACCTCAAAATAACTCTCATGTAGAACTAGGGAGTATTTAAAAATACTTGAAAGCCTTCTCCCTGTGCAATCAACACAGGACTCCCAGTTTGGTGAAAGGAAAAGTGGTCTCCTCCATTTCTGAAGCCTGTACATTCCTTGAGCTGACAGTAATCAGACACATAATCGGGAACTCATTATTTCCTGGAACTTTGAATTTATTTTCATTCTGTCAGTTCTCATATAGAAAATTATCCCCCAAATTAGAACAGCATTCTGGCAGTCACGTTAGAGAATGTTACAAAGGAGATAAAAGTGGCATAGAACAAAAATATATTTCAAGACTGTGTCATCAGATTTATCTCACAAAAGCAAGAAGATTATTTTTTGACATGAAGAGCTGCATATAAACAAAAAATGTACACATTTGTTATTTAAAGAATTTGCTCTGTTTGTGATTTTGCACACTTCTGAGCTTGCACTGCAGGACATAACCAGAAAAAGATTTCTTTAGTGGGTTACTCACAGAAATCATGCATTTTAGTAGCATGTTCTGAATGCATTTATGACAAGCAATAAACACCTTTACGGAAAAAAAAGCTCAAAATTTATATTAGTATTTATACAGAGTATTAAATTCCATGTTTGTATGAATTTTCCAGGGAAAGAATGAAGAGGAAATCTGACATCAGGGTAGTGTTGATTTTGTGTCATCTGAACTTGGGTTGCTGTAGTAACACTGCAGAATGAGGACACCCAGTGTTTCAAGTCATGACAATGCCCACAAATGTGACATAAGGCTGAACTTTTCCAGCTGAAGCTAAAAGATTTTAGACCTTTGGTATAGCCAAACTGTGCATTGAATTTTGGATAACCAAGAAACAGAGAATGGATTAAATTCAGTGAACAATGTGGAGAGGCAAATGGTTTTTCCAGTCCCAGAATTAAAGCTTAGTGTCCTAGCCCTTCATCTCTGGAGACCTGATTCTCATTCCAGGGTAGGCAATAAATAATGCGCTTGTTTGGTCAAGTGGTTGTCTTCTGTTTGGCAACTTTTAGGATTCTTATTGTGTATTGTAGACTGGCTTTTCGCAAGTTGATTATATTATGTTTAGAGTAAATTCCCAAGAAGGATTTTCAGCACATTTTGGTAGCAGGATAATCTTTATAGGTGGGTGGTAGAAAATTAACCTTTATTTCTGTATGATACATATGGTAGACATGTGGCAGAAAACAAAAAATGACAGGGGATTTAAAACACCATCAGAGCAAATCAAAGGCATAAATTCTAATGAAGCAGATGGACTTATGGTGTTAGTGAGAGTTGATATGAATCTTTAGATAAAAATGACATAATAATTTTGCTTAGTAGATGTCTTCTATTTTATATGTAGGTTTTTTATAGTAAAAGGTATATCTGGTCCCTGAAAATTTCAGGTGCAGTAAAAAAAGCCACACAATACTTCTTTAGATGAAGAAAGCTCTGAAGGATGGGTCATAGCTGAAATCTAGGGCATATAATTTGGTCAGTAAAATGACTGATAGTCCATTCATACAAAAGTGTGTAAGAGTATTTGAAAAGGGTTTTTTACACATAATATAGAATTGTTTTGCTTGGAAACTTTTAAATCTGTAACTGTTCAGAACTTTGACCTAGAGGTGAGAGGTCAAACAATAAATATGGTTAAATGGTAGGCCTTTCTGATCTATGGATATTTCACCTTGAGATGCTTTTCTTGTAGGAGTACCTCTGTATGTGTATCCTTTCAGATGTAGTTCTTATATTCCTTAATTTAGTATCTGAGCACCCTCAATAAAACCATGAGCGATAGCATGAGGTACTTTTTTTTCAGATCTCATTCCCATAGGGGAATCTGTGTTTAGATTAGTTTTAGTAGAGCTTCTTTTGGTTTGCTCTTTTGTGTTTATAGATACAGTTATGGTTTTACAAGTCCATCTAGAAGAAATGTTCTCTGACCTTGGAGCAAAAGGTGGTGGGATTTCTAAAGTTTATTACTTGGTGATTGGGCCCATTTCACAGTTTTGAAAGGTCTGTGAGAAAATCATGTCTTTTGCCTAGATAAACACTTTTGTTACTGTAGAGTGCTGTGCTGTTCCAGACAGCTTTTAAATACAGTCTTCACTCCAGACTTGAAGCAGCTTTATAAATGCCCTGAGACATGGACATTGGAACAGCAAGTCTGAGATTGATGTAATGACTTGAGATAACGAGTTTGCCCATGGTGATTTCATATTCTGTGCCTGAAATTTACCTTAAGCTGATGCTCCAACCAAGGCAGGATTTTTATTGAATATTTAGATTTAGACCGAACTGTATCATCTTTGAGACACTGTTTTGACATTTGAGAAAATGAAAGAATTTTTTCTTCCTTTTGAGCCTGTTCCTATCATCTACATTCCATTTTTTTAGTCTAAGCAATTTAGTTTCTTAAAGTGTTTCCAAACATCAGTGATACAGGCCATAGTGAAAAATCTCATTCCTGAAGACATAGGTTGTTTTCTGGTAACAAGTATTTCATGAGTCAGCAGTGACTTCAGCATTTCTTTTTTTTCTGGGTAGGACGGGAGATAAAAGTTTGGAGTCTAGATTCTTACTTATAATTTTATATTTATTGACAGCTCTTGGTATTTCAAAATGTAATGCAGTGGAAAGAGTGCAGTATCATCATGAATTCAGCTGGAAGAATATCCATCTCTCTTATTTGACATGATAAAAAGTCCAGGTCTATTTGGTATTATAGATTGTGTTGGTCCAACAAATGGGTTAAGGTCAAACCAGTGTTTTCGCGAGAAATGGAAACACAGGGGCATCATGGAAGAAAGTTCCTGGTTGTCAAAGCAAAGTCACATTGGATTGAACATAGATTTGAGGTCTTTATGCATTCAGAAATATTGGTGCTTGTGACAAAAAGAACTTAGGAAGGTTGCATTGTAAAAAAATCATATAAACTTTGGAAGAATAGCATCAGTGAAAAGTGTTGAACAGATTGTAATCTCATAGTAATTAGCCCAGAACCTGTGGATAATCATGAAATTATTATCCCTGTTAGTCAGGACCAAACTGATCAACAGGGTCAGACAAAAAACCCCCATAGATTTAGAGGTTGCATGAAACATTTGGAAACACTGAAACACAGATTGTGCATCTGTATTGCAAGTAAATTGCAAGAGGAATAGAAAACCAACAGGAAACTAAACTGTAGAAGACTTCTCCAGCTAAAGATTTATTCAATTGTCCAATACACTGTACCTACAAAAGTAAACAAACATGTAAACTTTTAGAGCAGGTAGCAGTGCTCTGTAAGACAGAAATTATGTGCAAGTAATACATTTAAGGTTATTTTGTGCAGTAATTTCACTGGAGGTATGAATATTCCTGACATGATAGTGGTCTGATGACAATGTGAATAAACACATGATCCCATATTCTGTTGACATGCACTTTAAAGACATAAGGCAAACATTTAAATCAGAGATGGAAATGTGTATGGGAACAATTTTCAGCTGTATAACTCCATGCAGATTTAGCAATAGTGTTCCTTGTTATCCATCTGCATATAAAGCTACAAGATCTGATACACAACTGCAGCATCAACATAGCATGGCATAAGCAATTCCATTTGGAACTTAACGCTGCCATTTTGACTTAAGTTTTGGGAGGGATTAATGAATCTAAGAAACATAAAAATGGGCTGAAGCAAAGTGATTTTGATCTGTAACAGGGGGTACACATCAAACACTGAAAACTTATGTGGCGTTAATCATCATGAAACTTTGGGGGCTGGAAGGCCTGCTGTGCAGTTACACCAGAGTTAACGGGATATGAATATGCATAACTGTCCTTTGCACCTTGGCGTGCCTTTTGCACTACCATTTGTTTGTATGATGTTTTTATTCCTATTTTTTTTAGCTGGGGACAGAAGATTTAAAAAGGCATTACAGCAATAATGGCATAGTCTATAAAACTTATCAGATGTTCACTGCTTATAAACACAATACACTCCCTCTCTCACTCTTTGATCTTATAATTAGCAAAAAAAAAAAGGGAAGTGACACTTAGAACCTTTTGTTTAAGGCCTTTAATTTAGCTTTGTAACACACTCAATTGCATACTGCTGTGTCTACTTAGTAGATCAAGAAACTGTGGGACAGCAGTATTAAGTGACTTTTCCAAGTTGCAACAGAGACTCAGTGGCAGAGCTGGAAACAGAAGCCAAATGTCTTACTTCTCAAATCTTTGGCCCAAGACATCAGATTCAAGACTGAAAATCAGATGAGCCTCAGGAGCTTGACTTCTTAGGAAATGGGTAATTTTATTCAGAGATCCTAAGGCTCACAAGTAAGTTTGCTTGTAATTCAGGTGCCAAGATAATAAATGAGATGTAAATTAGAATGCAAGTCATGCTTTTGTATGATTATTTTTATTGGAAAGTGCAAAAACCAAATCAAACTTTACAGGGAAGCATGCTAGTTTCAATCATTTTTTTTCTCAAGAGAGGCTTTGCAGGTTCCAGATGGAATTTCTAGTTACAGAAACCCAACACAAAACCACTGGATGTGATGATGGCTGGGGTACCCTTGGTTTGGGGAAAAAAAGGCTCAATCTCTGTAGCATAGATTCAGGATGGTGATTTGGGCCTGGTTCTTTTTCATCTTTTTCTGGAGGACACTGGTGATTCTGGTGACACTCTCTTGGTGTCTTCTCTCAAAACTGTAAGAGATGTCTTTTTCATTCAAACACCACATGCAAAAATCTTCAGGACTTTGTTTTGGTATTTTTTGCTATGAAACTGTCCTTTCTCACGCAGCTTCTAATTTAGATGCTTGAGTAGTCTGGTAGTAACATGTTCAAAGCTCAAAGCCAGTAGTGATCTAAATCGTCATCCTACAGCCTATACAAAATATCTGAACCACATCAAGAGCAGGTGTTTACAACACAAAAACCATTACAGTAAATGCAACATGTTTCCATTAGTTTTTGACAGTTTTACTAAAGCAGCCAAAGCCAGAATGGAGTTTGAGCCAGAATATCCTGCTTGATTGTTGAGATTGCCTGTTCTCTTCAGGGCAGAGGTATGTTTCAGCAGAAGGCAGAGGCTAAGATAAGTTGTGATGTGGAGAGAGGAAGGAGGAGTGGAGCTCTGCAGACCATATGACTGTGTGTGACCCAGGGTTCACGGTGTGCTAAGTGATGCTCACTGGAGGGGAAAAGGAACGAGACAGCATTATATCCCTCCTGAGTTTCCACTGCAGTGTACCCCTAGGAAGAAGACTGCTTTGTGTGTTTAACAAAGAATTCTAGCCTTCACTACTGATGATTAGGTTAATTAAAAAAAAAAAAAAATTTAAAAAAAGAAATTAATTGTGCTGCATGCACAAATCCAACTTTGTAGTTAACATATTGGGATGCTTGGACTGGGGCCAACTCTGTATTTTACTTTCTGATTTTTGGAGCATTATGTCATGGTGAAAGCAGAGAAAGTGTGTAATAGATCCATCCCCTTGTTATCTGTGATCTTACTAGTTCCACAGCTTGCAAATCCTCCAAATTAGGTTCACATATCAGCACTTCAGTAGTCTTCAGCAGCATCAACTTGACACAACATAACAAGCTTTCTGATACTGAAATAAATGGCCACACTTCAGCAGCAGTGGTATAAACTGGATTTTGCTTTCTTTAATGGCCGAGTAACATCTGTTCAAGTATTACAGGAGTTTATTTCAAATCCTCCCTCAATTTTTGTGTGTTTGTGTATGTGTATTAAAGTGCCTGTGAACTAAATTTGTCAGTGAATGCACTCTTTTGCTGCAGAAAGCTTGGGGCAGCTGAAGTCTAATATCAAGTGCAGAAGTCCTACATATCTGTACACAAAAGAACATAGCAAATGCTCCTATTCAAGAGCACAGAAAATTTATCATGATGCTTTTTTTAGCTAACATGGGCTTGGGTCTCTCCACATGTGAGAACTGCAAGCAGCCTGTTTAATGGCAGGATTGCAGACAGCACTTTGGGGAGGCACAGTGAGCACAGGATGAACAATCCTCTTCCTGCAGCCTTTGCCTCATTTACCGGACACCTTCTAAGTCGTGCAGCGAGCCAGGCCAGGCGAGGCACCGGGGGACAATGGGCTCATTCAGAGCAGAGCACTGATTCATTTCTGCATCACCTTTCACTCTGCGCTGCGGATGGAACAGGGGGGAGAGGGGGGACAAGAGCTGGGGGCAGTCTGTGGAAAAAATAGCATGCATTTTGAGTAATTAAAGATTATATAATATTGTACAAGCACAAGAGAACTCAGTACAGTTGAAAAAACACTCTTGATTTGAGGATTGGTTGCATGTGAAATGTCAAAAATACCAGAATAGCAGAATAGGTGTTTTCTAGTGGTTGGGTTTTTTTAGGGTTTTTTTTTTGGTAAGGTATATGAATACACATTTGGAAGTAGCTGTTCTTTACATTCATATAGAGTTGACAGTAATTTTAACATCTAAAATGATTAAACTTGAACAGGATTTTCCGTCACAAAATGTGGCTTTCTCAGAAGAGAAATTTTAATAAGATTCTCTTTTTTTCTCTTCCCCTTTACTGAAGATTTCACAGGAGATGGAAATATTTCAGGTCTGCCAGTGTTTAATTTCTGTTTAAGCATAAGCTTAGAAATGACATATAAAATTTGTTGCTTTGGATCTTTTCTTCCTTATAGAAAAGATGCTGTGCATATGGACTATGTTTTCCATACTGCATGGCAGTTAGTCCCTGGGGATGCATGCTAGCAGAGAGAATAGATCCTTTTATTTCAATTTGGATTTGACAGATCAGATAAAATACATTGATCCAAGGATATTAAAATAATTCAACTAAAAAGCTAGAAAAGAAAAGGAAAAATTTTAAACTTTTGTCTCAGTTAATTATAAAAATAAGTATCAGAATATCAGACTTTCCCCTGGGGTGGAAAGTTTTATCATCTATGCCACTTACAGATTAGACAAAGCAGATGATTATATTCCAAATCCCGATTAAGACATAACATCTTATTTTCATCTTTTTCTTTAATGATTTATATTCTGTTTCAGGCTCTGTGTGTGGTCTGGACAGGGCCTCAGTAGAGCAGAGACTTCAAGACTTGTGCCAAGCTGTGCAATGTTATGGTGGTCTGATGATATGGGTTGTTGCTATTTTCAATTTTAATAACAACTGTTTTCTTTTAACATTATAAAGCTGGCAGTTGTTAGTGCTTTTAATTGAACTATCCATGAAGTGTGAATGATAGGTGGAGCTGGCACAAAGGATGATCCATAAAAAATTAATAACATTAATAACAGGGCTGAGGAATCAGAAAATCTTTTTTCTGTGACTGGCCAATAGACACAGCATTTGTGTATATGTGTCTCCTTCACCACCACAGGCCTTAATACTTTGCATAGTCTGTTTCCCTTTAAATGCTGCTTTAGGCTTGAGTTCACATGTCTTTCCTTAGCTCATACTATTTTTGTAGCAGAGCCAACAGCCTGACAGCACTTTTAAAAAAGAATGAATGGGGTTAAAGTACCCAAGTAGTGATACGTTGTTTTGATGACTGCTCCCTGTAGTTTTGACTGCTGAGCAGTCAGCTATTGGTAATTCACACAGAAAAAACAATTGAAATTCAGATTGTAGCTTCTCATGATTGTTGTAGTCTAACAGTGAAAACTTCCCTTAGAGGAGCCCCTCCTCATAATGTCACTGTCACAAAGATTACTCCAGTCTGTGTTGTTTCAGGCTGACTACCTGCCCGAGATGAATTATTTTACAGAGGTGGCACTTGTTTCAAACATCCATGGATCTGCTCCGTGGTGTGCCTACTGGTACAGCAGCTGCAGCTCCCTGAGTCAACATGTGTGGGAAGAGACTGGGGAACCTTCTCCAGGACAGGCCAGTGAGCTCTCATTATCCAGCCATCTGGACCCCAGATTATTCCAGATGTGACATGTGCAGTAAAGGCTGCCACACAAATACGTGTTATGAATTCAGCTCATTTTATTTTGAGTTATGGAGTTTTGAATTCACTCTGTTCCTTCATCTACAATAAACAAACACATGTGTATGTGTACACACACACATTACTGCCTTTATATGCTGTACCTACCTCCTCATCCACTCACACCCCAAAAAGCTTCACTGAACTTGCTCCTATGGAACTCCATTGTTCAGCTTCTACATGCTTCACCTCTGGGAGATTATTATTTCCACTCTTATCTCATCCTGGTCCTTCTGGCTTGCTTGACTTGCTTCAGTGACATTTAGAATGTTCCAGGAAGATGATTTCTCTCTTTATCATGAGTGCCATGACTATGTGGAGGGGGAGAAACCTGACAGTTCAAGAATGGGAAGCAATTATACATCATGCACCCTGTAGCCTTTAAATTTTATATTAATGATTGCTGTGGAATGAGAAGCCAAGTCTTTGAACAAAGAAATATATAACAAGCTGGGACAAGTATGGTGAGGCAAATGTTCATGTGGAACAAATATTTCTATAAACCAATTCAAGAGCACAGGAGAATTTTTAAGGGACTCATTTGCAGGACATAAATGCTGACCTTATGTAGTCTCTATGTATAGAAACCTTTTGTGAAAGCAATGTTACAAAGTACAGACTGGAGTTAAGGAATTCATTAATACAGAGGGAGAGTTGACCCCTGTAGTCTTTTTTTACTTTAATGTATGAGGTAAAATAATAAGGGACAGTTGAGGTTAGCCACAGTTTGACTTTGGACACTCAACTGAAGCACCCAGCCAGGATGGACAAACCTTTCCAAACCCCTTACAACTCCTTGCAAGTACTCAGTGGAGTATACAGAAACATCTTGGGACCATTTCTGAAAAACTGCCTTAAAACTGCCTTTCCTCTACTCACTGTAGAAATATCAGGGAGACAGAGAGGATCCTAAGTCAGTAGACAAAGGTATGTGGTATGAAATGCTTCTGTGATCCCACACTGTCTTCTGTCCATTCCTTTCCTTCTGTACCGACAAATTAAATTATATGAAGATGCAGACTTGCTTTTTTCATCCTGGAAATAACTGACATATATGGCATTGAATATATTTTAGATAAGCCCCTCTGTAATGCCTGCTGTACAGTTGTCTGAAACTGTGAAGGAATAGGTACCTTAACCCATGCATTAGTGCAGGAAGAACCTGGTGCAGTGCAGTGCCCTTTACGTGCCTGGATCGCCACATGAAAACAATCTGTAATGCTAAGGAAGATGCTAAATTTATTTAATTATATTAATTATTTACAAATTCATACACCTTCAGACTCTTTATATCCTAAAATAGTAATTGGAGTTGTTACTGGATCTCCAGATCCTGGCTCCTTGCTTTTTCTCTAAAATTAACACCTTTTGGTTTCTTGCAACAACAATTTTTTTCCATGTAGGCTTTTTACTCACTTCCAACTCCTATTCTTTCCTAACCTGGCTTTCATACTTCCTTTTGACTGCAGCACAGTGCTTTGTCAGTTAACCACATTTCCTTAGCATTTGGCCCTCTTTCCAGTTAAGTTGAATATAAATAAGTACAGACTGCCATTCCAGTAACTCGTCTGTGTAGTCATCGCTTCTGGTGTCACGCCATAGTAAGGTCAGATGCTCTTTGAACTGGTATTGTCTCTTCACTTGATAGCTAACCTGGCCTGTTTGCTCACACTACAGATAAAAATAATAAGGTCAGTTTGTAGAAATTCCTTTAAAACATTCCTTGAGCATCATGTCTGGTAGTAGAGATGAACCTCTTTTTCTACATTTTGATAGTTATCCAAATCTCTTTTGTCTCAGCCCTGTTGTGCATTGTTCTGGGAGTTTTCTTCCTGTGGACAGCTAAGCAGATTCATGTGGATCATCTCCAGATCAGTCCCCAGGTTTTATTGCTTTACAGCTCCTAGTTGAGAAAGATTATAAAAAACAGGGTCATTGTTGTCTCTGTTCCCTCTTGTTCAATTTGGAGAATGTTCTGGCACACAGCGAGCTTCAGTGAATCCCAGCAATCTGGCACTGGGTCTGGGCTTTGCTTACTTCCCAACTTAGGCTTATAGGCCAGGAAAATGTTGTAATGTAGTTTTTCCTCTCCAGTTAGTCCTTGGAGATTCCCCCTCTTCAGATTCAACTGTAGACCTTCATATATTATTTTCTCTGGTGTTTTTTAGCTCAGCAGATTTCATATAACTTCCTGCCTAATGGATCCATCTCCTCCTCTTCACTCCTTATATGAGCATGAGGTCACAGTGAGGTTGTTTACTTGTAAGTCTGCTTCCAAAAACCTTTGTCCCTTCAGTTTGTAACCTTTTAAACCCTTGCAGGACTTTAAACATTTTCAGCTCAGTTGATTCTTTTCTTCCGAGTTTTCAGTTTATGTGATTAATCTTTATTTGTCAGTGTGTGTACTTGAGTGCTACAAGATTCTTATACAAACACAAAACACAAGAAATAAATATATTGTACAACGGGCAACTGGATAGGAATGAGAAACAGAAACTTCAGTTTTAGCCTAACAAAGAACAGAAAGAAAAAGGGAAGATGTGATCAGGATAGGAAGACAAACCTCAGAAACTAAGCACCTGTCCTCCTGGTGTTTCACAGCTGGGATTGATTGATTGATTGATTGATTGATTGATTCCCAAAGAATGGTCCTGTAAGATTGTCACAGTGAAGTTTGACAATTATGCTCTTTTCCCACTTCTTTACATTTCCCTCTCCAGTGTTCAAGGAGATCTTGACACCTAGTGTGAAGTAGAGACAGCAATTTAGAAAATTCTGGACATCAATGGGAAAATGTTTCCTGATCTTAAAAATAACTAAATGCTTTACCAGTGGTTGGAAAGCTGAAAGATAACACAAAGAGAGACTGAGTGTGACTATTTACCTCTGGGCATGTGAAAAGTAAGCACATGTGGAAGGCTGACCCCTCTGGTACTGGGAGAGAGGAGCCAGAACACAGCACCCTAGTCTATCAAATTATGCTCCCAGATCAAAGGTAGCTAACAGCTGCTGGAAAGGGAAATAGGATAAGGAAACACGCAGACCTTTGGAATTATATGAATCAGTGCAATAAAAAAGATGTCTTGAGAGAAATCCTGAAGCAGCTGATCTTGAAAACCTGGAAAGTGTACAGTTTGTGGTAATTTAAAACCTAATTACCTTTCAAGGTAATACAGATGGGCATTTGGGAGCTTGTCTTCTGTGTAAATTCTAGGTGAGTTCAGCAAATTTTTGGAACTTAGGAGTTAATTAAGCATCCTGTCCAGGACAGGGTAACACTGATTTTGCTATTGACACAGCAGGCTCACTACAAGTGATTTAGGCAGATTTAAATGAAGAATGCATCTCCTTTCTGAAACAGCAAATGTATCTGAGAGCCAAAATATAGGTAATTTTATGGGTCACATGCAAAAAGACGTTTGGAAGTGTTTGCTAATTGTTTTTTCTCCCATTTAAAGGAAATTGGATTTGAAAAAGTCTCCTCCCATTTGTCCAGAATTAGGTGGAGAACGTAATTTAGAGTAACAAAAAACCCCCACAAAAACTCACAATCTCTACCCTTTAACCCTTATAAAGGTTTGGAGAATGGATCTGTAGGCTGATAAATATGTTTTTTTCTGCACCAAAGTGTGTTTTAATGAAAATATTTATCAAATAGTTTCCTTCTCACTGAAAGTGAATTTAATTTTTAAGACTTTTAAAGTGTTTCAAGAAATATTTTGAGCTTTATAGTTACACCCTCCAACTGACAAACCCCTCCTAGAAAACCAGGATGTTTCCAACTAAACTTCGACAATTGCCAGTTCTCATAGAACCAAACATGCTATATTAGTAATGCCTTGTTAACACTGCATGATTTCATAAAGCAGTTTTCACTGGAACTGTTCTTCCTTTCTTTTCAGAAATATATATATATATATTGATAGATATATATATGTACACACAGATATAGAGAAAGTTATTTCATTCAGTTGTAGTCTTTCCATGAACAGTGCAGTAGGATCTGTGCAGTAACCTCTCCCAGAAAAACCTACTGTGCAGAGTGCTAAAAAAATATAACAATGTGTTTGAAATGTGTGTACATAGCACTGTTCCTCCACTGCATTAGATCAAGTGATAGTATTTAATCTCTTTGCATACTTTGGGTTGTGCAAAAATAATGGAGATTGTTTTGTACACTGTCAGCATTGGACTTTATAGACCACACTGAATTCTGGAAGTTCAAGCCAGAGCTTCACTGTCTGGTAGTGATTCTCCAAAACACAGCCACCATTGAGCAACACCCTCCCCTGTGGTACAAGGTAAAGAAAAAATTGAGGGATGGCAGCAATCATTCTTAAGAGAAACATGATGTGGTGCTGCAAGTAAGATTTTAATAACGGGAGGGTTTTGCCAATAGAGACCACAGAATCAGAGAAAATGCTTGGTTGGAAGGGACCCATTCAGGTTCATCAAGTCCAACACCTTGTGCTGTGCAGGACACCCCAAGAATCATACCATGTGCCTTGGAGCATTGTCCAAACACTTCTTGAACTCAGACAGGTTTAACGCTGTGACCATTCCCTGGGGAGCCTGTTCCTGCCCTTGAGGGAGTTGACAGCTCCTCCACATTTAGCTGTCAGCAAACTTACTTAGTATTCCTTTGAGTCCTGTGTCCTGGTTGTTGATGAAGACGTTGAAGAAAACTGAGGATGATGCCTGCTATTGAGATAACCTCTCTTCTCCAGGGAATTTTTAGGGAGAGGGTACTGTGAATAATTTATTCACCTTTTCTTTAGGACAATGGCCAGAAAATGTGATTTCTGACACTAGAATGAGAAATCATTTGGGGAATTATATAGTAGTGAGAAAAAGACTGAATGATTTGTCATTGGAAGACTTTCTAAAGTTCTAGGACTTGATGTACCTGCTATTAGGGAAGTAGTAAGAAATATGGATGAGTCTAGCAGTAGTATTTTTTTTACTTTTATTCTCATATGTAGTCAGTCCACATGTCATTTGATTTTTATTGATTTATGAGAACTGAGACTTCTCTTTGCTCCTATGAAGTATAACAAGCACAAAATGAACAACAATAGATCGAGTTACTTTAACTCTACGAACTGCCTTTTTTCCTTGATTTTTTAAAATGATATTATTGAAGACAGAACAGCTTTTTCAATGACAGGTAAGATTAACTGAGACACATTTACTACAGTCCCTGCATTTGCATTTATTGGTCTTCTACATATGAACAAGGAAAACCTTACAAAAAATAGTTACAAAAGGGATGACTTTAGGCATACTGACCACACACACAATCAGTTAAAGCAGATGAGGTTCATCTCTTACAGAGCCTTAAACATAAATCTTCACAAGATCCTTCTCTTAGGAATTCTTACATGATAAAAAAGCCAAAATCCCTAATGCTTTACTTTACTATTATCAAACTGTGGCGTAGATTGTAAATAAAAAATGTAAAATAGAACCTTCTGTTCCCATGTTTCCTACTTTAATCAACATGAATTTGAGGATATTCAGGGCTTTCCAGCATCAGATATGTTATATGGCATTCATGCTTTTCCCACAGGACTCTGAATAAATACTAATTAAAATGAAGCTAAAATGTTCAGCTTTTTAAATATGTATCTTTTTTTTAAATCTACTTTTCTTCTGGGCAACAAATGTGAATACAGACTTGTTTCCTGCCTAACTTACTTTCCCATGCTTCTGTGTTTTCTTCTTTTTTGTCCTTTTTTGTATGAAGGAAAGAAATAGTTTTGAAGAAAGCTGGACTCTCAAAATCCACTGGGTATTGTTCTGTGTTAGAGATTGCTAAGCACAGTAACCTAACAATGGGCCAAATACTGTACTGATTTCTCTGGGATAACTTCTGGATTTGGGTCATTGAAGGAGAGAACCTCGCCATAAAGCAGAACACCCAGAATACTTTCCTGAGCCCATTCGTCCATCCTCCAGCAGGATGCCACTGGCCTTTCACCTGGCAAGGTAATGTAGTAACACCAGATATCTTACAAGATTACAAAAATTCTAATTCTCTAAGCTCTTCTCTTAGGACCCAAGTATTTGGCCAATGTCTAATATTGTTATCTGGAATGCAAGGAAGGAATTTTGCTGATTATGATCAATTTTGGCTCACCCTAAATTCTTTAAACTGGCTGCTAACATGTCTCAAATACTTACTGCAAAGTTTATGCTCTTTGTTGTGGGATGTATTAATTGAAATTAAACTTTCCAATGCAGTGAACTGATAGTCAAACACTGAAATATGAATGGAGGATAAAGTTTGTGTCTAGTAAGAGTATTTATATGACACTAGTGCCTACAGAACTTGTTAGCTCATGGACTTGGGTCCTGGGTGAAGGGACAAGTTTGAACCAGATGACAGGGAAAAATGATGAGATATTATTTGGATATCAGGAATAATCTTGGACATGAGGAGGGACTCTTTTTTTGGAAAGGATTTAAAAACTGGAAATGTCTTCCCAGGGAGGTGATGGAATTACCATTTTGGAGGTGTTCAAAAATTGACTGGATGTGGCCCTTAGTGTCATGGTTTAGTTGGCAAGATGATCATTAGTCAAAGGTTGGACTTGATGGTCTTGGAGGTCTTTTCCAACGTAAATGATTCTGTGATTCTGTGATAATGTAGTGCATGGTAGAGGTTAGGTCTGGTTTTAAAAATGGTCTCAAACTTCTGGCTAGCTCACATTGTAAAAACAATTTGTGTAAGGCTTCAGTGTCCTCTGAATGGCTGTGGGGATGGGGGTAATGTGGAGTGCAGAAAGCACTGAAGTTTCTCACAGAACACTTTTGTACATCTCAGCATAACTCTTGCTTGAAGCCCAGGTCAGAGTTCTCACTTTGCAATTTCTTGGAAAGTACAGCATGGAGTCAGATAAGGGTTATGGAATTTATAACCCTAAATGTTGTTATTAGTAACAATTTCCAGTTGCTGACAAAGGCAAAGCACCACACAGTTGCTCCATAAACAAATATTTATGTATAATACATGGAAAGTGTAAACAGCTCTTGCAGTGTTTCTTAAATAATTTCTAAATGCGATCAAGAAGTTAACCTACAAGTGTTTCTTCCTGAACAGGCTGTTACAATCTGTTGTTATCAGATCCACTCAGAGAATTAAAGTTTGTCTTGTAACATTGACTTATAATGTAAAGAATCAGTACTGCATTTGGATTTCAGTGCTTTAAAGAATGTATATAAGGACATTCCTTCCTGTGCAATCTCCATTTCAGAAATTATTTCAGTCTGTGTGGCCTGGAATACAGAGGTGCAACTCAGATTTTTTTAAAGCTGACAAAAAGACTTGCAGTGTTTCTTGTGACTTTCAAAAATGCTTCTCTTGTCAGCAAACAGAGGTTTGGCAGAGCCTTATAACTAGACATGTTCAGCCCTTTTTAATGACTAGCTTGCATCAGCTTGTGTGGGAGGCAGAAAAATCAATTATGCCAAACCTGAGCATTCAAACATTATGAAATTGGCCAGAGAAATTCAGAAATCTTCTTAAAATTATTGAACTTAAAAGGAATATAGTGAAGAGAAGGGTCTTTCTGCCTGCTCTGTGATGGTTGAGCATTTTGATTCATGATTTTAAACTTTTCTCTGTGGCCAATACCAACCTGAATCTATTTTAAACAGGGAAATTGTGCTTAAATTTATGTATCTTTGCAAGTTCCCATAAGCTGGGCCTTTAGAAACACCACCACATAACAACAGACATCCAATAAAATTATACTAAGTGCTGACATTGAAAGTGTGTACTCCTTAACAACATCACTACAGGTTTTGTGATGGGACCTGACAGTAATATTATTCTTTCTCTATCCTTCAGCTCATCCTCTAGCCAAGACCCAGTAACACCTCTGTGTGTAACCAGAATTGGGCAGAAAGCAGCAATCCCACTCCACAGGGTATTTTGATATTTCTACGTTCAGTTTCTTTCACACAAAATGAAATTTAGACATTCCCTTTGAAATAAAGCTGTCTTCAGACTGCTTTGCTTGAAGGCCATAGTCAGAGGAAAAACCTCACAAAACTGCATTAGCCACATGGCATCCTTCAAGCTCTCAAAAATTTTTGAGTACAGGAGTTAAAAAAACTATACTTCACTGGAGTTTCCAAAGAATATGGTGTTCTGTCCAAATGGAAACTTTTAGCAATATATCAGGTTTGTTTGGTTTCTTTTGGGAAGCAGCACATAAGAGAAAAATATTTGTGGTCCAGGTTGGAAAAAAAAGGAGGTAGGCCCCACTCAGCTTTTTTTTTCTTGTTGTATGCATGAAGAACTATTATTTTAAGAATTTGAATCTCTGATGTCCCAGGCTTTTGTAACAACCACCATCTGAGAGACAGTTGAATTCCTCCAGCATAAATCTGCCACACACACATACAAATTTGAGCAGCTTTGTTTTCATTCCAGTATAGAAAACTTTCATGTTTTATTAAAAAAAAGAAAAGAAAAAAAAGAAGAAAAAAAATTAATTTTTCTGGGGTCAGTAGTAGTCTGAAAGCCTTGGGAAGCTCCAGCTCATAGGGAAGTCTGCCTGCCCTGGACCCTATGGGACAGGAAGTGGGGCAGTGAGGATGCTCCAGCTGCTCCTTCTGGCTCCTGATTCACCCAGGGGAACTTCTGCTGGACTGATGCAAACTCTGTTGAACAGGAGCCTGCTCTACCAGTACCTGACACAATACTGAGAGATGGGAATTTTATCTCTGTGAGTATTGATGCCTTGAGAGGCTGAACTTGGAAGAGAGACTAGTCAGAGCTAAGAGAATAAAGTAGGTAATTATTAAAAGGCCTTAAAGGACACACCTTGGGCAATACAAGAGCCTGGCCAGGGCTACACTGAAGGTGGACATAAAATGGTCACAGAATGGATGACCAGTCACAAGGTTTCACACTTTTATAAGTTTTGGTCTATTTGCATATTGGAGTTAATTGTCCAGTTATGGCCTTGGGTTATGAAGTCCCATCTTCCTTGTTTGCTCCCCTCAGTTCTTCATGTTTGTACATTTGGACCTGAAGCTTGTAGGGGTTGTTATTGGTCTCAAGCTGGAAAAGGATTGTTTTGTCTACCTACCCTGCGAAGAGAGCTTACAATCACTTAATATGAAGCTCAGAGCTACACCCCTAAGCAGCACAGAATTATGGAAGTTAAAACCTAAGGCATCAGTATACAGATACAGATTTCTCTCAATTTCTCTCTGCATATATATTTATATGTGTTTATGCATGTAAACTTTAAGAATTTAATTTTGGAAAATTTCAATAGAAATAAAAATTGCTGCTGAATTTTTGTGACTAGCTTTCTTGCTGACCAGTGTCTGGCCTAATTTAGCTCTGAGCCTTTGAGAGTGTAAAAAGTGCTAAACAGCCTGCCTGCATGAGTAACTTTTTCAGGAAAGACCCCAAAATGTGTGTGTCTAGTTACCCTACACCCTTCCAGCTGAAGTCTTCACTTATTCTGTCTGCATGTAGGCAATCACAGGGTTCAAACAAAACATATTTCTCCTCTCCTTTTTAGAAATAACAAAATGCTGACATTTGACACATCAGTTGTACAAGTAACAAGGAAGCTGAATGAGTGTGTTTTTGAAAAGCATCAGTTTTTCTTTTCCCTCTCTTTGGGAACCTCCCTGAAAATTTGACTTAGTTCCAATTTCTTCAACAATTGGCCAAGACATAATTCCCAAATTTCCCTTTCCATCTCTCCCCACTGAACAATATTCTACTTCCCCTGACATGCCTGCTAACTTTTCTGGGAATCTTTATACAGACCACAATAGGCTCAATATTTTCAAGATGAAAACCCACAGCAGCTTTTCTTTTGCCAGCTTCTAACCATCATCCCTTCTCTTTTTTCTTTTCCTGTTTAATGCCAGTGTTAATGTCAGCCTTTCTCTTCTCCATCTGCAGCTGAGCTGTTATATACATCCCACACATCCAGACCCTTGTGTATTATTTCCCTCTGCTCAGTCTTCAGCCTGCATCCCTTTTCCTTCATCCTCCATTGCCAGGATTATACTTCATACAGTGCTTATCTCATGTCCTACTACACTTTTCCAGTTTAGTCCTCCCTGCTATGCCTTAAAACCATTACATAGAGCTCCCAAAAAATCCTTCCTCTACTTTTTTTCTGACCACTCAGCAGAAAGAGAAATCAGATGATATGAAATTCAAATATTCTACATTTCTTCTACTCAGGTAGAAGAAATGTAGCAAAGGTACTTCTCCTTTGCCATGTCTCAAACCCACTTCTGAGCAGTTCCAGAGGTTTCAGTTACAGAGGTTCCCCGTTATTTCATTCCCATTTTAAAGTATCCTACTTCCCAAAATCTCCAATTATACTGCTGTAAAGGATTAGTGATTTTTCTACTTATCTTTTAGAGCTTTATAGACACTGCTGCTAACTTAATGCAGAGAGATATTTTTATTATATTTTGGCACAGCCAATGATGTGTATAGAAACATCTGTATATGAAGAACTCAAGTGTTTGGCTCTTAATTACAGAACTGCAACCACCATTCATCCACCAAAAGATTCTCTGGAGCAAAGTTTTTTATCAATAAGAAACACTCATTCTCACTTCTTTCTCTATGAATGCTCCAAAGAGAATCATAAAATCATCACAGAGTGCTTTGGATTGAAAGGGATCCAAAGATCCTCTAGTTCCACTCCCCTGCCATGGGCAGGGACATCTTCCACTAGACCAGGTTGCTCAAAGTTCCTTCCAACATGACCTTGAACTCTTCCAGGGATCGTGCATCTGCAGCTTCCCTGGGCATATGTGCCAGTGTCTCACCATCCCCACGGTAAAGAATCTTTCATTTATAGCTAAACCTACTCTATTTCAGTTTGAAACCATTACCCCTCGTTCTATCAGTGGAGTCTCTTGTAAAAAGGACCTCTCCAGCTCTCCTGTTGGCCTTCTTTAGGTACTGGAATGCTGCTCTAAGTCTCCCCAGAGGCATCTCTTCTCCCGGCTGAACAGCATCAGCCCTCTCAGCCTGTCTTTGTAGGAGTGAATTAGCTATATCAAACACACTTTACAAACTGGAATTACATTGTCCCTTAGCTATTACACCATCCAGTAAAATGACATACGAGACTGTGTAATTTCATCTCCCCAAAGCATTAATGGTTTACGCCTGCTCAACTGTTATGCTTCACAGCCTTAATTTCTAGTAGAACTTCTGAAATCTGCTTTCTGAGATTAGCAGTGCCCTCTTGCCTGATTCGAAACAAAAAATAATTGGAAAGGCACATGTACCAGCTTCCAGTTTGTAAAAGTTCATTATTTGAAATCCCCTGAGCTCCTCCAATTAGAAAACAACTTTTTGACTTAATATCCTTCAATTGTTAAAAACTTGCGTCACTGAGAGATCACAGTGAAACGTAAAGATCCCAGCACATTGGCACTTGATTGTGAGGGGATGTGATTGTTCCACATTTAGACTGGAAAGGGTTAGGAACTCCACTTCCCAATGTGCTTAATGAATGAAAGGAAAATTGGACCCTTGAGCCAGAGGCAATGACCTAACTGAGTGAAAAATGTTTGCAGGTTAACAAGGGCAACTGTTCCTTGCTATAATTCCCACTGGAGGTGAATGACAAAAAAGGCCAATAAACCTCAGACTGGATTATTTATTAACCTGTTTTCTTCCTAGAAGAAAAGACCTTACTGTAGATCTTGAGAGACAGAACTGAAAAAGTGTCCTTTCACAAGGAGTAAATTAATGACCATGTGTACTTCTTAAAAAGATTAAGGTGTAATATTCAGTATCACTGTATTCTCTGTGATCAATCAGATTTTTAGAAAGGCAACTTTACTGGGATTGATGTTCAAGGAGAGCAAAAATAAAATTATGATTAAATGCCACTAATGTAAGCCATATTAGAACAAAATGTAACTGGAAATGACATATAAGTATTGTTGCAACTGAATCACAGAAACATATTTTATGTCTTGTCTTTACAAGCACTGCTGCCTAACATGCTGACACAGCACATCCATAGCTTTCCTACAAGCACTCAGAAACCAGGGTGTGGTGGGATAGCCAAGTGTCCTGATGGAGAGTGGAGTCTCTCTAGCTGGAAGTCACGCAATTCACTTCTCACCCTGGAGAGCAGACTTGGTTTCCAATCTAAACCGTTTGTAATGAAGTAATGGAAAGATTGCTGTTGTCTACACTGAGATCAGGTCTGGAGCCTAACACGGAGGCGATGGAAAAAAATTGCAGGGTAAGCACAGAACAATGCAGGAAAAGACTAGTAATAACCAGTAGAGCAGCTGTCAAACTACCTTTGCAAAAAATTCTGTGATGCCTTTTCAGGAAACAGTGTAGACTAGTCAGGAGAGAATTGAAGGGTATGATCCAAAGTTGAGCTGTTTCAGTGGGCTTTGTATTGTATTAGTCCCTAACAGAATATACAAATAACATATTGCTTCCTGTATTTGAAGTGCCAAAAATGAGACAGTTGCAAGCATTCTGCAAACCATATGTCTGAATCAGTCTGGGACTGAAGCAAAAGGAAGGAATATGAATTTACATAATGCAACTCTCTCTGCAACATAGATATGATAACCATAATGCACAGATGTGTTTTCAGTAACGGGAACTGCATTTGACTTTCTTGTTGAAACAACCCTGTATTTTTCAAAATGCTCTTTCCTTACCCTGTTGTGTACCTGCACGTGAAAAGGTGAACACCATGTTTATGTACTGCTTTCTCCTCTGAATGATAGAACAGCCTTCCTGCTCAGACCTCTTCCCGAAAATGTATGATTAAATATGTACGGTCTTTGGCTGTGGGCTTATATTGACTTCAAAATGGTTAAATAATTTATATTTACTTATCAATTCTTAGGTAAAGAAAGTATCTCAGAGAAGAAGAGCTATGCTTTTTATCCCAATAAAAGATTTGAAACTAAAAAGAATAGCCTTCTTTTGCTTTTAAAAAGTGCAGATTGAGCAGTGCCTTTTTTTCACTGGAAAGCTTTCCAGCCACTCTGCCTGTAGCACTGCCTGGGATTGTGGTGACCCAAGCGCAGTACCTGGCCCCTGGCTTTCTTGAACCTCATACAACTGACCTCAGCCCATTAATCAAGCCTGTCCAGATCCCTCTGCAGAACCTTCCCACCCTCAAACAGATCAAAATTCCTGCCCACTGGGTGTTGTCTTAGACCGACTGAGTGGGCACTCAATCCCCTCCTCCAGACCATTGATAAGGATATTAAACAGTGCTGGCCCCAACACTGGTCCTGGGGAGCACCACTGCTCAGCTGCCAGCCGGGTGTAACTCCATGCACCACCACTCCCGGGACCAGCCATCCTACCAGTTCTCTACTGGCAAAATGTTCCCATCTAAAACATGAGCAGCCAGTTTCTCCAGGAGAATGCTGTGGCAGATGGTGACAAGGGCTTTATTAAACTTCAGGTAGACACATCCACAGACCTACCTGATGCACTAGGTGGGTCATGCTGTCGAAGAAAGAGAACAGGTTCATGCCTTTCCTAAACCTATGTCTGGTCAGCTGCCTCAAGAAGGCATGCCAAGAGCAGATGACAGTGCTTCTTGTGGAGATTCCCAGTTCTTATGTTGCCATCAAAATTATCTCTAACACCACTGAACGTTACAGGTGTTACAGCCGTTTCTCACAGCTTGAAGCCTGGTTCAGTTGTAGGGAAGTCTTCTCACCATGAAACTGCAGATAGTTTGGAACCTGTCCTTCCTCTATCCTCTCTTTATGAGATCTAGTGCTCCTAAGCTGGGTGCCTGAAATGTTAATCCTATGTCTTTGTCTAGACAGGCCAGACGGTATTTCAAATTTTAAGAGGAAATTAAGTGAATACGTGCCCGTTGTTGCTGGATATTGGCTGCAAAGTTTTATATCTTGTCTCTTTATTGCATATTATGGGGAACTGTAAAAGTCTGTGCAGTGGATCTTTTTATTAGGAAAAAAAAAAAAAAGAAGGAAGAAGAAATCAAAATAATTAAACTGAGAAAATAACAAAGAAGGAGAAATAAAATCTGGTAAATACTATCTCGGTTAGTAGAAAAATGTTTCTTTGAGTAAGCAGCTAAATTACTAACGATAAAAGGGTAGAAACAAAAACTTTTGGTAATATGAAAAATTTGAGAGTGAGTAGGAGGTCAGGACTACAGTGACTTGTAATTCAGCTCTGCTTGTATTAAACCTGGATATGAACTTCTGAACTAGGTTTTCCACAACATTTATAGTTTGGGTTATAGGTTAAGAAATTATTAATCATGAAATATATCAGTTTCTTTCTGAGTTATATGTGATATTGATGGCTCAGATGTACCATTCAAAGATTTAAAAAGCTTGCTGCCCTCACTTATCTTTTAGAGTTCTTTATAAATACATACTTTTGTTTGTAATTTATATTCTTCTATATGTATTGTTTCAGGGTTTAAAAATATAATTCTCTTGTTTAGAATCCTTTAAAAATTATTTTTTCTCTGTTAAATTCTAAATAGGATGAAATTAAATTTAGTAAAAAGGTGATATTTTTGATAGAAAAATATTGTTTAATTCTTCATGAACTCTATTTTACTCATCTTATTTTTGGTAGCCACTTGAATGTTGGTTTTGGATGTCCTGGAGGACAAAAAAATTGGGCAAGTACTAAAGCTTCAAAATATAGTCCATGTGTAGTAAAAAAGCTTTTGTATTATTTCCAACAAAAAATGAGAACCTTGCTTTCTTTACTAGGTACTTTTCCCAGTCACATAGAATGTAAACTGAATAGGCCACAAAAGTTCAGTGACACAGAACTCCATAAAGGTGTTATAATGACCTTAAAATCCTACTTAAACACAAGTTGTTTCATAAAATATTTGTAAACCTCATACAATTGACCTTTTCTTTGCAATCCTTATACAATTGCAAGCATGTATAGTAGCATACACATGTTACTATACACACTTGCACTCACATCATCACTGGCTATGATCTTGTCTCATAAATTAAGTAAGGTTGGGTCTTGTCAGTTCTTGGATGCAAGGCCTCCAAGGAAAACCCAGATGGTGCAGGCATTGATAGCAATTCAGTGGGAAGACCACCTACTGTGTTAGTACTCATTTTTCTTTTGGATTGAGAGCATTGCATTTGGAAGGATGTTGCTGGATTTTTTCCTGAGGTTAAAAATTAAGAGCCTGACCAAAATGAAGCATTTCAAATCATCATAATAATCCTATAGCATGTTGCATAAGAGTACAGAAGTTGTTTAAATATTGTTAGCTGAAATAAGACAAATATTAGAGTTAATTGAAAATAACTTTTCCCCTTTTTTTCAGTCTCTTTTCATTCAGCATCTATCCACCCCCTCTGTGAAATATTCACTGATAACTGAAAACTAAAAGCAATTTTTATCTTTATCAGCATTTCCTGTAAGCTTTTGTAAAACATTCAAAACTCAAAAAAGCATGACTGCAAAAGAAAGTGGGAATTTCCTCAGCTGGGAATTTTTAATTTGGTCTTTATCTTATTATTTCCCTCTGCAGCATAAAACAAATAAAAAGTTAAAATGCAATCTGTTTCGCATTATTTCATTGGCAGATACCATCATGTCCCATGTGCCCATTAATTACTCTCTCTGGGCAGGATCCCTGGTTACACCATAGATTTTTGGTGGAGCAGGAAGGGGAGCAGGTAATAAACAGTGCTGCCTGAAAACCTTGGGCCAGAGGCAGCGTGGCAAGTGGAGCATTGCATTGCTTTCCATGCATTGCCTCTGTAGTGTGTGCACTGTCCTCATTGCCTGCCAAAGTGATGAGTTACCATTGCAATGCAGCACAAAAATTCTCATTTAAGTGAGATTTTTGTCATGTTCCCCTTAATATGCTTTATAAAAAATAAAATTATCCACCAAACACTGACATTTATCATGAAAGTGAGTCTCAAACCCAAAACTGGATGAGAAGCAGATATAGCAGAAATAAATTGTAATAAGTCTGGACAGGCTATATAGCTATAGCCTTCTTCACTAAATAAAATATGAATAATATGAATAATATTGTTGTGATGCAGGTTAAGAAGACTAGAATTGTTTTCTACTGTTTACTACCTAGAGTTTTAACATGTAAAGAGATTTTTCAAATCCTAGAAGCTTTCATAGCATTAGAAGAAAAAAATTTTTGGAAGTGACTATTGGATAAGTTATTCATAGCTCTAAGTAATGGATCTTTTTTCACAGAGGATGTGAAAGGCACATTTGCCTTTTACTCTTGGAGCCCAATTGCTGTCAGCTATGTCAGAGAAGGTGCAGCGGAGGAAAACTTCACAAATGCTCAGTCCACAGCACGTTCATTGAACTTGATGTTGATTCTTCATAAACACAAAATAGTTCTCGAGTCAAGTAACTTTTTAAGGGAAAGTCACAAGGAAATTACATGTCCAGAATCCATCAACAAGAAATCACAACCAAATGAAGTAACTGTAGACTCTCATAATGTGAAAGACCCTGCGCTTCCGAAGGTTTCACACTGACTGGGGTAGATGAAAGAGGAGGAAACAGAGGATAATTAATGAATTTTGCTCATAGTTTCTAAAAGAGATAGAGCTTGCGAAAATATATTTTGACGTTTTGCAGATGTTATGAAAACTTTGCTGCTTGGAACTTGACTTACAGGATGGTATAATCCCTAAGTTCCAAGAATTCATGCTGGTCAAAACTAACTTGAAAAGTTAGTTACTCCTGAAAAGTAAAATAGAAAACCTCACTTATTTTGTTAAGGTTTTGATTTTAGTAACTGTTGTGACAGGGATGATAAGAATATTCTTGGTGTAAACTCTACTAACAACATAAAACTTGAATAATTGAACTCTGTTTTCACTATATTCCCTCTGGAAATATATCAGTGTAAATACAGAAGAGTGGGGTGTGTTTAGGGATAATGTTGTATTTCTGCTCACCAGGAAGAACAGCTGCCCAAGGCACTGTGCTCAGACGTAAGACACTGTCCATCTTTCCCTGGGACCTTGTGGGATGCCAGAGGTACTTTAGGGAGACATCTCAGGTGAAGGAACAGAGCAGCCTGACAAAGCAGCAAGATGAAGGAATGAAGCATTAAGTAAAAGAAAGCCTTGTGGTAGGGAAGGAAAAGAGGCTCTGATGGTGCTGCAAGATTTTGCTTCCTCGACACCAGGATTCAATATTTTGACATTTCTTGTCATCTTGTTTCTTATTTTGGATTAAATACAATACTTACAACTACACTTTTAAAATTTGAAATTAAGACAAAAAGACCTTTCAGAGACCTTCAGAGATCTTTGTTTTCATTTTTTTGTTTTGTTTGTTTGTTTCTTTGCTTGTTTGGAGTTTTTTTTTGTTTTGTTTTTTGGGGATTTTTTACAGATTTGTAGGGCCTGTTCAAAGTTTCCTAACCACAGGATTTATTATGGAACACAAAGATACAACCTGAATTCTTTTGGCATTTCTAATCATTAAAGGATTTTCTTACATGTTCATCTACTATTTTAGCAGAAGAAAATTTCAGCCTATGAGATGGCCTCATTAAAGGGTAAATCAGGATTTTGTAGTGATGGGAGTCATCCTTTGTTTCAGAGGCTGGGAGTGCTGAATGAGTCTGGGCTGCAGAAGACAGAAAGATCATCTTGCACAGCAGCCCCATGGCATCCTGATGATCTGGCTTCTTTTCCTTCCTTTGCCTCCTGGGAGGTGCTTCCAGATGGCTACTAAAGCTCACTTCTTGATGGCATTCAGAAACCGTGTGCCATTGCTTTCTGGGTGTCTGATGCCTGTGGAGAACCAAGATGCAGAACATCTCGATACTCACAAGTGCAGATAAACTGAATGGGGAACTGTGATTTTAAAAGCTGTAGAATACTTGCTGTGATAGATTAAAAAAAAATATCATTCCTGTGTGTGAAATTGGTCTGTCAGCTCTAGCTATGTCTGTATTTCTGTTCATTCAGAGTAAGAATGTGGATGGCAATTTCCCCTAAATGTGGATGGATTTTATTGTACTTTGTATAGCTGATGGAAACACTTTAAAAATTAATGTTGTGAAATCTGGGAGAATCAACATGATTTCTTTCTGTGTACCACAATGTGACATGCTTTCACACTTTGAACTGAACAGATAAAATGGAATTAGTAGATGCCTAATAAGAATATCCCTAGTGCAACATCTAGTGCAAGTCAGTAATTTTTATTTTCATCCATCTGCTACAGGATTGAATTAACATTGTCCAGGCAGCAGTATTAGAAGTTGTGTATTTTCACTATTTTGCTATGAATCCTCATTGTGCTTTCACTGTAAGTATTTAAGTGGTTGTAAGTAATATGCTGAATAATACTTTTCAATAAAAAAATTATTGTGTTGGTACCAAGCTTTATTTATATTTATCAGAAGCTGAATCTAACTGAAATAACTTTGTTTCCTCTATGTTGCATATTTTCCCATTTTCAATGCTGAGTTTTCTTATATACTTCAAGTTTATTATCAAACCATGAAGGCATTTAAAGACTGTTGAAGACAGTGTCCAAATGAGGTGTTCTTATTCCATAATACTAGTAAAATGGGAGTAATACATTTATAACCACACCTGCAGTGTGCTAAACTGAAATATACAGATCAAAACAAAACTTTTAGAACTTTGAATCTTGATTCTAGCTTTGTTAAGCTACCTCTGGGAAGTTTTAAAACACAAGACTGTCATTGCAGAGTAGGCAGAGTCATCAGCAGAGGGGCTGACTTATTCAAAAAGCACATCGATGTAACAGGAACTTGAATGGACTCTGAAGGGAGGGTATAAGTAAAGAGACTTTTTATGGTGCTCTGTTTGGTGCCCTATTCTAGGTGAGATGCCCTCTCTGTTCTTCCTAAAGACAGGTCCATATGATGGCAAGACTATTCCAAGTTGATTGAAGACTCTGTATTTCATCAAATTCTGAGTGTTCCACATGAAACATTGCTGAAATCCTCTATCACTCAGATAGTGATCAACACCTCTCTTTGGAAAAGCTAGGTTTTTTTGAGCCAGACTTATAAATATTGGTCACCTTAGAACATATTGATCAGTCTCCTTCCTCACTAGCAAAAAAACCCCTCATCTGGGCAAAACTAATATTGCTTCTACAGTTTACCATGAATATCAGCTTGGCAGCTGATATTGGCTGAGCTTGGCAGGATTTCACTACCTTCAGTTTCCTCTACCAGCAATTCATAGCAGTGATTTAATGAGTTCTGTCCTCCTTTGGAATATGGCCATGGTTTAAACTGCTCAGAGGCAAGTGAGTCAGATCAGGCTGAGTGCTACCTCCAAGCTAATCCCCTTTTCTCAAACCAGTGTTCCCTTCTGGCCTCTGTGGTTTCCTCTTTGCAAAAAGCACCCCTCCATATTGCATTGGTTAACTGCTTCTGAATTTGTATGCAATATGATGTAAGGTAGCAGATACTTTGGCTCACAGGTTAGGCATTTGACAACCTTAAAAGGTAAATCATTGATAAGTTTCTGGTGCTGCAAAAATAAGTGGAATTTTTACAAAGTAAGATCTGGACATGATCTTTGCTTGTGTTTATTTTTCTGCCTGTTGTTCCCTCAAGTTTCCCATGCCCCTAGACAGACTCAGTTTAATATCCATCCCAGATATACTGCCATCTCCAAGTTTCTGGCAGTCGCTGTTATCTGTCACACTGATGTGTTGCACAGGAAAATTGTTCTGCATTTTTTTGGTGGAGAAATAAAAAGTTATTGGCATAGGTAGTTTGGAAGCCAGAGCAGCTTTCTTACCCAGTGAGATATTATTGTGTTTCAGAAGCATCTGAAGGGAGTCAAACCTAGTCCACGCATATGTTCAATTTTACATGGTGTGCTGAGGCCAAAATTCGGGGCCAGCTGCTCCCAAGTCTCTGGCATGTGCTTTTCTTTAACCACATAGAGTGCTGCCTGTCTGTATCTGCTTGCACAGTTGTGGCCTCAGCCTCAGAGATATATATATATGCTTCTTAGCCTCTCAGTGTCTTTAAAAGAAAAAAAAAAGCAAAGACGTCATTTGGAGTTAAGTCTAGAGAAGTGGTTTGCTGTCTTTTTCGGCTTATTAAACTGCAGTAGTACTAGAAAACATAATGTGACAACTACTGCCTGACTTTTGCATCTATACGGAATGGATTTTAATGTTGTTTTAAAACTTAGACAGTATAGGAAATGAAGCCTCAAAATTCATGTATTCTGGCTGCATGTAAACTGGTACTTTTTTGTCACACATGAGGACAGAGATTAAAAACAACTTTATAAAGTATTTATGAGGTTTTGATTTACCACAATTATTTTCTCTGGCTTTTAGAGTTTCTGAATAGTATCTTAATGCTAGATCATATTTTCTGACAGCAAAACACCAGATACACTGTAATTATTTGGCATTCAGCCTTTTGGAATGAAGGCCAAAACTGGTTAAATAAATCTTTTTCAATAGCAAGGAGCAATGATTGCATTGTAAACTCTGCATAAATCTGTGATATTACAGAAAGCAACTGTTTTGCAATAAGTTGAATTGGGAAAAAAAAAAAAAGCATGGAAAACATTTCCCATACTGGAAAGATGTCAACATGGCATTTTGCTACCCGAGTCTTCTGTACTGTTGCAACTGAACTTTTAATAATGTGACAGAAAGTGTTTTTCTTGATTATTGTGCTCAAGATTGTGTGAGAATCCCAGAACAGAGTAGCATTTCATAAAAATATTAACTTTATTAATACCACATAAAACACATTGGGATTCCTAGTAGTCAGTTCTACACATGGCTAAGAAAAGGCAGGTGGTTTGTGAAATAGCATGAGCTCATGCTCTGCAAGATTTCTATCAGGAGGGGCAAAGTGCTGAGTTCCTTTGTATTCAGCTGGAGCCAGTGGTGTAAATACATTTACCAGTGTGCATCTACTGCTAGTGGTGTATGACTGTAGGTCTTAGAAGTCACGCAAGACAGGAGGGTTGCTGTGCTTAACACTCTGCAAGGGTGTAGACAGACATCATCCTCACCCAGAAGAGCTTATAGTTTAAAATACAGATGTCTCAGACCTGATGGAAAGGCAAGCAGTCATTTAAGAGGAGCAATTTATGCAAGCCACAGACTGCCAGTGGCAGCAGCGAAAGGAGGAGTGTTCCCAGAGGCTGAGCTCCATGGTGCAAGCTGTGACTTTCAGTCCACAGGAGGGTAGGTTTGTTTATTTTCCCTTCATTCTTTCATGGGTGGAATGGCTGTCTGGGAGCGCAGAGCCACGCACGGTGACAGTGTGGGCACACGGGTGTCCCCAGCAGCTCCGTGCCTGTGTCAGGCAGGAGAATCCAGAGGGCCCCACGCTGCTCCTCAGGTCAGGGCCTGGGAGCGGAGGGGTGGCTGCCCTCTGTGACCCCCTGCTCTGTCTCCTCTTGAGAAACTACCTCGGTTTGCCTTTAAAAAGGGCCAGAACCAGCTGAACAAATGTATGGCTGTTTGGTGTAACATTTCCGTGCAGTTCAGGTTAATAGTTCACTTGCAGTGCAAAGCTTAAATCTGTGTTCTCCAGGTCGTATAGACTCTACCTCAAAAGAAATGACAATAACAATAGTGATAACCATAACAACAATAATAATACTAATTATACTAATACTAATGCTGACAATTGCTTAACTTTTACATTATTAAAAAAAACAACATCCAGGAGAAGATTGTCAGCAGAAATGGTGAGGGAAGGACAGGCTGGGATGCAGAAGCGTGTGCTGATGTGCAGCCCATGGCTCCTACAGCCCTGCAAGAGCAGGTTTTATCTTCTTGGGCTTCACGATGAGCCTTCTTGACACTGTATGAAGCTACCATTAAAATGCGCGGAGCGGCGCCGTGCCCGGGCTCCCCGCGCCGCCGCTGCCAAGGGGTTGGGCCCGGCGGGCGCTGCTCCAGGCCGGAGGGAGGCGGCAGGGCCCGGGCCCCGTCCCCGTCCCGGTCCCGATCCCCATCCCCATCCCGGTCCCGATCCCGGTCCCGCCGGGACAACTCGCTGCAAGGGACGAGGCAACATCCCCGGAGCAGGCGGCAGCTGGGAATCCCACAGCACGGGGTGGTGTGTAGGGAGAGCCGCAGTGAGTACATGCGTATGGGAGAGGAGCATTGAAATACATCCAGAGCCCAAATCCTTCAGTCTTAGCAGCTGAAAGATGTCAAACGCTCTCCTTAGGCTGAAAAGCGTTTGGCACGCTCCCGGAGTGTGTCAGGACAAGACTGGCACCGTGGTGCTCCAGGGATCACGAGGAAAACCTTAGGATTACAGCTGTAACTTGGCCATCTCCTCACTTAATGCCTCCAGTTTCAAACCTCTCTACCCATGTGAAACTGAGCGGTGTCCCAGCGTGATGCACTTAGCACATCTGATTGCTTAATTATTATCTGCCTTGCTACACAGCTAGAATCACAGCTTCACCTGCCCATGTGGCACCCACATGTGCTGTCCTGAACATCCCTGTGTGAGTGGCCTGGGATCACTGCCACTCTGGTATCTTCTTCTTCTGCCTTTGTTAGAGCTCTTCATTCCAAATGCAGCTTCTGCACACTCCCCGAGGTATGGAAATTTAAATGTATTTATACATTTAAATAACTGGGCAGCTAGCAGGACCTTTGTTAAATGCTTTGAAAGTGAAAACTCTTTCTAAATAGAGCAATTAAAAAGAATCTCTGTGCAATAGCTAAACATTTGCCAAGCCAATTACACACAGTTTTAAATTTTAAAAGTTTCTTAAAATCTTGCCATAATTTAAAGCCACAGGGACTTTAATTAAGTGCTCTCATGATGGCTAGTAAATGAATGTCAATAAACACAACATCATAACTGTTCTCTCAGAAATGTGTCAAAAAATACATTTTTATTCTGAAAAAAAACACTCCAAGTGTTCTTGCTTTCATTATGAAAAGAACACATCCCCTGTCCTCATACTATGGAATTTTAAAAAAGTTATTAGGTTTTTATCTGCATTTCCAGTGTAAAAAATGTTGAGCTGAAAGAGGCCTCAAGACAGAGTTGGAGACAGGAAGATGTAGGCAGAAAAAGTTGTGAGAAAAGCTGCCAGTAAATTTATGCCCAGCAAAAGAATGCAAGTAAGAAGAAGTGGCAAGTGGGAAACTTCCAGGAATCAGGTACTTGCTGTGTGTGGTAATTACATCACCTTGCTCCTGGTCCTGTTCTGTAACAGGGAATATGAGCCATGTTCTTGGGATGCAGCCTCTGTATTTGATGCTGTGGCTCTGGGCTCATGCTTTAATTCAGTCATTCAAGGTGAGGGGCCAGAGGGCAGATAAGCTTTTTTCCAAGCAGCTGTTAACAGCTGTTAACTCTGCAATGTGTGCTTGAGATGCTACCTGAGCAGAGGCAGCATAATTTAATAAACTGAGAGCTGTCCTGGGACTTCGCATCCTTTCCCATCCCTGCCACTTCTTTCCTGCTGAATCATGGTTTTTGCCTAATGTCTGGTTCTTATTCTGTTAAATGGGCACAGTAAGCTTTGCAGAAGTAATCAGTAATGTATTTTGATTTCTAGACAGAAAATGTGCTGTATAATAACTGGAAGTTAGTTTTATCTGGGATGTTTCAGAAGAGATGTCACATTTTGTATGGTCCCACTGTCTCCTCTCATCCTTGCAATATTATAAGGATGATGTTAGTATAGTTTTTTTATATAATTTCTGCTTGGTTGTTTCAATCAATTCAGAATAAATGTGCATCTGTGTCCTTTTGGGTCAATTTAGAATGCTTCTTTCTTAATCTTCCCTCAAAGAACTTGAAGATATAATTGAAGGCCCAGTCATGGCAGAAGAATCTGGCAGTCAGGCAGTAATTGGCCATGGAGCACCAAAATTAGAGGTAGGGATTAGAAAAGAAATCTTAAGAGTCACTGTTTGGGAGAGGTTTAGAAATGCAGAAGAAGATGTTTAGAAAGCATTCCAAAACTCAAGGGTACAGCTTTATGTAGGTACTTATTCTAGAAAAATACATTTTAAAATTAGTAGACTGTTCTCTATTTTCCTATCAACAGCGTATTCAGCTTTTTCGAGAGATTGCATGTCAAGAACATCACAAGTGTCTGCCTGCTGTCTAATTGTGCTGACTGGTAATTTCTAATCTGATCATAAGCAGTGAATTGGTTAACTGTGTTGGTACTTAAGTGTGCATGTTTTGCTTCAAGGCTGACACCCTGACAAGATGAATGGGGGAAGTTAACTTGCTTGATGCTATTGTTTTAGCTGGTGAGGATGAGGACTCCACAAGATGAAAGTATGTTGGTTTACATTGTCAAGGCTATCTTCACAACCAGAAGCTAGAAACTTCCTTTATTATGAGAAAACAAACACATAAATTCTGGGAAATAGAATAAAACGCTCCATTAATCTGCATGAAAGCCTTAAATCATTCAGATTCATAGATTTGCTACCTGTGGTAATATTTTTCTTCTGCATTTGGAACAAGAGTTTGTTGGGATCGGACAGCATCATTGCTTGCATCCACTGCCGGTCTAAGAAATGACTAATAAAAACAGATACAGTAGACATATTTTCTTAGAAATAGAGCCTTCTGGAAATTGTGCAGAAACAGAAGGAAAATCTAATAGAATGCTACCCCGTTCCATTGAAATCCGTTCAGAAAAATAAATTAGGTTCTATTTCTGGCTTCCTTTGACTTGTTGAAGGGCATAGGACAACTCATTTGATCTAGCTCTACACCAGCTTCTCAACTGTGAAACCAGAAGAGTGAGTTGTGCATGTTTTCTTAAATGTTGAGGAAATACAGATAAAAACATTATTATGCCATCCCTAAGCACCAGATTGGGTGACCTTTATTCATATTTAAATAATGAGAACTATTTACAGAGCAGCCTACTTTTCACTGTGAGTAAGGGTGAGAGAATCCAGGCTGGTTTAGTCTTGGCCCAGAGAGTACTTCTGAACTGCTGTTTTCATTTGGTTTTACAGTCCCATTTTCATACGATTGAAAGGACCTGAAAATGAGTGAAATTGCAGGTTAGTGAATGGTACTGTATGTTTGAAGATATCCACACTCTAACAATCTTTGACTATATCTTCAATTACCAGTATCTCAGTTGTAATATCACTGCTGGGATTTTCAGAAAAATAGCATGTAATGTCAACTCTGTACTTAAACTGTAACCAACAAGCCCTGGGGAGCTATCAAGTTATCAGTCTTTAGTACTGAAAGCATAACACCGGTTTTAAGTATAGCTACTCAAAATGGGTCAAGTTACAGCTGGGTTGTGTTTTAGTGAACTAAAATTAATAAGGTGTTTCTAGCCAGGCAGAAAAATCTGTAAGTGCAGATATTTGTAATCAAATTCCTGATTCTATAAGTTAATTTTTATTTCACCTGTGAAAATTAGGTGAACACACACATACGGACACAAACATCACCTGTGAACTGAAGTTCTCAGTACTTTTGTTGCCCATAACCTCAAGCTGGAACAGAGACTCTAGCACTTCAGCATTCAAAATCTGGATCAGCTGCTAAGGTCTAAGATGTCTGGATTTGAACTTGTGTACTTTAGAAGTAGATAATACATATTTTGATCTGAATTAAAATAAATATTAATTGGTAGGAAATAAGACAAAATCTTTCCTTTCAAAACTGAAATCTTTGTATAACAGATGTATCCATAAATGTTCTCTCTTTGTAAAGGAAAAAATATTTAGACATCATGATGTAAGAAATGTGAGTAAGTCACTTCTGAAGCAGCAGCGAAAGAAACATCTTTGCTGGCCTGAGCAAAACTATTAATCATTGTCCTACATGCTCTTTTATTAAATGTGAAAGGACCAAATTGTTTGTCAGATCATCTACAAAACTGAGAAATTGAAGGCTTGTAGCAGCCTTCAAGTTTCACATTTACAGTGACTATTTCTCTTTAATTCTGTAAAAATCTGTATTTTCTTTCCAGTTCCACTGGTTAATCTCCAAGAGAAAGTATCAGTAAGGCCCCAAGTGATCAGTCTTTTCTGTCAAAGCACATAAATTATTGCTGGGCTGTTAATTCTAAGTGAATCTAATCCCAGATCACTATTGCTTTTGAAAGAACTAAGTTCTGTTCTTCAGCCTATTTAGCAAGGCTTTCACCTGCTACCTATATGAACTGTTTGACACATGCTTCAGCTAGAGATTCAGACAGCACACACTAAGCTTGCTTTTTGTGCCATTCACTGAAAAGTCAAAAAGTCTAAAGATGCCTGAATGAATTACCATGCTACTAATACAACCTTTAAAAAACCATTGAAAATACTAATAATTTTTTTTCCTAATTTGAGATTTTTAATATAGAAGGAAAGGAAATAAAAAATATGTATTACTATTGGCTTTATGTATGTTTGTGCAATATATAATTTCAGAATTAAAAATTAAGAAAATAACCAACTGAAAGGAGTTCAGAACTTCTGCAGTGGAACAGAGACACAATTGCCCTTTCCAAATTATACTTTCCAAAAAGAAGATAGCAAAGGAGCACTAGATGCAGTTTTAGGATGGTTCTGCACTTAGTTGTATTATGGATCCATTAAGTGGTTTTGTTTTTTAATCAGAGATGCTTATATGCTTTTCTCAGCATACTTTCCTGGTTTTGTGCCTATATACAAATTACCTGTCTGTTTTAGAAAACTGTTATTTCAGTCTTCCTGATGGGAAACTGAGGCACAGAGACACAAAGGGGCTTTTCTGAGATCTCAGAGGACACGAGTTAGAGCAGGCTAAAAGATCTGGAATTTATGGTTAACTTCTAAAGCACTCTACAGCTTTCCTTTGGACAAATCAGTTCCAGCAATGAATTAAACTGCTTAATGTTTATTTGAAAATCAAGCCAAACATTATTAATTTAATTTGGTGAGTAAAAGAAACCCCAGCAACCCAGGGTATGCCTGGAATTAACTTTATTTTGATGTATATTTTGTGGAAAGGAAGAGCAAGATTGTTATTTTTTTCCCATCAGAAACATCTGTGTACTTTGCCAATATCTGCCTTGGCAGTACTTTACTAGGAATGTATATATTTTGCCTTTTAGAAAACTGTTTTCCCAAGGCTGAGAAAAACTGTGAGCAAAATTATGTCAGGAAACACTTACACATGAAAATATGAAATATAATTCATATTTGATAAATTCAGTGTGAAAAGACACACTGCTTTGCAATTCTTAACAGACATCTTTAACCTAAAAATATTCTATTGGTTGAAGGGAAAATGAAGTCAGAAATAAAAAATTCACACAACTAAAACCAAGAGTAATAGCACTGAATTTAAAACTGACTCTGGGGAAATATGGACAATTGATACAGGAAGCTGAAAATATCTTTAGAAAACTCTGCAGAGGATGGAGGGAAATAAGAAACAATACATGAAGTATATAAAGAAAAAGTGAGATCTTGGTAATGGTTTATATCCTGTTCTCAGCAAGGATAGTAAAAACATGGATCACAATGTGCAAAAGGCAGATTTGCTCATTCATATCTGTTTTGTCAGAAAAGGCAGAAAGATCTAATTTCACCTTAAAGCTAATGAGAATTGTTTTATACCCCAGCAGTAGCTAGAAATAATGCTAATTTTTTTTTCAAATATGTAGGATCAGACAACAGATTTGATGCAAGTTAAGGTAGTTTATTTCAGCATACTAATAATTTTTTAATTACAGAATGCTGGGGAAATTAAGAAAACTTAATTAATGCCAATATTGTAAAAGAAAAATCTATTAAAATCATACAAAAGACTGACTAATGTAGAGGTAGTAAAGAAATAAGTATAGGTGAGGTATAATCACAAAGGGGAAAGTATTTCTAGTGTAGTCCTGTGAAGATCTGTTCTTTATCCAATGTCATGCAACATCTTTAGCAAAGTCTGGAAAATGTGAGATTATCAATAGAAAAACTTACAAGTGACAAAATCTTTAGATGAACAATTCATGATCATGAAAGAATGAGCTAGTCTGGAGTGCTCATTGCAATAAATTCATTAAAACACAATATTTTTGTGTGGTCAAAACAGGCTAAAGGAAAAAGAATTTACATAGCAATTATTATTGGGAAATCTGAGTCCTCTAGAAAAGACTTAAATATGAATTTGAAGGTAAGCTACAAGAAGAAAGCTGTGATTTAATGTAAGATGCAATCCTTTTATGTCTAACCAATGGCATACGGATGGAGATGGTGATACTCCATCTGTGTATGTCATTAGTGACAACATTCCTGGAATACTCTGTCCAGTTCTAGCATTTATGCTTTGTCAAGGACCTTTTCAAGCTAGAAGGGGCTCAGAAGAAAACTGCAAGAAGGGTATGAGGTCTGGGAAATGTGCTTCATCCTGAGACACTGAAGAAACCCAGTTTACTCTAGGCTAGAAGGAGACTTCACCATAATCTGTAAGACCATTCATGGAAATTATCTTCTTTACCAGTTTTGTTACAAATTAAGTCTAATAAGGTATTTTAAATTAATTTTTAAATTTTTGGTTATTGTTGTAACTTGATCATAATCCAATTAATGTTACAGATGGAACTGCTGGAAAGTTATTTTCACAGTTCTGAGCTGGAAACAGAACACAAATATCAAATGATAGTAGCTAATGTTTGGAACGAATTCTTACACAGCAATGTGCTGAATTTTCCATCTGTATCAGTTCTTTAACTGAGCTGTAACACATCTCCCAGAAAGACACCCAGGGTAGAAAAGATATTACATCTGATGCAGAAATTGCTGTGTCTTGGTCTATAGTTTGTATATCAGGTCGAGTTAGAAGACCAAAAGTTATGTCATGGGTATAAAATCAGCCAGGAAAAAGTAACTGGGGTATACATAGGGCTGAAAAGGAAAACACACATGTACTATAATTACCAGTATCACAATAAAAACCATAATGGGATGGGAAAATTATGTTAAATAAGAAAATATCACTGGTTTTAATGCTTTGCAAACAGTTAAAAGACCATATTTCTTATTTCTGATACTTAGCTTGCCCTTAACTTCCTTACTCTGTACAATTCAAGTAATTTTTGCTAAGTACAGTCATGTCTAATTTGCTGTGCAATTTGTACTGATGAATGAGGTTGTATTAGGTTTAAAGTAAGTAAATCAAACACTGTGAACACTGCAAAAATTACGGAGTTTTATATATGGTTGTATGCACCAAAGAGCCACAGAAGTTTTACTTCAGCTATTCTAAAAAGAGCTGGAGTGCAGATGAGTCTCACAGAGAAAAACCCTTATACAAATGTATCACATATGTGTTTATGATCTTCTGTCCTTCTTAACACAGGTTCTCCACAGGCACTTCAGTCTGCTCCATGCTAAATGTGAGTATTAACAGCTACAACAGAGCAAGGAAAGACTACAGGTATTAACACTTAGAGGTTTGGTTTTCTTATTTTGGTTGGTTGGTGGGTTTTAGGTTTTGGGTTTGGTTTTTTGGTTGGTTGGTTGGTTTTGTTTTGTTGGTTTGGTTTGGTTTTTCCCAAACAGAAAGCATTTAGGTCAGTAATGAGAAAGTGCCTTATAAAGCAGCAATGGCATATGTATTAATTTAAGAAACATAAATCCTCTTGTGTCATCTAGCAAACTTTGGGAAGGCCCATAGATTCAAATGTGCATTATATTTTGTGCTCCACACATATGGGCCAAAATACAACTGTTGGCTCAAATCTGTATATAATGTTATCTGATGCATTGTCTTCTCTACTGAACAGGCAGGCTTCTCTCCAGTGACCTAAACCATATATGGTTTTATGCTCTGCTTCATTTTGAGAAAACGCCCCTGTTTATATTTCAAGCCCACTTATTAAAACACATATGTGCTTCTTGGACTGATTACAAAAATGACTGCTTGACAATCTTCATTACAGACACTTTATTACTTCAACAATGACAAATTGAAGGCTTCTTCAAGTAGGCAGTCATTTCACAATACTTTACCTGAGAGTTTTCACCATTTATATTGCTAGGTTTTTCTCTGTTTCCTCTTATGTTTCTTCTGCCAGTGTTTAGTATTTGTTAAACTTTCTCTTCTAGTTAGAATATTTTTTGAGCTTGGAAACCTTCCAGATGGAAAAAAAGGCTTTCTGTGAGCTTTGACAAATTATTTCATTAATCCTGAAAATTTACCAATTTCAGTTCTAAATACTGGGACTATGTGATTTTGTTTATTTGTTTACTTGCTCTGTTTTTACACCCTTATAAATTATTCTGCACAGGTTTTGTTCATTTTTTACACAGTTTTAGCCTCCTACAGGAAGTCTTTATGGATTTCATCTATATCATTAGAAAATACTGGGGGTGAGAACATCTGGAAATAAACTGTATGACCCACTTTAGCATACTTTGCACTGTGAAAGCTTGTATATTATTTCAATGGCCCCTGGAGCTGCTGTTCTGGACAGTTTTGCTCAGCCTGCACCTCAAAACAGCTCACCTCGTCTATCCCTTGCTCCTCCAAAATAAATTCGAAACATTGAAGATGTGAGGGAGGATTGTGAGCATATTAATGTGTGAATTGCATTGGGTTAAAAATTATTTTTTGCGGTGTAGCCTGTATTCTTCCATTTCAAGGCTCCCAGTGCAATCAGGAAGGAATTGCTTCCTTGTCTCACCAGGAGAGTCCCGATGTATCTTGCTTGCTGCTGCTGCGTGGGGATTTAAAGGCATCTGTGTTGGATCATTCCTTGGTGCAGCCATTTGCACAGGGCTGAGTGAATGGAGCAGTGAGCTAATGAATGAACATTCCTACTTAAAACAGACATATATATCCTTCAAGCTGGATTCCTTCATCTCGGTGGCACACCTCAGCCCATTGGTTCAGTCCAAAGTAAATCCATAACATGTCATAACTGGACAGACCTCTGATGAGATTCTTTTCAACAAGTTAGCATACTGTTAAGCCATTATTTTCAAGGTCTCTAACACAGAAGTCCCTTGTTGAACAACTTTGCTTTATTTGGCCAACTGTGTGAAGGCACGTTTGAGTGGTATTTTAAATTCCCAATTCATGAATAATATTCCAACACAAATGGAAATCTTTGTAAGCATTGAACTACTGCTGTGCATTCTAATAACATATGGAAGATAATATTGTGCCCATTCTTAATCACTTAATTAAAATAATTTCTGTAACAACTTCATGTAGCAATAAATAGTTGTTTGGGATGTTTTTTTATAAATTTGTGTTTTTAGAATAAGTCATAGGAAGGGATTTTTACTGACTTGTCTATAGTGGTGAGTCTTAAAGCAATAACTTCAGTAACAAGACACTATATTCATTCCCAGCTGGACAGAGTCTTGCAGAGGACAGGGAGGCAGTGGTGTGAGCTGCTGGCGGGACATGTCTGGGGATCTGCTGGCTCTGTTCTGGAGAGGAAACCAAGGAGAGTGTTGGTTGGCTCGCTGGGCCTCCTGCCTGAATCTAACCTGTCACATTTTTAAAACACCCAGGCAACTGTGGGTGTCTTTTAGAGGAAGTAATTGCTGTTAGCATTCTTTTCCTATTGCTTTCTGACCATCTCAATACTTTCTTAAGGTGTTGCCTTAGCAGGAATGTGAACTGTATGTAGGCCTGAAGAAAATTAACAGTGACTCAGAAAATGAAATTTATCTGGAAAAACCACATTCCTCAGGAATACAGTATCATGGAGACTTGATTATTTCTTCTTGTGGAAGGGGCCAAGGTGTTTTATGATACCATGCAGTTGTAGCTGAGATTGGCCTGTAGCCCAATCAACTAGTCATTCCTTTCTGGTGTATTTCTGTATTGGACTTGTGCTGAAATGCCCACAGGAGATTTGGGTAACTCTCTACAAATGCTTTTGCAGGTAGTGAGTGTTAATATAATTTAAAAAATCTGTTGTTTTCCCACCCCTCTCCTTCTCTTCACCTCCCTTTGTGAAAAAGGTAAATCATTCAGGGGTTGCTTTCAGCATAAACCTGTTTGTTGAATTTACAGGAAGGGCTGCAGTTCCTCTGTGCACATGATGCTTTCTAATACATCACAGACCTCTTAAAAAAAAAAAAAACTATAAAAACATACATGAAACAAACAAACAAAAAATATTTTCCTCTCAAAACATCCACACAGGAAAATGCTATACAGCTAAGCATGTTAGTACAACTCTACAAGAAACTTGTGGACCAGATTATGCTCACTGAATTGTGGATACTCTTAAAAAAAAATGAGTGCATAAGACTCCTCCTTTCTTCTACCAGCACAAGTTGAAAAACCTAGACATATTTAGCCGTCAGCTGCCTAAGGAAATGTCACTTACCAATGTTTAGGATGATAGATTGCATCCTTTAGATGTGCCATTCTCTCTCCTTCCTCTCTAAGGAGATCCATTCTCAATTTTTTACCCTTAAAACCTAAAAGAATCATAACAAAAGCTTCTCACTTAATTAATCACTTCCACTTCCTCCATTTTGGGAGCGTTTACATTGCATAAAATGTGGTGCTTGTGGCACTCTGCTATTTCCCCTCATGTGAGCTTAGAATCAGCTATGCTGGTCAGACAAGCAGAACTGCTTTTTTAAAAAAAAAATTAAAGTAAAATCCTGTCTCAGCTGCTCTTAGAAGAAATATCTATGTGAAAAGAGTTTGTCCCTTTCTCCCACATATAAAATTACTTCTAAAGTGTTGAAACAACTTTTGGATTATCAGCATTCAAAGGAAAATGGGACTAGGGAAAATGAGAAGTCTAAGTTACCAACTTCCTATAATCGCACATCAAAAGGTCAGAAATATTCAAGATTATTCACAAATACATAAATGAATATTGGGAATCGTGTAATGCCCAAGATGGACAGGATAGTGGTGAAAACAGCTGAAACCCATCTTGACCAGCTCTCAGTCATGGAAATCAAGCCTGAGATTGAAGTTGCTCCTGGGAAGCTTTTCCCAGTGTCCTGTACTGCTGGGAACAGTCCCTAGTGTGGGTTAGAGCACCAGATCTGGAACATTCCTTCCTGTGTGCAATGCCAGTATTTGGAAGTTGAGCCTTTCAAGGCCTTCACTCTTACAGCACTGCTCTCTCCTCTGCAATGGCACCTAGACTCAGTGTGGACTAGACTAGTACATATACACTCTTTTTAATAGTTTATGAATATCATCCAGATAAGAAATATGCCTTTGAGCCATCTGAGCTGGGTCAGAGTAGCTCTGGAGGTGCAGCATTATGGAAATGAGCTCACATTCCTCCTGGATTTAAAGCAGCCACGCAAGTGATACAGATCACAGAATTTTTTGAGTTAGAAGGGACACACAAGGATCATCAAATCCAGCTCTTCAGTGAACAGCCCATACAGGGATTGAATTTACAATCTTGGCTTTATAAGTACCATGCTTTAAAAAATTAGCTAATCCCTACTCTACCATATCAGTGGTCACCTGTGATGTACCTGGACTAATAACTTAACTCTTCCTGAGAGGTATCCAGTACCATTTCTGCCCTGAGAGATGTAGTATTGCAGATTCTGCAGGCTGGTAACACACCACTGCAAATGGACAGCAAAAGACAGAAGTTCAAGAAGAAGGGAAGAAAAAAAGACAAAATAAACACGTTTGGTATTTCAAAAAAACTGCTCAGATTCCAACATTGTGGCTCATGTTTAATAGTCACTGGTTATAGACATGAGTTCACCTGGTGACCTTGGCAAACTTCTAGCATCCAATAGTTTCTGTTGTTCCATTTGTATGAAGAGCTACCACTCTCAGTTCATTTGGAAGTTGGTACCTGCTCCTTTTATTTGATTCTCACTAGTTCCTAAACTGGAGGACAAAATATCATTCCTTATTCAGCCTTATGACACCACTCATCATTCCCTAGGCGTTTATTATACTGCTTTATTTTAGGACCTCCTTTTAGTTTTAGAATTAGCCATTTAAGTGTCCTGTCTCTTCAGCTAATTTAAGATCTGAAGACCTTGTTTCTTATCACAAGCTGTTTAAGGTTTTTTAAAGAGGTTTCATGAAATATCATGTAAAGAAACAAGGTCTGTCTTTTTACTTAGCTTTAAGGAATCCCCTCTGTCATTTCAGTTTATTTATCCATTAACTTTACTGTTTATTTAAGCTTTTATTCATTTTCTGCAGAACCAATGTATTGACATGCATATATCCATAGATTTCTTATTTCTAGGTATTTGGTATCAGATTATCTGCCTTGTTGTCCTTCAGTACAAAAGAATTTTTAAGAGGAGGCATTTAACTGGGCTAATATAGGTTTCTGTCCTATTAACATGAAGAAAAGGGAATTGAACACACTTCTCACCCAGCATGAATTGCACCCCTGATTGTGTATAAGACTGTGGGTCCACCTTCAGCTTTGTGAATCATACCCCTTTTTCTTTAGCTTTCTTTTACATATCCATGAAAACATGATATTTTGCTTTAAGGCTATGTACATTGCTCTGCATTTTAAAAAAAGTATTTTCATTCAAATAGAATAAATTCTGGTTTTCAGGTGTGGGGGAATTTTTTGCTTTGTCTTGAAAAAATAAAATCTCTATTTGCACAGAGTGGATACTTTTCAGGAAACAGCTTATGATATTTTATTTTGTTCTGAATATGTATTTGACTTTTTTCCCTGTAAACTCAATACAATGTCTCAGTTCATACATCTGTGAGATCAAAAATGCACTGTTCCAAAGCACTGGGTAGGAAATGTATAAAAAAATGCAGGTGTCTGAGCAACAGTTTGACAAGCAGAGACACAAAAGGAACACAGGGAAAGGAACAGTGTCAGAGAAGTGTGAAGACAAAGGGTCTGGAGGCAAGGTTCGTGCTCAGTGTCATAGGGGAAATGGAAACTTCACCAGTGTCAGCTTTCTCTCTATAATGCATCTCTGTCTCTGTTCATGCTAAATAGATTGGCATGTACTGCTGACAGCCTATTATTTTACAAGCCATGTGTTTTTCAAATATATATATAGATAATAGTACAGTTTAGTCCCTTAGCTAGATTATCAATAGGGCATAATGACAATCCACATATTTATAGATTTGGTTTATTTTAGTGCAGAGTGAGTGAGAGAAGTGTTTTCTTTTCTGGGGGCTCTGGTTACTCCTCTAAGGGAGTGGAGAGAACTGGTGTCTTAGTTGTCTCTTTCAGCTCCCAAGAGCTGTTTGGAGATTGAGTCACAGGAGTTTAGAGAATGGTTTAATCTTATGCAAAGCAGGCATCTGCAATAAGGCAGATGAGCTGTGCTGGAAGTACCTGTTTCTTCCAACTATAAGTATTTTGTCTTTAGGCTACAAATGGTTTAAGTTACACAGGTGAATCTCAGTTCAGGATGCTGAATCTTTTTACCACTAATGCTGCTGTATTACTTAGCCAGCACAACAATATCCAGTTCTGCTCCTGGAAACAGAAATATTTCTGGGTAAAATTAATAAAATTTTAGCTGTAGTTTGTCTAGCTTATTTAATACTGTTTCAATTAGTTTTAAGGCAGAGATAGTTGGCAAGCTCTGTATCTAGCCTCTGTAAGGCTGACAACAGCAAAACTTGTCCATCCAACTTGTCATGTGCAATGTGTCATTTTCAAACACCATTGTACGCTACTCCCCCAGCATATCAAGAGTGGCACATCAGGAATATCCACATGTGAGGGCAGGTGTAGGTAACAGGTGTCATCTGACACTTGGTTGCACTGGGTCGTATATTCCACTATAAGAAGGAGAGACTACTAATAGCTTGTGCATGTGTGCATTTTCTGCCATAAATGGCCGTTTGCCAATCTCTAGGCCTTGTTTAATACATTATCTTTCTGTCCCACAGTGTTTTTTCCTCACTGCAAATTCTTTGTACTGCTCCAGAAGCGCGCCCCCATCTAGAGCCAGGTGAGTGGGCAGCGAGGCAGGTGGCAGCTGCAGACACCCCCTGTTGAACAGCGATCACTGCTCAAGCCCTTTGGACTGTGATGCACAAGCAGAGTCCCCTCAGGGCTGAGGTTCAGTCCAGCTGGGGTGACAGGACCTTGCCCTACCAGTCTGCATGTCCTGGATTTTTAAATAGATTTCTATTGAACGAATATAAATCCTCATCTGTGGAGCCTGGATACAGTTCTAGTGAGCTGTTTTGCTGAAAATAATTAATAAGGGCTGTACTGAAGTACATGTGGTCTTAGCAAAACTAAAAATGTATCCAAAAACTGTTTTCTGCTTATTTTGTTTAAATTCAGTTTAATTATATAAATTCACATTTACGCCTGATAAAGGCAAGCTCTAACTTCTATGTTTTATAAAAATAAAGTAAATTAATGTCTTAAGGTTATGACAATATTATTAAAAATACAGTTTATGGTTAAAGTTTACCAATGTGTCTATATCCAGATGTTGAGAAATGCTGAAAACTTTGTGTGCCAAGGCCTTAAGAATACCTTCATTCCATGCCTGCTCTTTTTGACCATACGTTTTTTCCGAGATGCAGTATAATTCCACATTTTAGCCAAAGGCTCCAGACTTATGCTATATAGGCTGTCAGTTGATTCTTTGTCTTCCTGCTTTTCTGCAGCATGCCAACACTATTTCTTGCTCTCCAGCTTTCTTTTGGAGAGCAATTTAATTGCATTTGAATGCCTGGTCCCTGGACTGCTCTGCAGAGCCAGGTAGCTGAGGATCAGGAAGCCAGTCTTTGGAGTCCAAGGTTGCAGCTGGAAGCTGCTGGAACAGACTAAACGAATAGGAGCTGTTAAAAAATAGAGCAGAGGCTGATACACATGAGCTATAAATGATTTTCTTCAAATTCTCCCTCCTGCAGAAGGAAGTAAGTGCAACCCTTGCTTTCTGGAAAATCTCGTGAGACCCCAGATCTACAGGGTTTTTATTTTTTGTATTAAAAATAAAATATAGTTGCTTGTGGCATCTGAGTGCTCTCCCATACAGAACAGTATGTGGGGATTCTTTGCAGTTTTCTTTCGCTCCTACTGAAATCAGCATGAAATCACAGTTGATTTGGGTGGAAACAGAATCTACACAAAGAAATCTACAAAAAATCTACACTGGCTTTTCAGCTGAAAGCTTACAAGGATTTTATCATTGGTCAAAGCCTCCTTCCTGTCTTATGCAGAATTTTCTATTAACTTTAAAAGCTGTATTTTTCCACACTATCATATGTTCACAGAAATATTAGAACTGCCAGACCTAATCAAACCAGTGGTCCATCTAGGCTAGTATCCTTGGCTCCAGATGGCCCAGAGGAAGCTGCAGGAAAATTCATATTGTCATTTCCCAGGGGAAGTATCTTCCTAACCTTTGGCAGTCTTTGACTAGCTATTGCTCTGACCATGAGTTCTCATAATAGTTATACACTTTTATCCTATCTAAGGGTTATCTATCATGTATGTTCTATTGTTTTAACTATTCCCTACAGGTTTAGGCATAAAGGTCACAATAGGACAGAGGTCACGAGTCACAGTAGATCAAAAGCCATAGCGTGTCAAATGTTGTAATATAATTCATACTCATGTATACAGCACATATATAAAGTGATAGTTCATGCTAAGGCATTGCCTCACATTGCTCTTACAGCTATAGCTCCCCTAAGAGTGTTATAATATGCTATTGACTTTCTTGTGGATTCATCGTGCTGTGAATTATTTCTGGCCAGTGGAATGCATGGAGTTACCTTTTGGGTATTACTTAAGCAGGCGTCTTGTGATTGTGCCAGAGATCTTTTTTGCAGGAGTCAAGGTGTGTATTGTTTCCCTAGATTTTTTATTATTTTTAAAGGAAAAAAAAATAAAAATAGGAAGGGGAAGAAACTGAAGATTTACACTTTGGCCTAAAGATATACTGGGTATATGAAAACAGCTCTTTTTTTCACCCCCATAAAAGAACTGATCCTATGGTCTCAGGAGGAATATGTATGTGAAGCCATATTCAGTAAACCTTAGGTGTCACAATTTTTCTCTTTTCTTTTAAACTGAAGAATAGGCAACTGTTACCTATAGTTTTGTCTCCATCATTCAATCTTTTTCATTTCCTACATGTAGTTATTCACTTCTTCCCCCCCTTCTCCCCCCTCCCCAACATTCTTTGTTCTGTTCCTCTTGGAATAAAAAAGAGATAAGAAATAAAACAAAAAGCACTGTAAATGATCATCTTCCTAAGGACCCTTTACTCCTTCTAACAGTTTGACTTTTCACCTTTTGGGTGCTTAGTGGAAAAGCCATTACTTGCTTGCTGAGGAAAAAGCATTTAATGAATCACAAAATCATTCAATTATTCTTAAAAACACTTCACATCACACATCTTTTTCCAAGTAAAGTGTGCATTTTTCACATTTAAATGGTGCATAACTGCCTCATAGAATGTGTCCCTAGAGCTAGAGACATTTTAACAGAAAGGATCCAGGAGTACACACAGCAGTTTGATATATGTAAGCATTAAAAACCTTGCATTAAAGATGCAGAATTTCCTTTTCTCTCTTCACTGTCTTTCAACAACATTCATGCAAAGTTGCCTTTCTGCTGTTGTGAATTGTCTAACTTTGTGCAGAGCTGAGATCCACATGCTCTGCTTACTTTGGCTCACTGCAGTACCACAAGATAAAAATGAACTAATCGTAAAGCTAATATGGGACAGCAAAGCATTTAGACTATTTGGGGGTTCTGTAAATAAAATTTTCTCTAGGAAGATATTTTTTCAGATTTTTTTTGTATTATTTACGATCGTTGAGTCTGATGCTGGTTTCTCGCCGCTTTTTCTCTGCTTTTATAAGAGAAGTACTTTCTGCAGACTACAGTAGCTGCCATTTCCTACACAAAGTTTTCCTTTTAGTTTTTTTCCCTTTGAGCGGGTTTGTGTTTTTTAATAGACTTACATTGTAAAACTTTCTTTTGCATATTTTATGAAAACGTATGTTCTTTGCCCAACAGAATCAGGTGGCTGACTAGGTTTGCAAAACCAGCTTGAAGGCTGTACTTTTGCCAGGGCAAATGGAAGTCAGCCTGTTTATTTGAATGCTGGTATATGAGCCGTACCAGCTAAGGAGCTGGCCTTGAATTTGTAAACTTTCCTGCACTTTTATATCCCTGTACTTTAAACAAGTAATTTTTTCCATAGCAATAATTTTTTCCTTTTCTTTTTTTATTTTTAAATTTAATAGGAAAGAGTTATATTTATATAACAGCTTTAGGCTAACTTAGATATCTAACTTAGGCAGAGTTTTAAGAACTAAACCTAGGTGTTTGTACTGCCCTGCATAGCTGGCAGGAAGACAGAGGTGCCGGGGGGCTGTAGGCAAGGGGGGAACTGCTGCAATTCAAAGGACCTAAGTCAGATGCCTGAAGTAGACAGTGTGAATTACCCTCTAGATGGCTGGAATTATTAGACCACATTAGAGAGAGAGGAAAAAAGTGAGGCTGGCATATGGTGAGTGTCCTACATATGGTATGTTGTTTATATGTGTTTTTTCCGTTAGCATTTCTCTTTCCTTTGTTGCTCCACCTCCTCCCGCAGTCTCTCCCAACAACAAAGTTAATTCAAAAACTTCTGCGGTCGAAGGAAAGTTTTCGGACCTGCACGGCTCTCAAAAGAACAAATGCCAGGCAAAATGAGTTAGCTCTCTTTCCCATACTCTGCCTTGCTTAAGCAGTGCACCATGTGTAATCTTCTATTTCCTTTTATTTCTTTGGAGCCGACAAGGTGTGCATATGTGTTAAAATCACTTATCATAAAATTTCCCATAATTCACCTCCCAAGACTGTGTTTTATACTCACTCAAATACCAGTGTTTTTTGCAAAACCTAGAAAGGATAGGCGCCAATATGATAGACACACGCTCTTCATACCGTATTAATTCCTTTGGTCCAGTCAAATCCTGGTCTTATCCACTGTTGCTTCAGGGGGAAGCTCCCTTGTGCTGCAAAAAGCAGGCTCCACCTGGTTCCGATTAAGTTTGCACTGGTTGGATCTGCCCAGTGATGGCGTAAGAAAATATGAAGCAGAGAAGCCTGCAATTGAAGCTGTAGATTCATGGCCTATAAAACTAAAAGGCCATTATGGTCATCAGTCTGCCCCCACTGTGAAGGGGGCACCAGAACTTTTCTGAATTACTTTTTTTTGTGTATGCGTGTGTGTGTGATTTTAACAGAAAAAAACCCGTACATCCTGATTTAAGCCTTCCAGTGTGTGTCTCCAACTACATCTTCTTACCACTGGCTTCTGTAACACCTTTGTCACCAGACTGAAAACTCTAGTGTTATCAGATTTCTGTTTCTCACAGAGTTATTTATAAGCTGTGATCAAGTAGCCTTTTAAACATCTCTCTGATAACCTAAATAGATTGAGCTCCTTGCGTCTTTCATTACAAGGAATGTTTTCCACTCCTTTCATCATTCTTGTTGCTTTCCTCTGAACCTCTTCCAATTTTTCAACAACCTCTCTTGAATTGTGGGCACAGTGTTTCCAGAGCAGGTTGCATCTGTGCCAAGGACAGAGGTAACACAACCGGGTTATACGTTTCTCTGGTGATGTGCTCTTCGGTTGTTTCAGATTCGTGTCTACCCTCTTGAGCTCAGAGCTCCTGGCACCGTTTATCTGCTCTCCAGGCTTTTTCTGGCTGCCTTCAGTCTGTGGGCAGGGTCTTTTACCTTGTAGCAGTGGCACAGCCTTTACTAATAGAGCAGGATCTTACATTTCCCTGGATTAAAATTTACCATTTGTTTAAACGTGGCCAGTTTCCTGAGCAATCTGACTTTACAGTGACTTGGCTTACTCTTTATTTACTAATCCTCCAATAATTTAAAATGGAATAAATTTAAAAAATACATTTTTTTATAACTTATAGAAGAATCACCAATAGGAAAAAAAAAAGATAGGGTCATGCATCTCTGGATCATCATTAAAATAACCACCACTGATCACTTTTCCCGACTTGCTACATGCTTGAAACTGAGATTTCATTCTATTTAATAAGTACAATGTTGATTTTAATATTTTTATCAAAATACTGTTTTTAAAAACTAAAAACCTTTCTAATATTCTTCTCCATATTTAATAGTACTAAAATTACCTTTATCCTACCAAATTTATACTCCTATTAAATGATATCAAGTTCATTTTGGCAAGATGATTTTCCAGAAAATTCTGTTCTCACTGCTTTGTTTAAAATGAACTAATATTCCTAGAAACTGTTCCTTGTTTTGCTTGAGATCAATATGTGGTTGAAATGCTTACAGACATTTAGGTCATCACATTTATTCTATTTAACTATTCACAAAAATTTTTATATAGTTCTCTTGAACCTCCCTATTTCTCCAAGACATGGTAAAAATCCTCACTAACCATGCAGACTTCTCTGCCAAATGTATTAAAATACCTCCACGAATATTATTCAGGTCTACTGATTTTAAGAATGTCTAGTTTTATTAGCTGCTGTTTAACATTCTCCTGTGCAACTACTAAAACAGAGCATCATACTCATCTGATATGAATACATCATTTGACTTTTTCCCAAAATACAGAAGAAAAGTATTAGAGAAGGCTTTTATTTTTTAAATGTTCTTACAAAAAGTCACAGTAATTTCCACTTAGTAATGGAGCAAAACAATTTTTAAGGTTTTTTGTGCAGAATAAAATTTAAAAATGTCTTTATATTCTCCTTGTCTCTGTTTTCTCTCTGTAACATTTGACTTAAAATGCCTTGTACTTCCCAGCTTCTAATTCATATTAATTGCTACATTTCCCCTACACCTCCCTTTTGTTTTGTTTTGTTTTTTTTGTTTTTTTAGTAGCTGCATTCAAATGCAATGTTGTTTAATTATTTTCAGCTAAAGAGTAGAAGGTTGTGACTCTTTATGATATGTCTTTTACAATGCATTTAGCAGACTGAAGTTGTCAGTCAAGTATTTCCTTCAATACCTTCTTCAAATAACTGTTTCATCCTCACTGTCAAATTTGTAAAAGCCAATTGTCTTATATGAACAAATATAAATATTAGACTTTAATTCATTTTCTCATAACAAATATAATCAAGTTTTAGATATGTTCACATAAGCAATTAATTTTTTATTCTCTGTTTCCTCTGTCACTAGACTGAGGTCTAATAGAGAATTCCTCTGGATGCAGTTAGAGAAATTGTCATTTTTGATTTGTTTAATGTAGCTAGTATTCTGTTATGGACACTCTGAGGTTTCCGGTTTATGTTAATACAATTCCATACCTCATAAGCATTTTTCCTTACCAAGATATTTCATGACCGCTATGAAAGAAACCCAGACTTTTAAAATTTTTTATTTAATTTTGACAGCAATGAGAATCTTTAAAATAAGGCATGTAAAGTGAGATATAAAATGTCAGCCTGATTTAACTACAATTTGGATCATTGTTTCAAAATAAGTGTGGTTTTAAAAATATTGAAATATTGACACACTTTCTGAGAGGTGTGAAAGATTTAGCGCACAGAAGCCATTTGGGTTTTTTTTGTTGGGAGTAAAATGTTAACTTGGAGTCACGGCATTCTCTCATAGCCTCTGTTTATTTGCAGTAACATATGCAGATTGCTCACTTCAACGCTTTAAGCAGAAATACAAAACATACTGAAAATGCAGCTATAATTATAACAAATTATAAAATCCTGGAAATCGGGTCTGAGGTTCCTGGCTCTTTGAAGTCAGTAGCGCTCAAACTGTTAGACTTCCAGTAGTTTTCTTCATAAAACTCTGTTCCATATTACAATGACTTAACTTGCCACTAGCCGCATGCTAAAGTTTGTTAACTGGACCATAACACCCAATTACCTCACCCTGATTTAATCCTATTCTTAAAGAGGGTGAAACCTATTAAAAATGGTATTATTACATAAGAATGCTTTCAGGGAATCCATCTCCTAATTCTTTTTACGTGATTCTGCAGAAAAATTTTAAAAAAGAAATACTGCATTTCTATTTGTGTCACAAGCATGCTATTTGTAACAGACCTGAAGTAAATGTCTGCAGTAGACATTTCTAATTTTAGTTATAGCTGCCTTGTAATTATCTTATTTAATTTCTTTGGCCCTTTATCTTGCTTATTTAGATGGAAAGCTCTCCTGTTCAGTGCACAGAACCTGACACAAAAGGGCAAAGATCTCTACAGAAATCGTATTAAAATGTTACTGCTAATTCAACCAGTCACCATCTAAACTTATTTGGTGAGGTTTTATATATTTTATCAGCAAGAAAGCAATATATTACCTGTTCTCAGCAATTTTTTGCCAGTACCTTATGAATGTACAATACTGACTTTTTCAGTCACGATATGTCAGTTCAGAAAGGAAACATCAAACATATTTGGATAATAAAATCAGTATTAAATGGATTAACAATAGATTTGGCTTCAATGCAATAAATCCAGAGAGTCTCTGCAAACACAGGAACTAGCTACATTTTCTACACAGATTTATTTCCTTCGATTTAATGTACATAAAACACATGAATTTAATTTGTTATTGGTATTCTTTACTATGAGGAGAGTCAAGGAAAAATCCATGTAACCATGCATGAGTGTAATGTTAAATATGAGAAAATAGTGTACTGTACCAACCAGACAAGAACTCACACCAAAGGAGTTATTAGGGTATGTTCAGGCTGATTAGGGGAGGTCTAGGGGCTAATACACCCTACCACCAGTAAAGAATAGTCCTTGAGGCTATATATCTGGGAAACTGGACTTTCTCTGCTCATGCTCTTTCTGATCAGACTTGTCTTTTTCTGGCAGCTTTTGCCAGCAATCAGATTCACTGAAAACATAAAAGAGAAAATGATTGCTGGAGTTCTGCTGAACAAGCTCAGTGTTATCTTTCTTCTAGCTCTGTTTGCCCATATGCACAATGAAAGGAAGCTGGCAGAGGTCCTGGTCCAGGAAAAGAATTAGGGGCTTTATCATCAGACAATAAGTTGAGCAAATTGCAGACCACAAACTACTTCTCTTCAGAGTACCCCTGAAGGACTCGTGGCTGAACTCGGTGCCTTAGAGCTAAAAGGAGGAAGTACAGGGAGGCTGTAAAGATGAGTAGCCAGACAATGAGGGATGATTGTGCAATGTCTACTGTTGAGCACTGGGCAAAGAACACATGAAAAAGTCTAAAATTCTTGAGCCTTAAAGTCCTGGTAATTTTAAATTAGTTTCAAAAGCTGCAAAAACCCGTCATACTTTTTATTCCAAAATTTTTGGGTTTTCACATAATAGTACCCCAAGGGGTTCACATGGACTATCAAAGATATATAATGAAGCTGTTAACCAAGAAGAGGACTATTTGTCTAATAGTGGTTCCATTCAATTGGAATCAATGAAAGAGGATTTTAAAACCAAGGAGCTAAAAATCAAAAATGCTTGCACACCCAGTGAAATAAAACCTTTCTGCCCTTTGTTACCTTACCATCCTTCCTCAGATTCTGATTTAAGATGTACAGGGGATAGATTTTAACGCTGTATACTGTAAAATTAAAGATCACAAAGCAGGACTTCAACAGAGTGACTGAATTCCTTTGAGCTTTTGAGATTATTTTGGAAACTTGGAAAGAGTCCAGGTTTTTGCTAAGTCTTTGTTTTCAATCCAAAATAATCTGGAAATAATACCTGTAACATGAATGATATTAATGTATACCTGTAAAAAGTACATAAACTTGTGGAAATATGTCTGCTTAGTCTTCTCAAATAGCAATATGAACTTCATCTTAACATGATCACCTCACGCAAATCCTTTCAAACATTTGAGTGTTATTTGAAGGTATTTTTTCCTCATTATAAATTGACATGCACACAGAAAGAGATATGAAAAATATTGAGCAGAAATCAAATCCACGAAATATCTTTATGGATAAACTGTTCCCCTAGTAATCCCTCAATCTATAAACACCTCAATAAGACATCTAGAGAAAATTGTTTGAAATTATTATAGACTCAGTTCCTCTGAAGATGCTGCAAAGCTGGTCTACTAACCCTGGTTAACTAGTTACATAAGGAACCTGGGAGTCATAAGCACTGCTCAATTTGCTGAAATGAGAGGCTTTCTTCTTTTCATTGCCTCTAGCTTGAGGATCAAATTTTCCATACAAATTGGCATGGTGTGGTAGATTTTCCCTCTGCTATTCCATATCCTTGATATTCTCTGCGTAGGGAGCTGCCACTAATGCCAAAGGGATGCTTGGCTCGTTGTGCTCTCCCGATAGCTACTTCAGAAATGCTGTCAGATGAAATAGCGAGGGACAGCAGCGTTTCAGTCGTGATCCATCAGGCGGATCTGAGGGGAGCCGTTTGCCCTGAGAGAGGATAGACTTTCGAGACATATGGTGCTATAATGGGGGGGTGGGGATTTTTCAATTCCAATCCACCCATTCCGGATGAGAGAGACTGAGCTAATACCCTCGTGTACGGTGCACTGCATCTAGCTACGGAAGTAGCGTTAGGGTGGAATTTATGGACTCTCTAAATTGTTTGCCAGGAAATGTTTACTAGCTATGCACAATAAACGACTGTGAAAGCGTATTCCTGTGTTTAATACGATATGGGGGTTTTTCCCTTATATTTGGGTCATACTATTATGATACCAATAAAGGAAACTTAAAAAAAAAAAAGAGAGAAAAGAAAACAAATGAGCAATGTATGTTGATATTTATGGAACTTCATTTTGGAAAGTCTGATTGACTACAAATTGTACAGTATAAACTTATTGCCAGGACCTCTGGATACACGCCATGCCTTCCATATTAGAAGTTATATATATTTTTATTTTTAGATCCAAATATGCTTAGACTTATTTTTAGATCCAAATATGCTCATCATCAAGTCAAGGTATGTTTTTAAAAAGGGCTAATTACCACAGCTGCAGGGGGGTCATACATAATGAAATTAGTGTACATGTATAAGAGAAGTTTATCTACCAACTTACTAAAATGTATACGTAGCTTCACAATTTAGAAATTAAACAGGCAGCTTTGGATCACAGGAATCTTGGAATTTTGCTCTGGGATGTGACTGTATTCCATGTAGCTCACTGTTGTAGCAGGGACTACTGTACAGTTTTATAGGGTGTGTTAGATTAGATACATTCCCAAACATTTTTTGTCTGCTAGGAAGAAAAGTCAGAACTTTCTCTGGTAATCTGTGCAGAGTTTTTTCTGCTCCTTCATTTGATTTTATGTGAAGTTTTTATTTTAATATAATGCATCTAAGAATTCTCCCTGTTATTAAAGGACAATGGGCACTAACCTGATTTGTTCTAATCGTACAGTAAGGGTTTGAGCCTGGAGGTAAGCTTGCACTTTTGCACAGCTGAACACCCTCTTTCAGCATTCACATATGTGTATTTATACATTCAGCATGCTGTTCATCATGCTTTGTAACAACAGTATGCAGTTTCTTCTTGTATTTTCTGCAAATAAGAGTAACTACAATAGACAGACATACCTTCTCCCTTGCTTACTATGAATATATCAGAGGAGCTGATAAAAAATCCAAGGGAAGAACACTTACAATTAGACATCTCAACTTCTGTAGCAGATCATTTAACAGTTTCAGTGCAATAAAATTTGAAAATCAGTTCGTGAAATGATTTCTCCACCAGGCTTGTTTCAAAATAAAATTTTCAGTAGTGTTGATTGTTTAAATGTTTTTTTTTTTTTTTTTAATTACAAAGAATAGTATCTAAGTATCTAAGTTTCCCTCCACTTTTAAAAATTGCTATTACAGTCTAACAAAGAAATTGATCCTGTGAGGTTGCTGGGGAGAAGAAAAGACTCAGCACTTCCTCAAAGTCAAGTATGAAGAAGACAGTTCTTTTTGTAAAGCAGTTTAAGGGTGAGTCATTTATTTAAAATGTTTTCAGAGTCTCTACCAAGCTGATCACAATAGTAAAAGTATATGAAGGATACATTATCTCTAATATTACTAGGGGTAAAAATGCAGTAATAATAAAGAGGCACTTCAAGCCATCTTAGTAACAGCAAAACTTGCTTCTACAAATGGGAACGTGTACATTTGGATGCACTAAGAACACATGATTCATAGTGTGGGATATTAGTTTTGATTCAAACTTCATTGTTTCAAGCAAAAGAGGTTTATGTAAGAGGTTTTTTCTTTTATATAATAAATATCTCAGGTTAAAGCTATTGCCTACAATTAGCAAGACAAAAAAGGCAAAATGCTTCAAAAGGCACTTTACCTGGACAGTGTCTGTTTTATTAGTTTTAATCGGAGTTGCATTGGGTACCGAGAGGGAAAAGGCATGACTTTTAGAGTAACACAGCCAAGAAGCTGACATGTCTCGTGCCTTTCTCTTCCATTAGAGACATGCTATGCCTCCAGATGCTGCAGTCAGGATTTAGGGGCATATACCGCTCTTGCACAAGTAAGAGTTGCATATGTTATGAGTTAATTTCGTTTTGTTGTGTTCTTTTGCACATGGCTTTTTTTGAAACAGTGAAACGGAAAATATTTTTAGTTTACCATCTTGTATTGAAATATACTTGGGTTATTAAATACAATCTAAATCCCTAAGTGATACGTTCTACAGCTCAAATGTACAAATGCTTAAAGTTCATGGACAAATTACCTATGAGGGAATTGCACAAATCCAGACTGTCCCCACGTGCTGTACATTGCATGTGTCTCAGTCAACTGAAAAGTGTGCCAAATAATACACCTCTTTTTACAGCTGACCTTCACTGAGCCCACAGTGCTAGACATTTTTCATTAGAAAAAATAGGATACAAATAAATGGACTTCACGCTTTTATTATGGGCATCTAATTTAAATAAAATACATGAAAATCCATCAAAGAAGAAAGGAAGGTGGCTACTTAAAGTGATTCGGTGCACCAGAGTACAATATGTAAACTTAGTTGGTGTGAAAGTGCCTGAGTCTCTTTCTGGAATACTTTATTGAACCCAACCTAAGATCTATCACATTGTATCAAAGGACATGCAAGCGGGATGCTTAATAAAGCATGACAAGCACAAATATCTTGGAAGGGTTTATTTCAACAAGTAGTATCATATATTCACAGCTCATCAGTAGAGCTGCATTCTGTTTTGGGGAAATAAAATTAAAAATTAGTTCATGCAAACACGGCCTTGGAAGGTGTAATTCTCAAGGTATGAAACTTGGACGCTTCTTCATGACATTTAAGAACTTACCAATGTTTTCTTAGTGTCACTGATGCCTTACAATAGTTTCCTGAATCTTTGAGACTTTATCTGCAAGTTAAGCACTTCTTGGCATATGTTTTTTAGAGAAGTCTAGCTTTGTATTTTTTTAAATTCTTTTCATTATTTCACAAGACCAAATATCTGCATCTTAGAAATGCCCTGAGTTTAGTCTAAAATAATAATTCCAAACAAATTTTATTTTGTAATTAATTTCTCCTATCAAGTGTCTGTTGTTAGCATTATCTGATGGCAGATTTTGGGGTGCATGATGCTGCTATACATGAGCAATTTTTAGGTCTTTGTTTCCTACACCTATTATTAATTTATGTTGCAATCCTGAAAATGTTTCCTGTCAAGCAAATCACCATGAAGACAAATAGGACTCTTCAAAAACACAGGATTACTCCATGTGAAACGGGCAGAATGAATAGACCCCGAGCTCTGCGGGGCAGTGAATATCTTTCTGTTCCGAACACTAGCTAGTTAGGGGTTTCTGCTCCAAGTCTAGAGCTCATCACACTATAAATCATAGCAAACACACCTGCAAAGTAAATAACATAATCCCAGCAGCTATTAAAACCTAGAGATTTTGTAATTATTTATTCTTGCTGCATAGATACACGCCCATGTGTCTTTTTCTCCCTCCAGAGCAAGGAAAATCAGGAACTACTACAAAGACACACTGTAGTAGTATTATACTCTTAATGGGTAAAAGAGATGACAAAAATTAGTGACTTATCACTCTCCCAGCGATGGAGGCAGAATTATGAAATGTGCCCCCTGCTGCTGGTCCTGCAAGGGCTTGGAAATGTCAGCCAGGAGACAATAAATATTTCAGATATGGGGTATGATTTTATCTCTATTTCAGTCTTTATTTACCCAGTTAATGGATGTAAGTCATAGCTTAAATCTTCTGATGCACAAAGTTTTCAATCATCCGTATTTTTATTCTGAGTGACTCAGACTTGAAGTATAATCAGCACGATATTAATTTTGCAGCACAGTTAGAAGCAAGCACTGTTAAAAATACAGAATGATAAAAATGCCCTTCACCTTTTTTCCGTGCACAACAGTGTCTGTATTTTCAATGGGAGCTCCAGTGAAATGTCTTTTAAATACATATACAGTTCAAAATCCACAATGTGAATTGTATCAAACAATAAAATTATTAAAGTGTAAAATACATGCTTTTTTTCCCCCTCTGTGATTAGTATTTTTATGAGGAAAATGGACTATGTGTAGCGTGTAATTGTCAAGATGGAAAACATATTTTTCAGGCATTATTGACTTGCCTGCATATGCATATTGAGTACATTTCTAAATATAAATGAAATGTATGTATTATTAAAGTGCCCTACAAAGCTAGTCATAGCTGTTTTCTAGTCCAAGTATTCTTAAGTGGAGATAATACTAGAAAGAATAAAAAAATATTAAATTGCAAAGCAACTTGCAGAGTGGGAAACAAATAGTATTGTGCAAGAGGGTTCACTTTTCAAATAAATTACTTATTTTAAACAAACACACCCCAAAGTTTTGAATATGACTGCTGGGATTTTTGGGTATCTAATGTGAAATGCAAGTTTCCCATAGCGTACGAAATGCAGAGTTTCCCAAATTCTAAAAGCATTCCTGAAACATCATAGTTCAGGTGTGAAGCCTCAAGTGCATTCAGAATTTTAATATTTCATCAGTTTATTTAAATTACATAGGAAGCATAAGATATTTTACTGGTTACAATGGGCTGGCAATTCGAATAACTTTTATTGATGTAATGCAAACTTGTAAATCATTTTCAGTGAGGGCCTCATGGCTCAGCACAACTTTTCTGTAGTATACTAAATTGCTGGCATAACTTTAAAATTTGTAATGCTTGGAGATCATGAAAATAAGAACAGAAGCCATATGTATGTGGGAGAAGTAGCTGAAAATATGAATTCAGGCTTCAAAGTTTTTACAGATCTCTAGTTGTCTTTAAAGCAAAAATTGTGTCTGATAAGTGTTAAACCATGGCACATGTAAGTGCTATAGAGAGTGAAATGGAAGTACACCACAGAAATGCAGTATTAAAATTATGAGGTACCCATTGTGGTAGTGCAATTTCTCCGAAAAAAATTGGTTTTATGACAAAGTATTGTAAAGATACTGGTACACCATAGGTTTAGAATAATAAATGTGATTATTGTCAATTTTAACTAATCAGAGATTCAGTATTTTTGACTAGTCAGTGAACAATTATTCATTTTCTTTGCTAGGATTTTCAGTTAAGGCATTCAAGCATCTCTGAAATGATGCATAATCCCCAGACTTTATTACTGCTTATATCTGTGGGTTTATCTTGCAGCACAGGTACCAAGAGAAACGAATTATATTGCTTCAGAGGGAGTTAAACTGGAAAAATTTGGGAAAAAAGAAAAGGCTGAAAATAAATATACATCTGTTGTGAATCTGGATTGACTCTAAGGTTAAATGATGCCTGCATTGACCAAATTGCCATGGAAAAATAGGAACTGATCATAATTACAGTAGAATAAAACTTTGTCCTCTTGTTTGGTAGGCTCTTGGGTACAATAAAAACTTTGGCAAAAAGAAACTGAATTCATATTTGTAAGCTTTCCCTTTGACAGTAAGGAAAATATTCTTAAATGGTGTAAATTGCCATCCTTTTGCTGACTTCAGCAAAGTTATGACAATTTATATCACTCAAATGGTGGTCCCCAAGTATGACTTATCTATCTGATTTTTCTGTAATACGCATATTGCAAATATGCAAACCACACACTAGAAAGAACTGACAAGAATCCTACTTACATTCTGATAAATATTCGAGAAGGTGGTTCTTTCAGTCTCCAACGTAAAAAATCAGAAAGACTACAAAAGTCCTGAAGAGGAGGAATTGTACACTGGTTCATCCAGGTCAATTTTACACGATCTCCTTCCCCATAAATGGTAAGCTAAAAACCCAAAAATGACCCACCAGCAAAACCAAGAAACACAAAGTGAATGCAAATAGTAGCCCATACATGAAAATATAAAGGATGTTCCAAACTGTGTTGGCTCCAGATGTTTTTATGAGTTAAACAGTTTACTGTTTTCACATATTTAAAACATTCTATTTTTTTCACTTGATGTTTATAAGCTTTGGGCAAACTTGCTGGCATTGATTTAAGTTATGCTTTTGTACCACATGTAGGTTAAACACACTTTCTGAAAAGGTACAATGCGAACAAGAATTCAGTCATTAACATTGAGAGGCAGCAACTGCTTACAATTTTTTCCAGTAATTATTCTGCTGTTACTGAGAAGCTTTGCACTGAAGCTTTAACTAAAAAGTTATAATTTTTTTACAAAGGATGCTATCGTATAGCCATAGGTATTTGGTAACTGCACAAAAACTTTCTGAACTATTTCAGAAAGTGTTTGAAGCTGTTTGTTTGCCTTAACATTAGTTGCCTATATTTGCATTCTCCTTACATAGTTTAAAAGGCAAGCATAAAGCTCTGCAGTGAACTGCATTTCCAGTTCATGCGTGCTGAAAAGTGATTTTTAAAGAAGTAATAAGAACACTTGGTGTAGGACTTGTGAACTTATTTGGGAACTCGGAAGCCCAGGGAAGCACATTCCTGAATAGTCAGATTTGGGTATGAAACTATTGAAAACACAGAGCTGTGCCATTATAGCTTTGCTATTGCATTCTTCTTCTTCTTCTCTTTAGGAACCTCTCCTACCTCTCCCTAAAATGTCCTGTTTGGCTTGTCTCTTATTTCTCTTGGAAACCTTATCTTTTCTTTCTCTGTCTTCCTTGCACCCTCTCACTTTCTTCATTGTGCTTCACTTATTTAACTTTTTTTTTCTTGTTATGTGCGAGAAATCCTGCATGGCCATCCCCTAGAATTAAGAAAAGACATTTTTACACCGCCTTTGGCTTCGGGACTTCCCCGACTTCTTCCCAGCTGTGGCGGTGTGAGGGCTGCAGCCACGGCGGCCCTGGAAGGAGGGATGATGCTGCCATTCCTGCCCCTCCGGCCCCGGCCCCCCCGACGGCGGCAGACCCCGCTGCCGGGGCGGGCAGCAGCAGGTTGGAGAGCGGCGGAGGGCAGCGCAGCGGTGCGGTGAGATGCGGAGCGGTGAGATGCGGAGAGGAGCGGAGCGCAGCGCAGGGGCCGCTCCCCCGCCGCTCCCCGCCCGCACCTGGGGCCGCCGGCGCCGCCCGCCCGCCCCCGCTGCCCTCGGGCCGCCGCTCCGCGCCTGCCGCTGTCCCGCGCTCATTGCCCCGTGGCAGCGCCTGTCCGTGCGGGTCAGCAGCACCCCTGCGCTGGCAGCACGGCGTGCTCCCGAACTCCAGAGGGGTTCAGCCATCGAGATTTCTTTGTATCCCTCTCTTCTAATATTAGAACACATATTGAAACGATAAACACAATGAAAAGCACAAAATATTTCATCAGTGTTGTAACTGTATATTTCCTTTATTCTGAAGAAATATCAAGTTTTGAACGGTGCACAGAGGCAGCAACTTCTACTTTGGACGCCGCTCTCTTTGTAAAGACCGCGTTGCTACAGTTAAATCTAAAGGCAGTTGTTAAAAAGAGTTAGATGTCAGAAAAGGGGGGAAATCTTACCGTCGAAAGACTGCTTCAGGTTCCAGCTCAGTCTGAAACTGCAGTGAAAAGCGGAGCAGCTGCTGAACAAAAGTTTTAGATTTTTTTTAAAGAAAGTCTGCAAAACTAATTTCCCACAAAATAGGACTCAATTTCCGTTTAAGAAACTAGCTCTTGCAAAAGTCATACAATTGCTGATTTTTTCCACTAGCAATTGAAATTCATTTTATCTTTAGCACATGGACCCAAGAATTTAGACTTGAGAGAAATGGTTTTCCTTTTCTTTTTTTTTTTTCTTTTTTTTTTCTTTTTTTTTTTAGTTTTGTTTTGGGGGGGAGGAGGAGCAAGGTACATGGAGCAGGAAGAGCTGAAGAATAAAACCTCTGCGCAGTGGGCACCTCTTTGGTCATTGATCGCTAAATGCATTATCCTGATTTAAACCAGTTAAGATCCGCCTTGGTGGCTACTGTAATTCCACTACATGGATGTCAAAAATCATTTTTAAAAATAAAAACAACAGAAAAAAAAGACAGGCCCAGACTTTCCAGGTTGTCCCCCAATCCACTAAAGACTTTTGCAACGAAGCAAATGAAGATAAAGCAAATAAACATTATGCGACTTGTTGTTTTGAAGGGGCAGAGAGCAAGAGGGGAAACTTTTCTCTGTACAGCCAGCGTTGCTGGCACGGTGGGGGCCGGTGGGTTCATTGCAGAAGCGGCCGCCGATGCTGGGGCACAGCGTGAGGGCAGCCGGGGCAGCGCCGCGGCCCACGGCGAGTGCCGGGGCGGTGGGCGCGGACGGAGCGGGTGCAGGACCCGCACCGGGACCCTCGGAGGGGGCAGCGCGGCCCCGGCCCCGGCCCGTGCGGCCCCGCACGCCGCCGCCCTCGCACCTGGGCCCGCAGGTGAGGCTCTGGCGAGAGCGCTTCAGCCCCCGGGGAGCCGGGGCGGCGGTGCCCCCCGCGCCCCCCGCCCCAGAGTCACCCCCGCACGTCGCCTCACGACTTTACCGCGCTGCCCCGCCCGCTGCCCCCGAGGGGCGGCAGGACCCCGAGCGGTCGCTCAGCCCCGACGGGGCGGGGATGGCCCTGCGGGGCCGCCCGGGGCGGGGGGCTCGGGGCAGCCGGCGGGGGGCGCGGCCCCGGGCCCGGGAGGAGCCGCTGCGCCCCCGCGGAGCCGCCCCCCATCCCCCCCTCCCTCCGCGGGCCGCGGGCGCCCGGGGCGCGGGTGCGCGGCGCTGCCGCCCGCTGACGGAGCCGCTCGGCGCGGGGACGGCGCTGGCGTTTTGGAGGGAGTTTGCATGTGGTCAGTGCTGTGCTGCTGAGCCAGCCCCCAGCTCACATTACACACTACTGTATTTATAACCTCTCGAAGCTGTTTCCCCCTTCAAGCAGTTCTCTGGGACCACCTTCTATTGGCTTCAACCTCTCCCACTTCTTGACATCTGAGCAGCTCTGAGAACGGCTTATCTAGGTCCGAGTGTTTATGCAGCGGAGACTGGCCACTAGGGCTAAAGACCTGGATTATCTGAGCTCAGCTGCCTGCTGCAGAGTCTGTCGGTGCCGTTTTGGAAAAAAAAATCCCAGCCCCGATCTGTTTACAGTGAAAGTTGACAAACGGTGGTGAAGTTGGATCTTTCCTAAACTCTCCTGCCTGGAACCTGAGACTTGCATGCCATGGATCACACACTCTTTGGCTGCCTGCGCAGCCCCCATGCCACTGCGCAGAGCTTGCACCCTTTCTCCCAGTCTTCTCTTGCCCTGCATGGAAGATCTGACCACATGTCCTACCCTGATCTGTCTTCTTCTTCTTCCTCTTGCATAATAGCGGGATACCCCAATGAGGAGGGCATGTTTGCCAGCCAACATCATAGGGGGCACCATCACCATCACCACCACCACCATCACCACCACCAGCAACAGCAGCACCAAGCTTTGCAGACGAACTGGCACATTCCTCAGATGTCGTCTCCTCCCGCCGCGGCCAGGCACAGCCTCTGCCTTCAGCCTGACTCAGGAGGACCCCCGGAGCTGGGCAGCAGCCCCCCTGTCCTGTGCTCGAACTCTTCCAGCCTGGGCACCAACACCCCCACGGGGGCAGCGTGCGCGCCAGGGGACTATGGCAGGCAGGCTCTGTCCCCGGTGGAAACAGAGAAGAGGTCCGGCAAAAGGAAAAGCGACAGCTCAGGTAAAGGTTCGCGCGTTCCCCAGCGGGGAGGGATCCCCGGGCGGCGGGGCTCGGGGAAGCGGCTCGGTCGGACCTGCTGCCGCTCGGCTGGGCTGGTTTAGCTCGGCTCCTTTGGCCCGGCTCGGCTCGGCCCGGCTCGGCTCGGCTCGGCTCGGCTGGCCCGGCCACGGCCGCAGCTGCGCTCTCGGCGCCGGCTGACACCGGGCTGCCGGGCAGTTCCTTCCCACCAACGCGCTCTCGGGATCTCCATCACTAACGCAAGCTTCATTAAGGCTACGGGGGGAGAAATAGAAGGAAAAAATTCAGCACGTGATAGAGTATGAAATCAAGGTGGCGGTGGGGGAGAGTTTCCTACAGCCAAGGAGAGAAACGTTTGTAGTTTTGGTGCGGTTTTCAGCATCTGGTCCCGCGGCCCCCTCCCCCTGCCCGATACGACACCTCTGCTTCAAAATTCAGAATCCAGCGCGCTCCTTCCCCTCCGCCCCTTCGCCGTGGAGCTGACTGCGGCTCCGAGGCGATTGCACAACGCTTGGAAGCTCTGCCTTGGAAGCGGGGATTCGGGAGAGGAGCTGATGCCTTGCTACCCTGTAGGATCTGAGTGAGCCTGCATCAAATCCTCAGCGTGAAGGGGCAAAATTTGTGAAGCAAACGGGTGAATGGGAGTTTCAGAAAGCTGCTTCATTTCAGTTTTCTGGTGGCAGGGAAAGAGGAAAGGAAGGAGCTGTATGCCTTTTAAAATCACAGTAATTCTTACTTAAAGGCAAGCATAAAAACATGTACACCCGCAGTCATTCCAGAGCAATGATTTGGCATCAATGAATGGGCAAAAAACCTTGACATTATCTCTGCTTTCTAAAATAGCAAAGCCTGTCAAAGTCCTGATCTGACAAAAGCCACTCGGCGAAGGCAACACAAGTGATGGGACTTCCGTTAAGGCACACATGAGCCGGGGGGGTCACCAAAAATATAGAGACACAGGCAGGAGGCACTTGAAAGAGAGGGGGCTCAACAGATTGAAAACTCGAGAGCTGGCGTAGCAAATTATTTGTTATCACAGAAGAGAAAGTGAAAGGCTTTTCCAGATACGTATGAAGTTCGCAACTGAAACCATAACATCTTTCACTCAAAATGCTGTAAGCTTGGTAGAGAGCAAGCAACGCAAAGGATTTTAAAAAAATGATCCTCAAGAATACCATCACTTCCTTCATTGTCCATTTTATTAGCAAATATTTACAGTTACAGTAACTCAGAACGTATTTATCTGAATTGCGTCTTACAGAGCTGATATAGTTGCTGAAAAGTCTTCTTGCGTTTAAAGCTGTATTTAGTTCAATCACTGCCGGTAAAATCTTTTGTTTTGTCTTCTTTACTTTCAATGAGAAAAAGAATTATCTGATTTTTTGAGGTGTATGGACAGTCCCTGTTACAACTGGGAAAATAACTGGATGCCTGATGGTGTAAGGATTTCTTGTATTTGTCGGTCTATTTAAAGCTAAAGGAAAAAAGGAAATTGGTCCCTTTCACTGTCAGGGAAGTATCTGAATCACTTTCTGTTTATTTCATTCTACAATGCAAACCTAAAAGACACCAGTGAGGAATGTCCTAAACCTTACCCTGAAGTGACTGGACTCTTCCACTGGATTAGTGGACAAGAGTTTGAGCCTTTAGCCACGGTCATGTTTATCTTGCAATGCACTTCGATCCTCACTTTCTAAGACTTTCTGAAGATCAAGGCAGGTAACTATTTCCTCTTCCCTTCCGCTAAGAAAAAAAATACAACCGTTCACACAATTGTGAATCTCTCAAACTGAAAATAGATGTCTTTTGATAACAACTGCATAGCTGCTGTATGTTTGGTTTTTCTTCGGGAAAAGCCTACATTTTGGACTGAATATTTAACCCCACCCCTTTATTAGTCCTGAACTCTGGTGCTAGATATTTAATGCTATTCTCATATATGGCAGCAAGGATTATTTTAATTTGCTGTGTTTCTATATTTGTCAACCATAATTGCCCCTCATCTGATTAAACATCATCGCCTTTATTTCTCATTAATCTTTTTTTTTAAACAAATGACTGTGCTTGAAAGAATTTCTTCCATGCCTTCATCAGACTTGGAACGACTTCAATAGACATTTGTAAAAGATCCTAATAGTAAATAACTAAGAGGTGAAGAGAGAGGGAGACTGCTTTAAGTTTCAGTGCCAGCATTCTGAGACAACTATTAATGCTCTTGCTTATTTACACATATATTTCCTCTTCTTAAGCATATCACTTAAAACCACAGAATGCTCAGCGTTTTCTTGAGCACTGAATCTGTTCCACATTTCAGAGCTGAATTAACCTTAGGCTACCCATTTCTTCCACTACTTAGCTTTTGTTTCTGTGTGTTTAAGATCACAAAGCTGAGTTTGTAGATAGTTTAAAGAATGTAAAACATGATCATTCCTTGTATCATTTACCTTCCAAACAAGTAACTGTTTCTTAGCCATATAGCTGCTCTGAAAATTTACCAGAAGGGACACCCCATTTTACTTATTTGTATGATGATGGGAGTGCAATGTTTTAAAATTATAAACAAAAATCCAGAGGGCAAACAGAATTTGGTATAATGGACTGTGTGTTTTTTGCCCAAAATTCACATATTGCAAGGGAAGGGGAAGACATAGAAACATTCTTCTCTAATCTGTTGCAGTTTCATTTGGGATTGAGCAAACAAAGTGAAATGTGCTCTCACGATAGTTATATTAACTGATTTACAGTTTTCTTTAGCCCTAACCCAGATTTTAAGCATTTTGGGAAGTTCCCTTTGAAGATATTGAAAAGACTGCTACAGAACAGGGTGAAATTTTCAGCTGTTCTCATTGCAAAGGACTGGGAAATACTGCTTTTGTAGTCATCAACCCCTGCTTGCTGCAGCTGTCAGTGTCTCCAGGTTTTGTAGCTGCTCTCTCATAATCTGCAGAATATTCCTTCCAACCTGCCCAGGCCCAGGAGTGGGTCGGTAAAGCTGCCTGTGGGTTGAGGAGTGGTGCTTACAAATCTTTCCATGTTAACGTTTTGCAGTGAATAATGGCATCTGCATCCTCACCTTTGTAACTCAGCTCTTCGGATGTCAAGGCTGTACGAGTAGAGAGACAATACTAAGTCTGAGGGTTGGTTGCAAATGAAATAGCTTATTTTAAAGTGCCCTAATGGTCAGAATTATCTGTGTGCTAATGAGGTGCGGATGAAAACCATGCTGAGTGTATAGAAAACATGTTCTTGGAGTGCTTTGTTGCTTTGTGGTATGAGTTGTTCTGTATGGAATATTTTGGATTTTTCTAATGCCTCCCCTTCTTTTTACTTGCCTGTGAATTTCAGGGCCATTTTATTTCTGTTTATTATAAAGTAGGTTTTGATTCTCAGATGATGCAAAACACATAAGATGCAAAGTTACTTCTGTGATTTCCTAAGTTACGTTACTTAGGTCCAAGTTTTCTTAAGACTTCAGTCGGGAAAAAAAGCATGTTAATGCCTATATGGGAAGTGCTATCTAGATTTACTGAGAAATATGAAAAAAGAGTGAATCTGGTAGCCTTAAGGAAGTCTAAAATGCTATGGTGAAAAAAACATCTGTACTATGCTGAAAAGACCAGGGGGAGGCTGAGTACAGTTGAAGGAGTTCTTCTAAGCAATACAGCTATTCAAACATTAAATTGCAAGAGATAAATATATAAGGAAATTGCATTCCTGTTAAAGTCTAATGTAATTAAATGCCCTCAGGCATGAAAAGCCTTTTTAAAAAAAAAAAAAAAAGGAAACCGAATTTTGCCATGGGAAAATGCTTTCTGTGTGGCACAGGTTTTCAAGAAAAGGCTAGCAGGTAATAAAAATTCTTCATATTTTTTAATGTATTTACAATAGTAGCATTTAGAAAAGCATTTCAGGAATACACTGTTTCAACAGTTCAGCCAAGTGTGTTCTGGTGGGCTTTGTTCATTCACAAATCACATGAATAAAAACAATACTTTTTCCCCCTGAGTTTTAATATTTTATAATCTACCTATTCTCAAGATGCAAGCAGCAAAAAGTTATATCTCCAGGGAATTTATTTTAGACACATCTAAATATCATAAATCATATGTACTTGTTTGAAATGGTCTCTAAAAAGCAGGTCATTTTGATAAATGATTATAAATACTGTGAAATCATGAGTTTTGAGGACTTTTGATTGGTTTCTGAAACATGTCAGAAAAATGACATGTAAGAAAAATGAGCCGCACGCTTGTAGTCAAAAGGCACTGTGTAACTGATTCATCAATATGTCTGCTTTTCAGTGTGGTTGTAAAGGGAAACAAGAAAAAATACATAATAAAGCATAGTTTTTCTGGAAAGAGTTAATTTGTTTGGTATCTTGTATAAAAGCATCACTTACCCATAATAAAACAACAACATCAAAAGCTCTGTAGATTTTATAAATGAAACAATTTCAAAATCCGACGAATAACACATACAGTTTTAGGAGAAAACCTTCAAGACTGATCACTTATCAAATGATGGGCTTACCAGTGAGCTACTTGCTGAATTGTTTTAATAGACGAAAACTTGCAAGAAATTCACTTTCGTTCTCAGGAAATATAATCAGGAACTTTTCTAAGGCTAAAATTTTGGAAGACTCTTTTGCTGATACATTTTCAAAATTCTTTGCCCCTAGCCAAAGAAGAACTTTGTGCGGACAAAAAGAAAAAAAAAAAGAACTATGTGTGGCTCCTAGTTATGCATTTCTATCTGTTTGTATAAATGATTCAGGAGGATTTACACTTCTCCTTCTCCCCCTCCTCGTCAACCCACCCTTTCAGAAACACTGGAAGGCCGATCCAGACCTTCACGGGATCACAAAGGGTTTTGTGAGAAGGTCCATTGACTCCAGTGAAACCACTGAAGTGCTCAAGGTTTTATAAGCAATCAGAGCTTAATTCTTTTACATGGGCATTGAAGAAAAATGCTTTGTAATTCTTGTAGATATTTATTGATAAAATGTTTGGATTGCCTGACTGTTTGAAAATTGCCAATTGAGCATTTTATATACACATTGAATTTTAACTACATTGGTTTTAACATCCTAGGATAAACTTTGTCCTAACATATCTAGTGTGACTTCTGTAGTATTTACTAATGTAAGTAATCAGATTGAGTGGGTTTTATTTGTGCTTTTGCTATTTTTAGACTTGCCAACTGTTTAATAAATGTTTTTTAATTGAGCCTGGTAATCTGCATATTGTTTGCTGTGTGGAAATACTCGTTCTTTAGTGATGCAATGACTTCATATGCTCTATCTCAATTCCTCAAGAGTAGGATTGAGCTCTGTGTCTTGAAGTTCAAGGGCAGGTAACATTTTCTTTGCTTCTGTCTGTTGGTGCCCTAATATTGCTCACTGGATTATTGCTAAAGACACTGTTACTTGGCAGTATGAATAGTCGCCGTAGCATGTTTTCTCTCAGTAGCAAAATGTACTTTACCAAGCCGTTTTGTAAGTCTCCAGAAAGGAAGCAAAATAAATCTGGTTTCATCTGCTAGACTGAGCAAAGTTTAAACCCATCAGTAAAATGTAGTTATGGTGGGGTAGGATTCAATCCTCACTTTTGCAATGCTACCCTGTGTCCTTGTTCTAATATACTTAAGAATGCAACTTGAAAGGATGCGAAAGGAAAGTCATATTTTTTAAATATAAATACTTGCATATGTCGCTAATAAGGTTTCTAACTGAAATAGTGTGGTGTTAGAGAATTTTGATAAACAGTGCTGGAGGCTACTTCATTACATCAGTGCACAGCTGGGCACTGAACCCCGTCTTATGATCTGTCTCGAGCCTGTGCCCTGTCCTTTTATGACTGTTTGCCCAACTTATATAATGGCCATACCAGTGCTTTCCGTCCATTTGGAAAGTAAACTTTTATGAAACGAAAAGCTTTGTGTGCGTGTGTGTGCGTACATGCTTTTTATTTTTAGTAGGCTTTAAAGACTTACAGATCTGCATCACAATTTCTCCAGTACTGCTAGTTGCAGAGCCCGAGCAAGATGGTGCACAGCCACCCTGCAGAAAAAACCTTCCTCCTGCTACTCAGCAGGGCAATTGCATCACCTTTACCAGCATGAGCTGTGTGACTGCACGCACGGCCAGAAGTCATTTGACTTCTGCGGTGAGTGTCTGGGGTCTTCCATGAGCACGTAGATGCTTTTCTATTGTGCTTAATGAAAACCTGAATTCAAAAATAGCCTGATGTAATTGTGCTGGGGACATGCAGTCTAGTCCTAGGTTTTAAGAATTTGAATCAGTAAAAAGAAAGTTACTGAAATAAATGGTTCACCAACAGACATGCTAGGGGAAATTCCACCAGGAAGTTCAGGATGACAAAACTCCTACTGATTTTTGTTAGGACTACCAGATTTTAAGTTGTGAGTTCTTACTCTAAACGTAGCCAGGCTTGGGAGAAGGAGACAGACCAGTTAGCCACAGTAGTGATTAAGTTTTTTTGTTATACGCTGTCTTGAATTCTTCCAACAGCAAATACGGCGGAGGAATGCTTGTTTGAAATACCACTGCTGCCATTGGTCTTGCCTTTCTAGCATGTGTTGTCTTTGTTATTTATTAATACATATTACAAAATCTATGTCCCTTGATAAGTTTACCCACACCATATCCATTAAAAATAATATTTTATAGACAATAGTATAAATCACAATGATGTTTGTTTTACTCTGCAAATTTTATACATCCATCTGTAACTTCACTAGTGCAGAGTTGCATCACTGCATCCTAACATTCAATGAATGATGCAAAGTGAAAAAACCCACATTAAAAAAACGGGATATAGTAGTAGACAGTGCACTGTAATGCATGAAAGTTTTCTTCTGAGGTGTTCTATTAAACACTATAAATAGACTACTTAGGTTGTCAAAATTCTACTTGCTAAGATCAGTAATATTAAAGATGTAATGCTCACTGTAGATTAGAAAGGATATATTTTTTTCAAGATCTTGGACCTACAGAAGATACTAAGGCACCCCCTATTCAGAATGTAGATTGATTTTCTATATGGAATTGTAAATTTTTACAAATAGTTTTGGGGATAGGTCACTTGATTGGAATTTGTACATATTAATAAATAGACATATGATTTTATGCCAAAAGCGAAATATATAATAATATTTGGAAATTTGCTACTGAATATTTTATTGTTTAATGATGGATGTAATCAGTGACTGCCGTGCATTCTGAAATTACAGACTACTCTTTTCCATTGCATTGAGCTTCTTACTCCATGCAATGGAAAAAAGGAGTCTGAACTTTGTATTGAAAATTACCTGTGCTGAACAAACCTCACAATAAAACATCTATGAGAAGTTAATGGTCATGTGAAAGAAAGTCATATTGCACTCAATTCTATTTTCTTTTGTTTTTCTTTAACAAATGAAACAAAATAATTGATGAAACCAGGGCAGCAATTCTCGAAGCAATTCTCAAAGCAAAGAGTCAAATCTTTAATTTATGATAGAAGAGAACAGTTTTACTAAACAAATAAAATCCAGTGGAATATAAAAATCCAGTGCATTTTTCTTTTCCTTCTTTCTCTCTCTTTTTCTTTCTCTCTCTCTTTTTCTTTCTCTCTCTCTTTTTCTCTTTCTCTCTCTATTGTGCTCTTTCTCTTGCTTTATCACCCTCTCCTCTCCTCTCCTCTCCTCTCCTCTCCTCTCCTCTCCTCTCCTCTCCTCTCCTCTCCTCTCCTCTCCTCTCCTCTCCTCTCCTCTCCTCTCCTCTCCTCTCCTCTCCTCTCCTCTCCTCTCCTCTCCTCTCCTCTCCTCTCCTCTCCTCTCCTCTCCTCTCCTCTCCTCTCCTCTCCTCTCCTCTCCTCTCCTCTCCTCTCCTCTCCTCTCCTCTCCTCTCCTCTCCTCTCCTCTCCTCTCCTCTCCTCTCCTCTCCTCTCCTCTCCTCTCCTCTCCTCTCCTCTCCTCTCCTCTCCTCTCCTCTCCTCTCCTCTCCTCTCCTCTCCTCTCCTCTCCTCTTTTTTTCTTTCCTTCTCTTCTTCTGCTTTCCTCTCCTTTGATGCTTCTTGGACTACAGAAAAACTAGTTGATTGAATATTATTTTATAGCAAACAGGATATGAAAAACTAAAACTGAAACAGAATACTGCAATCTTTTAAAAGTCCTTCTTCTGCATTCTCTCAGATCTCTAATAGCTATTTCTTATTTTTAGCAAGTAAGTCTGGACAAATGCTGCCTTACATAAACTGTTAGATGCACTTCAGTATCCTCTGCCACTATTGTGAGTTTTAATTCTTAGACTGTGATCTTACGCTGATTGTAGTATGCATTTAATTTTGTATGTTGGGAGATGAATGAAACCTCGGGAAGCTGAAGTCAAAACTAGCTATTGAGTGGAGCCAGGACTTCACAGCTGAAGTAGTCATGAAGTAGTACTTTGATATGAGCACTGCTGAAGTTAAGTGTATGTTTACACATTTTGGTGAATTGAGGGCATTAGTCACTTAAATTTACCAAGCGGAAAAAACTGTTTCCCACTTTGGTCCTCCTAAAAATAGATACTAAAAAAATCTGTTGGACATATGTGGGCTGACAATATAGCTCTGAAGAGAGTTGAATGAACTGTGGGGTTTTCTACCTGCCAAGCAAAAAATGGCATATTCTAGATGCATACAATATATCCTGAGTGTGCATGGGGGGCTCTTTGGCAGGGGGTATTTTGACACAGTGGGTGAGGCTCCTCAGGCACATTAGTCTCAATAACTTTTCAAGCCTTTCATTTTCTTTCACCTGGTGGAGAATACCAGAACGCTGTAGGCCCCATAGAATATGTGGACAAGGGAAAACTACTCATTAAAATGTGCTTATTACTGTAGATAGAAAGGTAGGAACAGCGACTAGATGTCTCCCAAATTTGTGAAAATATCAGTTTGGTTTACAGAAGAAAAAAGAATTTAAGTCAGATGTGTTGATAAACTAAACGACAACATATTTTGCGAGGCTTTGGTACGCTGAATTGCTAAAAATGGTGTGAATAGAAGTCTAGGCAGCTACGGCGATGTTGACCACTCAAAGATTTCTTGTAAAACTGTGCTTAGAATGCCAAATAGTGATTTCTGCCAGAAGAAAGCAGCAGTATAATTAGAGCTTAAGCACATTCACGCCTTTCAAAGCTATATTTTCAGAACTAGACATTAAACCTAGTAAAAGTCTGCAATTCATACCCGCCTTATGTAGGGTTTAGGAAGAGCTGAGAACGTTACAAGTTCTTTGCAGTTTGGTTTGATTGACCCAGAATTGACATAGTAATATTAAGCTCTTTTTCCCCGCCTCGTTTCGATATTCTTATTTTGGGAGTACCACAATGGCCTCAAGCTGCAGCTGTGTCTTAAGTCTTTGCGTTCCTGAGGACATTAGAACAATACACACTAATGGTCTCACTCCTGGCTCCCTCTCCCTCCCTCTCTCTCTGCCTATTTCTTTTTTTACACAAGTCTATTTCTGAAGAACTGTGTGACTTTATAGCCTTTCAATTTCCATTCATCCATGCAAAATGAGCACTCTCCTAATTTCAAAACAAAAAATACGACCCTCTACCTTAATCAGATTTCTATTAGATGTAACCTACAATAACCTAAGAACTGCAGTGACCTGCTAAACAAGGTAATGTTAGCTCTATTAGGCAATACAAGATGAAACAATTGTGAGTCAGATAAAAATAGAAGGCTTCATTAGCAGTTGTTCATGGCACATCTTGAATCTGCAGAATTATCTCTTTTTTTTTATTATTAGCACTTTAATTTACATGATTTTTTAATAGCTTATTGGGTCAATAAATGGAGTGACAATTCCGTCTGTATTATTTTTTTTATGAAATAATATATTGGTATTAAATTATATTGGCAAATGCAACATCTTAAATTCTAAATGTAAAAAAATGATTTGAACATGCACAGAAGAAAAAGCTGGAGAGAAGTGCAAACAATTTTGATTGTCCATATTATAAAAAAATATTCTGCTGAACTTTCTTGTAGTTTGGCTTAGTTTTGCAGTTTAATTTTTACTTCACTCATTCTGACTCCTTTGCTTTTACACTTCAATACATTGCTACAACTTTATGAGGCAAACATCTTTATTACTTTAATATGAGGGTATGTACAGAAATCTAACAGTATCCAAACCTATAAAGCTAATTTATTTCACTGGTTCCAAACTGAAATGTAGACAAAGACAGAAGGCGTCAATTGGGTGTGGAGTCTGCTTGCATGAGAAATTCGGAGATTTCAGATTTTTGCATTTACAAACATATTGGGAATGCTTTGCCAGACATAACACCCAAACAAACCCTTTTTTTTGGATGGAGATTGTATGTTTCAAGTACAGTGGCTAAAAATGTTCAGCCATTTTAAAGTATGTTTGGTGAAATATAACTTAGAGAATGATCCAGTCCTTCACAGTTCTTGGGAAAGCCACTTCCTTTCCTCCTGCAGTAGTCACAGCTTTGCCCGTCTGTTACTCTAATTCTGACACAGCTTGGGTTACTGTATAATTTTTCTGGAATTAACAGAATAATGTTGACAAAGTTAACCAGAAGCATGTGAGTTACTACCCTCTTGTTGATTCCTTCAGCTCGATGCTGTGCAGCTAAGAAATGTTTGTAGTTCCACCACGTATGGGTAGATACCCTGAAACTATTATTTATGGAGGCTCCAGCTTATCTTGTGTATTTCAAGCATGTTTCCACAGCTAATTGATAGTCTTAATTCACACACAAACTGAAAGATGCATCCATGTTAACTGGGAAACATTTGGCTGGGTTTCTTATGTAGAGAACTGGAAAGCTCGGTGTTACCCATGTACTGGAGTTTGGCTGCATCTTCCCACTGGCCTCTTAATTAAAAGGACTTTGTTAACCTAACAGCAGAGTCTTACTACAAAAAGCAGATCTGAAATCTACAATGAGGTGGAAATGCAAGAAGTATTGCTCCTATCTGAGATGTTAATACAAACCCACATGGAGCCTTTCTAGTTCAGAAGATATTTGGAGGGGAGTACATATTCTTTAAATACCTCTGGAAGAGTATTCCTGTGAGTTTTGGAACAGAAATAAGTCCAGGGAATATGTGTATCCTCTTGGACAACAAGCACAAAAAAGGAGGTCTCTCTCACTAGTCAGCCTTTGCACCTTCCCTGCCATGTGATTTAATGGCTCGTATATCTCTGCTCTCCATAAAGCCGAACTTTATGTGGTAAAGTTTGGTTTCTTTACAAAAGCAGACAGCATTTCCTTTCCTTCCTGGGAAAGAATGCACAGATGTAGGAAAAAAATGCTCACAAAAGAGACCTAGGGTGAGCGCAAAGCATCTTTTACAGGCATAGAAAACCCTTTGTCCTTGGTTTCCCCAGTGCAAGGCCACAGGCTACTGCTTTTTCTGACCAGGTTGAGAGCTATGATTTAGAACTTATTTTGCTGTGAGACTTTGCAAGTTGTTTTTTTTTGTCTTCTCTCTTTCTGAAAACATGTTTTCAGATTGTTCTGCAAATGACTTTTACACCACTTAGCAGAAATTAAATCCTGTTTTTTCTGCCCTAGTCCTCTCCTGACTCTTATTTTAAGCCTGCCAAAACCAAAGCTGATGAAATGATCATACATTTCAATCACATCCTTTTGAAATTTCCTTCCTAGAATCATTCTTCTGGTTCTACCTTATATTCTCAGAGTTAAACTAATTTCACTGCAAGATGTTGCCCAGTGCCTCAGTCAATATTTCAGATCCTGTTTCTTACCTAATTCAACATTTTCTCCATGCTGTCTTAACTGTGTTCTTCCTTTTTCCATTCACACTTTTCTCTGTCTTCAGTATGGCTCAAATACATGCAAGAAATATCTAAAAAAATTTCTGTCATTACCCATTGTCACAAAGCTATCATCTCTTTTACCATGAACTTCTTTTTAGTAACTGTAGGTCCGTCACAGCTCTTCTGTGGACTTATGGTCTGTAAGAAAAGTGTGCAAGATAGGAAGTGAACACAAGAAAATAAAAAATAAAGAACAAAAAAAAATCTTTAATATGCCCTCTCTTCTCTAGAGGTTTTGACTCCAAAAGGAGTTGTGTACCACAGAGAAGATTCTGTAAACAGCTATAGCAAAAATCAAACATGACCCAGACCTGACCATACTGACATTTAGTATCAAATAACAGTGATGTACCCAGTGTTGAGCAGAGCTGTGTGTAAAAACAAAGTACTTGAAACTAAGCCAAATGTGTGAAAAAAAAATTAACTTTCTTAAAATGCACTCTTTTAACTTCAAGAATTTAAGTAATTACTTGTGGCAGAAGGAATGTGGTTCAAAGACAGTAAAGTCTCATTTTGAAGGGGCCTGTAAAATCTTTAAATAGCATTGGCAAATTGTTCTTTTACTCCAGTTTTCTGTAAGAAGAATTTTGAAAACAGTAAAATATTTTTATGTGATTCCATTTCACTGATATAATAGACCTGGGGGGTGTGTGTGTATGCATATATATATATATATATACATATATATATGTATATATATAAATATATATATAAAATCTAAAATAAAAATAGATAGGGACCTGAATAGTCCATGTGATTTGACTGGTTCAGCATTTGGCTATACTGTGTTATTTTATTTCTAAACATGTTTTAAAACCAGTTTGGGAAGGAGGAGGAAGCTTCAGGAAGGGAGAGAAAAGAAGAGTGCTGATGGTACCTTTTGAATGTTTGGGTTTGGTAATTTTTCAGTTATTTTCAGTGTCTAGAGTTTTCAGTGTAATATCAGCAAATAGAACCCGTGGTGAAATTACAGAATATCAAATCTAAACTCTAGAGACATAAATTTACATGAGGATCAGTTCACAAGATTGACTGCTTTAGGGCCAGTCTCCAGTGGGCTTTTTTCCATATCAAAAAAATCACCATACAGTTTGGCACAACCTTCAGGCTCAGTGAAAAGGGTTTTATTCCAGGACCAAAGTAGACAAAACGAGTAGTTGCCAGAATTGAGGTGCATTTGCCGAGTAGGACAGAGACAGTTTTACAGCTTTTGTCTCAACTCTTCTCTTCCCTTGCTAGGAGTATATCTCTTTGGGATTTTGGTAAAAGCTCTATCAACTTTTTAGAGGAGGAAGGGAGGACATGATAACAAATCTATAAGTGTGTTTTTTCAGTAACTCACATTTCTGGAGCACTCATAAGAATCTACCTATTTGAGAAGACTTTAAAAAAAAAAATAGACAAATGATCTTCTGGTCAAAATTTAGGAAAAAAAAATAGAAAAGTTATAGGCTTCTGACAGTGATGGAGTCCTTCTCCCATCCCCCACCTCTCATCAGCAAGCTGATGTTTCCAGCAACTTCAAAAACAGAAGACCTCTCTGTAATCCTAAATGTGCATAAGGAACAGATTAAAGTCCTGATTTTTGTGAAAAAAATTGAGCATATGCTTAAGAGCCATTGACTTCAATGAGAGTTAAATACATCCTCACACACGCTTCTTGAACTAGAGACTAATAAGGATATTAAAAAGGATCAAGAGGCAGCTCCTCTTCAGGAAATGCAGCAAAACGGCCATAGCTGAAAAGTATTAGGGTCATAATCATACTGACTCTCATCACCCCTCACCTCACTTCCAATCTACACAGAAGAGTAAAAACCCTTCTCTCCATCTCTTCCCCTCTCTTTTCCTCTTTTCTCCATGCTGGTCTATGCCAGAATAAGCTTACTCTGGTTCCAAAGAAGAATTACAGAGTCTGCAGTGTCCATTAGTGATGACAATATTTCCAGTGTAATGAATGTGGATGATGGTCAGATAATACAGTGGACAGTGGTTGAACAACTCCCCTGAGAGAATTAATTATAAGATAATTAATTACATTTCTGTTTAGCTGATTTATCTAGAGGAATCTTATGTATAGGGAAAAAGGTACCCCCTGCCAAGCAGCAATCCATATTAATATTCTTTTATTAGACGAATGACAGATAGAGTGAAATAGTGATGACTAAAATGCTTGAGTGTGGGTTGATTCCTTTCAATTCAGTATGACAAAATGGGTTATATATATGGCTTTTGAGTGTGGTACTCATTTATTAAATGCTCATTTGGATTTTAAAAAATAGCTTGCCTTCATTAGCCATCTTGGGAATCAGACTCCATGGTGTAATAAATCTCAGTTGCAGGAATTTTGGCCTGCTACTCATCTTAAAAAACTCTGAATTTTCTTTTTCTGTGCCTTGTCTCAGACTCTACTGCAGTCCTCAGTAACTTATCCCTTCTCTTTGATATCCAGACTTAAAAGGCAGTTCTCATACACTCTTATAGACAGGAGTAGCCAGTTTGGGGATTATTTGTTTTCTTCAAGTCACTCATTCGAAATTTTTTTGTTTATTTTTCTTAATCAAAACTCTTTCTACTACTGAAGTTCAGAGTTAACTTTGGCACAATGGCCATTTAGGATAGTATCATTTAGAGGACATAATTTTTGTAAGAATTATAGAGCAGCAGAAACTTTGAACCAAGTTTGGAAAAGAAAAACTGATGGGAAGGGTTCTTATTCAGTAAAGGAAAAGCTGAAAGTCGACTGTATGGTTTTTTCTGCACATTATATTTTATTAAATTAACTCATGTAAATTAGCAAAGATGCTTTCTCCTAACTCTGTTTATGTGCTTCTTGAAGAAAAGTTCCTCTTGCTTCAAGTCAGAATAAAACCCATATTTCTATTCACATTTTTGTGTGTTGGCTAGTTGCTCTGTCCTTTGCTGCTGTATGTGCTGTAAAAATAAAGTGAGATACTCAGGTGTTATTTCCTTTTGTCCAGGCATGAACTTGCTTGAAAGTGCTCAATATTTCAGTATTCTCTGTAACAGGCCTGCAAAATTTCTGTTTTTTAATAATAGATTTTCTTAATATGTTTGAATTCATACTTTTCTGCAGACCAGGTTTCCCACATGGGGAAGAGGACTGGAAATGGACTATTATTCCCCCTGGGTTACATCAGGCAGTGCTGTGCATTTCCTGTGTGATCTGTTCGAGTTGCAGAGGTGTGCAATAATGCCTGTCTGTCTTAATAGTTCCCCTCTAACATTTAAATACATTCTTATGATTATTTAGTACAGATTTTAAACATCCTAGGAGGTATCAGGGTCCAGGCACAATGATGTGTCCTGCACTCTTGCAGAGCATTGGAGCTCCTGTATCAGGATCCATGCCACTGTAGGTTGGACGTAGTTGTCTGGAGCAGCAGGAATTCTGTACGTTTAAAACTTCCCTTAGCAGGGTGTGCTGATGCACACATTGACTTATATTCTATTTCCACACCATGATGTGATCTCTTTTTTGTTTTCTTGTATAATTAACTTGGGGTTTTTTATTGTTTCTGCTGCTATGTTTTGCTTTAGGCTGATTTTTCAGTCTGTTGCATCTTCAAATCCGTGCGTTAACATTTGACCACTTTTGGATAGTCAAGTAAGATGGATTAATGTATTAAACATTAAGTGTATTAAACAAACAGATTTTGTTCTAAAAGATATTGTTTTGAAAGATACAGTTTTACAATGACTCTATACAGAATTTATGCCAGCTACAAAAAAAAATAAAATACGATATATAGTCCCTAACTGGGTATTCTGCAAAGTTAGTGTTTTATTCATCTAACTATGCCTAAGAATTTAAAAGCTGGAAAAGCTGGCATTAAACTTAAAGGGCAATGGAAAGTTAGTAGCCTAAACATTTGTTTTGATTCATATGGAGGGAAAGAATTTGGACCAGATGCTTGAAAGAGCTCAGAACCCAGAAGCCCCCATTGTTCTTCATTTAGGTGCCTAAATGGTAACAGTTGGGTGTGCAGATTTCTTGAAAGCTGATCCTTTTGTGTTGAGGCAGCTTTTAGGTTTTAGCCTATCTCTTCTTGGCTATGGAACTTAACTGTAAACATTATATTCCAGAATTGTTCCACATCTATATCCTTTAAGCATTTGCTTATTGTTAGGAGGTCTATTGTGAATATTGCAAGGCTGCAACCCCTTCAGCATGTTCTGAATTTTAAAAATACATGTCCCTCATGTTGCTTTCATCCTGGAGACATTCATTCTCTGCATCTAATGCTTTGGTAACAGTTTTGCAAGGAGTTCAAGCAGAGTGTGGACTCTTAAAATCCTGTAAATTCATATGCTTTTGTTTGCTTTAGACTGGCTATCCTGTAAAATACAAAATATTTTAGAAGAAGCAGGGCTTTGCCCTTTCTTCCATGATGTGAGCTTCCAGTCCTAGGAAACTTTTCATCTGAGCCTAGTGTGTAGATGGTTGTATATCAGTGTGCTTATACTTTAGGGTTGATAAGATATAGAGGATCATGAAATACATAATAGCAGGATTGGGTTAAATCAAGATCAAGTAAAATATCTTCTTATAGTTAAGAAAACAATAATAAAGATTAGCTCTTATTTTCACCTAAGTTCTGTGTGAACACATGCGTGCACATGCACACACACACTCACATACAATACAAGTACCATTTGAAATTTTTCTGTGCTGCAGGGTGTTTAAGATGTTCTCTACAATTCAAAAGCACCTTTGGGCTTCATTCTTATAAATGTTAAAAATTTAGAAAGAATTACTAAAAGGGTGAGGCTAGTAGTAGGCTTAAAAGATGAAGACTCAATTTTAATAAAAGCAGCCCTTGTAATACCCTGCAACCCCAAAGCAGAGGAGATAGGTTCCTTTGAACTAAGACAGTGTCAGGAAATCAAGGAGAAGTTTAGTTTCCAAAAATTTAGCATTATGATTTTGCCAGGCAAACTGCCTCTGCAGAGAAGCAAGTACAGTACTTTGGGCAAATCTCCATGACTCTGCTCCCTACAGGAATCCCTGTGTAGATCTTCTAGTTTCATTTCCTTCAATAATCTTGACACAGTGCTGTAGTTACTCCATACTTCAGGTCTTCAGTCTATATAGAGGACAAAACCAGCTTACATTTCCTTATGTATAAACAGAAATAAAACATTCAGGATGTCAAACTAGACTGGGAAATAGGAGGACTCAAAATGCAATGACAATGCCAGTTAGTAAAAGCTGAGTAATTTACCTATCAAGATATTTTTGAGAAGGTATGTGTCTCCAAAGAATAAATAACACTTTATTTTACTATCTTAAATAGAGGCATTTTTAACATTTTGATGAATTTTTGAGCCAATTATTGGCAGATGTGCTTTAGTGAACCATATGTCTTGAGGTGATGTACAGATATATTTCTCTGCCTCAACAAATATTCCAGCTTCTTTCCAAATGATATGTTTGTTTGGCTGATGCACGACCTCAGCCAGCTATTTTTCTGAAATTGAATCCAGATCAAGTGGAATGCCCTGCTGGTTGTATCTCAGTGCTTGCTTTGACCAGTGTTCTTCACCCTAACAGAGAACCAGCAGTTGTCTGGGTATTTGGGAGTTTTGAAACAAGCTCCTGTATGTTATTCATAAATCTGTTTTACCTTCTTTGACAGATGCAATTATCACAACCAGTTATCATTTGAAGACTATAGCAACATAAGTCTGGTAGTATCTTTCTCTACAATATTTTATTTTTTTTTCACATTGAAATTATGCAATCCTTGGCATAATCCTTCATGCATTGCAAACCTACCAACTGCTGAAACTCCTTTCCCTCTTGTATGTGTTTGATCAACTATATTGTACAACTTAATATTGAGTCTCAATAACTTCCATATCAAGTTTCATATTTAATTGCTCCAATGTAAATTTCTCACCTAATAGGAGCTATTATGAATTGCCAAATTGTAAATTGTCTCTCCAGAAATAAGAAATTCTCTTCTATCTTGAGATGTAATAGGAAGAAGTTGGGCACCCATTTTTTTCCTGCCTGTCACTGTCTGACTCGTTGCCAGGAGATATTCAACAGTCTGGTTCCTTTTGCTGCATTGTCAAGCCTAAATGTAGGCCATCAACATACCTGGATATGTTTCACTACAGTGGTTATTACATTTCTGTACAGAGCTCTCGGAAATTGTGTGAAAGGTGTAATATAAATGTACGGATTAGAGTGGAGTGGATTAAATAGGACTGGACTCCTGGAATGCACATCACCCCTTACTATGAGTTCTCACAGTGTGGTTAGAGCCAGCCTGTGCTTCATGAAATTTTTTTTGTGATGTCCATTTAACCAATAAATCTGTCATCACTGACTGGTCTCCATTTCCTCTGAAATAAACAAATCACTATAAGGTTCTTTGAAGCAGCAGACTGCCAGGAAACACAAGAGTCACTTTTGCTTCATCCACGGAGATAAAGTAGTTAGAAAGTGGAAATGAGCTGCAACTGAAGGAGCCTCAGCGTTCTCACACCTGCTAGAAAGTACAGTAGATTTCCACAGAGCAGGAATTCAAACAAACCTCAGATCACTGTGTTCAGTGAAAGTAAGCCTGCCTAGCCAAGAAATGAATTGCAGGCCCTTGGAAACTACTTAAAGCAAGCCAGTTTCACAGGGACAGAGGAAATTTGAAAGAGTCCAGGAAACTCTTCTAGGCTTGTGATATCCATTGCATTAGCTGTTGTTCTCCTGGCCCGTATTTCTGACTTCCACACTTCTCAGGCTCCATTTTTCTACTAGATGGTCCTCTGCTTGCTGCACTTCGTGTTTCATTCCACAGGTCACTCCTCTGGGCCTTGACTGCCTTCAGTGCCAAGTATGCTCATGTGTAAGTTTGCATCTGCTTTTTCTTTACTCTTGAGCTGGAATTTATTTCATTGCAGTCTGTGTTCCCAACAACCTATGGCTTAAGTGTTATCTTTAACCTCTTTTCAATGTGAAAAATTAGTCTTGGAAAGCTAGTAAAGTCTTTAAATTGATCCAGTTGTTAGCTGGTGGTCTATTTCTGCTAAAAAAGGTTGTGGAAATTAGGTTCTGATAGACAAGTATGTTCATTGTGAAGGGAAAAAAAGTATTGATTTTTGCTTCTGTAACTCATTTTTAGGTAAACTTAACTTGCACAGTTTACTTTTCTATAAAATTGAAGAAAAAAGCTGTTGTTAAATGTTTGCAGTTACTTTCAGCAAAGTAGCTTAAAGCTTTCTTGCCAATAAAAAACTGACTCTTGTGCAAATGTCTGTGACTATAAAAAATACAAGAAACTTCTAATTGAAGGTGAAATCATGGAAGGAAAAATCACTAATAGAAGAAAGCCAACATTTTCAGGAAAATCTAATGAATCTTTGTTAGGAGTGGACCCCTGGCATAAGCAGAAGCTGAGAATTTTTAAATGGGACAGTTTTACAATGTAGTTTATAAATAGCATTGAAAAACCTTTCACATTTCTTTATCCATTCCATTTTTCTAAGTAATTTAAATCTTGTTAAGAGTTTTGACATCAGTATTTCCTATGATTTTTTTTCTTTGTTGGAATACTGTTATTGTTGGAAAGCAGTGTTACTATGTGCTCAGTAAAAGTACTATCTTGGATTTGGATTCACAGCCAGTATTTTGTATTTTGCTGTTAGTCCCATAAATAAAATATTAAATTTGCTCTTATACTAACAAATCCTTTTAAACTAATTATTTTCCTTTTAAACTACTTATTTTTCCACTCTACTTTTTATTGCTGGCAAACTTAATACCTCACATTTTGAACTCACAGTACAGTAGAAAATATTATTGTAATTACTTCAAGTGTAACCACAGGCTTCAGTTCTACATTGTCCAAAGCTTTTTCTAACCCTTGTGTTCAGATTGTCTTCTGATGTTCTTAGTTTATAGTGATTTTTATAAGTTAATATGGCCTTTAAAAAAAAAGTTACAAAAAAGTGACTTAAGGGGCCATTCCAGAATCAGTCCCTTTCCTGCCATGGACCAAGTGTTTGCAAGGTCTCAGTACAGTGCTGAAGTGCCTCTATTTTCCTTAGTGGTAATATACTGAAGTATTGGAAGGAATTGAAGATAAAATGCTGTGTGGAACCAGTGAGATGTGTAGTACCACACCTGACCCAGGATCTTACCCCATCACAAAACCTCATGTGATAATGGGATGGGGCTTCCCTTCTTCTTTTCTTTCTTTTTGTCTGTATTAATAATGGATTGCATTACTGATGGGGAGATAAAAACCAGACCCATAGTAAAATGGTGTAAACTTACACCAAAAGGAGTATGGCACTTGCTGTAGTGGGAGATACTAAATCTAATTTTGGAAAAAAACTGGGGCTCCAATTGATCGTATATATTTTCTAGCTCATTTTTAATCCTGTGGGTATTTTTGTCAGTAACAGAACAAAAGCAAGGAAAAGAAAGGCATGTATATGTCTGCCATTTGCATGACAGTTCAATTCCTTCAAAATATACTACTTGTTTTAAAAAATGGAATTGCTTTCCAAGTTGCAATTGCCAAAATATTCTGAAATGAATCCATGTGCAAACTGAAAATGTGCTTACAGATGATTTTTCCGAAGTGATTTTGGTAACCCCCATGATATAAAATGAACTCAGGTATAGCTAAAGGAGATATAAATAAAATTGCATAAGGATTCTTTGATTATGTCCTTAGATGATTTATTTGTATTACTGCTAAAGCACTTTGTTACAGGATGAAAGAAAATTTGAAGGCCACTAAACAGTTAGCTCTATGTTACAGGCACTTCAAGGAATACTAGTTATATGACAACTGTAAAGAATGTTTCTGCATTTTACTGAGCAAGGAAGGGATCATTTTTTCTATCGATTTGTTTAAAGTCTCTGAAATTGTAATGAATGCAGTGAAGAAGGAGATTTTTTCCAGATCAAAAATAGTTGGGATGAAGTAGCACTAAAATTGGATCTTCAAGCCATTTTAAGTAATACTGAGCTCATAAGTTTGAAACTTCTGTTTTTATTTTGATAGCTAGTTTTGTAACAGTTAAATGTTGTGAATTTCCTGTTTACTTTGTCTTCCAGAAAAAATTGACCTGAAAAAAACTATTGTGCAGACAGCATAAATCCAGTCAAAAAGACACATCCATTTAAGAGTTGGACCTTGTGGGTCCCTTCCACTTCAGACTATTCTGTTATTATTTTCTAAGAATTACTCAAGACACAGAACATAAGTTTGGAATGATTGAACGAGCTCCATGTAAACATCAAAAATGTTCAGGTGTTCAGAACAAAAACTGCAGTTGTTTTTTCAAGGCTGGTTCACGGTTTATATTTATGCTGGTTGAGTACCTTTAGAATGAGATGAACTGAAATAGTAAAGTTTTTAAAATGCTTTATGAGAACTGAAAGGTGTCATGTTCATGAATTGTATATAGTAATATGGCAAAAAAAGAATTAGCTTCTTCCTGTGTGTAACACATAGACTTTTTTTTTTGTGCTGTGTATATGTGCATAATTTACTAAATCAGAGTTAAGAGAGCTTATGGTCTGCTGCTATAAACTATGAATTCTGAAGCCTCACTTTTATGGGAATGGAGATTCAGTGTTGGCAGGAAAAAAGACCTGGCTCTGCATTTATGAACCTCTCACACTCCTAAGTTTTAGAATTGTTTCAGTAGAACACAGTTGTCTTGGAAAAGTCTTATCTTGGAGAGAAAAAGCTGCCAGGTTGCTTATTCTATTTCTGCTGGGGTCTTTAAACAGCTGGAGTGAGACCTTGAGGCAGACTCCTTACTTCAAAGGGGAGCTGGTGTGCAGAGCAGGAAAGGAAAGTGGTCATGTGAATCTTCACGCTAAGCAGACTACTTGAGTGTTTATGGAGCAACTCAAATTTTTTTTGAGGATGCGTGACTTAATACCTGCATATGCATTACATCAGTTAGCAAATTCTGCTCATTGGTGCCTGCTTTGTTTCGGGCAGGACAAGGCATAATCTTCATCATCTGGAGAGAGAGTTAGGCACGGTGAGCATCAATCCGAGCAAATGCACAGGGGCTAGACAGTGACAAGGGCATCTGCCTGCACGTCCTAGCATCAGGAGGAGGGGGAGTGAGGCAGAAGGCATCCAGAGAGAAGGATGTGTTTCAGACAAGTACTGTGGTCCTGTCTAGAGTCAGCTGTGCCTTGTCCAAGTGATGGCTTGCACTGGATAGAACGTTGCCATTTCCTACATTTCTCTTAATATCGATTTAGAGCAAACGAGGAGCTGAACATAACTTTTGACATTTCAACATTATTGCCTTACTGCTTCTTAACTGCTTTTTTAGAAATATTGAATAGAAATATTGAATACTGAATGAGAAAGGAATGGTACAGATAGTCCAGGACATTGTACTCATAATGATTCACAAGGTTCTGTATCTGAGAGAAAATTCTGTAATTACCAGTAAAAATGGGATAGGTACATTTTATGAATAATAGCAGCAGAAGATCTAGAGAAATTACTAAAATGGAACAGCATTTTGTTTCATCAAAAGTAATTTTCCTTAGAAAAATGGGTACAAAAGGCAATGTACTTTTCTGAGCACTTTCTACTACTTTCCTTTCTTACACACTGGGAGTTGTGGAACAACTTATTGTTCATAGCCTACATTTGTGCTCCGTGGGATTGTGACTTGTAAACAGGTTTTCAGAAATGGATTTGAGGTAATGAATCTCGTACACTATGTGTGTTCTTTTGTCAAGTTTAAAAATTATTTTGATTGTCTTAAACATCTCCTGTGTGCAAAGGGAATTTCAAAATAGCTGTCTTCTCAATATACTTAGGAAGATGAAAATTTAAAACTTGATCAGTGATCTTACTCCTTGGCAACTTGACATATGAATTGCCTAAAAATAAATGTATTATTTTCCTAGTTATCTTACTGACAAAAGGTTATCTTGCATTTGCAATGACACCTGTATAATTTCAGAAATTTCTGCCACCCTGGAACCATCTTTGGATAATTGTAATTTGTGCTTCCTAAATATATTTCTGGTATATTAAGTCAGATTTCAGGCTATAATGATCTCTTCATCTGTTTAAATTCTTAGAGTTCATGAAAGGAATAGATCATACTGACATTGCATAGTAGCAATTTGTCATGTAGAAGATACTCTGATTATACCTAAAAAAACTGGTGCTTTCAGCTGTTAAATTACTGTGTAGCTCAGCAGATCTGGGTGATCTGATCAGCAGATCTATTGGCAGAGCTCTCACAAAAGGTTTGCACACCTTCTTGGAGATGTCTAAAAAGGTTTGCTTTGGACTATGTATTGTATTCATGTTGATTTCACCCTCTTTTATTCTTGATTTAGACCCTAGCATGTTTCCTTTCCTTAGGCTTTTGCTGAACCTAAATCTGAGGATCCTGCATATTTTGACCTTTTCCTATGATTCTTTAATTTCCCTCAACTTTTGAGAAAAATACACTCTATGCTTTATAAGTCATAAGCATAATGTAGGAAATTTCAGAATCAGACTACTTAAGAAAACCATGTTGACTTGCAGAAACAGACCGTGCTGCTGTTGCTTCTGTAGTTGTGCCTCAGTGGGATGGGACATGAACATCATTTTACACCCTGTTGATACATCTTGACTACATCACGCACAATCTGAATCCTCTTTGCCCTTTTTTCCCCCGAACTATTATTTAAAATGTGAATTTTGTCCAATGGTATTTGGACAAAATGTTAAACAGTCTGTAATTATAAAAAATTGGTCAGTATTGCCACACCTTTCTTGAACAAGGATCAAAGTCCTTTCCAAGATGGGAGCTGTTGTTGATGAATTGTGAGACTAAGTTGAAGGAGGCTGTGAGGTTTTTCCATCTCTCCCTAAAACCTTCTCTGGTACAATGCCCAGGAGGATAACAGCTAGGATACACTGATGAACGTTTTCATGTGTTTGTTACCACCATGAGGAAGTGGGGTGCAGCATAGGATAAATGCACTGTCAGCTCTTGGGAGCATGGCCTTTCCTTAGCGTGCAGTGTCCAGTACAATGAGGAAGCCCTTTAAGCACCACTGCTGCACTAATGCAAAAAAATAATATATTTGGAACTTTCTTTGTCTCATGCATGGGCATACATGTCTTTATTCAAAAATAGAGCTTCTGGGTTCTTTCTACAGTTTTTGAAACAAAAAATGTCTTCCTATCTAGGGAACTAGCATTTCTATCTTCACTCTTTGATTGACTTGCTGTCTTTTCCATGTCATAGTATAAGAAAAATATTTATTAATTTACTTCCCTTTAGGTCTTGGTAGGGTTATGCATAAGGGTCCTGATAATGCCTTTCTCTAAGAATTAATGATGAATACTTTCAAGTAGTAACAGACTGTCTGAAATGAGCTCCCATTACCTGTAGTGTGGGTCTATTTGGTACTTTGCGAGGGGCAGGTTCCATTTACAAACAGGACCCCATCCACACAAATAATCACATTCGGCCTGCATGATAAATTATGGGTGAATTAATGTCCTGAAGGATATTTAATTTGAGCTTCTTAGCTGGTCATTATTGGTGCAATCCAAGAAGGAATGACTGGTGGTTTTTTGATGTTCTCAGCCTTGTCTACATAGATGTCTTCTCATTTTGTCCTTGAAACTGAAGATTAGCTTGCATGGCAGTTGACTCAAGAAAACTTTTATTATGTCAAGGCTTTACTGGGCTGACATCATGAAAATGAGTGAAGAAAGAGAGAAGTTGATACTGAATTTTTTAAAAAGGACTAGATCAGTTTTAAAGAGGTGAACTAGGAATGGAGGCCATCATTGAAAAACAGGTTCATTTTTGAGCAACATCAAATAAGTAAGCAGTCTGAACTCCAAAGCAGAGTAACTCAAAAATTAGAGAAAATCACTTTAAAGTAGAACTACAGTTCTAGAATCAATGAACATAGTTTTTCTGGTGGGTTAGTTGACACAAAATTACACATAATACAAAAATAATTTTTTTTTGTTTGTCTATATTTCAAGGCATGAGAAGACACAGATTTCCTGCTTTCAAAAAGAAAGTGAAAATATATGAGAGTAGGAAGTCACCAAATTGTGTTTAGAAAAAGCTTAATGTTCAGCTAAATGCACAGATGCATAAACTAAACACTTTTTATGCTTATACCACTGTTTATATAGTAATGAGGATTTTCCATCAGTTTTCATCAGTTAAACAGTAGCTGCCTTTTTGCTGTTTAATGGAAACAAGGCAGTCTTGCATAAAAACATCAGATGTATCAGCATGTTATGGTATTTGATTTTTCATATGAGTTCAGCATAGTTATAACCATAACAGACCAACATTTTAGCTTCCTTTCCTTTTGATTTTTGACTCAGATTTGTGAACTGAACTGGATCCAATTTTGCTTAAGGAGAAGGCTGGATTTTTGGATGATGGAGAAAGTCAATATCCACTTTTTCTTTCTGTTTTGAAAGACGGAGAATTCTTGTTTATGACTATGAACATCTGCCAAATGCTCTAACACCAGCAAAAATTAACTATTTACTCAAACCAATGTTTATATCTGTGAGAGTAGACATTGCTCCATGTTTTCAGTGCCCTAGAGGCCTATAAATACCCTGGAAAACATCACAACAATGTGAAACAACCAGTGCAGTTATTCAACAAAAAACATTTTTGTGGCATGTTCAGTTCAGCCTCTATGATAACTAAGCCTTAGTGACATTTGTTCTACTGACTGGAGTCACTGGGGAATGCAGAAAGGAAGGGAGATGCAAGTCATGCTAGTTGAACCCTTTAAACAGCCAAACAGCAAGCACATGAATCCTGAATGTGCCGTGCTGCTGAGGAGCTCTAAGCAGAACAGTGGGTAAGAGAGGGAATGAAGTTCAACACTTCACAGCTGCCTTTTGACACTTTGTCACGCAACAGACAGTTGAGATCAGATGGTTCAGGTTTTGTTTGGCATCAATAGAAACTCTCAGCCAGCACATTGCAGGGGTGGTTATGAGAAGCAAACGGTCCCTTGTCCCTAGGTGTCCCCTTCGCCTCCAGACCCTGAGCAGCAAAAGCAAGAGGCCCGCATTCAGGGTGGTTGTCAATGCCTAAAAAAAGATTGGAAATGGTCTTTCAAAGATGTGCAATTTTAAAATAAGATACCCTAGATAAAAATAGAGTAATATATAATAATTTTATTCAGTTGGGTGGAATTTCCTTGACTGAGTAGTTTAAAAGCAGATGAAATAAAGTTTTATGTTGAAAGGAGTAACACCCCAGGGCTTGTGCCTAACTGCTATAACTCTTTTTTTTCCCCTAAACCTTCAGACCTTTATTCTACTTCTATAGATGCCTCTTGAATTTGAAAGCTGCTACATACTCTTTTTCAAAGCTGCCAGAGCAGAGCTCAGGAGGTATTTTTTGAAGTTTAGAGGCAGATTTATCTATCACCCCTCCTCACCCTGTTAGCACAGGGAAATGCAGAATGCATTACTGTTGCATGAAGCCCAGCCCTGGAGTTGGTGGTTACCAGCAACCAGGAATCCCATACTGGGATTTCATTGCTACTTTGAGCCTCTTCTTTTTAATGTGTACTCCCACATCCTTCAAGTAGGTATGCTAATACATTTATTGACATTTTTTCCCCTGTTTCTGGGATCTGATAATCTCAAGTATTGTGTCTACTCTTACTGCAGAGATCCAACCCTGGCTGGGGTTGGAAGAGAAGCAAAGAAATGTAGCACCAATTTTAATTTCCTAGAAAGATGAAGTTCAATAGTTATCAAAGTCAAAAAGTGGGACAATGTGTTACTGGAGCTGCCAATTGTTACTGGAGGTGACAACTGATCACATTAAAGAATGTGGGTACTGATTTGAAATGTTTTAATTGTACAATTAAATAACCTCTTAATTTGTTTTTGGTGTTATAACTTCTAGGATGAAGAAAAAACATTATACCTATCCAACTTTTATGTTCAATATTTATGAATGTTTCTAAATTTTCTTATCCCAGTAGAGGTAGGTATTTAAAATGAGCTTTTTTAAGAAGAGTAAAACATATACTGTACAGGATTGTAGAAAATAGATAGGATTTACTAGGCTTTGACATGCACAGTCAGAATATTTCATTAGCACAATACTTTACCAAGAAGGCCTTTATTTTCCAACTTGTAGGCAGCAAGCTGTGGGAAGTGAGTGATGGAAGAGACAGGCCCTATTATTTAACATTTTTTTGCCAAATGGTCTCCCTGATTGGAGAAAACAAAAGTTTTAGAAGTTTTTACTTTTGTGTGAGTTTAGTGATCACAAAAAGACTTTGCATTACTGACAAGGAGATGTAAAGCTGGAGAAAATTATTACTTTTTAATTTGACTAAAATACTGAGGACATGGGGTTTAATTATTGGGTGCTTTTGGGTTGTGGGGTTTTTTTTCTTTTTTATTTTAGCATATTTTTCAATGGGCTCACCTGAGACCAGAACTTTACATACACACTGACGTGTTTGCACAATCAGTCTCCTGTTACTGTATTTTCTAAATAAAGAATTAAGACTTTGTAGGGAATATTAACTAATTTGGAAGTAGCAGTCCATTTTAAAAGTTAAAAGAAGGTTTATAATTTTAATTTACTGTAACTATAGTCTCACTAGATAATATAAAAAGGAGCAGTACAAGTACAGCATTAAAATTCTGCCATTTCAAAAGCTGTACTTGAACCCATACTTGAAGTAACTTCCTCTTTTGCATATATAGTATTCTCTTGTACACTAATCTTAAAATACAGGAAGGCCTTCAGAAATTATACTACATCTTTTTGCCCACATGGAAGTTGAAGGATTTTTTTAGTTGTACTCTGCCAGAGCTTCCATTTATGAATCACAGGCTTTAACTATGTAAGTTGATTCTTAACAATCAAGAAAAATTAGCCATCAAAAAGACCTCCCAGACTGTAAAATATTTAGTAAAATATATCTAGAAGAAAATTTAAACCTGAATTATTAGCTAGATTTTTTTTTTAATAGATTTATTTCCTTCACCCAAAATTCTATCTAGAGAAGTATTTTGGGTTTTCAGTTTAATTATTGTGAGCATTTTTCAATTCTTAGCTATAACTAACCTGTACTCTAGGTTGAAAATGAAATTGTGTTAGCATCAAACATGACAAATTCTTTGGGTGCTTTTAATGGATTCTGCCATTTACGATAATCATTCGAGAAAACAAAAAAAAAAGGAAAATGTGGCATGGTGCTAAATAGGGGAACTTTTAAGGTAAGTCAAAACCAGCTGATATTCAGAACTTCCAAAGCAGTCATTAGTAATAGTTTTAAGTGAAAAACGAACCTTTCATGGTTGGCCTGAAAGCCAATGGTATAAATAGGTAAAACATCTGAAAAATTTTATTTTACAATGCTTTTTATTTTGGCTTTCCCTGAAAGACAGGTAATTCCATTTAATTGTATGTGGGAAAATACTTTTCACTGTTTTTCCAGTTTTATAGTTAGTGTTATACCTCAGCACAGTACTGTAAAGTAAACAGTGAATGAAATAATAGAAGATACCCGGAAAATCCACCCTATTGGGTATGAGGGAGTGTGTGTGTGTGTGTGTCTGTGTGTGTCTGTGTGTGTCTGTGTGTGTGTTTTCTGTTTTGAAAAAAGTCTGGATATCTGCTCAGGTAGGTTATGAGCACAGCTGGGCCTGTTGGTTTCATTTTAATGCTTTCTGAGGGATAATAAGATTTACAAAACATGTCACTAAAACATATGCAGGCAAATACATTTGCACAGAAATCTATATTTCTTAGAGGCCCAGACAGAGATTACATTTGTGCCTCATGCTGAAAGCTGTAATGCCACACTAGCTGAGCCATGTCCACTAGGGACAGCCACTAAGGCAGAGGATGACCACATGGAATTGTGTGTGGGGGTTGTGACACTCATCAAGCCTGGGAAATGGAAGGTGATTTGTGATCCTGCAGCTCTGCAAGGTGCTACACACACTTTAGAGGCCAGTTATGGGTGTTTGAAAAGGACAGGTTTTAGAAAGAGTAAAAACATTTCAAGCAGACTGAATTAAAAAAAAAAAAAGAGAAAGGGCACACTAACATAGGATTAAACAGAAGTATTGGATGTTAGATTTGCTCCAGACACTGCTTTTTTTCTGTCATTTGCTCAACATATATAAAATTTTCACTACATCACTAAGGGGTCCCAAATAAATCTGTTTCATGATGAATGGAAAAAAAATTAGCTAGTGTAACACACGTGGAAGAATTACATTAAAAATACCACTGTGAAATGGCTTCCTGTTTCCTGTAGCAGCAAAATAATTCTTAGAAAGAGTTAAAGTGGAATTGTTGGTACCCATTAATATTTTCCTTTGAGTAACTGTATCCTGAATCTTTGAAAGAAGAGTGAGTTAGGCAATATGGAGCCCTCAAGAAACAGTATTAAACTGCTGTAAAGTGTTTCAACTTTTATTGCTAAGTATGAAAAACTAAAATCCTATATTCTTTGGCTTATATGCAAAGTATGTATTGCTTTGTTCAGACAGGAGGTTATGCAATTGCAATAAACTTTTTTTAAAAAGCAAACTTAGAAGTCAGCATAATTTTGACTGCAAGATCTGCCTGTATATTTTGAAAAAATATATATGAAGGAGCCTAAGGAAATGCTCTTCTTTATGAAAAATCATTTCAACTCAAGATTTCAAATGATGCTTTGGAAGAAAGAGGTCTAGGCTATACACTTGGTGAAGTCTGTAATCAAATTACACCTTGATTTCTGCAAACTATGGATAATGTGAATAATGTGTAAAAAAAAATGAAACCTATTTGCTTATAGGTAAAACAGAATTGCTTATTAGAAGTATATTTGGAATTTCACAATGCAGATTTAGTATAGTGGTAGCAGAAAATGAAGTAATTGACAGCTTTCCATAAAGTAACTATGTAACCACATTAAAAATGTTTTACTCACTGATTCAAAGAATAGTATCCACAAGGTCTGCACTTTCCAAGCAACAGAATTATTATCAAGTGCTGGCTGCCATTTGGGAAGCAAACATGGCTAGTTTTGCATTGGAATGTACTGCTGCTTAAATATAAAGGACTTTTAATGCCAATGTGAAAGCACATAAAACTAATGGCCATTTATATAAAGAAGTTACTATATGAAAAAAGGTTTGTAAAATGCATCACTTGACATATGTTCCCATCCCACTGTGATTTGGATTCTAGTACACCAACAGTGGCAGTCTGGCTTTTCAGAGAAAAAAGTAATATTTCTGTTTTCATGATGTTTAAATTCTAGGTAGCACATGCAGAAAGCATACTAGTATATTTTGGTATATTACTGGTGACTTTCTTAGCAGCAAATCACTGCAACATTTTTTTTATTCCTTACCCACATCTCAATTTTTGCTGGCAATATCTTAAGCTAGATGTACAGCATTTTATGTCATAGAAAGTGGAGCAACCTCAACCTAATTTTGCCTAAAGAGGCAAATCTACATGTACCTGAGAGAAAGCATTTTTTCAAACAGTTTAATGGTCAAAGGATTAAATGATCCATAATCCATTTTTTACCACTTAAGTATTTAAGTATTTTTCCTTTAAAAAGATTTTATTTTTTTTTTAGATGTGAGTTATATATGGCTTTCTGTTTTACCTGAGTCCCATGACACTGCTTAGTATTTTTGGCAGGACAAGGGTCTCTGATTTGCAAAGCTAAATCAAAAACTACAACCTATGATTTTAGAGTGATAAGACTTATTGAGAGGGTATTATCTAAGTAAATTCTGTGTGTCTTACACTCATTTCCCTTCTCAAGCAACCACTTCCCTACAGTTTGTAGTGCTTTGCATCTTTCAAATACCATCATGGCAAAGATCTATTTTCCCAAGTATCATTTTTATAAAATAATGTAGTGCCAAAAGGAATCTTTTAATGCCTCCTTGGAGTTCTGATACAGCCCCTCTCCAGGGAAGAATTTTCATCAAAATGATGAGAACGATGATGACTGAGGTATGCACAGCGTTTGGCCTGGGTTTGGTTGTTCTTCACTTTTATTCTCTTCCTCTTGGTTGGAAAGAGAAGTTATATAAACTTATATCTCAACTAGATGCTTTCTTCACTTCTTGATCTTTGTTCTAAGAAGCTCCTGTACAGAAAAATCTGTTGGTTTAATTTTATAGGTTAGCTTTTACTCTGGAAGATTCACTCCTAATTATTGGGGAGATGGTCCTGACATCATTTAATGAAGCTTCTCTGCATGAAAGCAAGTTATAAAACTCATTTGGTAAAAAGGCAAAAAACCCAGCATGTGTTATTTGTTGCTGCATGTAGGAGATGTATCTGCAGAATGTACTTGCAAATGGGAATTGTCAATCCCAGTGGATAAAATGTCATATTAAAATGCAGTCTGAGAAGTTATTTTCAGGGAAAGCTTGTGTCTCCTTTCCTATGATAAACTGTGATTATACACAGACTTTGGACAGAGATTAGTGAAGATCTACTCACTAGATCACTACTATTCTCACTCATATGAGAGAATACATATGTTGTCCTCCCTCTCTGCACAGTTTGAAGAAGCAGTGACCTGTACATGCTATGTAGTTAGAAGGTAAAAGGATATCTTTTCAAGCAGAGGTGTCTTCCAGAACCTGCAGCATTAGCTGCTACAGTGTTATGAATCAATGTTTCCGATACTGCAGTATAATTCCTAGACTTTTACTTTCAGAAGGCAATAATAACAAAATGTTGGCGGCAGCAGCCAGTAGGTAATGGTTTAGGACAGTATATAGTGTGTTTCAGAATACCCACAGGTTTTGCTGTGCCAGGTCAGTGTTTTTTTTGGGTGCGGATATGAGGCTGTTTTAAATTGTTAATTGTCACAGACTGTTAGAAAGCATTAACTCAATAAGCAAACAAAAGTTTGCTTTCATTAGACTGAAAAGAAGGATTCATGTAGTTTTGACACCGTACTTGTGCTACTGTGCAGTTTTGCCCACTTGCACATGCAGAGTTGTGAATTATGGAAATGATGATGTTGTCTGTTCCAATATTTAGTGAATTGCAGCTCCAGAAATACTTTTAATGACATTCTCAAAAGAGGCACTCAGACTGAAGATTTCAGTGATTTGGAAGTACACTTTTTCACTAGGCAAAGTCTTTTAAGAACATTATTTAAATGACTGTGAAGAGAAGGAAAATTATGAAACAAAAATAGATTAATAAAGCCTGCAACATTTGGTGCAAATAACAGAAGGTGCATCAAAGTAACCATAGATACGTGGACTTATTTTTTCTTTTGTACAAAGATTTTACACAAAAACAGGGAGTAAGGGTTTAACTTATGAACCTGCAAAGTAAAGAGCAGTGTTTTGGATACGGGGTAAATTTTCATATTAATTCTAAGCAACTTTGAATTGAAAATTTAGAAAATAAAAGTAATACAAAAACTTCATAATATTCTGTATCAAATGTCAAAAATGTCTGAAGGCAACTGTTTCTGGGTAAATCTTGCTCTCACACGTAGTTTCTGGCAAAAAAATAGGAACCATATGGAGACCTTTGCACCATCTCTTTGCTACTTTTTCCTTAGTTCATATTGTTCATATCTCAAAAGAAAAAAGAAAAGTAAGCAAGCATTTTGAATTGAATCACATATCATTATTGTGTTTTTTGATTTCTAGAAGGTTTTGTTACATACCAGTTATTTAAACAAATGTCAAAGATTTATGTTTGAAAAAAATATTGTTTCATAAAACATTAAAATAGTCAGAAGTAGCAAGATTTTTGCTTTTAATACTAGCTTCATTTCAAAGTAGATGCCTATGTTGTAGTTGTTTTATTGATCATCATTTATAGGAAGATACACAATTAAGGACATAATTTATCCAACTTCACTATAAATTAATAGTGAAATAAATTTAGAAATTGTTTGCTAGTGCTGGGGGCTTTTCATGGGTAAGTGTTGCAAACTGTTAGTGAAAGTTGAAAACCTGAATATTGAGCAATAAAGGTGAAATTCTTATGGCCTTTTTTTCAAAAATCATTACTAGTTATTGTCACTATTCACTCTCAGTGTGCATATCAGGATCTGAAAACCTTCTGTAACTACCAATAGAACACTAGCAATCTGATAAATTTTTGAAAATATTTGTCTGGGGATTTACATTCCTGGTATTAACTGAATGTTCATTTCTGTCTGAGAAATAAAGGTATGCCAGCTGTTGAACTAATCCAAGAAAAAAATAGGTGTTTCTTGCACATTTGACCTTTGATTCTGACCCTACCTGGTTGCTAGCAGATCTTTGTACCATAGATACCTCCTCCAGTCTCTTTCAATGTTCTGTGATCAGTCTTTCTTTTCCTTAGGCGGGTATCAGAAGTAAAAACATCAAAATTATCACTGTATAGGGATTTGATCCTGTGTTTGCTTGGCATGCTTCAGCTCTTGATGTAGAGAGAAGAAAATAGGAACTCTGATGGGATAATACAAATGTTGGGATTAAGAACAAACCATTCCTTAAAGTAAAGCAGAAGTAACTTTTGAGGGTGGGGAATAGTGTGATTGGGAATGATTTTTTTAAAAATAAATCTTGAGCTCTTATTAAACTTGGCAAAAATCTTAGTCTTCAAAGATTTGTGGAACAGCCATTTATGACTCTGAATGTCTTTCCAAACAGTACTTTCTTACATCAGTTACCAACAAGTATTTTTGTCTAACAGGAGATAATAAAGATGATGCCTGGAGTTTTTAAAAAGTGATAAAAACAGTTCTAAGAAAAGGCATGACCTGCATCCCTCAAAGCAGTGTTTAACTGCCTACATTACTTGACATCTAAAGAACAAAGGTTTCCAGAAGAGAGACTGATAAGGTACAAATACCTGCATGTAGGCTACATCTTCTGAAAGCGTGCCAGAATTGGTCTGGCAGAAGGCAGAAGACAGACAATATAGATTACTGTATTTTTCATCAAGTGGTTAGTACCATCTGTATGTATTTTATGTGTGCCTTTTGAGAGGCAAGTAGTCTAACTGAGTTCCCCCTAGGCTTTGTTCTCTGCCTCTACACCTACCACTTGGCATAAGATGTAGCCAGTAGAAGAAAACTAAGGTTCTTGGGACCTTTTTCTTGCCTTAGTTGCAACAGCTGCAAAACAGATGTAGGCTGACGTGAGTTCTGCCAAGAATCTCTTCCAAGTCTCCCACCCATTTTCCACCAAAGAGAAGCTAGTCAGGTGATATGAACAGAGTCCTGAAGGTCAGAAAGAGATGGGAGTTCCCAATCTTGGCTTTATAGAGACTGCTAAAAAAACAACAGCCGATTAGAAAACCTAGATTCTTTCTCCTTGGAAAAACAACCCCAAATTTTAAAACTAAAATTCCAAGCAGTACAACATCAATAGGACATAAAAGGCAGCCTGCACATGAACCACAGTGACACTGCAGCAAGCAGGATGACAGCAAGAGACTTATGATTACCTAACTAGTACCCATTTCAGTCTCTTTTTAAATATATTTTCAATATCTCAAATGCATTAAGCAAAATGCTATTGTCTTGCTGGCTGTATTTTTTTTGAAACAGATTTCCTGGGATTCCAGTTGCTCTGTTACATTACCTCAGTATTGAGAGCGAGTCAGCTCTCTGACCTGTCCCAGGTTTCTGTGTACCTCTCCAGTTTCTGCTTTCAGTAGTGTTTGAATATACCGTGTGGTTTTTACACTATTACAAATCCAATCAATAATATTCTCAAAAATAAATAAAACCCTGCAACTTTTCCACTGTGTCAGTCTGGTCGTGGAATCTTACTGCTAATAAAACTATGGCTGTCAGGCATTTAGAATCCAGCATTGAATTAAAGGTAGTATCCAGCAATGGAAGAAATGTCTAAGTAACCAATAGTCCAAGAATGCTTATATTTCCACGGGATCTGTAGGGGGTAACACTGATAGCAGTTCTGAATCCTGTCTGTTGGCAAAGATGATGGACGTAGGCTACTAATGCACTTATATTCCCCTTTCCTTATCCCAGTATTCCTCCCCTTCCCTTTTCAGTATCCCAAGAACCATTGGCTCTGAATGTTACAAAAAACCATTTGCTGCTGAACAGCAAAGCCGTTTTCCTCATGGAATCATCTGCTTGCCAAAATTGCTCATGTTACAAGTCTCAGTCACTTACAGAGATCAGTGTCTTCCTGGGAGACATTTGGATGGGTACTCCTTAAGTTTTTCCCTTCAAATATTCACAATAGAAGTAGCTACCAAGGTTTTATAGCCTTGATCCCTCTTTCTGTTGTGTATCCAGACTTATGTCTTAATTTCTAGTATTTAATTTTTGATAAGGTATCAGTGTCATATGTAGTTACATTACTTTTATTTAAGGACACAGCCTCTAGTCTGGGAAGCAGTGAGCCATGGATCTCTCTTACAGCAAGTACTGACATGGGAAGACTTCTTGGCTCATGGCCTCACACAGGCACAGCATGACCAGGACAGTTATAGGAGGACTTTAGAAATTATTTGTATAAAATTAATTTCTGCATCATGCAGCACATAATGACTATGCACACCCATCTGCTTTCAAGCCTGTATGAAACACATCTGGCAGTATAGGAATGGTTAGCCAAAATGGTAAAAATAATGATTTAGGTGTGTCTCTTCAGTGATTCAATGGAATGGGGATTTAGGGGTTTAAGTATTTAAATTCAGGTGATCTACTAGTATTTGGACCTTATAATGGGATAGCAGACAGAGAAATTTAAAGGAAAAAACCCAACGTGCATGTTCCTGAAACAGATAAACATGGAGAGAAGTTACAGTGACTCTACTTTGCCTATTAGTATAAAGGAAGAAATGTTAATTTCTAGGTGTAAAGTGATTTTGAAACATCAAGTTTTCTATGTCGAGTTTGGAAATAGACCTTGGCCCCACACTATTGTCAATGGGCCTGCCATCTAATGTCCTAAAATCTCTGCTGTACTTGTGGCTGAACAACTCCCAGATACACTCAACAACTTTGATGGACACTCTAAGTCATACAGCCAGTACTACATTTCACATTTGAAGCAAAGTTCTGTGTGTTATGTCAGCAAAAGCAGAGGTTTGGTGCTATGCAGCCATTAGCTTTAAAACATTTTAAATTATTGACTATAGCACTGAGTCAAGAATCAACAGTTCTCATTAAAAAAAACCAACTCAAAACCCCCCAAAGTTCCCTTCAAAGTAACAGAGTGACTGACAAAAAGTGAAAATATTCTTATACCTTTATAAAATGTAGATTTGAAACCAGACTCATTGGCCAGTTGGACAGGCTCAGGCATGCTGATGATTCATCTGACACAGAGTCCCAGGGAGGGATTTTTTTGTGAGCCAGTTCATTTGGATGTTGATGCACGTTTCTATTTAAATCAACAGCTGAAGTGTGAATTAATCTGTGACATTTTTAAGATGGTTCGTGAGGCCAGAATTTGACTAATGATACTTGTACTGATCTCCTGCTAATTTTGGATTTATAGGTGTTGTATCATACCCAAACTTACAAATGTCTGGTCTTTTTTTTTCTTCTTCTTCTTTCCTTTTTTTTTTTTTTTTTTTTGCTTTCCACTATCTTTTTTTTCCTTATGGTTTGTACATTCATTTATTTAAGCTGACTTCACTGACTGCAATAGAATGACTGTCACTGAGTTACTGAGTTCAGTAGTTTGGGTCAGGACCAAATATATCTGTTTCTGAGAGTAAAAGGAATTGTGAGGGTGATAATGAAACTTTCAGCAAAGCTCCTCTTATTGTGGCCAAAGTATCCCTTAGGTAATGAGCATCAGTGGTAGCAAATTTCCTATACTGATACCAGCTGTGCCAAAAAGCTCCTACCTGCACTATAGCGTGAGTAGGAGATCCCATGGGACATGGGACCAACTTCCTTTAGACGTGTGTTCAGTTTCCTGTGCTTTGTCTGTTGCTTTCCCTGGAAGTGTAACTGCACTAAACCTTAAAGTGTCTGCTGTAAAACAGCTTTGGCTTAAGGTATCAGTGAAATGATAGGGGAGAGAGATTCTTGAGGTATTACTCATTATACAGTAATCAAATGATACACATCCTGTACTGGTTGGATGCACTGAGAGTTGCCAGCAGTGGGAAGGAATTGAAGCTTTGCAGAAATTCTTCAGAGAATTGTTAGAAAATGAAACAATGCAAGGTTTTAAGCTAAAGTTTGATGTGTTTCAATGGAAGCAGCAGATCAAGTCTGCCAGAATTACTTCTGCTTTCCTGATTTACAGGAAAGGATCCATAGGAATGAAAGCAAGGGTGTGTTTCAGAGAGAAGAAAGTTTGAAAGATGTAACTTTAGCTTGTTGTTGTCGTCGTCTTTGGGCTTATTTTCTATTTAGCTGTACACTTGTCATTACATTCCATCACATCACTTTTTGCCTTTTTTTTTTTTTTTCAGATTCCCAAGAAGGTAACTACAAGACAGAGGTCAACAGTAAACCCAGGAAGGAAAGGACAGCTTTCACCAAGGAGCAAATCAGAGAGCTAGAAGCAGAATTTGCTCATCATAACTATTTGACCAGGCTGAGAAGATATGAGATAGCAGTAAATCTTGACCTCACTGAAAGACAGGTACTGATGAAAAATAATGGACTTTAAATGCCTGCCCAATATGTACCAGGAATTAGTAGCTCCTCACAGTAAAGCTCCTGTTTATCATGATAATATTTATGTTGATACATCAGATTGAATGTTTTTAGCAAAATTATATACATTTATTATCTCTTTGCTGTGAAAGTAATTTATACTTTCATATGTACCACTTACAGATTAATTTCATCTATTAGGCAGAGATGGAAGATAAAAGCACGAGTGATAGATCTGTTAGATGGGTGCATATCTTTTCTAATCTGTCCACACTGATGTCATTGAAGAGGGGATAGGTCCCAAACACTGTATGCACAAGGAGTTGGTTTGCCTGCATGCAACAAATACGAGCAACTTGGTTCAGCCTATTAAGTATATGCAGTGGCATATATTAATGCAGAGTTTCTGAACATCCTGTTTCCAGATGGCAGCAAAAATGGGAACGCCAGCAAAACTGGGATACAGGCATTTTAAACCCCTTTATCTCACCCTGCTCTGTAAAAGCAGCGGAGATGATGGAATTTCTTATCACTGTTATTGGTTTCCTGCTCACCAAACCCTGGTCCAGGAAACACTTCTGCATGTGCTTAAGTTTCATCATGCATGTTGTCACATTGATTTCTAATGGAAATATCCATGTTACACATGTATTAAAGTGTTTCAGGATCTCATCTCTATACACTAAATAGGTAGTGAAGTCACATTTCAAATAATAATTACATCAATGTACACATTTGGAAAATGTGTTTTAGTAAAGAATTTTAGAATACTGGCCTCAAATACACAAAATCTCATTAAATATTTCCTACAGTTTTAATATTAAAATGGAAAGCTTTTTGCCCACTGATAGACAGTCATTCTTTTTTCAGGAATTAATATGAGATTGAGGGATTGCTTTAGATGCAATCAGTAAGGTGATGATATAGTCAAAAGTAGGTATCAAAATAGCATAATGATTTGTGAAGTCTACATATAAGAAGATTTGCAATTTTCTTGAGCACCTGCCATAGGTATATATATCAAATCCAGCAAATAAATGAAACAATAAATAATTTTTAAAATGAACACATTTTTACTCACAAAAGCAAATCCAACAGCTTTTTGGTTTGAAAGCTTCTAGAAAATGGCTGTGCCTTTGAGCTTTTCAAGAAAAACACAGCAATTTCTTGTTTGATTTGACCACAGTACCAGGTTTCACTGGGGTAATTTCCAGTTACTTATGTATGGTAGTTACGTTTTTGAAGTACATTATTTTGTATCAAATAATTGATAAAATTTTGCCTGTTTTTCATTTCCACTGTCTATGCTTTTTAGACTCACACCTGATTTTGACAGCTAAGGGGAGAAAGAATGAATTCTTGTCTTGGTGACAAAGGTAGAGTCGGCATGAAACTGAACAATGATAAATAAATTTTAAAAAATATCTGATGGCAAATTTGACAGGAATCAGTCAGCTGGATATAGCTCTACATTTAAAAATGGTGAATTTGGCCTAGAATTAAGTGTTTCCCCAAATAAATTCTATGTGCTTTTCTTCAAAGATCATGTTGAGTAGTAAACTAAATGAAGAGACAGTTTATTATCCTGCAGGGAATAGTTAATCTAAAAGCATTAACATAGTGAAAATAAGATAAATATTAAATATTGTTTTTGGAGGAGAAAAGACAGTCCAGCTATATAAGTACAGAGAATTTATTTAAGTCATGGTAGTAGTTTCTGTTTTCCAGCTATCACAAAGCATCAGTTTTAAGCATTCTGCAGATTATTGTGGTAATTTCTATAGCATTGTCATTAGTCTTTTTATTTATGTAATCTAATCCTTCTCTGCTTCCCCAGATTATCACAGAGTGACAACTGAGCTCCTAGAGATAACTCCCTTCCCTTCTTCCTTCCTTCCTGCCTTCCTGCTTAACACCACCTTAGAAAAGGAAAGCATTAAGATTTTTAGTTTGATAGAATTCAGTTCTGTATCTTCCCACAGTAAAATGGTCTGAGAAAAGGAGAAGAAACAACAACACCAAAAAACATAAAAACTGTATTGTTAATCAAAAAGTGAACACTGAGGGGAAATTCTGGACATATTTTTCAGTTTCTGAATCATATGGTTATGTATGTTATAGCCAAGTAATGTTATAAAGTAAAAATGTCTCTTTTAAACCAAATCTATTGCTTTGATAGAAAAATGGTGTAAATAGCATGGATCTGGGTATGGGTTTCTATGGTATATGGCACACTTCAGAAGCTGAATGCCCTAAATCAAAAGACTTGGCTCTTCTTGTATATACTTGTTTTATATCAGCATTCCTCCAGTGACTTAAAAATGTACTTTAGGGTGAGCGTGGTGTGACATTAATACTTCTTTTCTCTCCAGTTAAGAGAGGGAAGTCTCCTCAGGACCTGCCTTTCCATCATTACCAAAATGAATCATTACCCTTGAGCAAGATAACAGCACTTATTTTCATTCTTACTACTGTTATGACTTTTTTTCAACTAGCCATGCCTACAGAGGAGATCATATTTGATACCTACCTTAAACAGGTGCAAAAAAATGATGTAAAATATATTGATGGCATTATCAGCCATGCCCCCCCTTTCCCATGAGATAGCACTTTTAGAAGATTGCTGTTTGCAGAACTGGTTTTTTTTACTATTTTCCCCAAAGCTGCATTGCAGAGAGTGCAATAGCTGATAGCTCCTTTGTTTGAAAGTAGTGAACACACAAGTGATAGCCTTGATCTCATGCTGTAGACCCCTTGGTGTTGGGAGATTTCTTGATCTTTCATGAAACACTGAATTTGCATACAGAGAATTGAAACTTCCTTGAGATAGTACAATGGCAAAATAGTAGCACTGGCTATTGGGTGAAATAATGCATCTGCTTGGAAGATAGGTTTGAGAGCAGACCTGATGGAATTATTTGTTTAGCATTACTTTCTAGTTAGGATTTTTAAAAAAAGACAAGTGTATTATTCAGATAAAGAAGAACAACAAAATAATCTGGGGAAAGTATTGTTGGGTCATCTTAAAGCTACAACTTTCAGTTATTCCCCAAGATGTGAGATAAATCATGTAGCCTATTAACTTAAAAAAATCTCTATCTTCCTCATGACTATAGTGATAATTTCTACCATATGCCACAGATTAAAAGAGGCACTGACCAACTAACACTTCATAATTACCTTTCTAGCATTTAAATAAGCTGTAGAAAAAAGCATATGTCTAACCATATTTTAAAAGCTACATAAGAGTATTAAAGTTTTCTGCAGTCATCAAAGTAAGGCTTCATTTGACTTTCGAAATAACTTACAAGATCAATTCAAACATAAATGACTCATGGAAGGCTATTTCACAGAAAAAAACCCCAAAAAACCCAAAAAAACCCAAGAAAAAAACCCCTACATATGGCTCAGGAGAAGAAAATAATCTTAACACTCCCTAAAAAGGAAACCTGAGTTACAAGACAGGAGGATGACATTAAATAAGTGCCTCAATTGCCTAGATATAAAGAGTACACTTTGAGAGCATTATAAGCACATCTGGTGGTAGGATGGCTCTATTATGGTATTGTAAGAACTCCAGAAATATAGGTACATATAATGCTTGCTCCCTCTCCTGTAGAGTGCACTCACAATCCCAGATCAGGCAGCAGTTAATAATTTTCAGGTGGCAGGCCTCTATTATATTTTGAAGAGCTAGTTAGACTAAAAACTATCTGAGTTCCCTAGATATTTGTAACCTTGGCAAATGCATTCTTGGCTTTTTTGTACCTCCAGATAAACTTGGAGATGGTTCCATGCAGACTTTTTAATATCTCACCGTGGGATGAGGGGAGGAAGCAGCTGCAGCGGGGTATCAGAGGAGTGGCAAAATGGACATTTTTACGGAGTTGATCCTGCCAAATATAGAAAGAGTAGGAGATCTTTCCATCTCACAAGATCTTTTTGCATGGAGCTAATCAAAAGAGTAATGTTGCAGTTCTTCAGGCTAGCTAAGGTTACCGGAATAAACAGTCCAAATATGTAATGCTTCAGTTTGCCAACACAAACGGAAAATCCCAGCTAGTCAGATTAAATTCTGCTGATGGCAACAACAGCTTTATTTCTTCTCAACTTTAATTTCCAATATCTGCCTAGAAGATATCAATCATTTATAAAAACCCTAAAGCCATTGATTTTGCATAGGCAAAGGACAAAATTTTTTCCAAGTGAAGAATGCTTTCGTACCAAGCATTTGACTTCCATGCATGTGGTACCAACATGGAATGAGTCACAAAGAAAGAAGCTTTATGATGCCTTTTTCCTGCCAGAAATGGAAACAAGCAGCCCTATTATTTATATTATACTTTGGTATAGTACCATAACCCACACTGTAGCACTTCATTGTTAAGACCATGCAAATACTACATGAAGCTTACCATTAGAAAATTTTTCTCCAGACCTGGTTACCTCAAAATTTCATCGCAAGTGACTTGATTAAAATACTTCTCAGCATTACAAAGGTAAATGAAGGTTAATCACTGCATTTTTTAGACTTCACTGATAAGGTAAGAATAGCTTTATTTGGTTACCCAGGCAAGAAAACAGGAATTCAACATTCCTCCATCATGTGTTTGTTCTGCACAACTGCTGGAAGTGTAAATATCTCTTCATGCATTAAATGGCATAACTAATTTTCTACTTTAGGAAGCTAGTTTTCTGAGGCTAGGTGGTGAATATTTTCAAACAAAAATCAAACTGTATTGATAGGACAGGCTTGACCACATCAGTCTGTCATGCTGTCACATCTTTGAAAGGCAGCTGCTCATTCCACACTTCCATGTGTAAAGCACACTCGATCCACACTATAATAATGAGTCTGCGTGGCTTGAAATCCTTTAGATTTTTTGTTTATTTAAAGTAACACTGTTAATAAAATAAAACTTTGATATTTGTCTTGAGCAATATAAATACCAACACTAAGAGTCACTGTGCTACCTCTGTTCTTTCTCAGGAAAGAATTCAGCTAGAAAACTTAGACATAATTAGTGCATAATTTCGATTTGTGCACTAATTATTTTAAAAAATAATTACATGGCAAAAATTCATCAGCATATTTAATTTGCAGTATTGGTTGAATTTAAACAAGCAATTCATATGCAAAGATCCAAGAACTTCAAGCTGTTAGTTGTGAATGGACCCTACACCTGCAGAGAAACCCCATGAGGCTCTGGGTGGGGAGAAACCTCTGCTGTGCCAAGAAGCATATATGATATAGACAGGAATATTAGCAGCTCATACAGCTGCTTTTACCAAGTGTTTGAGGCATGGCTATTACCTACCCCTGCTCTTTCTTAAGCTCAAGCTGAGAAAGATGTGGCTTCTTCTGTTATCTCTTTTGGGAAAGAGGAGCTTTTAAATTTGTCATTTGTAGTCATTTTAAGAAATAGAAGAAATCAGTGGAGAACAACTTATTTTGTAGAGTCAAAAATGAATATGTTGAATAAAGGAGATTTTTTTTTTCTTTTGGAGGCCATTGAGAAATGTTGATCTGTGCAAAATGGGTGCAAAGTGATGAACATTACAATTTTTTTTTTATCATGAAGTAAAATACTCTACATATGAGTAATTCATGGAGGTAAATGTCTACACAAAGAAGAGGAAAGTTTAGCTTAAGGTAATTAGTTTTCCACCATTTGTTTATTTTGTAGGTTTGGATCACACGATCATAGAATCATGGAATTGTTTGGGTTAGAGTACCTTAAAGATCATTTAGTTCCAACTGCCCATGGGCAGGGAACATTTCACTAGACAAAGTTGCTGAGATCCTCATCCACTCCAATCTAAAACACTTGCAAGGATGGAAAGTTCACAACCTCTTTGGGCAACCTCAGCCTCACAGTAGAGAACTTCTTCCTAATATCTAATATAAACCTACCCTCCTTCATCTTAAAACCATTCCCCCTTGTCCTACGAGTGACTTATCAAAGTCACTCTCCATCCCTGTAAGCCCTCTTAGGTCCTATACATAGTAAAGGAATGGATGAAAGTATGCTCTTAAAAGAGGTATTACAGGAGAATAAGGTAGAGGGAGTTCAAGCAGCAGCCCCACAGATTGCCTTTCTTTGCCTAGAACCAAAAAAAGGAAAGACTAATTTTACAAAAAAATATCACCTTAGATTATGTAAAACAAGTCACTAGGAGCAAGGTGCCTGAAATAGTGTTTTTCTTTGTGATTAAGATATATTAACTGCAAAATCTACTTTAGAGAGGTTTTGATTCAGGAAGATTAGCTGTTTGATCATGAAAGCAATTTTGAAGACCATTGGTAGAGAAGGCAACTGTTCTTTGGAGGGAGTAGAGGGAGGTAAACTGAGTGCTCCCAAAGACTTCTGAAACTGGAATGAAGAACTGCTATCACTGCTCTCCTCTGAAATATAATGGCTATTCCATCCCTGTTTAAACGTGGGAGGTAGAAAGGAGAATATATCACCTAAGCAGTACCAAAATCTCAACCGACTTTCATGTAACGATACACCAGAACTCACTCCTACACCTTCCTGGGTGCCAAAAGCTCCAGCTGTCCTTTGTGCACCTGCCAAAACCTCCCCTTTCTCTCAACAGCTGCTGCAAAGTACTTGTACACATTCAGTGTAAAGTTCTGTAATGTAACATGAAGCAGATCATTTTAAATAAGTGAGCAGGTGACTTAAATAATTTTAATCACAAGGCTCTGGTACCACTCCTTAATTTCCAAAGATAAGTCCATTTTCTTCAAGTGATGGATTTTGGAAATATTTTATATTAACTAAGAAAACATTTAATAATAAAATTTATTTAAATTAGTTTTAATCTCTAAAATACGTTTGAGATTTTTATGAGATTTTCTTTGGAATAGAAAATTGAATTCCTTTGTTATATTCTATGAGCAATTATATTTATTCATAGGTTGTACACTTCTATTTTACTTCTATAAGTTTCTGAATAAACTATCATGAAAATATTATCTGTATGCATGCAAAAAAGGCAAGCTTCAGCTGTATAACACCAGAGATTTCTGTAAATTTCAGGAGTTTGACTCTCCTTAAAACTTGGCAGCATAAATGTACTATCTAAAAATAACAGGAATGTTTTCAAGGCCTAAGAAAGTTTAGAAGTAAACCTATTTTTTTTTCTAATTTTGAAAACTTAGTGTTATTTTTTATTATTCATATGTTTGTCTGTATCAGAGGAAAGTAAATTGAAAGATTTAAAAATAATGAATGTAAATGGATAACGGCTGACTGAGGCAGAATGCTTTAAAGGCTTGATACTTTGGTCTTCATGACATATCATTTAGGTATATTAAAACATGGAATTTAGGATACTGACTGCAAAGACTCTTGCTTAGAAATATGGATCCCCTAAAGCAAAAGAATAACTACAAGTGGCACAGCACTCTTGTTTCTAATTTTTAAGGCTCTCTAGATATCAGGCCTCAAATTTTAATCTTGTTTAGGACTCATGCCACTAAAACCTGGAATAGAAAACTGGATTTTAGGAAAGAATTTTTCATTTCCAGAAAATAGCTTTTATAAAGAGAAAGTATTTTTTCTTAAAAGAAGAAAGGGAGCTGATAGTAGAACTAAGATAATTTGAATTCAGTCATTACTTTTTCATTCAATTATTCTCAAAGTTAACATGACTGAAAGACTCTGCTGAAGAAGGAGCACTAAACCAGACATTTAGGAAATATTTACATTTTGAATCAAAAGTAGTTGTTGATGTCCACATAAGGAAGTTATATTAAAGATACACATCCAACACAGCCCATCATGTGGTCCTTAAGACTGCTAAGGACCTATATATCATAAGTATGTAATAATTATTTTGGCAATGTAGACACTAACAATGTCAACCTCATTGTTTTAACTCCCCTCCTATGATTCCTACAGAGCAGACCTAAAATAAATTGGTCACAGCAAAACATTTATCTTGTAGATCAGGAGATATGCGATGAGAAATAATTTACTCGTATCTAAAGTAACAGTCTAATCATCAGATGTGGGGATGCAGATGCTAAACAACTTGTTGACTAAGGGAAAAGAAACAGGGCTTTCGTGCCAGTAAGCAGATGTGCTCAATAGACTGCCTCATAAGTGCTGATTTAGAAACAGCTGTTAATGCTACCATCATCTTTAATACAGCTCATTTCCCGCCACTTCCTTTGTTTTCTGTGCATACACATGCTTGCTCCATACAGTCAAGTTGTGCTAGTCAAAGGGTGGAGACGAGGGAGTGCATTTCCATAAACAGTAGGCAATCAAGACTTGATTCTCAGAGGTGGTGAGCACGCTCAGACCCTGCTGGAGCTAACAGGCTTGAAAAATAGCATTAAAAGCTCTGTAAATCTTATTAAGTTTGTCACAGTAGATCTTTAAACTTTCTTAAAGGATATATTTTTTGCAAAAGTTGTGAATGTCACTACTAGTTCTTTCACTGGGGGAAATTTCAAAAATTTTTAAAGTTCATTTCAGCAAGGATTTTTTCTCTCTATTTTTATTTCAATTTTTCTTTATTTTTCTTTCAGTCAGTCACTCTCTATCACTCTTGATCTATTCTATTCTATTCTATTCTATTCTATTCTATTCTATTCTATTCTATTCTATTCTATTCTATTCTACTCTGTTCTCTTCTACTTCTTTTATTTTCTATCTTCTTTCTTTATGCTCTCTCCTATATGTTTTTCAGGGTTTTTTGTTTTGACTCATGTTATATGCATGAAAATTTAAATGAGTTGTGTGTTTGAAAAGCATTCTTTTCCATGAACTAAGATAAACTGATGCTCTGATTTACTTCACACAAAGTTTGCTTCACTTCCTTTCCATTACTAAAATATCGATGGATCACATATCAGTAACAATTATACCCTCTATAACTGTCCTTCAGCTCCAAAGGAAGTTCAGAATTCCAATATCTAAATTTGATCTCTAGAGGAAATAACAAGTGAAGTACCTGTCTCATATTATTAGCAAATGAGCATTAAGGTCTTCATTTAGAGTCTATTGAGGTGTATGAAAAAAAACTCACATTGACATTAGTGTACTTTGGATCAGATCAAAAGTGCACTTCAATACTTCATAATGGAGGACATAAAGAAATATATGGTAAAAAATATTTTGTGTGTGTATAATGCATTCCCTTATATAAGAACCCTGCAGTACATTAGCACAGCAAATGGCATCAAAATAAACTCACAAAATTTTCAATTATAAACTTGACTATAAATGATTTCTAGCTTTTGAGAATAGACTATAAATGATTTCAAGCTTTTGAGAATAATCTTTGACATACCAAAAAAGCAATTGATTATTTTATATTCTGTCAGTAAATCATATGCAGTTTATTTAAAGTAATGAACAGAAAAGCTTTCCCCCCCCTCCCCCCCTTTTTAACATTGTTACCATTTTCTCTTTATGGGAAGGCTATATGTTCGTAATATTCAGTAGTATATTTCCTCCTAAGAGATTGCCAGTGTTACTTTCTTCCTTCTACACTCTAGAGAGTTCATGCAGAGGGAGCTGGAGTCATTTCAGCCCAACTTTCCCAAAATGCCATGTTTCCCATACAATGGGTCACCTGCAGACATAGCATTACATGCTGGATCCTTGGAGGAATATGCAAATGTATCTTATGCTCATCCTTGAAAAGGGAAGTCATCATCCCTTACCTGATTTATATCAACTAATATGCAGATGCTGACCTCTACTAATCCCTGGTGGAGGCACTTTAAAGGCATAATTTTATGAGCTGATCTGAAGGCTGGTGATCTGAATGAAGAAGTACTCCCCAGCCTGGATTCAGTTACTCATTACCTGGACCTGGGGTCAATCTTTTGGGTTTAATGCTCAAGGACACAGACTCATCTCAACTCTGCTGTTGTCAAAATGGCCCGAATTATAACAAGCAGAACCAAAATGTATCATAAAAATGAAAACCAGAATAAGTTAATTAATTGCAGTAGAAAACAGTCAAAAAATGTCAGTTTAGCAGATGTGAGAATTAGTTTTTTCTGTGAGAGAAAGAAATGAGCACCTGTAACAGAAGCCAGGCATTAATCATCCTGTTCACTCCTGTCCCATCCAGGACAGTGTCTGACTGGTCACAGGAGTATTAGCTTCAGTTTCTCAAGTACTCACAAATGAACTGACCACATCCAGAAGGCCTGGATGTCTCTTATTCCATTAAGTTAAAGTAGGTTGCATCCAGGCTGTGCACTGAAACCTTTACTTCAAATGCATTATTGTCATGTTTCTTGAAACCATGTTTTCTATAAATTATTATTACTCTCTTCTAGGCTTTGAGTAATGTGAATTTTTCTGTGAATGTTCAAGGACATAAAAATATCCAGAGAATTGCTCAGACCTTTTAATAATTACTCCAATCCTGTAATTTTTTCTTACCAAAGAAAAATGGCTTGGCCCTTATTTCGTAAGAAGTGGGATAATATCCTGTGATAATGGGTCCAATCCAAAGTGTATTATTTTTAATGTTCAGATAATGATTGCAGTTGTGTCTACTGCACTACCTGGCACAGTAGAGCAGTGCCTTTTGCAAGGGAAACTTCACTGTTAAAAAACCCCCCAAAAATGAAACAAAATATTATCACTTCTCCCAGAAAGCTGCCAAGGCTACACCCTTTTGAAAATGTTGTTTCCAGGGACACTTCTGATACCAGTTCTGAGTATGGTAATATCCAACATCACAGCAGCCACTAATAAATACCTTCCCTTTTACACTTTTTCACTTGGCAAGCTAGATTTCTTTGGCTCTGATGAGCTGACTAGAGGAAAAGATGTGCTCTGCTTAAAGGCTCTTAACTAACCTGGAATAATTTTTCTCTGTTCCCAAGTGATTTTGCTTTAACAGCTCACTTTGTCTTTAACGGGAAGATAGAGTATTAAAAAAATAAATAAGCTCTCTTCCTTCCTATATACATCTACAAAGAGCGTGACGCTATCTATCAGTTCAACTGTAGTAAAATTTTAATGCAAAATTCAAAGTAATAGTAAAGGTTAAAAACTGTGAGGTTTCCTGGATGTGTAAGACAGATTCAGCAAAACAGCATTTTTGTGGCTCTATTACTCATGTTGAACAATATGTCCTGCTGTGCCTGTTGCTTGCTGATTCTTTTAAAACTCTGAAACACATTCTGCTAAACACAGCAGAGGATATACTAGCATTGCAAGCTTTCTTGCTTTTTTTCCAAGTTAAATGTTGCAGGCATTGTTTATTTTTCTGTGGAACCTTCATCTGAAGAGCTGCACACATACACACACACACACACACACACACGAGATTTTTCAGCAACATTAACTCTAAATGAATCAAACTGAACAATATTCTATTCATACTGTTCTCAGTGACAGTACTTGAAGCTGATCTGAAATCAGCCTTTAATCTGCTCTAATATATTTGACAGCTGCTATGCACATCTTTTTTTTCCTTTACTTTTCTTTTGGCTATTGAAAAATATTGTGGTTTGCAGTGCAAATAATTTAGGTTTACTTTTCCCTCATATATTTCCATACAGAGATGGGGAGGAGCGGAAATGAGTTTCAGCTGGCGTAAAATCTTGGGGTTTAATATGACTTAAACACAGATACATTTTTAGTCTTCCATGTTATGAATTTCTTTTTCATTCTTATCTGAAATTATTTGCTAATTTTGACTCAATTTATAAATGCCTTGCCTTCTGACTCTGGGAGTATTTATTTGTCTAAAAAATTTGATCAGGGTCTATGGTTAAATGCAGCAGAATAAAGGATCAGTTGACTACAATAATTTGAATACATTTGTGAAATAGACAGGGAAGTCTTAAGCTCTTATAGTAAGAAATGGTCTTTCAGATACTTCAGCAAGTTTAAATAAAAAGGCACCTTTAAAGTGGTGCACCTGAAACTCATCACCAGCTTACAGAAACAAAGAAGAAAGCAATGCCAAATTTCAGGCAAGTTGTTTTGTAGAGTAACTACCCTCTGATGAAGGGTTCTCTGTTACTCAAATTGTATGTTCTTTTGCACAGTCCCTTGATGGGAAATATTTTGACTTTGTTTCTCTCTCTGACAAATGGCATTAATATATTTTTCAAGAGTATGTGATCTTTTGAATGTTTTTTAAAGGGCTTGGAGATGTTCCTACAGAACTGTCTGTAGCAGATAGCCCAACTGTCTTCTTAAGAGTAGCTCCTTTTCCTCCCTTGCTGTCACTATCCCCAGTGTTCACATCCTACCCAAAACTGAATTGCCTGGTCTTCAGGGAAATCTTGCTAAGCTCTTTACCATCCAGACAGAAAGGCACATTAGGAAAATACAATCCCCAAGAGCTGCGCTACAGGTAGAAAGTTGACTTTTACCTTCAGTGACCCCATCTTTATTTTCTTGTTTTGTCTTTCTTCTGCGAAGGTAAAAGTTTGGTTCCAGAACAGACGGATGAAGTGGAAGCGCGTAAAAGGGGGCCAGCAAGGGGCAGCAGCCCGGGAGAAGGAACTGGTGAATGTGAAAAAGGGCACGCTGCTCCCCTCCGAGCTCTCCGGCATCGGCGCCGCCGGGCTGCAGCACACGGGGGACTCTCTAGCCAACGACGACAGCCACGACAGCGACCACAGCTCCGAGCACGCACACTTATGATGCACACAGAGGGCCCCAGCTCCGTTCTCAGGAAAGATGCTTTGCTGGCAAACCTTACACAGGCATCGTTTACTTAATGCAAGTGACTCTGGCAGTGATCTTTAAAGTTGTTATGGAAAATTCAGGCTTATTGTGTCTGCTTTTCTCGATTCTTAGATGGTTTACAGTAAGTGCCATGTCTTAAAGGTGCCTCAAGAGTGGAGAAGTGGAAGACAAACTTACTTTGAACATTCCAGATTTGTTTGTCGTTTTTATGACAGCGGGCAGGTATTTTTGCTTAAGCTTGCACTGAAAATTACATTGCTCTCAAAGACGTTATATTCTGAAAACCACAGTGCCACAAAATCACTATCTAGTGGATAAGAATTGTATTTTAACTCTGTATATATTTACCTTACAGCATTTTCCTGTCTTCACTAATTTTTAGCAATGCATTCATATTAGCTGATGGCAATAGTCACTCATGACAATAAACGGCTTTTTGTCTCTATATCTTTGTTTTGTTTTACCAAAGACATACAATAAATGCAGATACTTTTGTTCAAGTAGAGAACAATACAATAGTGTCTGCTAGGACACATCCTTGTATGACAGACAAAACAAACCTTATGTTGCATTTACTATCAACTGCTGCTAATAGGGTATTATTAAATTTACCTAGCTCCTCAAATCTTCTTATCTTATAACTGCAAAAAGTGATTTTAACAATCATAAGGATAGTCCAGTAACCTGCCAAAAATGTCATGTTCCACTCATGCTCAGTGGAAACTTTCCAAAGGATTGATAAATGCTGAAACTCTGCAGAAATGTTGTTGCTTCATGTTCAGTTTGAAAAACAGCACCTAACTGAAAGCTATTATCAACTGCTTATGTTGGCAGAAATCAAAATATGAAGGTAACTCTGTATTGTGTCCCATGTGTAAAATCAAGACATATTTTCTGTTATAAGCTTTTGTGTACATACAGGCAAATACCAAACCCCAAAATTTAATGCAAACCATTGATTGTACTTTGTAAAGAAATATGTTTAATAAATAATCCTTTTTAAATAACTCTGGTCTCTCTACAGTGATTTCATAGGACTCTAAAAGTGATTTTTGCCTAAGCAGCTCTGTCTCTTTTTGTGTCTTTTGGAATTTCGTCTGGGGACAACACAAAGCTGTTTTCAAATTTAGGCTTTTAATCCTGGACAAACCTTCTTCCTTGATCCATTTGGGAAACTCTTTCCTTTAGCAGGAAAAATTTAACTAGCAGCTAATGATGTCTTCGGCCAAAACCAACAAGACTTTGTTCCATCATTTTTCCATATTTAAAGCAAATGTAAAGGGTTATTTTGTAGAACTTGTTGAAATGGATGAAAGGGAATAAATTTAAGGAAGGGATTCATACTTATATTAATCATGGCTTTGTTCAATAAAGTTGTTTAATATAAAAACTCAAAGCATCTCCTCAAAAATTCAGAGATGAATTGCACTGGGTAGTGCGATAGAAGGAAGTGGGTGAAAAAAAGAGGGAGCAAGAAATATGCACATCCTAGCAGGTACTTGTGAGCATTCACTGAAACTCTGCTATGTGGAGCAGTAGGGCATCATGAAAATTAAATGCAATCAAGAAATCTGTGTCTATTTTCCAAATCCTTTCCACTGTAAGTTTGATCTTTCTTGCACATTATTCTTGCCTTGACCAGTTTAGTTTAAAATATCCAAGCAATGGGTAATTAATTTCTTAAAAGGCTTCAGAGAATTTTATTGATTGCAGCTTAAGGGGCTTTGCATTTTTTTCTCAGCTCTTTTTAAAATGTCCTTGTCATACAAAAGTGCTGAGAACAGGAATGAAATAAGAGAAGTAAGCTAACTATTGTGAATACTTATATTTTTGATTTTATGTCTGGGTGGGAAAGGTTTTTGGGTTTTGTAGGAATTATGAGAACAGAAAAAACTTACAGTGATTCATACTAAAGCTTTTACTCTTGGCTATATTTTCCTTCCCCTTAAATGAAATATAACTACATTTCAAAATGAAAAATTACAATGGAAAGTTGAAAATAATTATCGTTAATTTTCAAATAACACTTCTTAACCACAGAGATTTAGTCAAATATAAAGTGACTTGTTTTGCTAGTAAAGGGGAGAGAAGATGTCTTCCAAGTACTGTTGGCCAAAACCACATTTCATGTTTTGCAGAATTGTTTCTTGCTGCCATTCATGAAAAAATTACAACTGCATCTGAAAACAGATCAACCAAGTTTGAGCTGACACTTTACAAAACAAATGGAAGTCCTTTATTTGCATTATGTGAAATGCACCAATGTGTTCCTAGCCCGAGGCATTCTGTGAGGTGTGTTACTCTGTTAGTGGCACAGGGATTGGACTGGGTTACTTGCTGTGGGGGGAGCAGCCAGCTTTTCCTATTGAGAAAGACAGTATTTTTCCATTTTCCTAGTTTTAACTGAATCTGCTGAGATTTAGAGCAGGTTGAAGAGAGAGAAAGGTGCAAGTTGATTTACAGCGCTAGGAGGTGTTGTTTTTTTTTTTCTTTAGGTAAGTGAATAAACTTGAAACAAAAGACCAAATAATGTAACTATATTTCAGAACAAAAAGACAACTAAAAAAAATTTAACATTTCCTATGCTTTAAAAGCAGTTCAGACTTTGAAAATGGCTGTGAGGTGCTAACTCTCAGACTTTGAAAATGGCTGTAAGGTGCTAACTCTCATTTCTCAGACTACCTAAAGACCCCTCTCGGCTTTTAACCACGGTTTGTTGGTGCACCATTGGTGCTCACACCATGGTGCAGAGATCCTGCACTGACAGCAGCTGGACCTAGGAAGGCACAGTGATTGCCACCATGTTCTTGAAGTGTTGTAATGTGTTGTTAAGTTTTTTGTATTGCTCCCCCATTTTATGTATTGTTTCCCCCCTTTCCAATGTAAGATGGTTCTGTCCTCCCCAGTTTTCCCGCCACAGCCCTCCTGACAGTTTTGTTGCTATGGTTACCCCTGCCCCTGGGTTTGTCAGTCAGTTATGTGATTTCTCCTCCCTTATTTCTCCTTATAAGTAAACTTTTTCTCCTCCCTGGGCCCAGTCAATCACCGCCCACTCCTCCTAGTCTTCGAGAACCTTCTTCTCTCTGGGGGTTGTGGTTGGCTGTGGTCCCGGGGCCCCTCCTTTACTTTGTATTTATTGGATATTTCTGTATGCCCATTATGTTAAGTTCCTCCCTATACCTTTCCCTATTGGTCTGCTGTGAATCCCTCCCTTATCCACCCCCTATCTTTAAAACCCTACTTCTCCCGCTCCTCAGGGCCATTTTGCTGGTTGGATGTTCCTCGGTTGGTGCCCCTGTGTCATCGAATAAACCGACCTTCGCCCCCAGCAAGGTGTGCGGCTCCTTCTTCTCGTCCTTAAGCAGTGAGTCCAGTCCGCAATCCAGCCCAGCCTGAGGCCAGGACGCCAAAGGGGGTTGGCACTTTATGCAGTTGGGGTGTCGGCCACCTCAGCTAGCCGGACTTCGCCTTAGTGGCTACATACACACCGCTGCATTGAAGGAACTTCCTTGCATGCTCAGCCCCACAGAAATACAGCCATGCTTCTTCCAGATTTCAGCTAGCTCCTATTCAAGCCACGTAGAGCAGCAAGAAATGCCCCACGCTTTGTAAGCCCCTCTTTGCAGGTCAGCAGGTCTGCTCAGGACTCATCAATGCAGATGGTGTCTCATTTTCTTCTGAATACACCAATTACCCAAAAACGCTCTTAGGGAAGCTCCTGGGATCAACTATGTGCAGTAAGATGCCACGAGTTTGTATCAAAGTTGTAGCACAATTTTGTTACTGAAAACAGATATGGTTAAAGACTTTTGAACTATAAACTTAAGGGTTTGTTTTATCTTTGCTGTTTTGTATCTGTCTGCAGACTGTTAAGTCTTCTACCAGTCTAGCCATGTGGTATAGCTAAGACTTTACTATTTAACACATGGACAAAATCAACCCCTAAGATTGTGACTTGCCCAAAGTTGTGCAAGCACTTGGTTATAGAGTGAAATGTAACTGTAATTAAACGTAGTCAGGTTGGTCTATCTTTATTATTTACTGTTATTAAATAGTGGATAATCACTTTTCATGAGTTGTTGTCAAATAATCTGGCTTCTGATGAATCATGAGGATTTTGAGCAACCATTGTTTCAACATCGTATTTCTCCAGAGTCAATCTCTGATTTTATGTTGGTGTGTCTCTGAGCCAGACATAAAAATGTACTCAGAAAATATACACATAAAATACAATTGACTGTAAAATGACAGTGATGCTTAACAGTTTAATTTTCAGCATGATGGAAGATAAGAATTCTTTTTTCTCAGGTACAAAGCTATATACCAACTGCAGGGTTTCTTTCTCTTCCTTTATAACTGCTGTTTTTTTATTTCATTATTTTGTTTATTTTAGCTTCATTATTTTAGATATTGAGATATTGTTAAAATAATACTATTGCAAGGTGGCTGAATTTATTTAACTACACAAAAAGTAGTACCTTTTGTGCAAAAGTACAAATTAGAATATTTTCTTGACTTTTCATTGATCAAAAAGTAGTCAGAAAAAAAGGGAGCACAAGAAGAGACTCTACACCTATATCTTTCTACCATAGGCCAAGTTTCAAGGTAGTTTATGTTTCCTGCTTTAAGTGGAAGTTCTGACTGCTGCAATAATATTATTTATACAAATAAAGAAAGAAGCACTATTAGGACATGCATTCTTAGCAGCTATAAGTTAGAGACATATAAATTAGGAACAAAATGTCAGCTTGAGCCCTCATTTATAATTTCCTGACTTCAGTCATTTGGTGTCTCTTGGGTGAGCTTGTATTGAAGAAAGTACATGCAGTATTTAAGATAAACTACAAGATTCAAGAAATTTTAAAGAATAGCATTTAACTATTTCTGAACTGTAATTTAATATTATTATGTAATGTGTGTGGATTAAAAAGGAGAATTTGGCATACAACCTGATGTCTATGTTCATTTAAAAAAGACAATGTAACAGATAACTGGCAGTAACTGGCATAGGGCTTCAGTAGTGATGGACACTATAACCTCAGATTAATAATGACTCGCTGTAGCTCATTTGCTTTTATATATTTCTTTCCATTTTAATTTTAAGCCCATGGTCTTTTGGCATCATTTACGGCTGAGAGCTATGGTGTAGGAATCAGTTTCAATGTAATTTAAGGCCCCTGGCTGTTATTCAGGGCCTCCATATGGCATAATAAGAGGTTATCACATTCATCTGTAAAAACTGAAAATGTTTTAGCAGTTTCTCAGTCCCTTATTACCTCTGTCCAAGTTGTGCACGCATCACCTGAACAGTAGATTTGGTTGAGATCGGTAAACAGAGAAGATCCCACAAAGCATTGTAAATGAAGAGTTTGCTAAATCATTTTTCTTTAGGAAAACCCCAAAGATTTTAAAAGTGCACTCAAGAAATTCGTACTGGCCAACTTGACAGGCCAAGTAAGCCTTGTGGCATTAGATTCAGGTCTCTAGTAAATGTCCTGTGATGGTTCTTTTTAAATATTATTTGCCCCTTGAATGCCTTCTATGACAACTTATTCCAACTCTTGCAACCCTCACTCCTTCCCTTAACTGGATTCACAAAAAAAGAACAGTATGTCACTCTTCAAAGAAGAATTGAACAATATAATTAAGATAAGGTGTAAGAATGTGATTCAGGATATTAAATAATTATTAAAATGTTACTGGTTGTATTCAGAGGACTAATTAACAGGAATAAAATGTGTTGCCATATTCCCGTTCTTTCCATAAATTATTTTTTCTATTCTTGTTTGGAATTTGTGTACTAAAAACTTTAAAAATCTTTGTGTATTATGTTTATTAAGGTTATATACTTGAACTCAAATATTTAATTCTGTTGTCTAATAGAATAAGATTGCTAGCTCACAGATTGACATTTCTCAAGAAAGAAAAATTTTGGACACAAGTACTCTTCTGCTAATATTTCAATTATTTTTTGGAAAATTTTGAAAAGGTACTATCCATTAAGAGAAATTTTGTGAAATGTCATTTACATTGGTGACCAACAAATTAATGAGATTCACTTATCCTTTAAGTAAACATCAAAAAATAAAGAATTATTTTCTGTAGGAATTTATTGTCTCATAACCACACAATAATATAATGAAATTTGTATTATAAAACCATGCTCCAAAACAATATGAAGAAATTAACGTGTCAGATATCTGTAGGAATAGTTTAGTAATCAGGGATGGATTCTCATCCCTAGTGTCACCATGAACATAAAGACATGTTACTTATGTTACTTATGGTTGCTTACGGACTTCAGGGTTTTTAGAAATATGTCTATTCTGAATACTTACCACATTATTTGCCAAAAAAGTCACATGCACAGCTGAGAAAATACTGAAATGGGCATTTTCCCAAGTTAAAAATGTATCTTGAAAAGTGCACTTAGAAAAATTCTATGAAATCACCACAGAAATGCATTTAAGGGACTAAAACCTAGCAGGGGAGAAAAAAAGCCCCAAAATTTGGAATTACAACACATTGTAAATAATTTTGTATACATATTTCTATAATTCTTGTGTAGATATCTATTTGCTGGAACTATGGAAATAAAATACACAACTTTTCTTCCATAAGTGGTACTAGGTACAACGTAGAGCTGTCAGTTCTCTAATTTTAGCATATTTGTGTAAGACATTTGATTCTGATGACAATTTTATTATGAGAACTCAGGATTCCTTTTATATGGAACATTTCTGCAAGAAAGAAGTAAAGGTTCTTATAAGGCAGCAAAGGACCTCATCTAAAGCCTATAGATGGCAATGGAAAGATTACGATTGATTTCACAAGGATTTGGACTTAGCCCAAAGTACACACAAAAGTTCATACAAATCAGTGAACAGTCCAGGATTAAGACATTAGCCAATAATTTCCAAAGTGACTGCTGACTTTGTGCCTCCATTATGACACACAGTATCCTGATTTCAACAAAGTTTTGAGTACACAGTGAAAATTAGGACCACTTTTTTGAAATGTGAGTTGAGAACCCCATATTATGGGGTTATGAAAATTCTGGTTTTGGTTCTAACAGGAGTCATAATGCAGGATTTGTATAGCTGGCAAATCATCACATTAAGTTATTAAATTGTAGGTTCCATAAGCAATATGAAAGAATCTTGCCATGTTGCTTTCATTCTGCAATTTGTGGTATTAGTAGATAAGAAAAATAAAGTGTATTATATAGAAAGGTAGGTTTGAACAGATGTTCCCAAATGGTGCGGGGGGTAGGGGTGGTGAGGAAGGTAAAACTTTCCTTCCATTCAGATGTCTGTCTTGAATTTCTCACAGTTTTTGCAGACAGTTTGGCTCACTTCCAACATACATCGTTGCCTGTCTGGTATGAAAAATGCCATCTGTGGTGTATGGAAGTTCTTTCTTTAAAAGTGGTCTGCTAATTATTCTTCAGGCAGGTGTTACCAAAGTGAAGTCAGGTGTCAAGCACAACATAAACTTTAAATTGACTAAAATTGCTCTGTTCTTCTGTTCTTTCCCAAAAGAATAGAATGGAATATAAGAGAGATTTGAAATGTTGGTTGATACAGCATTGAGATGACTCATGCAGCAGTATATATATTGTGGTGACACTCAAAAACTGAAAGTTAAAGGATGTGGGTTGAATGAAGTATATAAATTTTCCAAAAGAAATGTCCTTCTGATTCTTACTGGTCCTTTATGTTTGCATTTTCATGTTGCAAAATGTTAAAAATCCTGATATTCTCAGAAATTTCAGACAGGGTAAAAGGTGTAGGAAAGAATTTCCTTCTGTGCTCTGGAAGACTGGGAAAGCTGTTTGATGAAAAGAGGGTGGAAGATGGCTGTTTTGTGTGAATGACACCTGCAAATTCTCACCTACGTTCACTCTCCAAACCACTCATGCCTTCAAGCTTTTTGAAGATTAATAGGATGGTTAATGGTCCAGAATCAACACATGAGGGCTGCAGGCAGCCATTCAGCTGATCCATGAGCCCCAGCTCCCAGGATAAGCACTGCTGCTGCCTCTCATTTGCAGCAGTTAGTGTGCTGCTCTGTTCCTTACATGACATCAGCCCTCCCAATTGAAGATGAAAACTCACCGCACTGAGCCAGATGTTACAACACTTCTCTCTCCCTAACAGATGAGTGTTGTTAGGAGGTGAGGGATTACTAGTATAAATGCAAGACTTCCCATTTTCTATGCCATTTTCAGAAGATTTTTTGAATAAACAGTCCTTTTACTATTTGTAATCTTGGTGTTCAGAATGACTGACATTGTTAGTGGTTTGAAAAATGAGGATGAGGAAAGCACAGGCACATTTACTCCTTTTGACAGTAAGACTTTGCATTGTTTGCTTTATCAGTGATGAAAGTAATCCACTTTCTCTCCTGCCTTAAGCAGACCCTTGACAAAATATTTACAATAGACTGATATGATGCTGAGATAAAGAGCAGTCCTGTAAGTAACTGAGAATGTAGTGCTGTTACATTTTTGATCAATCCTGAGACATCTGGATGATTTTGAACTACTGGTCTTCTACTATGAAGAACAGTTTTACTTCCATAAGGACTTCCTCTCGTGTTTTCAATATCAGGCTCAGCCTCTAACAGCCTTAGCATATTGTGATAATGAGTTGTACACAAAGCACTGGCATGCAGCATTACTGAGATGATTTCCTTTTTGGCTCAGCCAGATTCCTGTTAAAAGTTATAGGGACTCTTAAGAGACTAACAAAAGAAGAATTAAAGATCCAGCAATGGCACGAAGATAAGCCTAATGAAGCTAGAGTTCGGCTCTCATGAAATTAAAAGCAGACTTTGTATGAATACATTTATGAACTATACCATTGCAGTTTCATTACACAACAAAGCCACAAAGCCCTAAACCCCTTTTTTGGCCCAGGTTGAATACCTATCAAAATCCCAGTATTACTTTGTAGGGTGGGTTCTTCATTAGCATTCTTCATTGCAGAATAGAGGCTTGGATAAACACATTCCCATCAGAAAAAAAGGAAAATAAAGCTGAAAATTTGTGCTGAAATTGTTTCTGTGTTGTATTGCATTAATGGCTAAATCCCATCCTGTACCTGTTCACAATATAGATTAAATGAGGATGAAGCCATAAGTTTGTGATCAAACCCATCCTACAACAGCATTTTAAATCATTTTGAGAATAGAGCATTTGACAGTTCAATACAAAGACTTCTTTTCAATCTAGAGGGAGACTATAATCTCCTAACATATTTGCAAATATGTGAAAACACCTTCCACTGCCTCACAGTAACATAAAATCATAATAGTTTCAAAAAAGGCTTCTTCACTGAACACTCTTAAAGGAGTAAACTTTGATGAGTCTGACAAAACTCGGAGGAAAAAGGCAGATATAATTTTCTTAGAAATTTTGCCAGCAAAAGATTATATTATCATAGTGATATTTAAATTGGCATCTAAGGAATCATGTTGAAAGGTATAGGCGGCTTTAAGCAAACCATAGGCACCTCTAATCTGTGCTTTTGTCTATCACTACTGTGCAGCTTTTTCTGAGGAGAAACTTCCCAGCTGTAGAACAATTCAGAGAATGGCAATGGAATAAATGAACATGAATGATGACATATCTACCTGCAACTGCACTTTGCTAGAATGTTACTTGCATATTTCATTTTTTGCTCCAATTATGAAATTGATAAGATTTTTCTCTGCCTCCTCTCTATTGCAGTGGCTTAGGCATCCTGCATAGGTATGATTCAGAAAAACAAACTCAGATTAAGTACTTACACAAGAAATGTGGCAATTCAGAGAATTTCAGTTGCCCAAAATAGCCAAGACGAATATTGTAGACATCATTGCCCTTATATTTTGGAAAAATAAAATGAAAACTCTAGCTTCTGGCATGCCAGTTGGCATAAGCTCAAAGACATTATTAATATGATACTGTCAGTAAAATGAGATGCCTGTGGAAAAAAAACATGGAGAAAAGGGAAAGGTTCCTTTAAGAAGCCTTTATACTGGCAGTTTAATTTTCTCCCTACTTGGGAGCAAAATTTGGAATTTGTTCAGTTAAAAATGCTGAAAAATTATAAAAGAAAAAAAGTGCTGTGGACTAAATTGGAGATGCAGATTTACATGTTTCAAATTCCTTTAGCTTTGTGACAACACCTGAGCTCAAAAGGCACATCCATATTCAGTGGAACTTTCAAAATGCACCTGATGTTAATATTAACTTTCTCCTCTGAATTCTGAAGAGTTGATAGAGGTAATCCTGTATTTATTCTCAGTTTCCTGCTTCCCATTTCTTCCACTCACTGACATTCAAAGACATACCTATCCATGGCCCAAAGAAAAGGAGCAAGAAGGTTATGAAAGTTGCCAGAACGTCAACAGCAGTTTTACTGACTGAGAACCATGACCTAAAATCTTCACACATTCACAGGTTGAGAGTTCAATGTACATTTTTTAAAATTGAAATGTACGATCTTTAAACTGAAAAATGTATTTTAAGTATAATTTACTTAAAAGATTTTATTAATTGATCCAGTTCAATTATTCAGATTATGGTAGATTTTGTAGTCTTTTAACTATGAACACATTCCCCAGGTACCTCATGAATCCCTTAAAATCTAGAGAGTTTATTTATGTCAAAATTCTGGAATTGATTCATTGCAAACCTACTCTAAGTAGACAGAATTGACCTTGACAGTTGCATCTGCACACTTGAAGAACTTTTTCTAATTTTCCACTATTTTGTGTTCCACTATATTGAAAAACTGCCACAAAACCCCCACACATCTCTAAGTATCCCCCAAAACACTATGCATACAAATCTTACCATTGTGGTTGTGCTTTGGCTCAGATGTTGCAATAGTAAGTGTTTCAGAACAGGTAAATAGCACAGCAAGGAAAACCATACAAACATCTTGATCACAGCTGCTGTATAAGTTACTCTGCAACACAGAAAGGATTCCCTACAACTAAATATCAGGGAATACATTCCATACTTATGACATATGAATTTGAAGCCTATTTCATTCCCCAAACATAATAAGAGATTAGAAACATTCATGAATATATGGGAACCTAGAATGAAGGAGGAAAAATTAGGCATTCCCTAAGTGAATTTTGTACTGGATAGTCCTTTCTTCCCTCAAAATGATGTGCATCCAGAAATGAAATTTCATACTGCTGCTCACTTACAGTCATCATATAAAAGAGAGGACTAATAAAAGCAAGAAAAAAGCTTTTGCTATGGTAAAATGTGGTATATATATTACCTGCAAGTTGATTGATCATATTAATTTCAATAATTTGTTTTTATAAATAACTTATATGGTTATTCTTGCTTTTTGTATATTAAAGTGTGCAGCATGAAATGAACTTCAGGCTTGCTAAATGAAATTCACTCAAAGATTGAATACATTTATTTGTAAGTTTAACAGACATTTCCAGCCCTTATATATAGCATATGATGACTTTAATTAAGTCATCATATGCTACCTTGTACTCGGACCTCTGACTAGATTACTGGTCTCGATTTCAAATGGCCAAAAAAACTTTGAGGTATTAATGAATTTTCTCTTGCTTGCTTTCCTTTAAGTATTTTTTTTCCTTCCTTCTTTTCCTGCTAACAGTTATTTGCAGATTTTGGCGTATTTATTAATGCCCTTGTTTTAATTCTTATTCAATCCACATTTCAGCATTTAGCTCTTTCTGTCAGTTTCCAGGACCTTCTGGAGCCTTCAGCCAGTTGCTTTCTGAAACGAATCCTGTTGATTAAAAAAGAAATCCAAAAAAGGAGCCTCTGTCCTTATCTAATGGCTGATTAAGAAAGAATGTATTTAGGTCAGCAGGACTTAGTTAGCAGAGAACAGACATTAAGTTAGCAGATATTTGGGCAATTAAAGAGCCAGCCAAGCTGTGGAGAGTGTGCTGGGAATGTTTCCAGGTAGGATGCAATTGTACAATATTGCAAGGTTTAGTTCTCAACATGTAACACATAAATAACCTGGAGTATCAAAAGAACTGGAGCAGTGAAGCACAGCACATCCTGATTCAGGTTTAGGCTGCAGGGAGAACCTGATATTTCATCCTGGGGTGGTCTCACAGTGGGAGGTGGGCTTTGGCACTGGGTCAGAGGAGAAGGAGGAGGATGTGTGTGACCATGTGGCTTCAAGGATGGCAGGCAGGTGATGGGAAATGTTTTCACAGTGTCCCTGCAGCAGCATGAAACAGATCAAGGGGAGCAAGAGGGTACTTGTGGACGAGTGGTGGATGGAGACCTGAGTGGAGAAGGCTGTCAGCTTATGTCTCTGGGCAGCAGGAGAAAGGCATTTTCTTTGCCCTCAGACCTGAATTTGTGGAACTGATGCACTGACTTAAAAAGGTGAGGAGGGAGAACAGACTCTGCACAACAGGAGCACAGAGGCAGCTGGGCCAGAAGTGATTGTTTGCTTTGGAGTGGAAGGGGACAGTGGCTGGGGACTCGCTGAGCGTGGGGAGCTGGCACTGTCCATCTCCACACAGGCCTACTGGCACAGGAGGATTGTTGTCTGCCAGGGGCCCTGGTAAATTATTCCTTGGAAGTAAAGGGGATTTCCACCTTTCCATAAGTGTTCTACTGCCTTTGGTAGCTAAGCTTTGTAGTCTTTTTATTTTATTCAAACACATCAATTGCACTCAGCATTTATAAATCACTGTAATTTATTTAAAGGAGTCATCCACAGAAAACAATCTGTTTTTCAAGGACTAGGGATTTGCAGGCTAGAAAGAAGTAGAAGCTATGTGGTTTTCCTAGGAAAGAAAAATTATTCTCTGTTCCTTATAGTAAAGAAAAACAGCTGATTTAAAGCCAAATGATTCTTGAAGGTCTCAAGCTTTAAAATATTACCCAATGACGCTGATAAAGTACATCTGCTGCTGATACTAGAGTAGATTTTTAAAAAATGTCCAGTGTTAACAGACAAAAGTCTTTCTGTTGAAGTTCATGTACGCAGGCGTACTCTTCATAATTCTCGATGACTGTTCTTTTTAAAAACAAAACAGAAAAGAATCAACATTTTGGATAGCCTTGCTTGAAAAATTGTAATTTCTATGCTTCCTCAGAAATAATTCAAATGATTCCTACCTGTGCACAGGGACTAAAGTGGTAGCATGTGCTATAATCCCATGAGTGCCTCTCATGTTTTATAATTTTGGATCTACCTAGTGTTGATATTCATCTGTTCCTAATTCAAAAACACAAGACTGTTTTGGTGATAACAAACAATAACAATCACTGGGCACGTGACACAAAGTGCTATTAAATAGCTTGTAACATATCTAATAAAATGATCTTGATGTATAAGATATCTGTAAGTTACATAATCCTGATTTAACACGTAGTTTGCAGCAAACAGCAGCCTGAACCCTGTTGTTTTTCAAGAAATAAAAGTGCAAGAAATTGCACAGCAGAGCATGCCAGATAAAATTTGGAAACATTCACAACAGGTGGGCAGGCTGTTCTTCTAAAGTTACTTACTTGATAAGTCTGCCTTGAAGATGGAATTTTCTTTTCCAGTAACTCCCGTCCCATTCCCTCTTACACAAAAAAAACAAAACACATTTTTCCTCAGTTAGAACAAAAGGTTAAATTATTTCAAGTGCATACAATGATGGAAAATATTACAAAAATACCTCAAAATAGTGTCTGCCTTATTCTTCAGCCTGCTTGAGTATCCTGATGACTGCTCCCTGTTCTATGGCTACTAGTTCTGTGTAGAAGAAATGGAAAGTTAGCAATAAACTGCCAAATGCATGGCACAACATTGATTAATATTCAAGAACACCCCTATCTGCGGGTCTCTGGAGCCATTAGCTCTTACTAAGACTTGCGCATTGATATATATATATAGCTTATAATAGAAACAAATAAACATTTGACTTTTTTTTAATGGTAGGGGTTTTTTTAATGTGATGTAGGGTTTATCAATGGAAAGGCAGCACTGAAAATATTTTATAATACCAGTTTTATAATAACACCGTTATATTTAGTGCTTCTGTGATGACATCCACTGTAAAGCATGAATGTAGGTGCTGTATACTTGGAGTGGTGATACAAAAATTCTGACATCTACTTGTGTACTCATTTAAAGTGTACTCCTTTAAAGTTCTTCTATTCACAGATACTACTACATAAACAGAGCATACTAAGCCCAGCTAGGTTCTGGATATGATTTAGTTTACTGTGAATGACTGCCAAGGCAGACTATATGGCCCATCCCAATTTCAACCTGCCCTAATTCCCTTTATGACTTTATTATTTAGTGCTGTTTTACTGCTTAGAGAGACCTAAACAGGAAGACTCCGGGCGTTCTCTGTTCAAGAAGTGGGTGGGATGAAGTTCTTTACAGAAAACAAAATATGATCCACCTACAGATCATGTTAGGCCAGCTCCCCAATTTCCTCTAAGCAGAACAGAGGCCTTTGTTGCCTTAGTTACTGGAACTATCTACTGGTCAACAGCAGGATCCCAGTCTCCATAAGGAACATCCTCCTACATTTTTGATGGCAGTGTAGGATGGGAAATATTAACTTTTCTGTTTGTTGATTTTATTGTGAAGAGGAAAATAAAGTCATTAAAAAAATTAACTCTCACAGGGACATTGTGTGGCAGAGGCTTATACCTCCAATGAAACAATATTCCTTTATTTTCCATTACTTAACATCAGAAAGAAGGAGCATTGAAAACTGCCTGCTAAGTTTCAAGGCACGAGTAGACAATTGGCAGAGCCAGACCACTGAAGCTTGCAAAACATTCATAAATGCTCCAGATAAAATTTCAAACTGTTTCCCTCACCACAAATGCAGATATTGTAGTGCTATCTCCTATTTCTTCTAGGACAGGGAAGCTGGAAAACACAATGCATTATTTTCCCATTTGAAGTATGATCAAGCCCAATTTCCATCCTTCCTGTTTGAAAACAAGAGCTTTAGTACAGTCATATTGGGGTGACAATTTACAATGACACGGGGGTCCAAAATAATCTTTAAGAAAGTAGAAAGTCCTTGATGGACTGTCTTCTTTCCCAGATTGGTGTAATATGATGTAGTGGTTCCATGGTACTTAAAATCTATCCCACTTTGTGTGGCCGTGGACTCCCTTGCCCTGCTAATCATTCTTACCCCAGAATGGTCCCCAGTTCACTGATAGGAATTTTTGTGGGATTAAGTGTAGGCCATTTTAACTCTGAAAGCTGATGATGGAGCAAGATGAACACCAGCACAAGACCAAGGAAGGGGTCTGGGTGAGATGGTATGGCTGTGGTGAGGCTGAGTTAAAGGGGCTTGAACCTGAGAGCAATGTCATAGAAATACTGAGGCTAATCTAAATGAAAAAGTAAATGTTTTCTGTAATTGCCTGCCATGAAGATCTAGTCAGAATGCTGTTGATTAGTGCGATTTTGAGTAAATTTGGAATTTTTATTTAGATTAACTCAGATTTTAGAACTTAACAACTAGAGTTTTATAAGAATTTCAGGTTATCATAAATCGCCAATGAAATTGAGAACACTAGGATACAATTCTAAAGCACTTAAATAAATTTAATATTTTTTTTACTTATAGTATTTGTAAAAATTATACATATTAAGAGAGTGTCAAACTCTATTTCATCATCAATGCCCTTTTACAATACTTCTGCTTTGTTCAGCTAAAATTCAAGCATTTTATTGGTATTTCCAGTAATTTCCTGACAGCCATTCTCTACAGTACCGCAACATTATATTGCAATATTGCAAAATATTTTATTCAAACTGCAAAATGTTTAAGTTGATCTTCCATGCTGTTGCTTAAATGGAAACTTATTTAGTACAAACATCACAAATGTGTAATACTTCAGTTTTTAAATGTCAATTTCTTTGCATTGCACTTTTCCTAAACAGAAACTTCAGCTGAAATTACCCAGCATAGTTCCTTTCCAAAACTAAAGGCTGATGCAAAGTAAAAACCTTTTTTAATGACTGTTAGAATTTAAATTGTGGTAAAATCTTTTACAACAGGATTTGCAGTTCCTTTCTTCTGCACAGACTGTTAGTGGAACTGTACATTTGAGATGAAGGGTTTGTTGAGACATTGTGTTATTTTATTGTTGGCTAATCCATTTCATCAGAAATGTTATTATTTGTACTAACACCAAATATCAAGCACGATTGACAAACATTTGACATGCTCCTGAGCTTCAGACCAAAGGTCTTGAATGCACAAAGCCTGTCCTTACTTGCATTTCTGAAAGTAATTTTCCACAAGGATCTACATGTATCTCTTTTCACCATTTCTATTTCCCTAGTTTTCATTCCTTCATAAATGAAAGCATAATCGATGGCTTCCAGAGGCTACCTTCAATGCAGTGATGTTAATGGAACCTATATAAAATGGAGCCATGACAAGTCCTAATAAAAAAATAAGAGCTTTTAATTGGAAGAATTCTGGACTAACCCATACGGCTGAACAGGAGGCTACGAGCACACCTTGTCTTGTTTCTGAAAACCCTCAACATTTTATTTTAATGAGCAATAGTTTCTATTTTTTTGTAGAGTTCTGTCTAAAATTGAGAAAGCGTGACTTGAACTCTGCGGATTTTTGAGGTTCTGAGACTTTTGAGGGTGAGGAGGGAGCTGGGGTACGCGAGAGCTTTCTCCCAGCAGCGGGGCAGGCAGCGATGACACGTGCAGAAAAAACAGCCCCCGAACCCAAGCGAAGCTCCGAACCAGCACGATGCCGGGGAAGCAGAAATTGTGAGCTTTCTCCAAGGCAGCCCTTAAGCCCTCGGGCCCACGGGGTGGCGAGGCGAGGCCGCGGCGGGGCGGGCGGGGGCGGGCGGTGCGCGCCGGCCCGGGAGCGGAGCGCGGCGGGCGCAGCGCGGCCTGGCCATGGGCGCTGAGGCGGGCGGGCCGCGGGGCACCGCGCCGGGCCAGCAGCTCCGCGCCCTCTTCTACGCGCTGGCGCCCGGAGAGAGCTCCTTCCGAACGGTGGAGGAGGTGCCCGACTACGTGGAGAAGGTGAGAGTCTCCTCCTTTCCCACCCTGGCTGCATCCCTCGCCCTTCCCTTCGCCCACCTGCGCCTCTTTTCAAAAGCCGCGGGCGCCTCACTGAAACCATGTCCGCGAAAGGGCACCTAAATTAAGATAAACCGTCTTTTTCTCAAGGGCTTTCTGCCTGTAAGCTGCCAGTGTAACTGTGCCTTCTATTTTCATGTATTTAAGTGATGATTTCTCCTGCTGCTAATGTTATGTGCAGCAGCACGGATGAGATGAACAGTGACAGCAAACTGAACTGAAGAAACAAGAAAATATGATACTGTGTTTGGCTGTTATGGTTCTCAAAGCAAGCAAAAAGTCAGGTCTCTCTGTGCCCTTAAGTCAAGCTCAGTCAAGGACAGAAAAATAAAAGGTTTCTAATTAAAATAAAAAATAAAGATTGTTTAAGAGAATTTAGAACAAATATTTGTGTTGGGACAGTGCTGTGTCCTAAATATCCAACGCAAGAGTACAGAGGTCGTGGGTGAGAACTCCCTTGTCAGCAGGCAGCAGCATATCCTTCCCTCCCGTCCCGCCCTGCCAGTTTATTCACTTCCAAGAAAATACCTTTGCTCCCTTCTGTCCTACCTATTGCTCATGTCTTGGTTGTCAGCTCCTTCTGAACCCAGATCGATGTCAGCTGCTCACAGAGACAGGACATAAACACTATTTTGCCCTTGTCAAGGTGAATTCAGCCCAGCTTCAGTGAAGAGCTGCACTTTTTACGTGGGTTTTGATAGTTCTGATAAGCCCCTCTGACAGATCTACCTTGGAGTGCTGTGCTGGCAGACTGCAGTGGGGGTGCCATGGGCTGTGCAGAGCAGTGCAGCACTGTCAGCAGCTTTCTGGGAATTGTAGTATGCGGCAGTCCCTCATGGAGGGTGTTATCTGCAAAGGTAAACCCTTTTGTGTAAGGTAAGCAGAAAGCTGCTGCAAGCCCAGCCTGTGTGTGAAGTGTCTGGTCAATGGACTGCTGTCCTCAGAGGTGTTTTGCAACTAAGCTGCAGCGTCATGATTAACAAAGATCGATGGTTATACCTAGTTAGCTGATCTCTCCTTCCAGTTCTCTCTGCTATCTCAGTCCCTTTTACCATTTCTACATTTCCAATGAGCATACTTTCTTGGCTGCAACATACCTTAACATCCTTGGGCTTTCTTCTCCCATGTGCAGTACTCAGGTCAGACGTTAGCCAAACCTGGAATTTCTTTTACTAGGCACACAGTTGTAAGTCTGTGAAAGGATTCTTAACACTTTAAATTATGAAAGCACCTGTAGGCTCCTGCTTCTGTAGAGCAGTGTTGGGATAAGCTTGTAAAGGAATATTTCTTACAAAAAAAAAATAGCATTAAAGAAAAGGTTTCCCATTACTGTTATACTTCGCTTAAATTCCTATCTGAGGTTAGCTGTGCTGGATTTCCCTTCTGACAGTGCATTTTTTGTTAGAACAGATCTTTTGATGCTTGTCTCAGTGGGTATATAAAAGTATTTTAGTGGCATAACTGTCTTTAACTCTTTGGCTTTGGTCTGAGCTTAGGCAGAGTTCATCCATCCCCTTCTGGCCGTGTTTATGGGCAAGTGGCAGCTATCTAGTCCCTCTCCAGCTGCTATTCTTGACTGTTTAGGGAGCAATTACACGAGCAGCATGTCCATTGGATTCATCAGCAATAGATTTAATAGTGACCTGATGAGGCTTTCGAGGAGGTCTGGGGAGTGCTCAGTCCTTTAGTTGGTACAGACACACAAGTGGATATCTGAACTCAATTCAACGCAGAACAGAAAAAATTTTAGTGTAGAGCTGGTAACAAATGAAGGCCTCAGCTCAAATAATTCACTCTAAAAGACAATAATGTTGATGTATATGTGTGAAACTACAGATTACATTAGTGTCTCTAAATGGAGTGGGATTTTTTTTTTTCTGAGACACTGTAGTGGAATTTGCATCTCAGATCTGTGATCTCTTGGGTATCAGAAGGACAAAGGTATTTCTAGGACATTAGATGACATGGTTACAGCTGTGGGGATAGGCACCTTCCAACATTAGGTGGCAGGACCTCCAACGTCACCCAAATATTCATGGGTCTAGCAATCTGCAGAATTGAGCTGTTGGCTTACAAAATACAGGCACTTCACAGGAGAGGCACCTTTGAGCTAGAGTTACCTGTGCTGTTACATCTGGGTGGGAAATGACAGCAGGGGTGAAGCAGCTCTGGTTCTGAGAACAGAATACTTGGCTTAACTTGTGCAGTGTACTTTCTGTCTCTGGTCACATTGCTTCTGTTTTCAGAAGCAATGGGCCTTGCACTGTTGCTCTGTATGTTGGCAGAGCTGTGTGGAGAGGCCTCAAGTCCTGTTTAAAACATAAGCTGAGCCTCAAGTCCTGTTTAAAACATTAGCTGATCAGCTGCTGACTGTGACAAGCAGCAAAACTCTGCAGCAGAGCCCAGGGTGACAATATATATCTCAAAAATTCTGGGAAAAGGGGTGTGGGTCTTTGATAATTGTAATAGAATTAATTTTTCTAAGACTTTTTGTCATGTAGAATTCAAATCCCTTAATTTGCATGTATTTCTGAAAAGTGTGTCAATTTCATTTATCCAGGACAGGATGTACTAATGCTTGTCTATTCATTTTAAGAGCATCCTCTTTTCTGTGGGTGTAAGATTAGGCTCTGCATGCTCAGTTAGTTGTTTTTTGTTTGTTTGTTTGTTTAAATTTTCTCCCAATCTACAGATGGTGGAATTATTCTTTTTGTTTGCCAAACATAGTTTAGAACCACAAATTTACTTTGTAGCTTTGTAGCTTGCTATGGTCTGAAATTATCACCTGTGCTCTGTAAAGACTTCCATGAGTCAGACTTCTGAAGAGACAGTCCTTCTGCTGAGAACTCCAAAATGAAAGCTTTAGTAATCACTGTTTTCCTTTTCAATTTACTCTCTTGAGACCCTAAAGAATAAGTTCACATTTAAACTCAATTCACACTTTAGGGTTTGCTTCTAAATAATGAGGCACAGAACCTTCATAGTTTTACTTTTTTTTAGTTTTACTTGAATGTTGTGATTCTTGTGTTATAAAGATCTGGGACTTTATAACAAAAAGAAAAGAAAAACTGTTTCAAGAATTGCAATAAAACTATGAGTTTATGCTGAATTTCAACCTAGAATATTATTCTTTGCAACAGTATAACGTGGAAACTGATTTTAAATGGTCCTTTGCATTCTGCAGAGTTGGTTACTTAAAATGGAACCCTCTTACACAGTACTCAGGGTAAGGCTTTCATGTTATGGATCAGTTATTTAGCTAAACCACAAGCTTATGCAAATCTCCATTGAGTATTTCTGCTCTTGGGTGAAGAGAAAAAACCTGGAAACAGACAGAGAGAGTAAAACATTTATGGACAGAAGATATCAAAAGGATATGTCTTATGTCACTAATCTGTGATGTCAACAGTGGCTATTTCTTAATTTTGTGCCATTTCGTTTGGCACAAATGGGTTCCTTAAACTCAATGGGTTCCTTAAATGTCTTCATTGTTCTTTTAACTTAAACCAAAAAAACCCCAGGAAAAATAAAAGTAGTGATTAGGCTAGTGTGACTATTTTCTCTCCTACGGTCTCCTTTTTGCCTGAATTATTTGCATTCTTCTTCTGTTGCATTACACCTCATCGTCACTCTTAGGGCAGTTTGGGCCAGGGAATGCCTTTTCATCCTCCATGAGAATAGCTGTCATAGTTACATAAATAATACATCCTAGCCTAGATGTAGTTGATCCTATTGGTCTGTTTTGGACCAAGCTTAATGTAGGTATGTTAGAGAGATGTAGTAATTTCTTAGATACTAAGGGGTATGCCATAAATCTTTTCTTTTATAATCTCCTTGATGAGCAGGAGGTTAAGGATGTCTGAATGTTTCTTTATCCTCCTTGCTATGACACCACCCATTTGTGAGTCAAAAAGTGGCACCAACTGCCTGGCTGTTTCACAGCTTCACAGTGGGAGGAAAATATGCAATGAAGTCAATAAGGCAGAAGTTGTAATAATGTACATTAATATAAAATCAAGTATTTCAGCTGTTTCAGAGGTTGCTAGGTAAAATGAATCATCACATGGAATACAGACAGTGTACATTTCCTATTAACTGTTTTTATTTCATGAATGAAATACCTCAATTTCTCTGTTCTGAGCCCATTCAATTTGCTCTGCAGCTTCTGCTGTTCCATACCTTAAAACTGCTGTAGTCTGTGCTAGAACTGCCTTTTAATATTGCCATTAAGTGTTTTGTAGATTTTCGTATTAAATCTCTCTTTTCTCTGCTGGAGTGTACAGCTGTGGTCATCATACTTTGTTTGGTAAGTTAGGACTCTGTTATTTGATTATATCAGTTAGGAAAAGTCATATCTACTTAGAAATAAAACAGATATAGAGAGCAAAACAGGGAGTATTTATATTTTCCTTGTATGTTTCATTGCTTTCAAATGGAAGGTTTAAGGGTTTCCTTATACTTTTATAATATATTTTATTATTATATTGTTTCCTACTTATTCCAAATATAGAAAGACTTGCCACATTGGTTTTCTTGGGTGCTGTTTAGGCTTTATAGCCTTTACAGGTTTTCCCTTTCTTTCTAGATTTTTATATCATCAGTTGGTGCCTATCGGAAACAGGCTTTTAGATGCTTAAAATGCTGTTACAGAGTAAGCTAGGCACCTAAATTAAAAAGTGTCATGTTGATATTAATCTCTGTTCATCTGTTATTGTAACCTAACCCTGTGCTGCTGAAGTTTATGAACTTTCACATTTTCTAGACACTATAAATCTTTTGCTGTTTGCATGGTTTGAATCATCCAATTCTTCTTGGACTGGGCAATCTGGTCTGTATCCATCTTAGTCTCTTTAGTGTCCCAGCCTAGTAGGAATTCCCAGATCATATCTCACTTGGCAACAAAAATGAGCGCCCTCCAGAATGCAATGGTATTTGCAGAGACAGCATGCTTCTATTAAGCTGTTGTACGGGCAGGAGCAGCCTCTCTCCTGCAGCAGTGCAGTTTGGAGGGCTCCAGGCACCGAAGCTGTCGGTGTTTGCAGGCCATTGGAAGGGAGCAGAAGCAGCAGAAAACTTACAGGGCAAGTCCGGCAGTGCGGTGCCTCCCAGAGTGGTGCAGAACTGCTCTGGCATTTCTCTTGCTCTGCAAAACATGGTGGGAATTTTATGCCTTAATATAACCAAAAAGCAGTTGTCTAAATGTCTCAAAGGTCACCTAAAAGTTTCCTACAGAGCAAGGGAGGCTGTTGAAGGAACATTTGCTTGCACAGAGATCTGATAACTCTTTCCCATTTTCCTTGCCACAGGCCTTGTAGATTTTGGTGGCAATGGCTAAAACTGCCACTGCCTAATTCTTTCTACATGTGAAGTGCAGGGACTGTTAGGACTCCAGTGTTAGTAAAAAAAAATATGCTCTAGGACTTACTGCTACTCAAGCCTTTTTCTTGTTGCCTGAGATGATAAAAAACTGAGAACAGGTCTGACAGTCGTCAACATTTTCAGCTTTTCTTGGGATAGAAGATGGACAGTGAGAATTGAATCCCAAACTAAAGCAATGTTGTGAGTGTGAAATGTTCCAGTCTTGTTCATCATTATACTTTTCTGCGGAAAGGCAGAAAACTGTTTTGCAGTCAGTATAATCCAAAAGAAGGAGGGAAACATTGTATCATTGTCACTTGGTCTGGGAAGAGAACATGATGTATGGCCCAAACTGGAACGGGCTGTGTAATTGTTTCCCTCACTGATGAAAGCACATACAGAAGAGCTGTTTTGTCTGCAGTGAAAAACATGGCAGTAGAAATGCCAAGTAGAAAGAAACTCACTTTAGTATGTCTTTCAGATAATAATGTTGGATACCAAATTCATTGGATGAAAACACTCAAAAAACTTCATATAATATCAAATCCAAACTAGATTCTGTTCTACTTTGTGGTTGGAGGAGTCCACAAATATTGCTGCTCTCACTGATATTGCTGCTCTCACTGATTTACTTAAATATGAGAAATATAGGTTCGGAAAGACTTTTGTGCTTTGTTCTGATAATGTTTGAGTTTATGTGCAGGATGTGCAAAAGAAAACATTGTGAGAAGAGGTTACTGCAATAGATTTATGCTGGTGTTTTGGATCAAATGGTAGCCTTGGTTGTTCTGATTTGTAAGGTCCATGCTATAAGCTTTATTACAGTAGCTACTAAAGTGCCAGCCAATCTGAGAAGCATCTCACTGCATAAAATGCTGTTTGGAAAAGTGTGTCTAATTTTATTTTGTTGTGACTTTTTTTTGTTGTTGTTTTTGCAAACTATTTTTAGAGTATTCCATTCTTCATTACTTTCATTGGGCTGGAGTTTGCTGTCAGCTGGATTCAGAAGCGTAAGCTGCCGGGTCGGATCAATGATGGGATAAGTTCTCTTTCCTTGGGTATCCTGTCCCGACTACCAGAGTGAGTATATGAGTACAGCCTTGAGGTTGTTTGGGTTTTAATCACTAAGAAGGAAGAAAATGAAATTTCTTTCATTAAAATATGGAAAGATAACAAAATAAAACCAACAAACCAAGTCTATTGGTTTTTGTTTACCTTTAAAAATAAAACTGGGTGCATATAACCAGATCAATAGAATTGTGAATATGCATGTGATCCAAAGTGCTTTGAAGACAGTCATGATCTTACCTTTGACTTCAATGGATTTTAATTCCTGGGAGAATTGCTGCAAACATGATCATATAATTCACTCTCCAATGTAAATGCCAGAAGATTTACCTGAATTAGTTTGGTGAATAAAGTTGTGTTTTAAATAAATAGCCACTGTGGATTAACTGTGAATCCCAGTGAAAAAAATCCAGCAAATTATTTATATGAATTGCTCTAACTGTTTTCCAGAACTTTTAGCCACTTGTAAGTAATATCATGTTTTAGATATGCCTTTGCATGTTATGAGCTTCCAGATGATAGATTTTACTACATCTTTTCTTTTCAAATGGGGTTACATTTCTATTCCCCATGTGTGACTTGGCAGGTGACCTCCAAATTGTATATAAACTCTTCATTATAAGAAGAAAAACTTTTATTATTTGAATTTTACTATATGCAATTTGCGAGCCTTTCTGTTATTCCCCCAGCTTTTTTTCAGAATCCTCTGCAGTTTTTCAGCCTTCTTAGTGTTGATGTCTCAAGTGCACTCCATATTTCAGAAATTACTACATCAGTGCCAAATAATGAAGTCATTTGTTCTCTATTTCTACTTGTTGTTCCTCCCTTTATATATCCCAGATCCTTTGAGCTGTCTTTCATCCCTGAATACTTTCCTGGATTCTGTGGCTTACATTCCTCATTCATAGGCAATATGTTCTTATATTTGGCCACATAGAAATACATGGATTATACATTTGGTCCTCCTGAAGTAGCCTGAATCACGGAAAAGTCGTCTTTGTTACCTAAAAGTTCCTGGTTTATGTCACTGCAAATTTTACTAAAAATCTTTTCTTTCAAACCAGATTCTTGATCAAATACATTAAAAGAGCATAGCAAGACCAACAACAAAGAATTATCCCTTCTGGCTAGTAGAGCTCATTTTGTGAAATGTGTAAATCACCTTCTTTGTAATCTATTGATCATTTGTCATTTGGTTGATTTTTTTAAAGTTTCTAATCAATACAGTCTTTGACAAGATCTATTAGGTACAAAGACAATTTCTGATAGATTATGTTAATTATCAGTTGTAAATATCCCCTATGAAACCTTTTAAAGACACGGTCCAAAACTCTTGAAATGTCTGAAAATGAGAGGCATGAGCTTTCAATATGAGAAATACTCAACCATAAAGTTATGTCTTCAAACAAAGTTATGCCTAAGTTATTTGAAAATTTAGTGAAGTTAATTTTACAGATAGTGTACCTATATTCAAATAATTCTTAATTAATTGTGAGCATGATCTTGAAGGAGCAACATTAAACTTTTCAGTATATTTTATGAATTAATGTAGTATTTATGAACAAATTAGATTTGTGTGCAGCAGCACACAACCCTGATAATGGGTTACTGTAGTCTGTATGAAGCTAACATTAAAATAGATCAAATGTTGCTTCTTCAACTTAACCCAAATTCTTAAAACTTGACAGGCTTACCATGCTGAATATTTACCTTTATTTGTTATTGTAAAGCAAGGCAACCCCTGTAGCAGGGAGAAATGATGTATCTGGCTCCATGACATCAGAAGGCTAATTAATTACTTTATTATACTATTTATTCTATACTGTATTGCACTACATGTGAAACTGCACAAGCACTCTACTGAACTAAATCTTGTGACTGTCTCCTGACTGACCGTCAGGACACAGTTACAGTGTGGCAGTTTGCACAGATTGGTCAAGAAAGCAAAACGCACCAGAATCCAGTCAAGCAAATTCCTTCAGGTAAATAATCTTCCAACACATTCCACATGTTCCAAAACACAGGAGCAGCAAATGAGATAAGAATTGGTTTTGGTCTCTGTGCTTCTCCAGGAAGAACCTGAGAGAGAGAATTATGTCTCTCTGTTCAGAGAAGGTGAATCCCACAATTAGACTCAAATATTCAGAACTGATTAAGTTAAACAAAGGGCCTGAGATACATGTAAAGTAAGTTTGAATGGTTTTGCAAGTTCTTTTGGCTTTATTTTAAGAATACTGAAACGACTGAGATACACTCATTCCTGGAAGAAGTGCTTGCTAAGAAAACTGGTGTTGTGTGTGTGGAATGCAGCTTTGCAAGGTGCTGAGTACTTTTATTATTTTGGCACTCAGTCCTTTGCTGCAGAATTTGGCTTGTGGGCTGTGCAGTTTTCTTTTGCAAGATTGTTTCAATTGAGTGAACCAAATGATCAAGGTCTCAAAAGTTTGCAGGGTCAGGCAAAACTCCAAGATCGGCACACCTATTTATTGTTACACCAGCACAAGAAGTCTCTTCCAGGTTGCTTGCACAGCTCTCATGACTGGAAATACCAGACCCTCCTCAGCAGTTCTTTCCAAAGAAGAGTCCTGTAACACTTTTAGCTTTTTGTGTGAATGTGAAAGAAGCAGGCAAACTACAGACTTCCTAAATTATTTAATCTCATGTTAATATTGCAATTCTAATGGTGACTGCTTAGTGTAACACCTCTTTTGTAAGTAAGAGGAGTTGTGAATAACAGACTGGCTAAAAAGGCTCTAACTGAAAAAAACAGAACACTTTACCCTTCTGTCTCGTGCTTCCATGGTGTGAAAGAACTGGGTCAGACAAAAAAAGGGGGGAAAAATAGCACAGGCAAAAATCTGTTGCAAAGATTTTCACTTCAGTCTGTCCCTTTCAGGAAGAAAAAAGGTAGGGAAAGTTGACAGAAACTGCTAAAACAATATTTCAGCAGAACCCACAGCATCAGGGGAAATAGTAGTGCAAATCATTAACAGCTGAAGGTTAGATTAACACACCATTGATTGTATCCTCTCCCAGGGACTAATTTTCATTTTCTCAACTAGCAGCAATGGTTTGCCACTTCCTTAAAAAAATCTGTGGTTGGGTCTAAAATGGTGGCTTCAGTCTATTAGTTAAAATGAAGCTTCAAATGTGTCATTGCAAAGAGGTCTTTACATTTAATGAAAAAATTAGGAGTCACTAACCATAGTCAGCCTCTAAGTATTTTTTCCATATAACAGAACTATTGCATGTCTTGAGAGCAAAGAGTATTTATTTAGTGTTTCATACTTCAAATTTCTGTTGAGAAAGTGCAAATCATAAATTGTTGATACTTGTATGCCAAATGTTAGAAATGTAGGTGCAAGAGGAAAAGTCTAATCAGACAAGGTAATGTTTTTGTTTTTAGGCTTATTAGACTCAACAGCATGCAGTAAGTTGAATGGTTTGTGCATACATATCATGTCTTGTAAAGTAGCCCATGCATTTCTTAAATATAATTTTCTCTGCATTAATGCATACTATGCATTCCTCTGCATGTATAAATACTAAATGTTATATGGAATGAAAATTAATTTGGGAGAAACCTGTATTACTAAGTTTACTCCCAGAATCTTAAATGTTAGTAAAAAAATTATGAGAACTTTTATTCTAAATAAATAAATAACTTTTCTAGCTAACCATTGCCAAGAGACTTAAAATGCTGCTTTAAAAATATTCTCCCAAGAGAAAGTTTATTTTGGGTATGAATATCCATTTTACAAGTATGTGCATTATTTCATATTGACCCATTTCTTATTTTAAAGCAGCAGAACATAAGTCAAAAAGTGTTTGGGGGATAACTGAGGTAGGTGTGTTTTCAAACTAGTTGGGAAAGTATTTGTTCTTTATGGTCGTGCTCAATTGCCAATTTTTAGTGTTCTGCTCTGCAACACAGTCGTACAGTGTATGAGTGTATATGTATATAATGTCTGACACAGTTTGTTCAGTCAAGTCTGCAATGAACTTCTCCATTTCCAAAGAGAATATTACAGTCTGTATACATTATTTAGCTTGATTTTTGAATCAGAAGAGGTTGGAGTTCTCTGAATTGTTGAACATGAGAATGGAATGAGTAAATGCTTTTTGATTAGTTCATGCTAGTAAGTATGTTAAGAATCTACACATCAGCAATAATTAAATCAAAGGAGTAAAAATCTGCTTTTTTCTGTAGACCAGTGTATTCAGTTTTGTACATCATCTGGATTTTAAATAATCTTTTTTCAGAAGCTGGATTGAAGAGGCAGTTTCATGTACATTTTAGACCAGCAGTGCTCCCAAATGAAGCGCCTTTGATTGATACTTCTGGTTGCTCATTCCTCGCTCTGTACCTTCACACCTCTTTGGCCAGCGTCAGCATTTGTGTTGCCCTGTGCTGAAGTGGCTTGGGAAGCAGGTCCAGCCCCTCCCCTTCACATTAACCTGCATCAGTTCTTACTATGTCTGTGCACAGTCTTGTGCTAGAGCAAGAAATGGGATTGGAGAAGAGCAGCCAGGGCTACAGGACAAGAAACACTCAATGCTTTTGTAGTGTTACTGAGTTACCTGTTCTATAGCATATATAAAATTGCAATCTGAAACCAAAGGTTTTCAGTTTTTTAAGAGGAACAAAATGCAGAGCTGATTAGAATACACTTGCTTCAAGTTGGTGCAAGTTATTCACAACCTTGTGGAGCTAAGAGTGTCTTGACAGAAGAGAAAAAAGTTGCCTGCATGGATTTAACCATTTGAATTATGTGCTGGTTTCCTGAAGTATCTATTAGATACATTGTATGTGACTATAGAAACTTACAATCTCATAAATTTCTGATTGCATTTCTTAGAAGAAAATTTGATACATGCAGTTTCTCGTAAATTATATTTTCACTTCAAGACTTATTAGGTACATCTTTTCTCCACATCTGTTTGACTAAGACTTTGGACAGATGTTTGTTTAGAGCATGGTCAGATGTGTTGCTTCTGGTCCAGCTGCCCCCTTAGATCTGCCAACATAACTGCACATTTAATTGCTCCCTAACCTGGTCCTGACAAAGTGATCTCGCTAAAAGCAGAAACAAAAGCCCCCCAAGAACTATAAAAGAGGTGTTTAAGCTCAGCTGCATTCATTTTGACAGAGCCAGGTCAGGGAGCAGCTATGCATGCAATTATAGTGGCAAGTCTCAGGGCTGGTAACCACCACACTTAGGGCAGTGATGAGCAGACGGGGCCAAACTAGAAGGGTAATCACTTAACCTGGTTAAATGGGAAGTGGAGCTGCGGTCCCATGCCATGCCCTTAAACCAACTGAACTTCTGGCTACTGCACTTCTGTCTTTCTTGTACTCACTTACATAGTCCTCTCTTTCTCATGTTGGTTCAGGTGCTCATCTGATCCCAAATGCAGTTATTTTAGTTCACTCTCTGAGCAAAACAGTATTTGCTTTAGACAGAGAGACAAGCAAATTGTCTGGGAATGGAAAAGGGACAGCCAAGAGCTGTCAGGCTTTAGGTTCAGTCTCTACAGAACCTGCAGTCACAATCATGCCTGCAGCAGCTAGTTACGGCACTTTAAGGCACTGTCAATAGATGTGTCCAAAAAATAGAATTTTTAATAAGTAACAGGCCTGAAGAGACAGAATCTGCTCACCTACCTATTCCTCCCACTCTCCAAGTAGCACTAGGTAGTTACATATTTCACAAGAGCACCCTCCTGGCTTCACTCTCCTGTATACGTAGTTGATTGTTCCCACATTTTGCCAGAGGTCACAGCCCTCACAGCTCTGTCAAAGGAACAGGTTTTGAATTAACTTACTAATCTTCTGTAGGTAAAGCAGTCAGAGTAAGATAAACAATTTCAGTAAGGGAGTAGTGCTGTGCAGCAGGATCTGATAGGATTTTCAGGACATAAGCCTGACTTTGGAAGGGGATTTTCAAAATCAGTTCAATTAAACTCATGGCAGTGACTGTCTTACCTGAATGGTTTTTGTTTAATCTAATTAGATTGTTGTTTTTTGGTTTGTTTTTTTTAATCTGGTTTGCATTGATGAACCAATTGGGACTAAATTAGTAAATTAGTTACTTCTGTGTGGATTGATTATCCTATGTTCTTACTGTATCACTTCAGCACAGTTTATAATTTTGGTGTAAATCATGCCATGCTTTCCAGTAAATCCAAATCCAGCTGTGCCCAGTAAAGATGCTAGTGCTTCCTGCCTGCTCTCTCATGCTCATCACTACCTTCCTAATCCCTTTTTACCATCTGCACCCTTCCCAGGCATATCAGCAGCCTTATCTTCAGAGGTTTAAACTGTAGAATTTTGGTACTCTGGTTCCGTTTGTTTGAAGCAGGCTGGAGAGCACATGTGGGCATATCTGCTGGCAGAACACAGGAGTTCTGCCAGTGAGATTTTTTAATGATGACTAAGGAAAGATCTGAGCCAGAATTTAATCTCTGGAGTTTCTAATGAAATGACATATAAACTACCTTGCATTACAAGGAAGTATTTGGGAGAGCTTGGATATTCTCAAACTAATTGACTGAAACAACTGGTAGTCTCTATGTTCTGTAATGTTCTGCAGATTGCTGTATTTCACACAAACCTGTTAGGGATCCAATTATTCTTTTAGATTGTAACCTCTTACATTGAATGCATATTTTTCTACATCCTTACTATTGTATCATGGTCTTTTTCTGTACAGTGGGGCCAGTAAGTGGCTTGGTGATTGCCATTCAAAATGTCAGAGCCCAGCTTTACACCTCCCATGTCTTTAGAAGCAAAGAGAAGCTGTCAGGGCACATGTTCAAATATACTTGTGCTCTTCTGTGAAGATACTGTGGACTGAATTTACCCTTATTGAAAATATGGTATTAAGCTCAGTAGTCTCTGTAGCTCACCAAATATACTGGTTTCTCAAATCCATTAAATGTTGTGCAGATTTTTTGTATTTTCTTAAATCTAAATTGTGTCATTTTCACACATTTTGAAAAAAACTCAAAGAAATTGCTTGTGTATAGAGTACCCTTCTGACTGAAGGACATCTCTGCTAAACAATGAATTAATCTTAAATCAGGACTCCACTAGATGGAGCACAGGGGTAGCATTTTTAGAGCTGGCCAATCTTGGGTCAACACTTTTGAGTTAGGAAAATTGGGGAAAGTGTCTCTTAATGATTCTGTAAATCATTGTTACAGATCTGAAAAGAATAGACTTTCACTACTGTGTATCATGGACAAAAACAAACTAACTTATAAAACATTCAGAAGTATGACCAAAGGAGTTCAACATAAATTCTCATGTAAATATTCTTCCTTATTTCATCATTTGATGTGCTATGATATTTCACTGAAGCTACTTCACCCTATTTTTATAGACCATAGGGACTCTTACTAGTTCTTTGGTTTTTCTGAATCTATCTAGAACAATCTGAATTGAATAGAATACCCTTTTCTCATTACTTGTTTATATGTGACCTTTGAGAATATTATAGATTTGTTCCCAACTCAAACTATAATGCAGATTTGCTCATTTCAGTGGAACAGCCAAGTAGGACAGATCAAAATCAGACCCTCAGTTGGAAAAAGGTCCTATTCAAGCATTTGTATTGAACTCATGTGGTGATGGTTGTATAAAAATTGAAAAATCAGGAGCATTGCCTTGTAGGAGATGACATTGTAGAATATTCCAGTCTGGTGTATCCTGAAGATACTAGAATATAATTTACTGCCCCCAGTGCTGGGCAGGTATAAATAGGTATTAAAAAAATACAACTTCCATTCTCATAAAAGAAGAGGAATAAGCTACCATGCCAGAAGCTCAGTTGTACTGAAGGTTTTAAACTAGGCTTTTTAGGCTTTTATAGATACCATGTAATTAAAAGCATCTGAAGACCTTTCATAAACTTAGGGCATAATGAGTTACTACTGTGGATTATATCACTGAAGGCAGTGGAATTTCTCATGAAAATATCTCTATTTTATTTTTAACTGATACAATTAAAAATTTACTTATTTATGAGCAAAGATAAACAAGTTGAATTATGTAGCAAGACTAGGACCTAATTATAAAAAAAAAGTGTAACACTGCTGCTATTTTTTCTTCCAACACCTGTTGTTCCATGTTTTATGCCACTCACTGCTGTAAATTAATATTTGTGTCGTAAATTAGAGGATAAAAAGTGAAGTGCAACAGGAATAGGTTTGGGGAATAAAAGGGCAGCTCTGTCAGGCAAAATATTGTGTGGTACTGTGTAAAATATAAGTAGTAGGGATACCTGAGTCACCTCCCTTTTACTTCAACTTGAATTTGATATTTTTCTTTGTCCTCAAGGAAGACTGGAGATTTGTACTATTTAGGCTAAAATGCTGGAGAAGAAAGCCATACTGAGGAAGAGGAGAGGCTTTGATTCAGCTTTTGTGTCTGGTGGGAACATTTTCTCAAAATGTAGGTGCTATTTCCTGTAATCAAGGGTTTTCCAGAGCCTGATAATAATTTCCCAGCTGTATCATTTTGGTGAATTATTCTTTAGCCTTGGGTTTTGCATATTAAGAATGGGAGAGGAGATCATATTCATCTTGATGATAGAAAACAGGGAATAGAACTCCCACAGCTCCCTCTCCCTTTCCCTCCACCTTGTGGAAAGTTTGGCTTTGTGCTAAAGCGTGAAAAAAGCCTTGACTGCAATGTGTCAGGCATATTTCAGCTCGATTTGTGTCAACCCTAATAAGTCAGCTGACAAGGTAATAAATTGTGTGTCTGTTCAAGACCTGGCACCTGTACAGGAAATAAAAGGGGATTTCAGTTGCAGCACAATTGCTTTGTTTTACAAATGGATCTTTTTTAAGGCTCCTCTACCTCCTTCCCCTTCTTCTCTTTACTGAAATCGTGTTATCAAAATGTTTATTTCAATTGTGGCTGGAGCCAGTGTTTCATCTGGAAAAGAAAGCTCTATGAGTATCCTTGGAAATTGAAATCTTTATGATTTTCATTCTGAAATAAAACCTTACAGAGCATTTAATTATTCATGTATCCTGCTGTTACATAAATCGTCTGAATAACTTCGAATTATTGAGAAACTGCCTTTGTTCAACATTTTGCAACTTTACATTTATATAGTTTGAATCAGGCTAGGAAAATAGAATTTATTTAACCCAGGGAAACTGTAGTAGTAAGATCTCACTATTTTTAATGATAATATAACCTTGTGACCAGGGTGTCTTAACATGCTTCCCTCTGTGCCTGACCTCCAAGGATGCAAGTCTGTTACAGCCCTTGAGAGCACAGCTTTTGTAGGTCCAGCTGTAGGGTTGTGTTTTTAGCTCAGGGGCGCCAGGTCAGTTCCCAGTGTGATGTGAGGTGGTGACTGCAATAGTGGTGAGAGCTGAGGCAGTTTCCTTGCAGTATTCACTTTTGGTACACAGATCTTCCCCGTGCTTGGAAAAGAGACAGCAGCTCCTGTCTCTGACCCTTTTCATTTTTGGTGACTGTCCTGGGCACCGTGGAAGAAGTTTCCTAAAGATGTAGTTTCAGGCTCTGTGGCTGGAGGAAGCAAAACAGGACTTGTATTCTTTGAAATGGGCAGCTGCCTTTTCTTCCAATTGAATTTCTTCCACCTTTTCCCTCCTTCATTATCCCACAGGGATCCAGAATAAGTAGATCTTCATTTCCACACGGAGAGTTCATCTCCCAGAATTTCCTTCTTGGACTTTTTTAATTAGAGGAAGTGATAATCTGACCCAGTGGAAGGTGAAGGGGGAAACGGTTTATTAAAAACAAATATTATTGCCATTAATTAAAGTATGTATGATCTTTAGAAACAAGGAGACAAGAATTCTCAAGGTCATAACAGTTACCTAAGTATGCTTTCCGCATAATAAGAAAATTTTCAGCAGCAATGTTCACAATCCAAGAGGATAGATCTATGTAATGCATATAATAAAGTTTTCTATACAGTGTGTCTGTTTGAGGATTTATCACTCTTTATTCAGAGGATTGGACTAGATGACAAAAGCCTTACCTGTCCACTCCTATCACATTTAGGGTTACAACATTCAAATGAGGAAAAAGTTTTCTTAAGTTCTCCTAGTATTTTCAAGAAGTGAAAAAGGAGCTTGAGGGGAAAATAAGGGGGAATATAAACCTTTAAAACTCCAAGTGAACTTTAGGAATGGTAATTGAATGCAAGCTCTGGTCTTTCCTATCACACTGTAAATTTAAAAAAAAACTTAGTTAAGCAACCCTTCTTTCTCCAGCACTGCCTAGTAATATGATGGATTGCTCTAAATTAATTACAGTAATCAGCTAACGTTATGTGCTGTAGAGTTGTGATTCAAGCATGAAGGAAAGAATGCAGAGCAAATTGCATATATGAAAAATGTGTTGCAGGGTTAGCTCAAGGTTTACACCTTGACCTCAGCCTGTGTTAAAAAAAAAAGGACTTGATGGTGAAATACTGAAATCTGAACAAAAATGGAGGAAGTTTTCCAGGTCACATATCTTTGGATGTACTGCAAAGGCATTATATGTTAATAAAAGCAGAAGAATAAAGTAAGAAAACAGTACCTAATAATAACTGATACTCTCTGTTGCAAGAGGTGTTTTAAATTTCCTGGTCATTGAAAAGATGTTAAGAAATGCCCATTTCTTTGTGTTTCAATAATATCAGCTCCCTTCTGACCTGTTGTGAAATGGACTGAGAATTCATACTGAACTTTACAGATTCCTCATGAGGTGAATTGTAAAAATCTGCTTGGACACATACAATCTTCTTTAAAAATATTTATAGAACACAGCTCTTATGAAAATTAAACATGTTCCAGGTGTGTATGGTCCACCTTCTGGGCACAGCCAAGTTGTTTTTGAAGTGGTAAATACACCTGTCCTTGCTAGTCAAGAGGAATTCTTCATGGTCAAGCTGCTAAAATGAAATGAATTTCATGGGGTTTGTTGTGTCTTGGTTTTATTCAAGAGAAAAACTTGTATGATTATAGTAAAGCTGGGAATGAGTTGTAGGTAAGATGTGCACCTGGCTGTGGAAAAAAATATTAGTTCTTTTCTTCTGAGCAACAACTGCTTGCAGTGCTTCAGCTCTCAGGATAAAATGGCGGATGTGATACTATTATGCTTGCAGGCTCTTCTTGGGAGGTTGGGATTTTTAAAAGATGACTTTTTTCCTTCATTAATAGTGAAACTAGCACCACAGAAACTCAAGGTGTTTTCTTCTAGCTTTATTCAAAACACTTATGGGAAGAGGTGCTGATGCCAGGTGTATAAAAGCTCTGAGTAAAAAGTATAAAGCAAAAAGATGGAGTTCATCTATAGCATGGGGGGTGGCTTGCAAGCTGAAACAACCATGTTTGCTGAGCTTCCCTTCTGTTTCAGTGCAGCTGCCCAAAAGGACAGGGCATGGCCAGACTGTTTTCAGGGATGTTTTCCAGATGTGTGAAAAAAGTCTTTAAAGGGGAAGGAGTCTATATCCTTTTTTGATTTTGTAGTTTTTAGTATTTTTCTGGCCATGCCGGCAACTATATGACAAATAATCTAGCTGAAAAAAAAAGAGCCAAAAAAGGGAAGGTATTGAAAGAAATATCTCTGAGAAGTGGTACTGAGGCAAGAATGAGCAAATGTGACAGAGATGCACAGGGAATCTTTCAGCTGATTTCAATGTAAGGTGAAGTTCTAGATGAGACTAAGGTGAAATAGAGATGTCGGTCTGTCCTTTGGGTAGGGTTTTGCATGGCTGAAACACGTATGTGCAGTTTGTTGCCACTTCTATTTAAGTACTGTCTACAGGGGTGCTGTCTGCAGTGTTCTTTGGAAGCTCCCTGAATTTGTATCCCAGAGTCTTTCTTCAACTATGAATATGTTTTATAGGTTTTTAAAGTCTTGCATGACTTTGTACAAAGGTGTTGCTGATAATTCTTCTACCTCCCCCCCACAGAACAGCAGCAGCATAACATCTGAGAACCACATTTTGTGTGTGTTATTTCTTACTCTTAGGCCCTAAACTGAGGTGAATGTCAGCCATTGATATATATAAAAAGGATATTTGTGACTTTTCTATGATTAGTATCTTTCCCCTACTTCTCTTTTTTTTTCCATTTTCTGCATTTCAGAGGCTGATTTAATTCTGTTTACCACTGTTTCACTACATTTTCAGCAACACAACAGAGGAGAGTAGTAGGAGACAATGTGAGGAATCTGCTACAAATCCTACTGTGGACTGGTTTCTTCTACAAAATTGCCAGTTTAAATATATATCCATCTGCATCTGCGGCACCATTTCACAGCTAGCTGAGCTAATTGTCACCTGGGCCATCCCAGTGCCCACAGCCTCTCACCATTCAAACCTGGGTTTAATGCTTCCTGATTCACCGAAAATCTCATCCAGCAAAATCGAAGTAATTTGTTTGGAAGTAGCTCAGGGCCCCAATTGGTGCAATGAGGTAGTAGGGTGCTCAGAGGAGGGTGCAATCATGGCAACCCAAATTTGTATTAATCTGAGCAGCTGTGGAGAGTTACTACTAGGTTTGGCCTGCCCATTTCAGAGCTACTTTCTTTCTCCTTCTCCTGGTCTCGGTGCTGAGCCTGTGTTAGGCCAGGGATAGCTACTGTGTCCGTGTAGTCCAGGAACTCAGGGGCAGTGAGACCTGAATGGGGGCTTTCCTTGCCTTTGCAAGTTCATTATTTTTTTTCTTTCTCTTTATCAGAACCCAATTGCTCTTCCCCTTCTTTTCAAAGGCACTGGTCTTTGTCTCCTCCTGCTGCATTTATCCTCTTTTGAAGTGAAGTGATATGATGAGCAGATCAAACATTTCACTGCTCCCAGAAGTCCTACCCCCTTGCATGTTCTCTCTTGTCATGGAAGCAGTCAAGGTATTTTAATGTAATACGTTAGTGTTTTGGTGTAATTGCTGCTACTCTTCAATCACTTCTGACTTACTAGTTAGCAAGTATGGGTTTCTTACAGTTTTGGGAAAACAGGAACACTGTAATGCCTGCAGAGCACAGGAGTGCTTCAGCCTTTGAGTGTACCTAACGCCACAATAAATGTGGTGAGTGGGTGGGAGTTGGTTTTAGAAACCTTGTAGACACTAAGCAAGGGTTCCACCGAAGTCAATAGTAATGTCACTTGACAAAGGTTGAAGACATTGCAGAGTGGTTTTATGTGTTGTAAAAAGATTTCCAGCTGGTAAATCGTAAATATATAAAAGGTTCTGAAATTAAAACTGACAGAATTACTGATAAAAATTTCTGGATCTCTATTTCAGTGTTTTATTCAGAAGTATTGAGTTAATTAGTTACATATACGTGTGGAATAACTACAGACTCTTTGAACTGCCCTGGGACTCTCCATGGACATGGTATCTGACACTTCTGGGAGTGGACTTTGCGTACTACTGCTTTCATCGCATGAGCCATGGTAAGACTTAACAAGTTTTTCGTGTTTCGGCATACACAATACATTAATGTCTGTTAATAAAGTGAGGGATTCATTTTTGTTTCTATACTTTATCTACTCTAAGCATTTATAGCTGCTCTTCTTCCCAAGGGTTAGCAAAGATAAACTTTTAGCATGGGAAACAGTTAATGCTTCATACTCTATACAATAAACACAATGTTGTGAAAGGAAGGAGTATAATTTTGAAAACAGTTCAACAGAGAAAGTGAAGTATCATGGAAAAAAGTAAGGAAAAATAGTGAGTACATAAAAAATTGAGTTCAATATCCCTATACACATGTATGAAAAATACAGCAAAGTACAGATAACTATTTCAAAAGAATCTGGTGGATGTACAAACTAGAGAGCAGGAAAAAGCAAGATGGCCAAAATAATGGAACCCATGTAAATCATGTCAGCCATTTCTGTACATGTATGTCTTTCTCATTACATATTTCTGTTCCCTAGAAATATCGGCTCTAGCCTTTTATACCATATCTAAAAATGCAATAATACTTTCTATCAATCCCAGCTCTGGGCTTGACCTAAAGTCTGTCGCAATCAAATAAAAATCTTTTTGTTTTTTAAGAGGGTTTAGACTGGACTTCTCAAAGCTGAGTGCACCCAGCCTGCAGAAGCTGTGGGATGTGGTAATTCATGTAATGTGCTTTCAGAAAGGGAAAATGCTCTGCTGCCAGTAGGTCAGTGGAATATATGGAAGTAGGTAAGAAAGGAGCCTGAGCTGCTGCGAGGAGTGGGAGAGAGGAAGGGTCCCTCCCAGGTGGGGATGGCAGGCGGGTGTGAGAACAATGCAGGGTGGGTGTAAAGGGACAACAATGGTGGGGGACGGGCCGGGAGGCGAGGAAGCAGGGGGAGCTGGAACAATGTGTCGAGGGGGACATCACGGCCAGGAGCTGGGAGCCCTGCGTGGGTGTACGGAGACTGGGAATACGCTTCACAAACAATGACATTAACAGTGCTGGCAGGGCTGCAGCCTCAGGCTAAGAACTGCATAAGAGCAGGAGGCTATTCCTGTGTTTTAAAATAAAAATAATTGCCTTCAAGTGTTAGAAAATCACTAGCTTGGCTGTTCTTTCTCTGGAGTCAGTGGTAAATTCCCACTGGCAGAGAAGGGAACAGGGCCATCTCTACATTCTCTAAAGAAATGGATATATTTCTGTTTCGGCAGCAACTTTGCATTTGCTCTTCTTTGTTTTTGTTTTTGATGGAATACTTTGGAATTAATCTCAATAGGTGTTTTAGAAATACAAACAAGCCAATTCTATATGTAATGGAGTTGAAGAAGCTGAAAGAAAGTGCTGCTCTTCTCTTAAGATGGTCAGTGCTGAGCTATTCAATAAATGGTAATTTACTCTTTTTCAGGTTACAGAAATATTGTTCGCTGTTATATCTGTGCCACTTAGCAAGGAACTGATGAAAAATTGTAGAAAATCACTCTAAGAGGGGATTTTAGTTTAACCGACACTCTTTTCTGGTCAAACAATGATGAAATCTGTAGCACAGCAACACAGCTGCGAAAGTCAGCTGCACTGAAAGTTGCTGAGGAAGTTCAAGGAGATGGTTTTAAAAAGTCAGGAAAAATATCTTTGCAAATGGAGAAGAAAGGGCACTGGAAAAGTTGCTGGTACAAGCAGACAAAACACACCTTTGCACTAGAAAGTGACAGGCCTGGTGATTCAGGCTTGGATCCTACAGCAAAGTTCAAAATTAATAGCACATGTATATCCCAGGAAGTTCAAGCTGTGTGGGCTTGCTCTAATTGTTTCAAACTGAAAAACTAAAATTCAGATATATTTTTTAGTTGTTTCTTAGAACTTGATATAATTTTGATACTAAGAATTATCATCATCATGTAGCTTTTCCTGGCTGCAAGCAATAATTTGGTAACTCAATCTCCTGGCATTTTTATTACCTTATTTCATGTTATCCATGAATAACTAGATTTTTCATTCTACTATTTCATAAATTGTCTTGAATCACTACAGATTTTAAAGTTTCTTCTGTAGGAGAAACCCTACTATGGAATATAAAATTTTTACCCAGCATTTGAGGAGATATTTTTTCCTCTTCACTCTATGCATGTAATAGCTATTATCCTAAACTGAAGTTATACAGCAACAAAAGGAAGTATTTTTAGGTGTGATCTCATTTTGCAAAGGATAGAGTTATTCTAAGTATGTGCTTGTATTTTCCATTGTTTGCAGTAGCCACTGAAAGGTTAGAAAATAAAATGCTTCACCACTTATTCCAGCATTCTTCTGGGTCTGATCCAAAAGCTATGGCAGTCAACGGGTCTACTTAGACCCTGCTCTTTCTCGTGGCATTTTAATGAATTTATAAATCAATGTAACTTTTCCCTTTGTTTCAGTAAAAACACCCATAATGGCTGTACTACTAAAAAAAGTATGCTATAAAATCACAGGTTTTAAAGTAAAACTTTTTTTTTTTAGGGAAGGATATGTGTGGGTTTGAAGGATTTTTTCCAGGTATTTTCATCTAGCATGTATGGATTACTCCTCAAGTTTCCTCTCCAGGTGCAGAGACCTTGTAGAGTTAGTCCTGCTAGTGAGGGGGATTTGGTGGTCCCAGAGCAGCGCTGAGCCCTAGCATGCCCTCCCCGCGCCCTGACCTCAGGGACACTCCTGTTGCAGACAAATAACAACCGCAGCAAGGAATTTGGAAGCTCTGTAAACTGATTTCTTCAGCAGCCACACCTTTTAATCACGGGGGAAATCTAGAGAATTCCAGATCCGTGCAAAAACACTGGTGCTGGTGCACGGCCCAGGTTCCGGCTGCGGGTGTCTGATGCCCAGCTCTGCTGTGGGGGGCTCTGCTAGATCCAGGGCCACCCCTGGCCTGAGCAGGTCCCTTGGCAACAGCTGTGTGCTCAACCCTGTGCTCCAGTGCGGAATAGTGGGGGCTTGCAAGGCTCTGGTGCTCTGTAAGGGAGTAGTTTTTAATCTACTCTTCCCAGAAGACCACATCCTGCAGAACAGTGTGTGTTTCTGTTTTGCAGGGGGGAATGTCCTCTGTCAGGCTCTGGAAGAAGCTGTCTCTTCTTAACAGCAGCTTCCAACACCTCTTCTTTTGTTCTCCTTTACTGCTGGGGAATTTCCATTGCTTCAGCGTCCCTCCCCTCAGACAACCTGGGAGAAGCGAGTTTCCTTCAGCAGGGCCAAGCCCTGCAGCAGCTGCATTGTTCTGCCCGGGCCCCGCTGGCCGGTGTCAGCCGCTCGCCCCATTGTCCGCTGGTGGCTTCCAGCCGCCCTGCGGGATACGTGACATGGTCCCTGTCAGCCAAGGGCTGAGCCAATATGAGCTGATGGTTTGAGTTACATCTGAGGTCATAAAATAGACCTCAGCTGATGAGTATATCCTCAGCAGATTACCCAGCTGCTACATAACATTTCGAGTTAATGGCATGTCTCTTAATAATTTTGAATTTATTTATAGTGGATGAGAAATGAGACTTCTACACCAGGTGTACTGTAGAGCAATCAACTCCAAGCTTCTCAGATTCTCCCACCCCACAAAACTGACCTTTTGGCCAAGTCCAGCTTCTGAAGGGTCAGAGGACAAATAGGGAAACCCTGAAAACTAATGTTGGCATTGTCCTTCAAAAGACCATGCCTCAGACTGTAGCAAAATGTCTCAGCTGAGGATGTTGAGAAATTTTTCTTTTAAGACTTCAAATCATAGGGAGTTTTGTAAACTTTTCAACTTCTGTTTTAAAGAATTTTCTTTTAGCGTGGTGTTTCTCTTAGCCATGACTTAATTTGCTTTTGCCTCTTCTCCCAGTGAGCATCTTTTGTTACAGTTCCTTCAGCAGCAGAACTGACTTCAGAAGTTTCTGGCTGCTCTTTCCTACACCATGCTACAGTTCACAACCCACTCAGTCCTGAAAAAAATATCAAGTATGGAGGCTGTGTGGATGACTGAAATAAACCATGTTAAAAAACAAGGTTGTGTTGCATTTCTTTCTTAACAATTCAACTCAGTAGTCATAGGGGTCAATTTAGCCACAGAGCAGGACATAAGCCAGATGTGCTAGCTGAGAATCTGTGGGATTAAGTGGAGACTTGAGAGAGAGCTGACAATTTTCTGAGTCAGTAGTGCACTGGCAGGTAACTCATTGTTTTATAAGGAGCCAGAGTGGATAAATAGGCACAGGTAGTGTCTCAAGATAGATGGCATTAAAACAACTGGAATGTGCAAAAGTAAAAGCCAGTCCTGTTCTTTCTGATAATTATGTATGAATTGTGTAGTAATAGTAATCCTAATGTGTTACTGGACACCAGTACAATAGTTGTTGCTTGAGGAGAAGAGTTTAACCTTGTTAGAGGAAAAAGCAGCTCAGAGGCTCAAAGTCTCTTCACCATCTATATTTACTGATAATTTTCCAGGGTGTATTGAAATCATATGACTGTACTGTCTGTATTTATCTGATCCATTCCTGCCTTTGAAGTGCCTCTTTCATCTGCATTTTGTCACGTACTTGTCTGAACTCAGTATATTAGCATGGACTTGTTATGTAGATGTTATATTAGCAATTGACACTACATTGAAGTAATTTTTTATTTATAGGGTTTTGGATTTATGGGAAGTTCATTATAATAACATGATGTCTGACTTTTCTTACAAGGTTTGCTTTTCAGGAAAATCTGTATTCCTCTAGAAATACAGAAAATTGTGATGCTCTTTTACCTTTTACATGCCAAGGAGGGGAGAAGGTAGGGTTGTTGGTGGTATTTTTAGGCTTAGTTTTGCATGTGGAAAAATATTGTTGTTTACTTAACTAGAAATTCAGTACCATATTGATTATCCAACATGAAACAAATTTAATTTCACCCTAGTGAAAGATAGAAAACGTTGGGAACTGTCAAGTGACTGGAGGAGGCTCTGCTCTTTTTCTTGTCACAGCTTGTGTTGATTGAAAAGGGAATTGATGCACAATCATTAAGAGACAAATATTCTCCTCTTGTGAATTATACAGAAAACATTTTTTGCTATTCTGTCAGTCGATTTTTTCTTATTTTTTAAAGGGGTTTATGAGAGCAGGATAGTAAAATGCTGTCTTTACTAGCCTCACAAAAATAGCAAAAGCTATTGTCATAGCTGCTTGTCATATTTTCTATTCCATCTTCTGATTGATTCTAGTCTAATACTGAAGACAATACAACATGAATTGAAAATAAGTACTTGGTTCAGGTGATTATGACTCATTCATTGCCATTCAAGTTGACTATAAATAAAGTACATTTTTAAAAATTTTTATATTCCTGGTTTTTTTAACTTGTCTTTTACCATTCTCTTATGTTTTTACAAGAGGTGTTCCTTTACTATATGCCTGTCAAATTTTTTGAGTGGACACTGAATTTGTAGAATACCAAAATCAATCTTACCAAATCAAGATGTTGCCATTCCTTTTCATATTAAAACATACATTTTCTTGAGAAAGTTCACCTGAAAACTCCATCAGCTGCAATGAGGCTTCCTGATATGGAATGTCTAGGGTCCCATAAAATTATAGGAGCCTGCTTGTATTGTTTTCAGATTGTTATTGTTCATAACAAGTTCCTGTTGTTTGAAAGACTGATTTCTTGTGTAGTGGCAAGAATAATGTCCTGATATTAGGTGAGGTTGACTCATTTAGTCTGTTAATTTTATTGTGGCATATGCAGATAGCTAAAAGCCTCTTTGCATGTGGTGAGATAATAATTGTCTTTCTGAAAATTCTTTGTAACCTGAAGAGCTCAGAAGATGGAAATAACAGGAAATCCACTAGAGAGTTTTTTCTTAGTTTTAATTTCTGAATATCCTAAAGACATTTATGGGTGAGTGGATTCTCTAAGTATTTTAAATGTCAGAAATAATTAAGAATAATGGTAGTAACAAATCTGCCAATAGTTTTGTCAGACAAAAGTGATTGGCTGTGGATTTTTGGCTCTTTCTCGCTGCTGTAGGATGTGGTCTGGAGTGGGAATACAATATAGTGAAGGGTACGACATGGCTTGTTGCTGTAGGGGAGGAGTTCAACTCCATGGTCTGGGTTCAACAGTACACTTGCCGTGATTCTTGTAGGTTTTCTGTAAATATCTGATAATTTTTTTCTCTGCAGGATGCTTGGAGAGAAAGGCCCAACTGCTGTGGATTAGACCTTGATAAAGTACAAAAGCAATCTTTTTTTTTTTCTGATTCCAGACACAATGTATCTTAAAAATCATGAAATATATGGTAATGAAAGCGTGAGCTGACAATATTATGACACAATTTTTATGCCAAAATTCAGGTGCTAATTCCATCTCCTCTCAGCACTATTCATCTTCTCTCAAGCTCCCACCATGAAAAGATCTGGCGAGCTCCCCAGTACAAAATGAAAAAGAAACTATTCCTCTATGTTCCTTGTTTGTCATTTTATGGTTGGGAAAGTGTCCAGCGCAAGGTTAATAATCTTTTAAAGTATTACGTATTTTCCTACTTTGAGGATTGACATAATACATTGGCATTCTAGAGGCTCTCTCTCTAGATATGCATTAGTTAGATGTATGGGTGTCTGGAGTGTAGAATTTCATCTTTTTTCCTACCTGCAGTGCCTGGGTTTTTCCTGAGTGCACAGATTAAGGAAAAAGTTCTGGATCTGCTTATACAAAAACAAGTTTGCAACATGATTTTTCAGTAAAACATTAGAAAATGTAGTGAAGTGGGAGAAGAAAGTTTGTTATAAATTAGCATGGGTTGGCCATTCAAAAATTCAGCTGTCTTTACACATTTGTATCCTTGGCTATTGCTGCCCTCTAGGCTGTGTTCAAATTCTAAACACAGAAAAAATAATCCTTTTCATCTGAGTGGAGATGTGAGTACGAAAGCATCCAATTCACTGTGCAGGGAAACAGTTCATTTGAAATGCTTTTTCAAGTGTGCTGCTGAAAACCAATGAAATGGCGCATAACTCTTGTGTTTTTTAAGGTGTTACAGAAGTAAAATGTGAATTATCCAAGTTTTAAAGTGAATCTTTTTGTAGTTGGTTAGTGTGGAAGAGAAGAGGCTAATTCTTCTGAATAGTTTGAAGATCTTACTGAAGTTTTGCCTGAAAAAAGGTTTGAAATACTTCTCTTGTACACTGTTTGGCTTCCTAAATGTTACAGAACATCTGCAATCAGGTGACTTCATAAGTTGAAGAGAGAGAACTGTACGTTTGATAGTTCAACTGCTCATTCAATGAGAGAAGTCCAGCTATGTCTATCTTCTCTTCCTTTTATTTTTTTTTGTCATAAACTTTGAATGTGTATCTTATGCTAGAAACTTGTATTTCACGTGTAAGTGAAAGCCCACCTGAGAATATATATTTCTGTTTCCCTTGACTTAATTTGAAATCAAGTTCCTTCAGCTAAAGGTTAATATCTATTAACTGAAGAAGTTGCAAAAAATCACTTAATCTAGGCTCATTTCAAACCAAAACCAACTGCGGTGATTTTGGAAATGCCACCTCAGTTTATGATACAGCAGCTCTGCACACTCTTGCTAGAAGACTTTGTCACCTCCATGTTACATCAATCTGTTGAAATCAGCAGATCAGCAGTAAAAGGTACCAAACAGACACATCTTTTTCACATCTTTTTAATGTGTGATGTGAAACTGTGATTGTAAGGAATTAGATTTTGAGTAAAAGCACACTCCATATAATTCATCAAACAGCCAACAGTGGTAACTATGTTTTTTGTCACAGTTTTAAAGTAGAAGCAGAGGCCTAGAGGAATGAAAGGCATTGTTAAAACGGATAGCCCACTGAGATACTTGTGCTTTGTCTGTTACAAAAAGAAGTCTTTTTCTCCTTCTGTGCTAGTAAAAATTGCCTGGTCATTATTGCTCTATCAGTCTGTATAGTTTTAGCATGGAGAAAGAAATGAACAGAACACTGTTCTGTTTCCACCCTGAAGCAGCACTTTAGCTAATATACACTGTGAAGATGCAACTTCACACAGCTCTTTTGAAGTTTCTTTTCAAACTGTGCAGAATTTAGCTTTGTAGCCTCTTGACAGTCTATATGCAGAGAAAGGTAAGGTGGTTCCTGTGGCACATATGTGATTGTGTGGCTGAGACGTGTGAGTTTGTGACACAGACCTAGCAATCCTCCTGAGCAAACGTGCTGCGCTGAAGGATTTGGAATCACATTTCTGTTCCCCAGTAGGACATGGCTAAAATATCCCATTTCTACAGTATTAGGACCAAGAACAGTAAGAAATTTAGAATGCCTTTTTAACCCAGAATAAAAGTGCATTCCCTCCCAAACCCCAAAAGGCAAGCTGTTGCTTTCAGGGTATTACTCGGGTTTCCAGAAGCTCGATGTCTGTAATAGTTTTCCTTGCTTGCAAAAAATCTAGTGACGCCATTACCATTTAAAATACTTCACATTTCAAGATTGGCAATTAGCATTTAATGTGTGTCTGGAGCAGAAAAAACATTGTTGTATCTGGGCAATGCTCTTTGCTTGTGTGCTTCCTTCAATGCATCTTTATTGCCTTAATAAAGTATTTAAACTGCCAAAACTGCTTTTTGAATGTAGGAAGGGCAATCTTTTCTGCATCACACTCTATCTAAATTGATAGCATGTGGTGGAAGATATAACTTAATAAAAATTATCAACCAGATTTTTTCCCTTTTTAATTTTCTTTTAGTAGCTAAAATTATCGTAAATGCTTTTCTGGTAGAACATTTTTTTAATAACCGACACTATTTCTCAATTAATTTTTCCCAAGAATCAGTAAATGTCAAGCCTGAATAAATTCATCAATGCTAACTATTTTTAAAGTAAAATTACTTTTTTATTTGTAGAAAGCGAAGGGAGATGACCCATCCTCTGATCAGCATCGAACTCCGATTTATTCATCCATCATGCACATTTTATAACAGTGTTAATTAAGCTCATACATATTGCAAAACCCGAGCTCATCATAGGTTACAGATGACACATTAATCCCTCCTTTGTTTTCAATACCTGTGGTTTGTTATTGAAACCAAGATTTGTTTTCTCACCCTGATATGAATGGTTCTCAAGGCCTCCATGTTTGTCACTTTTGCTTTCCCAAAGCAGCCAAGGACAGAATGTTTACCTGTTATTAAAAAACAGCCTGAGAACTTCTGCTGTTCACATAAAGGTGCCTGAGAATTTTGTTGTTTACAGGAACAGGCTTTGAGAATTTGCTCCTCACAGCTGCCTTTTACTTTTCCATCAGCTGTATATGATTATGGCATGTCTGAACAAAACTCTATAAGCCATTTCTGAGCAAAATTCTCCAACATTTATTATAAATTGAGAGGTGCGAAATAGAATGTCAACATCCTGTTGAGAGAAAATATCTAAAATGTTCACATGTATAAAGCTGTATGAAAGACAAATACCTTAAATAGGAGTCACTCAGCTGTTTTATGGTCTTTATAGTTAGATTTCATAAGTACTTGCACTTAAGTACTAGATAATGGCCTCTGGGCTACTTATTTTGAAGGCTGCATGGGAAGAAGAAATTTCTTTTTGCTGCTGGGAAACAAAAATTGCGACTAATCAAATCATATTGGTATGTTTGTGTGAGGAAGTGAAAGATTTTGTGGGGTCCAGGAGGAGAATTCTTTATTCTATCTAGTTACTAATTTTCCAGAAACCCTTAAAAATTTTCCTTCTGAAAAAACTGTGGCCATTCTCAGCCCTTCTGATGAGGACATTACATGCACTGACAGTAAAATGGTGTGGCTGTTGCTTCAGACTGTGTAGTTCAACCTGGACATGTGACCTTGTAAAACACAGGAGAGATTTGCCTGTGCTACTTTTAACTTCTATAAAATTAGAAGAATTCCTTTCAATTTAATGAGCAAGTATTGTAAATATCACTGTTATTATAAGCATACCTTGTCATTTTATTTTTGTAAGTTCAGGAGGGTCAAAGCTATTGCTAAGTATGGAAAGGGAAGTGCAAACTCTCAGCCTGTAGTAACACTATGGCATGTGACATGTTTTCACAAGGAATCATTTCAGACATCAATGATCTCATGTTCATGGCTTCCATCACCTGGAAACTGGCCTGTTAAGTTGAGGCAAAAAGGTAGGATTTTATTGGTTTTACATCACAGTGGTGTAAGAAAAATATATGCTTTATATGTGCATCATATATTTTACATGTTTTTATGCTTTCTTTTATTTTATTTGAAATTTTAGTCACTATTAACACATAAAGCTACTGAGATCCTAAAATTTTGTAGATATAAAAAGATATGGTAACCTGTACTGTGTAACGGAACTAAAAATATAAGGAGTTTTTCACCCTGAGCGGTTTTTAACTTAATGTACTTCTGACTGGAGATTAAGATAGTAAAAAAAATCCCCAAACAATATAAGAAAGGAACTCTTCCTGGGCTGTTAGTTGGCTAGAATGGATGAGAAGCAGGAATGAGTGAACATGTCAAAGCCAACACTCAATTCTTTCCTACTCTTCCCAGATTTGCTCTTCTTCTGATGTCTCTTCCCACTCATGCGAACATGACTTTTTTTATTATAAATGTTGTTTTGCTACTTAAACATGGGAGGGGTTTTTTTTTAGTTGATTTAAAGTTGAAAAATATATCTAAAAATATTGTGGAGAAATGCAGAATTTAGTAAGTAATCTTGTTATATCATTAGCAGATTCCCTTGGACCATATGGTTAAAATGAATCTGAGTCATGAACACTTTGCAGCATTCCTATGGGACAAATGACAACATGCAAAGTGTTCACAGTACACATATACAATAAATTCATACCAAATGATTGAATTTTAGGAGGCCACAATATTAATTTTTGCTTTTTCCTTTAGATATGGGTATGATTATTATGTTTGCCTCTCTTGTAAATGCACTTCACCAAGCAGAGTTAAGTTGGAAAACATGAGGCTGGTTCTGAGAAATTTTTGGGAAGAAGTGCATGCAACCTCAGCTAAACAAAAAATTTCAAAAAGACACTGTACATTATTTGAATTTTTCATTTCTTGTCTGAAAATTTTTGCAAAGCAATTTCAGATTGGATATCAGAACAGAGATATGGAAACTTTAAATACAGCAGTGTCTAAATTACTGAACAGGAAGAAAAACTGTTTCATAAATTATTCACATTTTCCTTTGCTCAATATCTTTCTTTAGTGATAATAATTGAGTCCCTTAGTATACTTTTTTTTTGAAGTTAAAATGTAAATGTTTTGCAATGGAGATGAGTTTCATAGTTCCCTTCTGCAAAAGAGGGGAAGGGTAGCATAAGCAGATAGGACTCTCCTAGCACAGTGGCAGAGCAAGGGACTAACTTAGGGATGAGTTCTTCAGGCTGGGACCTTCAAACCAAAGGCAGTCCTTCCATTACAATAATTCTGAAAGTGAAATTTTGGGTTCTTTTACTTAATCATACATTTCCTCTTTTTTGTCTGTCTGAGGTTTAATTGGTATAAATTTTGCTATATAGTCTATTCACAAATCATTCTGTATTCTTGTGATTTGGGTATGTACTGGAAGTATGTAATATATATGTGTGTGTGTGTATATATATATATATATATATATATACACACACATATATATATATATAAGCTTGTTTAAAGGTGTAGGATGTCATGCATGTAATGCAGATGTGGCTGTATAATTACTTCAATTGCATATGTATGTACCCTGTGACTACAGAAGTTCATAGTCACAGAATAAAAGCCACAGTCAGAGGAATCCAGACTGCTTATTTTTATACTTACTGATATCCCAGGGAAGAAGGTAAAAAGCAGTTTATAAAACCTGGACAAAAGAAGGATGTAACTTTTTTTTGTACTCCCTTGGGCTGAATCTCAGCTGAAACAACTGACAATTTTTGGACTTACTGAAGGAAATGATGAGTGAAGATAAATATCCAGATGTTTGCTGGCCAGATGTGTAAGGTTACATTTTGGAAAGCATGAATTCTCTACCTGTGTCTCCTGAGAAGGAAGTTGTAAACAGTAAACATGCTATATTTTTATTTCCACATTTGGGGTGGAGGGCAATCAGGGTTAAAAATCAAACTTCATTTTGCCTTCAATGTAGTGTCTTAACAGATGTAGGTTGAACATGCAGATTGGCACAGCATGCAAGTGGCATTTTTCAAATAGCCATTGTGTGTGCATGGCTAACTTAGCACCCTTTGTGCATTGTTTTTAGTTCAAGGGAGATGCAGCTTATGGAACTCTCAATATTCCAGCAGTAGGACAGAGGTGTGTCAAGTCACTAAAAGTTCCCTATTTTCTAGTCCCATGTTTCAAACTTATTATTTATGACAATGAAAAATGCAAAGCTTCACTTTTTCCCCTCTTTCCCCAGCCTACACTAAGTCTCTCCCTTCCCATCTAACATACAGATCTCCTTCTTTTCAAATAAATAGTTGGAAGCAGCTGCCTGCTAATACAGCAGCACAGCTCATCTCAGCCTGTGCTTGCTCTCAGACTTGGGAAGAGGAAAGAAACGTCTTGTTAAAGTCAAGTAAATAACTTAGCTGCTAGGCAGTAGGAAAAATATTGGATTTGATTGTGTATTATTCCCATATGGGTGAGATATATTTAAAATTGAAACGGAAACCACCTCCCTTAAAACTTAAAGTGACAGATTTTCAAAAATTGGCAGCCAATTTTCGCCTATAATTGTACCTAATGTGGAAGGGATTTTCCTCTGCTGATGAGGGATAAGAGGGTCTTGCCACCATACTAGCAGTGAGGCAGAGGAGGCCCCTTTCAGCATGTAAAATTTGCCGGCCAGAAATTTCTCCACTTCCTTGGGCTAAAGATCTCCTGAGGGCTGGAGGCTGCTTCAGTGCATGGGAGGTGTTTAACTCATTTGTGTGAACTCCCCACTGCTTAGGAGCTCCAAAACAAGCATGCGGAGAGTGAAATTTCAAGAAAAAAATGCAAAAACAACAAGAAAAAACCAGACCAGACCAACAACAACAAAAACATACAAAACCAAACTGAAACAAAACCAAAAACCCAAACAAGAAACCCCCAAAACAAACAGCAAACAAAAACCCAAAGACAACCCCTACCAACTTTTAAACAGAGTTGTTCTTCTCCTGGGCAGGCAGTGTTGCAGCATGTTCTAGCACTGTAAATTCCCTTAACTGGCATTGCCTACAATTTTAACTTGAAGCGCCTGAAAGAGTTTTTATTCATGTGCTGATGTAGACTTATTTTTGTGTTCCCATTCTGCCATTTTATAAACATTAGAAAATATAACAGCCACATAATGACAGAAGCCCAGTCTTTTCCTCCTCAGAAAACATAAAGACCTTTTCCAAATACTTGTTTTGAAGGCACAGGATTTACAACACCTAATTTCTTCAATGACTTAATAATTTCTCCTCAGTCATGTATGAGAACAAATAGGCTCTGGAGTGGGTGGGGGGAAAAGAGAGATGTGAAAGAAAATGGTAGGCATTGAGGCAGTACAGAGGAATTCATGCAGAGTCAGGATGAGTTTAGGAGCATGAGGAAATTTATGATGGACTGATTTATGGCTACTGCTTGGCATAGTTCAGGGATAAAACCCTGTGCTATAGAAGCTGTTAGAGGGCTTGCTGTTAATTACAAAATTAGAGTTTGCACCAAAAGTGAATGAAAGTCTTCTTTTTATATTAGACACTAAGAATAGCATCTAACACCTGTAATAGCTAAGATATACTTTTGCCATAAAGTTGGGCAGCCCTGTTTGGTCTGCTGAAAATATTCTTGTTACTTCCCAAATAGTTATGCTTCTAAAGTTTATGGTTGCCAAGAAAATATAATGATTTTCCAATGTTCAGAACTAGCAATAGTAGTTTTTACTGGATGAGGGTAAAATTGCTCTCCACACTGTTACCTTTACTCTGTTATAAAGGAAAAGGCAATGGCAAGAAAAAAAAAGACTATATTTTCATGTATACTATGTGTCTTATTCTTGTATACTTCTTATCTCTATGTAGAGGTCTAAGATTTTTTAATTTGCTTACGTTCACTAAAAGGCTGAACTAATATTTTTTAGTTATGTACAGATGTATATCTATTAGTCAAGTAACACAAGCATCCCTTGACAGGTGGGCTATTGAGCATTAATGTAATTGCTGAAAAGTTTCACACTTATTTTTTAGTTGGAAATAATATCCAGTATGTAGTGGGGTTTTGTGTGAGATGATAGCACAACATTTTACATATTAATCAAAATAATTCACAGAGCTTACTTCATCTTCCACTCTGGTAGGATATGGTTACTACACAAATAATTTTAGGACAGGAAGTAAGAATAATGCTGTAATTAACTGAAATTGCAGGGGAACTTAGGTAGTCAGAATGTAATTATGCAATACAGAACTCAGTCAGGAAACAGGATTAACTTTCCTGTTCTTTTGAAAAATGCAAGATGATTGCTAATATTTATAAATGGTTTTTACACGTCAACTGAGTGATGATGCCTATGACAGAGGAGCTGCCTTTAAAATTATGCTAAGCTGTTGCTTCCTTTCTGACTCAGTGATAAAGATGCTTCCTCCAGAAGCAGCTGTTAAATTTCCTTCTTGCAGCACAGATTTCCTTAACGGTGTCACATCCAAACATCAGCCCAAACTCTATTACTTTGTCAGAATTAATTTGATTGCAGTATATCCAAAGTAAAGTCAAATTGAAAATGACTGAGTAAAACTGTTTTATTTTAGGGAAAAAACCCTGAAAGTGCTTGTTGTGTCTATGTTATGTCAGACATTGACATAGGAAAGTTCACTTGGCAGGTATTGGTTTAATAGTGAAATTCACAGTTATCTCTAACTTTCAAAGGGTTACTAGACCCCTTTGGTAGAGAATGTTTATATAACCTGTATCATTGCTGAAAGTGTTTGCCATGTGGTTCAGAAGTAGTGCAACAGAAGTAAAGTCAGAAATAAACTGTGCCAGAGGACACAGAAAGAAATAGAAAACAAAATTTGCTACTGAGTAATGACAACTAAAGTACAAATGCAGGGAATGATGCCTAGTTCAGGAAGAACTTCACAGTATGTGTGATTTGTTCCAAAGAGAGCTTTGGAATGCTAATTGAAGCCAAAGTGTTGTGGGCCCTAAGTTTGACTCAGGTAAATGCTGTATTGGCAGTGGCTTTGAATGCGAAATGCTAGCACAGTCAAATGGCAAGAGTGCAGTCCAGAGCATAGCTATTCATTCCCATACTTGAACCACAGCAGCTTTAATTGTTGGCCTGATATTATTCTCAAGGCAATTCACCTTTGATTATTTTGTTTACTTCTTATTTATACAATTTTTTTGCAATACTTCTAAGGATTTGAAATTTAAACTGTAGAGTGCTATGTTAAACTTTGAAAGAGTTTACAGTTGTAAGGTTTTTTGAGATTCGTATTTATTTTAAAGTAAAAATTGTTGTTTTTTTCTTCTAAATTACTGTTCTATCCCTAACTGAGAGTAACTCCATGAGTTCTTTATAATGCACTGCATTTACATGTTGCCCATTAAATATTATTTTGTTAAAGAGGACATGAGGTAATGCTGATTACAATCTAGTAAAAAATACTTATAAAACTGCAATCTGATACTTGATATATACATATATATATTCATATAAACAAGAATATTATTTGCAATGCAAATTAATATTGTTAATTCTGCACCTAATTTTACAATATTGACTAAGTTAGTCTACATGGTAAAATCCCAGTAAATCCTTGGCCTTCTTAACGATCTTGAGGGATTTGTTCTGCTTTTGGCATGTATATTTGGATGGAAATAAGATTTCAGCAGGCAGTGTTATTTACATTACATGCTAAGGGCCAGTCTTTCTGATCACTCAGCATCCTGAACTCAGGGTTTGAGTTATGATGATTCTGTACCCTGCTTTAAGGAAAGATTAAAGTAACCAAAAGTTTACTTCTGCCTTGGGTTCCTATTGTGGTGAGCAGATCAGCAGAGAGATACAAAATATTAATCCTTCATACTCGCTAAAGTATGTCTGACATCATGAGCTTAATTCTTCAGAATTTCTTAGGGAAATACTTGCCAAGACTGTAAAGAAAATGTTTTTACACGGAGCCTTACTTTGTTCTGACATTTATGCAAGGACACAATTCGCCATGAACCTTTTAGTCTTCCTCTTCCTTCAGAGCATAATGAAAGGAGCCTATTCATCCCGGTCTCTTGGCATTTTTGTGGAAAAATAATAGTTCAACTGCACAGGCCCACTCTTCATCTGAAATATGAGTAAGCCTGGAGCTGAAGCAATCTGTGCCCACTGCATATTTCTACCAGGTCATTGGACCATTGCCATTGTTAGTAAGGTTGAACCTCAAGCCACAAATGAAAGAAACAGATAAAAATACTTATGAAGTACCAATGCTTATAGTATAAATATACAAAAGATCACATTAGAAAATGTATGTTGTATAACTATTTATTATTACATTAGATTTTAAAATATTTACATTTACAGAAATGGCCCTCACTCATTTGTAGTTGGAGAATATTCCTTTGGGAGCAATGGCAGGATGTTTTCTGTTAACCTCATTTATTTTATTTTAACTAGAAAAGGAAAAACTTTTTTAGCCAACTTTTTTTTCCCTCCCTGTAACTAGGTAATAAACTTGTATCTAAAAAAACACTTGCTAGAAAGTGCTGTTATCTGTTTAAAATTTACGGAAACACTGCATTTTAATGGTACAATAACTAATGCTCAATCATAGAGGAATTCCTCCGGAAGAACAAGTCATGGCTGCAAGTGCCAAATAAATCTAGTGGTGTGACATGGATAGTAAAATTTCATAACAATAGTAATGTGAGGGCTATGTTTTCAAAGCAGATTGTGTTGATAGTACTACAGCTGACCTAGCCATGTTTGATTTTGTGTGGATGTGAGGTATAATATTACTAAATCATTGAGGATTGAACACGGTGACATACTATATATTAAGAGAAGGGTCATGAAATTATATCTGGATTAGGAACTTAAAAGAAAAAATTATGTCATGGCTGTAGAATTGTACAAAAAATAAGGAAAGCCTCATGTTTCTTTGAAAAATCTGTCTTTCCTCTGATTGGTACCACTGCCTGCAATGCTGCAACCCAAATGCATGATCATTGACATAAAGCAAAACACTTCTGGAATACCCTGTAAGAAGAAAGAATATTTAAAAATTGAAGGTGAGAGATCAATGAGGAGAAACCTTTTCAAAATAGGAATATTATAATATATCATTAATTTAAAACCCAAATTGCTATGGGAAGTGTTCAGGTGTAATGTGCAGGAGAAGAGTTACAACTTCACTGCTACTGTAAATTGCAAGACTGCTACTGTGATTAGAATTGAAATTAGCAGGGAAATAGGGAAATTTTTTTGATTCAAAATGCCTTCCCTGTTCTGGTATTTTTTCCCCTAAAGATTCTTAAATCTTTAAAAGTGAAAGCTGTTGTTTTCAGAGAAGGTGTCTATGTTTAAATACTTATATTTTTACTAGATATTAAAGAGAAATAAATATTAGTTTGTGCTTTTAGGTAACATAAAAAAGATTTGTTGTTGAGAAGTTTTGAATACAAAAGTGCAACAAAATTTGATGCTATTATTTTATTACATGTTAATATATTGCTTTAAAGTTCTGTGAAAAGATAATCCATACTTCTTTTACTGTTGTGATATAATTTTTTTCCAGAGTATCTGGTAAAAATGCAAAGCTGACTTCTAAAGGAAGTCTGTTCCTCATTTACATTATGGCAATATGATGGATTAAAGAACCAAAGTTTTCTTACAATTTCAAATTTCCAATTAGATGGCACAGTCCTGGCAATAGAAAACATGGGTTTTTTATGAAATAAGATTAATTGTTTTTAGGAGTATAGGGGTTTTAGATTAGAGGTTTTTCATTGTTTTCATTTAAGAAGTGAATCTTTAATTTTCTAGTTTACTGAAGCGATAGTTTTTTGTAGGAGCATGATTTCCAATGGTGTAAATTCCATACACAGTGCACAAAATAAGATAGTTTTTTAGTCTTTAAGAAGCTGAAGAAATGAAGGACTGGGCAATTCACTTTACACTTCCTTTTTGAATATAGGTAACATAAGAATCATAAATAAAAATATTATCACAGAAGTAACTCATCATTTGCTTGCTGGAAGTATAATTCCTTAGCACAGCAAAGGGAGTAATTGCTGCAGTGAACGGTTGTTTTTCAGTGTCTTGGATGTGCTGATGGCACCGACGTTTTAAAAGAACGTGTAGAATTCAAAATTGGTTTAACAGAATGTATTTAATGTTCAATCATAATATTAATTTTAAAATAGTATGTAATCTTTCTATAATTCAAGTACCAAATCCTAGATTTTAAAACTTAAGGTACCAAAATTAATTATCAAAGTATGTAAGTCTATGGAAATAGCACCATTTTGAGAGGAGGTGCTACACAAAGCTGATATTTAACCAGATCTGTTTTAGCTATATAGCTGTGTATGCCAGTCAGTTGGCAAAGATTGCAATTAGTGTCTGAGAGCTGGTGACATTAGTGACACAGTAGAGAAACTCTCCTTGTTCTGTGGGTCAAGTGAAAAACCCTTCCATTGTTCAGAGTTCCAAGCACTTTGGAAATTTGAAAATTAGGTGACCTGGGGAAATAGTACAAACATAGCTGACCTGGTGGTGGAGAAAATAAAAGGATGGCAAAGAAAGGCTGCATTTCTTAAGAAGGTGTTTCTAGCTTACCTAACATCTTTAGGCAAGGGATTGTGAGTTGTTGCAAAGTGAGGACTGAGGAGGGTTGTGGCTGTTGCTTGGGAGATGAGGGGTGTCCTTTGAGTTGGAGCCTCGTTTACGTGTGGAAAAGGTCAACGGAAATGTTGTTGGGGATGTGCTGAGACTCTAGCACTTCCCTGCTGGCTTGGGAGGGAGGGCCTTTCCCTCACTGCCCTGTGACTTGTAATGTACTTTACATCCAGCCATGGTGGAGGAAGTATGGAAAAGTCATCTTTGCAGGAAAAAATGTTCTTGAACCTGTGCACATTTAATAGATGGCTATTTTTATATGCTTGTGACATTATAAATATATGGAATAATTTCTATTATAAAATGTTTACTTGAGACAAATGAAAACCTTTAGACACTATGAAGGGTGAGGCCACTAGAGTAACAAAATGTATTGTTTCTTAAAAATACATCTTTAAAGTTGAGTCATACAGCTGTTAAATGGCAAATAACTTCGATAGTCAATATCCTAACACTTTGAGAGCATCCCTGTGATTTTCTGTGTGTATACTAGCTTCAACTGCTACTAAATGTCATAACTGTTGAGTTGCACACATGAAAATATAGCCATAGAAAATGCCTAAAATTTTTGTAGGTAATATTCATGCTATAGTTTTTAATGCCACTTTCAATATATTTTTAATTTTGTTTAATTTTGAAACAAAACTTTTTAAAAATTATGTTGGTGATATCCTCAATATGAAGATCTCTTAAACCAGAACCAGAACTTTCCATTTGCCAAACCAAAATGAATTGTCACATATTCAGGACTCATCTTGGAGGACATGAACTTGTGAATCACTTGGCTCTACTTTTTGATGGTATAACTTGTGAGATATATGAGTACACTGACATAAGCCAGAATATGATGAAATTTTCTAATTCACTTGGATTTACCCCAAGCTATGATCCTGAGTCAATGTGAGGATTAAAAGAATATTTATAGATCCAGATTTGACCTGAGCATCAATATCTGCTGTTTTTAAAAATGTTTGCATTTAAGGGAGAATGGTAGTACTTGCTTGTGTCCTCAGGGAAGAACTTAAAGAGTACTTCTTTCCATGGGGGTCTGAAGAATATTCTCTCTTACAGAATGACTATGACCTGTTGTAATTGCTCATGTGGAACTAAGTGCTGCTCATGGATACATCCTTTACCTATCTGGTTTGTTTCTGATAGCCATGGAAAAACACCTTATTGCAAGCTCTAAGCCTCTGACAAAACAGGATTAGTTGGTGTTAAATTTTGCTGTCTTGGTTTGCAATATGCAAAAGAGCTAACTGCAAATGAGCTTGTGTAATTCTCTACAACCTGTGGTCACCCAGGAAAGCCTTCACACTTGGTGATTTATATTGCTTTAAGCAGGAATGTATCCCCCTCTGAAAGAATCCTGTGCTGGCTGCTGTTTCACTGCCTTTGGAAAAGTTTGATAATGGGTTAGGAGAACACACCTTAAAGCAACCTCCAAAATTTATGTTGCACAGAATCATGAGTCAGCTTTTGGAAGTGGTTTTAAATAATGAAGGCAGATACATAATTGCTGATATTCTCTTTGTAAAGGTAAGTTGATTCAGGAATTTGTGGTTTTATAAAAGCATTTTGGTATGTGCAAAATGGGTCAAAGCGAGAAAAATATGGTTTGGTATAGCATGAAAGTTCTTTTACAACTGCCAGGTTCTTGCTTGATAGCAGCGTGTGCATATATTTCTGAATGATTTTTCCAACTGCTCAGTGTTCAGGATGAGTTTATTATGAAATATTAAAGTACCAGTAATGTCCTCTGAGCAAAATAACAGCTTTTGTGTGAGGTCAATGTTAATTTGACTTCTTTCCTTACTTCTTTCCTGACTTAAAATTGTCCATCACGTGAAGGATTTTCTTCACCGATCTACTCTCCCACTAGCCAAAAAAAAAAGCAGCACATTTTAATTTAAGACAGGTTAACCCCCATATCTGTACACAGTAAATGGACATGGCAGGGACAGAATCTTCATTCTGTCTGTCTTATTAAACTTTGGAAGCAGTAGTCTTTAGTTTAATAAAGGCCCTGTCCTCCAGCTGGATTTGTGAAAGGAAATGCTCCCACACAGAGCTGATTTGAAACTAATGCTTCTTTTATGTGAACTTGTTACACTTAGATCTTACAGCACTTGATACAGTGAATGCAATCTACTAGTCATCAGTATTTTATAAAGGTGAACAGTTTAGTCTGTGATGTCTCAGTATTCTGTCATGTTACAGACTTCTATTTATCATTTAAATAATTTGCACTGTATAGTGCTCAGGATTTCTTTATGTTTTTTGCTTTCTATATTCATTCTGAAACTTAATTTAAATTCCTTATGCCTTTTGCAGTGAATGACCAATAAATGCTTCTTGCACATTGTTCAGTTTATAGTAGAGAATATTCCTTTCTTATTGGTAATTGCACAGCATATTATTATGTGGTGAAAAAAATCAATTCTTTTCTTAAGGCAGAAACCCAAGTTCCTGTCTGTTTTGCGGATGTTAAAAATCCCTTGACACTCAAAGAAGAAGAGTGGGAGTATTAACTCTCAGGAACCCTTGGCTGAGTTTTCATGAAAAGAGTCTTTCTCCTCGCAGCACAGGGGACTAAGCTTGTTAGGAATGCTTACTGTGAAAGAAACACTTTATGTAATCTTAATAAATGAAATAAATTTAAGAGCATTTTCTTAAGCAGGAAGGGAAGATTGGGAAAAAGTTCAACTTTTTATTTTATTAAGAAATATACAGAGAAGGACATATTATCTGAGGATTTGTCCAAGCTTCTAAGCATGAATTCCTTTGGAGAAAATGACTGTAAAAATAATTTTTCCTTACCTATTTTTAATATTTGATAGCTGCAGTGGAAAAAAAATACCCTCTTAAAAATGATACATGCAATGAATAGCAAAACCACTTGCACTGTGAAGTGCATAAGAGCGTTGGAAGTAGCTTTTAACATAGTACCAAAAAACTCTCATCATTATTAGAACTGACAGGAGTTTTTCAGTCAGGGTGACTACACAATGATATAGTAGTGACTGGCACATAAGAATAAATAGTCTTGCACTGTAATTGAGTAGAATCAGAGTCTCTAAAATAATTTTATTAGTCCACCTTGCAAACTTTTTACGTATTTTGCAGATTTGCAAACTTTTCCTAGTATGTGAAGGTGTAACCCCACCAGCTACAGGAGTCAAGACTTCATAAACCTGGAGTGGGTTTTGGAGGTGTGGGTTATCTCAGCTGACACAGGCCTGGCAGGCAGCAGGAAGAAGGGCTACCGTGCCTAAGGGAATCGCTGGCCATCCTCGCTGGAGCCGAGGGCTTTGTGTGCGCCGGTTGTTAGGACAAACAGGGAAAGCGAGTGCCAAGAGAGACCGCCCTGCCGAGCTGTAGATAGATGTTATTATTTTTAAGAAGAAGCCCTCTGGTGATATAACAGGGCTGACCCTGTTAGCGGAGGCTTCATAAATCTTTCTCAAGTGAAAGTTCCTGGCTGCGCAGGTTGGAGGGCAGACAAAAGAATCAAAAGAGCCAGGATGTGAAGTCTCTGTACTGTACATGTGAGCGCTGCCTATGGGACTCTGCAATAATACAACAACAGCCAAGATTGCAAGGCACAGCTTCAGTTCACTGCCTGCTTTCAACTGCTTCTAATAACAGTTTAATTTTAGATTCCTCATGGCCTTCTACATAAAATGTTAAAACTGTAATGATTCTTTAGCACAAAGAAAAAGAATGAAATACCATTGAAATATCAGCTTAGAAAATGCTCTCCTTTCTCTGTTAGTACTATAGTAGTAATTAAATATAGTGATTAGATTAGAAAATGCAGAAAGAATGGTTACAATACAAATATATTTGATTCACTCTGACTTTCCACACATTTGCCGTGCTGTGATGAAAAGATCTTTATATAATGTATTACCTGTCAACCTACAGGGGACCTTTTATATCTTTTTATCATCTGTTAATCATTTGAGTTAGGTGCTTTGCAGTACAGGACCTTCTCAAAGCTGACTGAAGAAGCCTCCTTGGAGCATACTGATGACATGCCAATCTCACAGTCTTGAATGAAATTGAGAAACTTTCTTTGTGGTTTATACTTGCACCTGTTCAAACAATATATGTGTCTATGGAATATACATATCCTCTCTTATTCAATCAGTACTGAAGCCATAGACCTGTGTGTTTGCCAGCTATGTACTGGTGACTGAAAATGGAATGGACCCTTCTAGGTCCAAAAATCACAAGACTTCAGCTGTTTGAGCTAACTGAACTTACAGTACCATTTAGGTGGGTTTGCATTGCAGCAGGTATTAGAGATGACATAGTCTTTAATTCTGGGCTATACCAGAAGCTTTTCTTTTATCCCTCTGTGTTTTACATAAGCAGAAACTACTTGTGTTACCCTGAAATTTATATTTTTTGTGCAAGAAGAAAAGGGAGGACAGAGGAGTGAAAGTATAATAATTAGACAAGTATGCAGGGCCAGTTTGAAAGCCATTTGAATTGAAGAGGGAGACTCTTACATTTTTGTACTTGGAGCTGGGACTGGAGCAAAATGTATGTTGGTAGAGTTTATGTGCTGTTGTATTTCTAGGGCAAGTTCTCCTTTCTTTATTTGCTATTTTAACATTTCAGCATTTCCCAAGTGGAAACTTTACATGAGGTGAAACATAATGAGAGCAAATGAGGAAGTCTTGATTGGGTTTGCAATTTACTTAAAATGTTGGCAAGAGCTTTGATTAAGAGTTTAAATTCACACAGGCTTAATCAAAAAGAAATTAAAATTCCGTAAAGAGGCTGCTCAGGATTCCCTTACAGAAACCAGAATTGTCAGCAAGAGCTAATTTGCTGTGTTTATATCAAGACTGGGAGAAACGAGTGAAAAATAGAGCATAATTGGGCAGTTGAAGTGTAATTAATACATGTCCATAATGTACTCAGAAAACAGAAAAGCTACTGACATGTTGTAGATTAGTGAGCTTAAGGCAACACTAGCCAGTGGAAGATCCAACTTGACAGAAAGATGTACCACCCTAGCAGGTGAGCAGGGCATGAATGAGGAGCAATTGATAGCATGTGGACTTAATGTTCCTCCACTGTACAGCTGCCCAGACTTTATCTCCTTATGTTACAACCTTTGCTCTTTTGTTCATTAGTTCAGAAAATTCTTACTGTAGATGTTGAAAATTTTCTAGCAACATATTAGACCTAATTAAAATCAGACTATGTTTTTCTCCTTAGGACTGAGTTGTCATTATCAGGAAAGGAAGATCTACATTGCTGTGCACAGTGATTATGTAGCAGTCAACAAATTGAAAAGTAGTCTAATAAGTTCAAATTGGAAGGAAAAAGTGGGAAAGATAGGAAAATTTGGCAGGAAGATTCTCTGCATTAAAGAGAAGCCAGTCACATTCTTTTATGCTATCTTTTACAGCCTAGCCCACAGGAGAAGTGTGATTTTTAAAGTGAAAGAGTATTTCAGGAAAATAACTTCATTGTTTCACAAGAAAAGATGGAAATTTTTATGCTGCTCATTGTTGGTATTTTATTATTGGGGCCTGAGCCTCCTATGTTATGGCGAAATTCACAGAGATATGCAAATAATATAATATAAGTCTCAGTGTATATTCCCTGACACCCCTGTGGTTTCAAGTCTGTATCAAACAAAAAATATCCCTTTCCTAGTGTTTGAAATTAATTCTGGAAAATTTTGATGGGAAATAACCCCAATACTTTTACTAGTATAATGTTAATACTGGGATAGCTAATCATTTCAGAGTTTCAGCTTTACTGTATTTGAAACTATTTTGTATTTTTGGCAGGTATTTCAAAGTTGTGATTAAATTTGAAATATGTCAAATGTTATGATCTTAATGAACTCTATGCAGATAATAGCTTATAGTAATTAAGAGAAAATCAATGTCCTACACTTTGGCATGTATGTTGCTGCCATACTGGGAGATCTATATTTTATCCAGCTACAGACCTCTTCTGTTATGGGGAGAGTAATCAATAAATTGTGTGCTAGTAACAACTGTTCCATGTATCACATCATATTTCTGTATTTCAGTTTCCATAGGGTAGAAGGGTAGAAGGTCCTCATGTTTTATTATACTGAACTGTACCTGTTCAGTTCCCAAAGCCAGGTTAGAGGTAGTTGTGTTCCAATTCACAGTAATTATAATGACCAAAAAAAAAAAAAAAATCACTTCCTTCTGCCAAAGGGGAACAAAGCCAGGCATTGAACAGAAAAATCCATTTACCCAGTGTTCTTACTTCCTCAGTGTCTGTGATCCTACTATTGCAAACTGTGCAAAATAAATTACAGTCTTTTTAAGAAATGTTCAGGATTAAACCACTCACATGATTGCCACCATCCCTTAGAAAAGTCAAAGGCACTTTTGACAATAACAGTCTAGGTGCTTTGACATTGGGGTCTGAAATATAGACCCATTTAGGAGGACACCATTTTTATATACAGTTGTTCCAAGTTTATGTTGCAGGCTGTAGATAACACATATACTGTGTGTGATTCTGCAAAATACATTGACTCTTTAAATCCTGTGAAAAATGGGCATGGCCCATTAGCAGCTTTCAAGTATATGTTCATTTAGTAAGTGTTCAGAAAACACCATGTATGTCAAGTCTTGCTTTAGCAACAAGTTTCTTCGAGTTGTCATTGTTTGTGACTAAAGTGGTGAGGTTAGAATGAGGAACCAAAATAAAATGCAGAATAAAATGGCTTTTGATAAGTTTTCCATCCAACTTTTAGGTAGCCAGTTTTAAGAGCTGAATGAAGAAAGAGACCATCTTGAGTTAATCAATGTAATTGCTAGAGATTTAAATACTGTTGCATACAAGTAATATTTTATTAAAACTGATTTGTGAGAGTCTGCATTTAATATAAAAAGCAGGCTTTTCCGCTGGCATGGGAGTGAGAACAGCAGCGTGATCTATGATGACAGCACGTGACATGTCCAGTGTTCTAGGATCCAGTGGTTGTTTTGCTTGGCCAGTGTCACACAGCAAATTCCATAGGATTTTGTACCCCATTGACTGTGCCAGTGACAAGATGTGAAGTCACTCAGCAGACAGAAAATCAACAGCTATTCAGCATATTGCTTGCATGTGCTTGAATCTACTGTTTTCTGTAAGGTTTATTAGCTGCTTTCATTATTTTTGTAGTAACCATTGCATTTTCTGATCCAGAACAAGTTTAGACAGCTATAAAAGGTGATTTTGTGCTGCTTTGTGTGGTTTTTAAGTGTGTTTAAAAGTAGAAGCATATGACTCTTTATTGACCTGCATTGATTTTAATGAGTTTTCAATAGGTCATCTTGGGTATTTTTTTTTTAAATTGCAATTCCAGTGTGAAATCTCCTCCCTAAAGCATCTCAGTGAGTTGTTCATATTACACTATAAAATGAGAGATTTCCTTTTCTTTCTTTAATGCAAAAGTTGGCCTATTCTTTTTTTCTCAGTGTTTGAAAAATTTGCCCAAATACCCATGTTTGTTTAAAATAATTTCCAGTTGTGTGTACTGGATCTTCTATGTCTGCACCTGTGAAAAAGAGACAGAGAACTGGAGTTGAATTCTCAACCATTAGCAACCAAAATTCCATTTTGATCTGTACAGTGATTCATGTATGTTTTTATATTGCACTTACAACTAGAATATCTCATTACTTCACAAATTATATAAAATATTTCCTCCCAAGGGGACATTTTCTTTTCACAGCACCTTTTGCAAACATCAGTGTAAAATTAAAATTATGTATACTTAAATACATCTTTCATTTCAGTATATGTTGAAAGACAAAACACTTCTAACAGACAGAACCAATTTCATTATATATCCTGTCTTTATTAGCAAATAATGTGCTCCTAGGAAACTGACAAGCATTTTGAAATACTATTTAATGGATGGTGGTTTTGCTGTTATACTGATTCTTATGTTAATTTATGTGTAAAAAGCTACTGTCAAGCAAGGGTACATGTATACTGGTTAGATCAAAGTGGCTTTTTCAGTAAGCAGTTAAAATGAGGATTTTAGCTCTGCCATGACAAAGAATGTCAAGGGGTTTCTTAACTGTGAAAGGTCCAGGCATTTTTTTTATGTTGCATGTTTTGGTGCCACACGCGTATCAGTAGTGAAAGGAAGATGCCTTTTCTCTTAATATCTTTACTAGCCATGTTGGGGATGAGTGCTGGGAGTTATTCTGCTCCTCCTGCTCATCTCTTCCCCAGCAACAAAAAACCCACATCCATGTCAAGCCATCCATTGGCCAGCAGGTTGAGGGAGGTGATTCTTTTCCCTCTGATGAGACCCCACCTGGAGCAGTGCATCCAGCTCTGGGGCTCTCAGTACAAGAAAGACACAGACCTGTTGAGTCTGGAGGAGGGACACAAAGTTCATCAGGGGCTCTTGTACTTGTCCTACAAGGAAAAGCTGAAAGAATTGGGATTGTCCAGCCTGGAGAGGAGAAGGCTCTGGGGTGACATGTTGCAGCCTTTCAGTACCTCAAAGGAATGTACAAGAAATCTGGAGAGGAACCGTTTCCAAGGATAAGTAGTGATAGGACAATGTGGGGAATGGCTTCAAACTGAGAGCTTAAATTAGATATTAGTAAGAAATTCTTTACTGTGAGGGTTGTGAGGAACTGGAACAGGTTGTCCAGAGAAGCTATGGATGCCCCATCCCTGGAAGTGTTCCAAGGCCAGGTTGCGGGGGGCTGTGAGTAACCCGGTCTAGTGGAAGATATTCCTTTCTTGGTCTAGAGGAAGGAGTCCAGGGAGGTTGGAACTTAAGAGGTATTTAAGATCCCTTCCAAGGCACAACATTTTATGATTATGTGATTTTTTTTTATCCCCTCTTGCACTGACTCAACATACAAATATTTTGTAGGAGCACCTGTCTTACTATTACTCATATTTGATTTATTTGTAAGGAACACTTGGCTATGAGTAAGCCCATACCAATATCCATAGGAAGAAGTATAGGTGCCTAGGTTGATTTTTAAGAATCTGAAACTTTGTACAGATGATAAATGAGCTCAGAATGGTCACTCAAAGATGACCATAAACATATATGTGTTCAAGAAATTTAAAAAAAATTCAAAGCATGCCAGAGAACATGAATATATATATATCCACATCTCAAACTTTTTTTGTGATTTTCAAACAATCTGTCTTCCTTTGTACAAGATCTTTGGCTGCAGTTCTGTGATGAGTTTCAAGAGATGGTTCTGTTATTTTTTGTTGGTCTGTAAGTGTACACAATGGTTGAAAATTAGCTCTTCTACAATGACAATTAAAATCTTAAGTTGCATTTTGGAGGCAGTCTGGATTTGCAGTCTTATCTAGGACTGGATAAGATTTACAATCCAGAGATCTCTGCACCTACTCAAATGTTACTGTTTGAGCTGTGACCAGCGCCTCTTGCCATCACACCAGGGAACAGCAGGTCAGTCATCTATATCCAGCAGCATGGCTTAAGTCCTTCAAGAAGCAGCCTTTCTTGTGAGGGGTCCTGCTTTCCCATCCAAGGTAGAGATCTTGGGACTGCAGGGAAATGATAAAGCATAAAATAGGTTTCAAAACTGCTTGTTCGATGTTTACTTTCAGTTGTCTTAAGTTCAGAATACTGCCTGCCTTCTGGGCACCCACACCTTTCCCTGTCGATGTGCTGAGGGATAAAAACACTCTCTGAACTTCATGCCTGACTTTTAGGTGTTTCTGTGCTCACTGCTTTTAGGACTGTATTTTTTTAACTGGGTCCAAATGCTATCCATGCTGAGAAGAGCAGGGGTTAAAAGGAAAGCTAAACAGATCACAGAGCCAAGGATGACAGTCCACTTATCTTGTTTTACATTCCCAGCCAGAAACTAACCCAGTGAGCTGAATTACCCTGCTGAGAGTTGTCGTGAGTGCCAGAGTGAGCAACCGCGTGTGTGTGGGTGTACAGGAGGACAGAAGGGAAGAGCAGCCAAAGAGGGACTTGTGATCATCACTCTGGTTAGAGCAAATGACCAGATGGCCTTTGCCGTGTGGTCTGACTTTTCCCTGGAGCTCTGCTCCCCATCCCACAGAAAAATTTCCTTTCTGTGCCTCCAGATGCAAACTGAAGCAGGGCTTCCCACTTGGGGAGTATCCAGCACAGCAAGGGTAGCACAGGGGGAATCCCTATGGAGCTGGAATTGTCCCTCTGTAAATCCTCATATTTCCATTGATGGATGCACAGTATTGAGCACTGCCAGGGGAATCATCAGGTATGCAGGCGAGAGAGCTCCTAGCTTTCCATTGCTGCAACAGGCAAGTACTAACCCCAAGTACCACTGGCAGAGATGAAGCATCACCACCTCCTTGCAGGATTTCAGAGGAGACAAACTGGGAAGGAGATCTGTCTCAGGCTTTTGAGAGGGACAAGGTTGTATCTGCACCAAAGCTGCTGATTAAAGAGAAGCAGCTCCCAATAGGGCTAGTAGGAAGAAGCAATGAAAGTAGGGACTGGCAGGAGCTGTGGGAGGTGGGAATTCTCCAGATACCCAAATGTCTTTCTGTTTTTCTACTGTTTTGTGTTTCTTCTGAGATACAGTTTCAGTGGTTGCTAAGCATTTTCCAGAATTTCATCTGGATTTTTTTAATCTCATTTGGCCTTTTTGCATGACAAATTAAGGAGTGAGTTGTGTGTTGTTTGTTTGTTTTTTCCCTGTTGTTTGTTTTCTGTCAAAAAAAAGTTTCAGTGACTGTTCTGTTACTCCATTAAAAATGTGCCACTGGTGCTTTAATTCTGCGGTATTCTTCAAGAGGGGAAGAGAGGAATTCAGAATAAAAGATCCAATGATAAGTGACAACTCTAACAGTATGTTTCCATTTTCTCTTATACTTGGTATGCTGCTTCAGAGTCAGGAGTTTTAGTGATGTTTGACTTTTTACATTCATTAAAACTTTTGGACAAGCTGATTTCTAATACATCAGATACATAGAATGAGTTAAAGTTGGTTTTCTGTGCTGGCTTGAAAACACCTTTAGCTTAAAACCACTCTGTACTAGACTGGTTCAACATTTTTTGGAGTCTGTGTGAACCTGAAATAAAGTAACAGAGAATGATAGCACAGGAGGACAGCTTGAGCTAGATAACAAGGGAGGGATGTGGGGTGTGACTACAGGGGTGTTGGCTGTGAGAAGCTGCCAGAAGCTTCTCCCATGTCTGACAGAGCCAATGCCAGCTGGCTCCAAGACGAACCCACTGCTGGCCAAGGCCAAGCCAGTCAGAGACAGTGGTAGTGCCTCTGGGATAGCAGATTTAGGAAGGGGAAAAATAGGTGTGGGAGAAGTTGTTTCAAGATTTAGGTTTTTTCCACATTATTTTACTCTCATTTTGATTAATAAAATTAATAATATTTTGCCCAAGCTGAGTCTGCTTTGCCCATGATACTAACCAGTGAGTGATCTTTCCCTGTCCTTGTCTCAACCCACAAGCCTTTTGTTTTATTTTCCACATCCAGCTAAGGATGGGAGTTACAGTGGCTTTGGGGGGCACCTGGGATTCAGCCAGTGTCAACACAACCCACAAACAAATAACTTTAATTCTGTAGGAGGCAGAATGTTGACTTGTTCTGTAATTTTTAAGATTGTAAGGAATGGCCTCTGGCCTGCTCCAGAAAACAGATGCTGGTACCCTAAAACACTGTTACTGTTAATTTTCAAGAACTATTTTCTTCTTTACCTCTCAATGGAGCAGGAGTACTTAGTTTGTTTTCTGGATGTTGTTATTTGAAATGCTTGGTGTAAGGTTAAACTTAGTAGAACGCAGAAAATAAACTCAAGGCTCAGAAGATATGTAAGTAGCCATAATTATCTCACATTTAAAATATGTAAGTGAAGTATTAAAGAACTCTCAGATAATCATTGGAGTTGAAAAAACTCAATCATTTAAGCACAATAAACATTTAGCTTCAGATTTCTGGAATATGCTGTTATTAAATTCATTTTTGGAACATATGAAAAAAGCCTGCACGTAAACTTATAAAATGTACTTCTAGTGGCCCAGCAGGATAGAAAAAAATATATCTGTTTTTTGTTAGCAGTGTATCTACTAGCTGTTTGAAAAAATTCATAATATAAAGACACTCAGAAAGGAAATAAATATTTTATTTCTTTGTTTCTAATTTAAAGTTGAAAAGGAAAGTGAAGCTTTTTCTGTCAGTAATAAATTCAGATTTCCTAGAAAGACACACGGATTCTTTTGCACTTATCTTTCAATTTTGTACTCAATAACTCTTCCAAACCACAGTACATCATAAAATACTATTTACATGAAACATAATAAAAACCTTTCCTTCACAACCAGGTATTTTTTATTTCTGAGTAGTCCAAAGGCAGAGACATAAAAAAGATAGGATCTCTGGTAGAGCCATTTGTAGGAAGGGAAAGGTCTTCTGTTTCAAGCCTCTGCTTGCTTTTATATCTCCTCTGATAAAGTCTAAAAGTAATGAAGGTTGTTTGGTGCTGAGTGGTGGATTTTGGAGACAGATAGAATGTTCTGATGCCCTAGAAGACATAATGAGGGTCATTCTACAGAAAATCTTGCAAAAAGCTCTTGGAAACATTTGGATTTGAGAAGAAAGCTGTCCCTGTTTCTTTACATCAGTCAGCAGAGCTGGCCTGTGCCATCTCAGATGCTGCAGGTGCCCATGCAGACAATACACAAACAAAGTGTTCTCTCTTCAAATCAAGATGGAGTTTCAGTTTGTCCTGTTTGTACTTCCAGCAAAGTGACCAAGTGTTTAATTGTTAATCCAGACTGGTTTTAATCTTCCACAACTGAGATCCTGGATATTTTTGCTAGTCTTCTAAACACCTTTTGTGTTTTGGCAGAGGGAGTTTGTACTGCACAATCTGCTGAGCAAGGAAGCTAAAAGGTACAGCTCTCTTCATTTTCCTAGGGAAAATGTGTATTGAAATTTCCTGAGGATAGCATGTATCCTCAGAGCAGGGCTGGAGAACTTGGCCAAAAATCCCACTACTGTGGAAAGATTCTGGAAGAGCAGTCTATGAGGATGGGGCAGGCCTCCTGGGAATGGCAGCATTGGGCTCAGAGTGCTTCTCCCACTGCCTAAGGTAGTCATTTGGAAAAGCCCATCTTCCAAAATATCTTCCCACTGAACGGGGGCATGAACTATTTGTCTGTTTCCTGATTAGGGGCAAGGCTGCAGCAGAAGATGAAAAAAGGAGATTCAGGTTTTGTTCCATATGCAGAGGATTATCTGTGACTTTGGGGAGGACAGTGCCTGCCCAGCCCTTGTTTCCAGGGTGTTTCCAGCCACACCAAGTACTTTCTAGAGAAGCCCCAGGAGCACAGTATTTTGCAGGAACAGGATGTATTTATTTGCCAATGGATTTAGAGACTGATCACACTGGAAAATCTTGGTCTTAACCCTGGGTTACATAGATGTAATTTTTGTGTGTATCTACACTGTCTCTATGTGTATTTATACACACACATTCATGTTACCTGCATACATATAACATGTACAGTTTTTCTGAGCTGGAGGCATCTGATTTAGGATAAGAAAGACAACACCAGGACAACATCACTATTTTTCTCCTACACAGAACTTAAAATTTTGATAATGCTGCTTGATTAATTCCAGCTACAGCCAATTTTGCAAGTGAAAAGTAAATTTTTCCAGTTTTTTAGGCAACACATAGAATGCTGAGAAAGGAAATTGTATATGGCAAGTTAAAGTAGCCTGGATTGCTGTTCTTTACTTCCCAACAACATACACCCACGCAAACTTTGAACTCCATTGCATCCTAAATTCCTACTGGCTGCATTTCCAAAGATTCAAATTATTTCTAATAAAAGAAGTCATCAGCCAGCATTTCCCTCTGAATTTTGGAATAGATGGTGTGACCTGCAGTTGCCAATTTCCAAAATGAATGGATGAATCATAAGAAGACACACTTTATTCTTGTTTATAATTTGAAAATGTTGGCACTTGTGTTCAGGAACTTCTTTTTTTAAAACTTAGTTTTCATTATTCACAATTTCATTATTATAAATGTGGGAAAAGTTCCTAGTGGGAAAAGAATGCTTCAGACACACAGATCCCAAAGCCAACCCCCGCACTGCAATTTTCCTATTGCCTCACATCTGGAATGTGTAACTAGCAAACTCACCCATAAAAAGAATTATGGTTGAGCAAGTTAAAAAGTTAGTATTTGATGAAGAGAGGCATTAAGTTGACCCTGATAAGGACTTCTTTTTTTTACATGAAGCCACATCTTTTTTTTTTTTTTTTTTTTTAAGGAGAGAAAAAAGAAAAGACATGCTAAGTTTTAGCCTAACCCAGGAAGTTGACCCTGTTAGGAAGAGCTCAAGCTCACACAGCTGGCTTGTAATCAGGACTGACTGTATTGCACATTGTCTTGCACATGTATCCAGTTTTTCTTCCTTTAAAAAAAAATCTGTATGTTGCAGCTGAGACATGATTATTTTTTTCAGTTTATAGTTCATAGCTCATATGTAGTGAACACTGTAGTGAAGGGGTATTAGATTGGAGGTTTTGATTTTATCTTCCATTGAACATAATTATGAATTTCTGTCCTAATACTTGGAAGGAGTAAAATAAGACCAAAATCAAAACAGTAAAATTAACCTAAAATTATTATATGTTTCAAAGTATGCTAAAGTCAGCAGCATAAAAAGTGACAGGTTTAGTCGATCATTGACATAACTAAATTCAGTAAATGTATTTAAAAGATGATTTTTTTCCTTTCATAATTTCTAGTTGGACAGCGGAGAGTTATTTACAATTATGGAAACATTTGCAAACCTGATATGTCTGAAATCCTGTTTATAGTTTTTGTGTGAATTGATAAAATGTAGTTCATTACAAGTGTCTAAATGTGAGTTCATCTTCACATCAGCTATGCAAGAGTGTATCAAATGGTGAATCTAGATGTGAACATTCACTTTTTGTATTCTCTAACCTATTTTAGTAGACAACTGTCAGAGTTTATAAACATCTAGTAGAGGATGACCTGAGCCTGATTCAACAATCTTACAGTCTCTGAAAAAAAAATAATTAAAAAGAACAAATTGATCCAGTTTCCATTTACCATGGTCAAAGTTATGGATGGAAAAATTACACAAAAATTCTGTGAGTTAATAACCATTAAGTTTCATTTTTTCAAGGCTGATACTGCCAAGTATATATTTAATTCTTGCCAAAGGTAAACTCCATCCTGCAGGACCAAAGAAATGGAAGAACTGCAGGCTCACAGATCAAGTAAAATGCTTGCTGAAGAACTGTAGAACAGTAGGAAATTTTCACTGTAAACTCTAAAGAAAAATTTCTCAGGAAGTGGTAAGACAATAAGCCCACAAAGACCTACTGCATTATGAAATAATAGGAACTGAGGAGGCATTAATTGAAAGGTTTGCTTATATAAATATAACAAATGTTGATTATAAGAAAGAAATACAATCAAGCAAAAGATGTGGATCAATATCAAGCCATCTTGAACTCTTGAGAGATACCAAGGCAAAACTTTATGACCTTACTAATTCTGAAGATAAATAAATTTTTACAGATAAGTAAATTTTTACAGATGAGATCTGCACAACTGCAAAATAATCTTTTTATTAGCTACTGATGAATTTACATTAGTTTGAAGGTGGAAAATTCCTGACTGCTGCAGCTTGATGTCTAATATGTTCAGCACAAGTCTTTCAGATGTGTGCAATGAAAGCATCATTCATGGAATAGCCCTCAAGCAGGAGCATGCTATCCTGAGAGCTTAAATCCTCCCTCTCCCAAACTGGTCAGATCAGTGTGAAGACTGATTGGACCATTCTGCCTATGTGATTGCATTGCCAATCTGTAAGAGAATGCTGTAAAATATGGCTTCACATATGATTAATATATCAAATGAAATTTGCTCATCATCTAAAGTTCAAACCATCAGTTCAGCATAAAGATATTCACATCAAATGACTCTATTTGGGGAGGACACAGTATCTTTTTTCAAAATAAGTTGAATTGCATAGCAGCCTCCCAGAAAAATGCAATGTATTACATTAACCTCTCTGCAACTTTCTTTCAATAGCTCAGTTTTTGGATTTGTTTCATTTCATACAAATTCACTGATTGTTGTACTTGATGTGGTTTTGGTGGTGGGTTTCTTTCCCAGTTAAACTGCACAGAGACAGCTAAACAATTTAACAAGGACAGTATTGGTTATACAATAAACTTGGCCAAAAGAGATGCCAATGCATGAATGGGTGTCTAAAATGATTGGATGTGAACAAGAATCTGTGAATGATACAAATTTCAAGTAATTTGAATTCCAGGTATAGAGTCTGACACGAAATGTATCTGTGGTACCTATGAGCAAGATGGTAAAATAAGGGCATTTCCCTTTTCATCAGCTTTCCACTTCACTACTTTCAGTCAGGTTGTTATCTTTTGGAAATCTGAAACTGGTTTGTGCTGACAAAGAGTTTGAAAGCCATTAATATTACGGGTTTTGCTTACCTTCCCACTGTACTGCAGAAAAGGGGTCAAACATCTGAATCCTGCAGAGGCTTGGCTTTCTCAGGTCAGTGTGAGCATGTGGTGTGGGGGCTGAAACATCAGCTTCACCACTTCATTATGCTTCTGCAGTATGCCCCAATAAACAGGAAGTAAAAAACCCAGAGGAATGTAAATCCTAAAATATTTTGTACTATCTGTATATTTGACAGTCCTTTCCTGGCTGGTAGAAATCAGCTGGGAAATTAGGGACTGGTCTCCAAGGATTGATTAAAATGTCTGGAGAACTATCATGTGATGCTGGATAAAAAATCAAAGCTTGAAAAATTTGATCTATTTATTTTTAATTATGTTTTTTAAATTTAGTTTTAGTGGGATTTTAGTCTTTTATTATCTGCTATGGTTCAAGTTTGCAAATTTCTACCGATAAGGTAATGCCAACTAATTTTCATGATTTAAAGATGTGGAAGATTTTGAAAGGAAAATTTTGCCTCACTTAGGAAAAATTCCTTTGAAGAAGTTTTTGGAAAAAGCCCTCTGCATAGAAAAAAATGCTTATCTTCTCTGCAGCAGCAACAGCTTTGCTGTGCTTTAAAATTACAAAAACACCCATAAACCACAGCCCAACACCTGCTACTGGATTTTATTTGGAAATATAGCCATATGTTCACCATCCTTTGTTATTATTAAAAAATTATTATTGTAGCAGCAACTGTGTTTCCTCACTTTTGCTGTCGTGGTCTCTGAGAAAAAAAATCTAAGGGCAGGGCAGAAAACAAAGTCCCATTTTTTTTTTCTGTCCATCTTTAAATACATCAGTAGAATGTGGACATCAATTTGATCTAAAAGTCTAACCTGGGTTCAGTAGAGTGCTGTGAAGTGGCACTTTGAAAGCAGCAATAAAAGCAGCTGTTGAATCTCCTGTGTAAGTGTAGCAAAGTGATGTCTCTAATCATGTTAAGGCTGATTGAAAAACAGAGCAGAATATTACTTAACAGAAAGTTGTATTCAGGTTAGAGGAGATTCAGTTATTTAAGGATAAATATTGGAACACTTCTTGCTCTGTGTCAGGAATACCTGCAAAGTGAATCAGATTTCCATTACAATGCTCTGTTTGCTGTGGTCTTTGTCATTAGCCTAATTAAAGGATCCTTCTGAGCCCACCATGATCCTTTCCTTGCCTGTGCAACCTTTGGTGCTGCCTTGGCTTGCATGCACATTTACCTTTCAGTCTTAAAGGTCTTTTACAGCCTAAATGTTTCTATGATTCTATGCCATCAATATTGACCTGTGTGAAGTCAGGTGATTACATTCAGTTCCTGGAAGGGAGGGACTGTCTCTTGTCCTTACTTCACTTTTCTAACCACATCAAGCCCCACTTAGAGCTCTCTGCCACACCATTGTTCCTATTCTCCTCCATTCACACTCTCCCCCCTGGCATTGACTTCCCTTTTAAGTCCAGCTGCCATCTCACCCTGCCTGCTTTGTTTCTCAGGTGTGCATCAGTCCTTTCCTTGAGCTGATGCAATTTATTAATCCGCTATCCTGTCAAGGAAAGAGATATTTTTAATTGTTGCTAGGGATAAGATCCAGAGATATGGGAAATACTTGATCCACAAGTAATGTTTCATAAAGCTACCTTTATGAACATCTCTGAATCATCTTGTCTTGCTAATCTTCAAGAATGTTGTAGGAAATAAAAGATTTTTTTACTTTAATTTTGATATACATTGCATTATATTATCTTTCATATGAAATTAACAGAAGGGAAGATTTCAATTAAAAATTACTAACTAGAGAAGAGTCACAACATGTCTGTGATGAAATTTCATTTTTATTGAAGAAGCATTAATACTTTTTGAAATTGATAAATGATGCTTTACTCTGTCCATTTATACATATAGTATTAAAAATTGGGGGCATTTATGTATCTTCAGTACTTATAGTAAATCTGGATAATCCTAATACTGTTATTGGAGTGATTCATGTTAGCAAGACAATATATGCTTTTTTACTTACTCCTGCTGTCCATGGACAAACATGATTGATCAGCTTGTCACCAGTATAGCTTGTGTATATATATATATATATATATATATATATATATATGTGGTTAATCAATTTATAAGTGCTCTCTACTTTTAATAATTTCTTTGTTCTTAAATTACGTTCCCTAGCATCTTTTCTTCCCGGCTCATTCAGCAGTACTGAGGATAGACATAGCAAATACATAGCTGATGCTTATTTATAAAGAATTTTCCCTATCCCTTCTGCTTGCCCCTGGAAACTTCTCTCTTATGACCTCAACATTTCATTCAGTCAAGTCCTATAAAATTCTATTTGTGGGAAGTACTTTTTATGAGAGAATATAGTATCATTTTCCTTGGGTTTTGGCCATTGTCTTCACAATTACTGTGGTAGATTTGGTTGCACAGATGTTGCATTTTGAGCTGAAAATTTTTCATGGCAGCTATGTAAGGCTGCCTTAATCACAACAGGCTTCCTCAGCTGTCCCTTAGCTGTGACCTATGACATCTTCACTCCCTTACTTCTAAACCCATTTCCTAATAGAACCCAGCAGATTTTGTCTATGATAAATTGTTATTCTGGGTTGCAGCTGGAGATCTCATCATACGTGCGGTGTATTCTGGGGCTTATTCATTAATCCAGAGTAGTGGCCACAGGCAAATCCCTACATGCACCCTTCAAGTTTTAGAGTTCAGTTGTGATGAAAACTGGCCTAGTAAAATTGACTATGAGTATGATCTGTCTTCACACCTCTGCTGCAAGCAGCATGTGACTGTACTGCAGGGGAATGTCATTAGGTAATATGTAGCTACATTCTTACACAGAAGTACACAAAGTATGGGATGATTATGAATGCAAAATCTTAAGTGCCTGTTGCTCAGATTTCTTGATTTTAACATTTGAATAATTTTACCTTGAAATAAGCTATTGTATTAAGAGGTCAAAATTGCAATCTCCTTGTGTGTTGTACATAAGCACCTGTCTCCTGTATTTTAAGTGATTGTGTACTGATCTTCTGGGCTGAAGAAGCATCAAATCCATCTTGATGTGTGAAGTGATAGATTGAATACTTATGGCACAAAGGAGTATTCCTGTTCTTTGTCAAGGGCTTTATCAGTAAAGATGGTCATGAATACAAGATAGTGCTTTTTGACCATGCTTTGATTGCCACAATTGAATAAGAGGGGTGAATGCTAAGCCAGAGTTTCCCATGAGGATGTTGTTGAGGTAGGGCAAAGCCATGTCTGGGAAAATCAGCAGCAGTGTATAAGCTGGAGCTCCACAGGCCTTGGAGCTGTAATTTGGCCAGTCCAAAAACGTGGTTGACACCCAGAGATCAAAACATTGGACATCAATGTCTAATCTGTATAAGTTAATCCTTTTGGTATTAACAGTTGTTAATACCAAAAGGATTAATTTATATAGATTTTGGATAAGGGTTTTAGAGGAAATAAAAGCCAGAAATTCCAGGACAGAGCAGATATATTTCTCAATAATACTCTTCTTAATCTTTTCAAGTACAAACAAAGATTAGTCACTAGGCTAGTTTTTTTTGTCAAGACTTCCTCCAGCATTTTGGCTTATAACAAAAAGTTCTGAGGAAAGCCACTCTTCTAGTACTCTGCCATCTGCAAAATCTTTTCTATCCAGAAATACAAAATTAATGTGGCATGTTTCTGAAAGTGACAAGGAACAATCTTCTGGGTATTTATAGTTGGTGATAATACTGATTTATCTGAGAATGTAGTGCAAATGTTTGCCATTTGTGGTTCATTCTTCAAGATGCAAGAAAACCCCTGCACCTGTGGATTTAGTGGTGCATGAGGTCATAAACTGCATACTTCTTAGGTCATGAGGTTGGCAATTTATACATAAGCTCCTAATATGCATAGGACATCAATGGTGTGAAATTTTCTGGACTGATAGTCCAAGCAAGTTTTCTTTGTCTCACAGGTTTTATTATCTCTTGTTGTTCAAGTCTAGGACTGCAGGTCAAGAGAAGACAGCCTGTATACAGTATGTACACACTGCTGAGGCCTCAGCACATTGCAGGATTAAGCCCTCACTGAAAAGCTGTTTGTTTGCTCTAGTTTGGTAAAACAAATTATGATAAGACTACTTAAACTGTCTCCAAGCTGCTGAAGTAAAATAAGGCAAAATACAGAAATAATCAATATAATAGTAAATCAGATCACTTTCTGATTTTGTGGTTTTTAATAAAAAAAAATCATTACAGGAACAATAATTACTTTTTATTATTAAGCTGTATTGAAATGAAAGTTTTTAAGAAATTTTAATGAAAAGAGACTGCTCAAAAATATTTATACTTTTTAAAAGTGCCAATGCTCACACCAAAATCACTCTCTTTTTTTTTTTAAACATATCTTTGTCCCTGATTAGGCTCCTGAAAATGTGAGGTCTTTCACTTGTTTTCTCTACTGGAAGCGAAGAGAGTTGAATTAAATGTGAACAGGAGGTTGTAACCATCCTATTTATTTAGTGGTTTGGAGAATTCTCGAGGAAATGTGCTTTCTATGCTTCTGATTTTGTTCATGTTCATCTCTTGATCTAAGAGTCAATTAGGATATCAATACACTTGAAAATATGATCAAAGAGTCATAGAAGAGACTGTGGTAGCTGGCATAGAGTGTGATGGTTTTATCTTTGCTTTTGTGATTCAGTTTTTAAGTGTCCTGCTGATACTCAGACTGATGATGTACAAACATTCTGCTCTTCTCCACTGCATTGGAAACAGGGGAGAGTAAGTAGTCTACAATAAACATTTTCATTAAATTATGCAAAGGCAGAATAGAATCTGTATAAACATCTGTACATACAGTACACTAACACAATATTTAGCTGGATGATCGCACAGGATTATGGCTATGGCCTTCAGGAGAGACCCTCAACTATCTATCTCTCTATTTGGCTGCACAGTAAGTTCTTTCAGCAGTTTTTTGCATTAATGCTTATTTTATTGTTCTGAATTAATGAGACTGTCATAAAATACTGGAATATATAGCATTAACAGAGTTCTTTCAGTTGTTCAGATAGTTAGACAAAGGTTATTAATATTGTACATGGGGCAAAACAAAGACATTTTAAATCTCTGTGATTCTGATTGAAGAAAACACTTGAATACACAAATAATCACATTTATATGTGGGGAAGTCCCAAGGTGAGGACACCCTTAAGATACAACTGCTCATCTGACTTTCCTTAAAATGAGAGAATGTTGGAATATGATGAAGGCTTCCAATCTCTGAAGTTTTGCCTTACCACAACAGTGGATACATTTATAAAATAGAACAAGAAAATTCTTTGAATTCAGATACCTAAAAACTTTGAAATGTGACAAAAACCATGTATTGCCTGCCTGTTGTGACATTTCAGGGAGAGATGCAACTCTGAGAAACTTACAGTCATGTCCTGATTCTAATAATACTAGTCAAGGGTTTTTTTCCTGTGCTGCTGGCAAAGTCTCCTTATTGTCACTGATTTTAGCTCTGCTCACTTCACCTATCATTCTACTCACAGGCCAGCTCAGTATATCTAGAAGAAGTGTGCTGTGTTCTGTTTTTCACTATAAATGGTAAACAAACCAGCCAAAACTCCATACCATGTGTCAATTAAAATGTTTGCATGTCTGCAGAGCCAGGATCAAGAAAATTTGTGGAGTTGTTAAAGCTGTCCCTAAAATATGATCTGCACTGGGAGCCACAGCATATTTTGAGTTTCAAATTCTTCCTCCAGCATTCCTCTGAAATAATTATGAAGAAATTAAGCAGCAATCAATAACTATGAATATCAGTGGCTGTGGGATGAACCACATTCTATGCATGCTTTAATAGAAACATGTGAAGAGTAGGTATAGATAGTTTATACATTTTTGTGGTGTCTTCTAAGACTCTTGATAGATGTAAACTGGTACTTAGCAGTTCTTCATGTGGCCTCAATGTGCCTGCACCTGGAGTGCTTGAAGAGCTTAGACTTTAATTGACCAAGATGATATTTAAAATGTAAATAGACATAAATGCAGAATGATTTCTAAAGTGTATGATAGGCGCAGCTTGCTTTGTATTATAACGTGTGATATCAAATTACAGTGGAGAGTGTTATTTTGGAAAATAGTGGATTTCTCTGAAGGCTGGTCATAATACTGTAAGTCTTTTCACTCAGTTAACTTTTTCACTAGATTATTGGGATCTTTATAGCATCAGAGTATACCCCACAACTAGTAAAGTTTGCTTTGCTAACAGTAATCCAGATCTGCTGTCACAGAAAAGCCACAGTCATATTAGTTCAAAGTTCAAAAAGTTCACATGCAAAAATTGCTTGTATAGTTTTGAAATAAATGAATGCAAATTGGAATCTTAGAGATGTTACTTTTTTCTGTGCACCTGTGAAATACCATTCTGATTTTAAATTTATTGCCTCTGAACTGTGTCACATGTTAGATGAAGGAGAGATTTAGACATGGTTGGTGAAGTTGTAAATTAATGGGTCATGCAATCTCTGTGACTACAGGTTAGTCACGCCCATTAATTTTCCTTCCAAATTTCATCTTTTAATGCAGGAAATATGGTTTGACTTCAGATTTTGTTTGTATCTAGCAGCACTTAATCCTCTAGATTAAGTTTTTGGCGATTTTGTTGGGGTTTTTTCTTTCCTTTTTTTATATGGTTTGCTATGTAATTGGTGTTTTTAAAGGCAAAACTTCTTCATTACACCTACTGGTTTCTCCTCTGCGTTGGCAGCATTGTAAATTATTAAGTAGAATTACAGACAGTGTCATGATAAGTTTTAATGTGACAATGAAGTGAGAGCATTGATCTTATGTAATTTGAGTCAGAAAAATCTGAACAGGTAAACTATTTGTAATTTCTTACAGCTGAATAGGAACATAAGTAATATTAGTAACAGAAAAAAGGCCATCTGGTCCAGCTTGCCTGAGTTTGTTTGCCTGGTTGATCATAATCTCAACCACCTGCTTTTCCACTGAGCTCTACTTCACCAGCCCTATCTAATTCCAGAAACAAATGTATCTGTCTCTTGTACACCTTTATAAATCTTTCCTTATAACTTTTAATATTCAGACCTTATGTCGTCTTATGGCACAGAAGATCCACAGAGTCTCGGAAGAGATCAGAGCTGTTAGGTTCTATAAGCTCAGTAAATGCACAGAAAGAAGTGCTCCTGATCTAAGGGTTTGAATCTAATTTCAGAGGAAGTATGTAGATGATTAGAAGCCTATTGTAATAGAATTAGCTTAACATCTATGTGGTGATGTGATTGCCCTAGCCAGTTGCAAAATGCAGATGTTTGTTTTGCTTTTAGATTTGGAAACAGACACCTATACTATTTATAATCTGTACTGATGTTATGCCAAAACATTTATTATTATTAGAGCCAAATTTTATCAAGACAATACTGTCTTTCTAGCAGTGTTGGTGGGGGAATAAGAAGAGTATTTAGTACTCTTAAACTACAGATCTTTTTTGGCTAGTAGCAGAAGAAGTAAACAAAAGGACTGTGAATTAAAATTTTCTTGGTATAAACTGATGAACAAAAAAATATTTTATTCTGACCATGTCTTTCAATTGCTACCTGCTTTATCAGACATGTTTCTAATCTATGGCATTGATTAAATAATTTGGAACATTACTGAAGTGGGATTAAAATTATTTAAACAATCACTTAAAGTTGTTACCTGTTTCTGAAAGATCATGTCTATTTTTATATCCTTCAAGCTCCTTATAAGCATATGTGAATTTACTGTTTTGATGTATTTCAGCAGCTGTCTCTAAGTTAGGTTTGCTTGTGTTTCTACAATGCCCCCCTACTGCCTTTTTTCTTAAATTCTTCTTTTCCCCCGCTTTTTTCTGCCTGGAGGTGAAATAAAGAAGGTTCCTGTGCTATAGCCACTGTCTTAGATGTTGTGATATTAGAACCTGCCAGTTTTACTGATTTGATTATCTATGTCCTGATTCCCTAGTGTAAGCTCCTAGCAATACCTCTGGAGTTTTGGCTAAAGAATATTCTTAGCCTGGACTGGCAGAGCTGTGCTCTGCTTCCCTCTGGCCATTGTTTTGCTGTCACTGAGGGTCTCTTGGCTGGGAATTTGAAAAAAAAATTGCTGGGATCTTCCATCAAATACTAATTTTGTGGTGAGATGAACACAGGGTAGTCCTTTAACTTAAAAGGTTTGAAAGCTCCCATGCTGGATATAGAGATAATGGATACTGGAGTGCATATAAAATATCCTATGAAATTATACATAAATGCATACTGTTCAGTATGTCTTAACACACTGTAAAACTTTGTACTTACAAGTATGTTTTCCATAAAAAAATCAACACTTTTCAGATAAAGATTCTCCGTTTCCCTCTCCTCCCCTGCTAATAGTAGGTGGAGATTGGCTGTGGAGTAATAGGACTTTTTTGGTAGACTAGAGTTGAGTTTGGCTCGACAGCACACTCGTTTTGGGTCAGTTCTTTTGTCTAACAAAGGATTTTAAGCAGAGATCTCAAAGCAGCAAAAAAACCCTTCTGTTTTTATATTGAAAATGAAATACACTACCCTTGCCAGATAATAATCACACTGTATAGAGTAGAGGAGCCTATTTTTCTTAGGCAGATCTGTTTCCTATATACAACTTCAGTGGTTGAGGTAAGCCTGCCGTCTAGTATCCTGCACTTCATAGCTTTAGTGCTGACTTTTGTGTGATTGGAAAGTACAAAGTACAATAGTTGCATCCTGCATTGAGCTTGTTCTGTAGCTTAGAGCAAAAAGATAAAGGATAAAAAATGAATGAATTTACAGTGTACAAATGTCATAATTAATCAGCTAAAAATCTTTTTTTTCCATACTTGCTATTTTCTCTCTCTGAAATCCTTTTATTTCTGTTAGCTCTGGTACTAATTATCCAGCCACTAGCTAGCTATTGGTCTTCAAAGTCAGAAAATGCAACATCATTCAGGAGACATGTGGCTGCCAAACCCAGTGAGCATGTAGGAGTAGTGCCTTTACAGGTCAAGTGCTAGAGCTGCTCTTTGACAAATCAGTCTGAATTAGCATCAGAGGAGTCTGTTGGTATTCCTGCTCCCCCGCACCTCCGGCTTCATCTGTTAGTGCTTGGTGTTGCCAGCCATTGTTTTGCACTCCCAGACCTGCAATCTGTTTCAGTGCTTGCTGGTAGTGCAGGAGCACCTTCAGCTCTCCAAACTTATTATCAGAACTTACAGCACACGTTGAAATGAACCCCACACATGAAACTCTACGGCACATAGTTTCACCTGTCTCCTGCTAGTAATCATTTATCAATATTTTGGGGAAAGAGTAAATGTAATAGAAAGTTACTCTTCTGACTGATATTTGTATACTGATACTCCTGATATTTGGGGTTCAAGAGTTAGCACAAGTAGCAAGGGGCACTCAGTAAAAGGCTTTCTTAAAGACTGTTTCATGCCTTTTGGTTAAATGTGAGAATGTTGCCAGTGCCTGTATCCCTGTGGATGGCTCCAATGTTAAGACCTTTTTGTATAGTCCTAATTTAGGCTCATGTCTGCTCCCTGCTGAAGAGACAGGACAGGGAGTGATGGGAGATAAAACCTTGAAGATAGCATTCTGGTGCTAGAGGCATCCTCTTGATAATCCCAGCTGACACACTTAGGAGTGCACTCTACCAAGCAGATCCCAGCTTGATGGAGTATGGAGGCAAATTTGTACCTTTCTTCTTCACATTTAAATTGAGGCAGCCTGCTTTGACTATTAACTGTGTTCTGCTCTCTTTATCTAATCTATTTCAATGGATTCCATGTCCTTCTTGTTAGAATGATAAATGAAAAAGGCTATTTAAGTCTTAGCATGCTTAATAGTGTCCAGAGCATCCATTACAGATGCAGCCATAGGTAATTGCTTGATGGATACAGAGGATCTGTGGTCAACTATATGCTCTGAGGAAAGGGAGCATAAAATAAGTACTGACAACACTGGTCCAAATGTAGTTTGTGGAAGGACAAGTCTCTTAGCACACATCACATATGCTATAAATGAAGTGGATGAAGTTCCAAATACAATGGAATTGCCACTGCTTAATAAGCACAAGGCTTTCCCAATATGTCTGTAAATCTGTAAATCTAGTCTGCATTTCCACACATCTGTCATTCAGGAGCTTAGCTGAATAAGAAATTTAAAACACTTTGGAAGAAATTGGAAGAGAAAAGTGGAGAGCCAATTCCTTTTTTTATACCAAAATAAATTGACTTACCAGTTAATTCTTACTGTATCTAGTTTGAAAAAATGACCAACCAAATAAATGAATGCAGGAATTCAGCCTAAAAGGTAAAGGATACATGAAGGGGCCATGGATATTTCCTTTGAAAAAGTATGTTTATGTTTATGCTTTTAGGTTGGAAGACTTGAAATCATTCCAGTTCTTCCTTTTTTTTTCTTTTTTTCACCCTTGAGTGTGTATTTCCCTATCATTTTTTTGAATATATTGTTCTGAGGGGCAAAAAAAGTAAGTTTAATGTGTCTCAGTTACTATCAGTTATTGTTTTCTTCCTAATATCCTCCAGCTTTATGTTGCTTTAATGTATACACATTCAGAGTTTTGAACGTTGTGGGAAAAGGTTTCACTGGTATCCATTCTTGCCATTAAAGTGCTTCCCTTCTGAATATTGCCTGCCAAAGTATGTGGTATCCTGCAGAGCAAGAGGATGAGGACATAGATTGCAATGAAGCTGAACAGTTTGCACTTCCTAACAGTGACACCAGACATCAATCTTTTGTAAAGACAGCCCAGAATACCGGAGGAGAACTCTCAAACTAAACCCCCACACTAAAAAACAAAAGGAGAATTATCTCTTTTTTTTCCCCATTTCATTTCAGCAATTTCCTTCTAAGATCCTCCAAGATGAATATGTTCTCAAATTGCATAAGCTGACATTTCAGTGGCTGAGACTCTTTTGGGGAAAGAAAAAAAATAAATTGAAAGACTTGAAGTAAAACTTGAGTTTTAGAGTTTTAGATTTTTTAAAGTAATTTCTCTTTTTCCTTTTAAAGTTTTATTTAATTTAGTCTCAGTTCTTTTTTTATCATCAGGCTAATGAATACAGTGCTAATTCTGTTACAGCTAATGCACTTCACACGTTCATGCCACAGTTTGACCTCAGTATTCAGTAACACTAAGTTACACAGGTTGGCAAGTGCTCAGAATTAAAGACTGCCAGGGCTGTCATTGCCCATACTGGGGGAAGCTTAAGTCAAGTCTGCAGCTTGTATAAAGTGGCACAGACTTATAGAAGTCATTTTGAAACAGCTGCTGGGGATCTTCTTTACACAGAAATTTGTTACAGGTTTTATTTTAATGCATAAGTGTAATTTCACAACACGATGATTTAGGGTTGTGAAATTCATGAGCCATATTCTCCTCTTTGTAGTAAAAAAGGAGCAGAAAACAAAGTGCTACAAAAAGTTTCTGCATCAATGAATTGCAGAAGTTAAAATATGTTGTGTCACTCAGTCAGGAGGCTGCGAGGTGTAAGGTGGATAAACCTTGTTATAACCAGGAGAAACCTTCACTGAATAAAGGGTATTTGTAAAAAATTGAGGCCAGTATTTGTGGAAAATGCTTGATAGGGCTTGGAACTGGGTTCTCAAAGAGGATTTTATGCTATAATCTGGTTATCCTTGAAAGTGCCATGGCACCATTTTTTTCTTTTTTTTTTTAAAACAAATCAGAGCTGTTTTAACACTTTTACACGTTAAAGAATCTGTTATGAAGTCCTTAACAACTGAAAGACAGAATACCTGAATCAAGCTTTATACACATGTGAAAGAGACAAGTGAAAGTGCAACAGCTACTGCCATCATGGTTCCTGATGGTGTAGAGACTCCTGTCTTTACAGAGGATTGTCCAGAGCTCAGGGAAACAAAGCTTTGACCAGCCACAGAGCTGCTCCAGACAACAAGGGCACTTGAAAATTGGCTTCAGGAAGGTGTGAGGAACAGGCTGGTCAGGCAAGTTGTTGTAGCAGAATTTTTGTGAGACCTACTGTGGACTGAAAGACTTGGCAAATGTTCCACTATTTTCAGAGTAAACTTATATAGACAGTACTAAGACATAATCCCTATTGTATTTTTCTTAATTTTTTTAATGTTTCCTATTTGTCTGTGTGGAAATGTCCAAATCCAACAATTGCGTGCTAAAATTGCTTTGAATCCTTTATCTTCTCAGTATATTTTCACACAAAGGAATGCGCGTTCATTTTCTGTTAGAATTATGAGTGAAGTCTGATATTGAGTCACTGTTACTTATTTCTGAATCTTACCTGATAGCCTTTATTCCTTTGTAGCTTTTCATGGTGTATGTAGAAACAGACTGTTCAGTTCCTTGAAACTGTATGAAAAGCTCATGGGCCTTGAGTTAACACTGTCCTAATGTAATAACTGAGATTTTTACTCTGATTTCCATGGATATAACAATGCTGCAAGAAGTTTGACTCGTGTAGCTGAGTTTCCAAGAGAACTGCTCCTACTTGTTTCAAGAGACTGATTCTTTGGGTGTGCTGTGGCTTTTTCTAGCCTTCCCGTTGATGTCCCATGCTTATGAGGATGCCAGGAAATAACATGAGGCGTGTATGGGTTGAGAGGACCATTATTTTTGACATGGTGAGCCTCTGCTTTCCTAACCACATGATCTTTTAAATATTTTACAGATTCAGAAGCGTATCTGGGTATAATTCACAGTCCCCTGGATTCTTGCTAGAAGGGGATAGGATCTGGCCTGTTGTTTATTCTGGGTAGCATGTGTAATACTTTGGCTTATCTTGATTCTTCCCACGTTTCCCCAGACCGTTCTGCATCTTAAGTTTTGCAGATCTTATTGTGGACTTTTTTGTGTGGGAGCAAATTTGTGTTTTCAACTGGTATGGCAGCAGATCAAGCAGGAGGTTTTGGCTTCTGCATACATTCTGGAGGCAGGTTTTGTGGAAGGTTGCTTGAATTTTTGGCTTACAAACCATGGGAGTATATACCATGTATTACTTGATTACAAGTTAGCCCACTCACTAAATACTTTGCTGACCACATAGAGTAACATAAGAAGAAGGCTGAAAAACAGATAATCCTGACTAAAGCTCAGAAAGAACACATCTCACATCCCAGAAGGATCAGATGCTGAACACCAAGTGAAATTTACTAATTAAACTGTTGAATTCTGATTGTACAGACCACAGGGTGTTTCTTGGTAACATAATGTTCTTTTGATACTGGCTTTGTGACAGGCTGTATGATTGCCTGTCCTGGCATTACCTGGATAGAACAACGTGCATTTCATTGCAAAATGACCAAGGAGGACTAGGTAATACTGAGGCTGAAAAAATGCTTTTGAGTTGTTCCCCCTTGTTCTGACACACCAACTTCATGAGCAATGGCTGACATTTTAAACAGTGGTGGAACTCCTACTTTCTAAAGGCTGAGAACTGCTCTGGGTCAGAAACATGCACAGATAGGTGCTTCTCAAGAAAAATAAGAAAAAGAGAAAGGTTAAGAAAATTGTTTGAAGGTCTATAGTAAATCAAATCTAGTTCACCACTTGAGCTTGGGTCTGTTTACAAATGTGATAATCTTGAGAATAAAAACTGCTGAAACTCACTGTAGCCAGGGCCACAATTTAAGAAAAATGTGTCTTATTAAAAAAAACAAACAAACAAAAAAAAAACCAAAAAAAACCAAAACAAAACAAAAAACACTAAAACAAACAAAAAAAAGTGTACATTTCCCTGTATACATGCTTCCTTGTGTGTGGTATATAACAGAGCCTTCCAGATAAATTCCTTGGATCCAGTTCTGTTCTCATTAAACCCGCACAGCTCTGTGCTAACACTAACGTAACCGAGGAAAGAATTTTTCCTATAAGAATTATATTTCTAATAAGCAGGAAGCAGAGCTTTTTGGCAAAATCAGTTATCCTGCAACTCTGCCTGAAGAATACTAAAACAAAAAAACATAAAGCAAAATTGGCTCAGAAGAGTCACAAAATAGGGGCTACACCATAACAGACTGAACAGAAGAGTTCCACTGCAGTTCATATCTTCTTCTGTTGTGGAGATGATAGCTAATCTGTTAGATTCTGGTTTTATGTGAGGTGGATCCCAAATAGGTCCCACAATACAGGCTTTTTGGCAACTTTCATTAAAATAAATCCAGTAATTGTCCTTTCCAGTAACAAAATTTAAGTGGTACTGTATTGCAGGGGTTGCTTGTGCATTGCAAGTGTAGAATCAGAGAGGGAATAAGATTCTGTGAAAAAGCTCTGCATGAGAAGGGATTTATTCAATTTCTTAAAAAGCAGCAATAGTACACTGAATTGGGAAGAGCTGTTGGCTCCCTTCAAGGCAGAGGCCCTGCAGCGGTATCTTGCCAAATTAAAGGTCTGGATGATCATCAGCTACAGGAAGTTTAACAAAGACAAGTAGTGAATTCTATACCTGGACCAGAACAGCCCTGGAGGTACAGACAGACTGGGAAATGAGAACCTGGAGGGCAGTGCCAGGAAAGGGACCTGGGGGTCGTGGTTGATGTCAGGTTGAACACGAGCCAGCAGTGCCCTGGCAGCCAGGAGGGCCAACCCTGTCCTGAGGGGCATCAGGGACAGCATGGCCAGCTGGGCAAGGGAGGGGATTGTCCTGCTCTGCTCTGAGCTGGGACAGCCTCACCTCGAGTGCTGGGGGCAGTTTTGGGTGCCACAGTATAAAAAAGACATTGAACTGTTAGAGAGTGCCCAAAGGAGGGCAACAAAGACGGTGAAGGACCTTGAGGGGAAGCCTTGTGAGGAGCAGCTGAGGGCACTTGGTCTGTTCAGCCTGGGGAAGAGGTGACTGAGAGGAGACCTCACTGCAGTTACAACTTCCTGTGAGGGGAAGTGGAGAAGCAGACACCAATCTCCTCTTTTTGGTGAGCAGTCATGAGGCATCAGGGAAGGTTTAGGTTAGATATCAGGAAAAGGTTCTTCTCCCAGAGGGTGGCCAGGCAGTGGAACAGGCTCCCTAGGAAAGTGGTCAGAGCACCAAGCCTGACAGAGTTCAAGAAGTGTTTCAGCAATGCTCTCAGACATATGGAGTGATTTCTTGGCACTGTCCTGTGCTGGGCCAGGAGTTGGACTCGATAATCCTTGTAGGTCCCTTCCGACTCAGCATATTCTATGATTCTATGGTTCTATGAACACATCAATTAGGAGAAGGCACTAAGGTAGTGAGTAATCAAACAGTTGAGGGTTTTTGGGAATCAGAAAATGCAATAGTTTAGCAAATAAATTATTTAAATGCTATGTATTTTCCTGTCTTTTATCTTTTTAGGTAGGATTGAAATGCATAGAAAGGAGGTGACTGACATTTCTACCTTTCAGGCCGTTTTTCTTTCCTCAGTCATCCTGGGCTTTCTACTAATTCTGACTAGAGAGAAGTAGATCCAGGAGAGGATCCCTTTGTGATTGCTTGTAGGTGAACACAGCACAGAGTATCTACCTCTGAAGCCCTGTGGGTTTAGGAACAGCAGATTCCATACTGGGGTCAGTTGGGGCCATGGCATCTTCTAAAAGATGGCTAGCATAGCAAAACTGAAGGCTCTGTTTAAATTTAAGTAGGTGCTGAAGGGAAACTTTCACCTGTTCTCCTAGCTACAGTCAGTGTTAACTATGAGAGAAAACAAACTTTAAGTGACTCATCAGCTGTATTTTTTTCCATATTACTTAAGATCCAGGTCTTCTAAAGCTTGTATGCATATTTTAATTAAAAGTTAATTTCTAATCTTTTATAAAAAAGAGGCATCAAATCTTTACCATTTCACTGATTCTGAGGATGTCATAAAATGGCTGTTTCCATTGAAATCACTCCTTAAAATTACTATAGGTTTTTATTGGCATACATGTTTTCTTCTGTTCTTAACCAAAATGTGTTGAGTTATGAAAATTACTTAAAATTACTGGCATTAACTGTATTATGTGTTCTTCAAGAGGAATCTTATGTGCACAATGAATGTTTCCTACTACTAAAAAAAATACTTCAGAAGTAATAAAATATGGCCCAGACATTGGATCTGTCTTAGGGTTTCATAGAATGGAATTTGATTAGTAATGAAATATTATTTTTAAATTAAAAAGTTAGGCCTAAGTCAAATCATTGGTCACCTTACCAATATGATTTTGAAAGTGTGTGAAACATTACATTTTATGAATTAATTAGGAGGATGAAGGAATGGAGAATAACAAAAGAATGATAACATGAATAATCTTTCTTCATTTTGGAAAATCCAGAAAAGAGGATAAATGGGACTGCTGAAAAAAGCCTGGCTTCAGCTTCTTGTTAGCCAGTGCTTCATTGCTGTTACAAGGCTACTAGTAAGTTCCTTCAAAGCCTGTGCTTCTCCATGCTGGTTCCCTCAGCCTCTGATTTTTTTTTCTTCTAATAACAGAATTTGTACATTGAACTAATGCTAAAATGAGAAATCTTCATTTTCTTTTGGAATAAATTTTAGGATACAAATCTCTCAGCTGCTTGGAGCCCACTGATTTTAGCAGGCGTCATTCTGAGATGGTGTCAAGGACGCTTAAAGGTCTAGAATGAAAACTGAGGGCCAAATCATAACCTGTCCTTCATTCAGCAGTTTCTGTGTAGCAGCAATTTTCCTTTGTCACCTAGCTACATGGCATCATTTATTCTCTGTTGGGATTACATGCTGATTCTTTAAATTTTGTGATGGATGGAAATATTAATTGATTCAGTAGATGTCGGTAATAATAGTAGTAATAATAATAGTAATAAATTCAACAACTTAAGTACCAGTTAATTCAAGTACCAATTTTTGGTACTCCAGTACCAAAATTGCAGTTGCCCTGTTGTTCCCCAGATGAGAATATCTCATCATGTCTCCATCCATTCACAGGAAACTGGGGAAAGCCACAACAGGAAAGGAGGCCCTTGCTGTCCTGGGTTTTAACTTGTATAACTTTCCTCACAACTACATGAAAAGGAAATGCTACCTTTATCTTCACTGACAGGTAGTTCTTCATAATAGCAGCAGATGTAGAGGTCTTCTGAGACCCAAGTGAGTCTCAGGAACTTAAAGCTGGTCCTGCTGTGAGCAGGAGGTTGGACTAGAGACCTTTGGTGGTTCTGTCCCACCTGAATTACCCTATGATTCCATGAGGTTCAGTCTCCTCAATCAAAGATAGGGGGTTTGTGTATAGTGTATTGAAGCTATCTATTTTTAAAATTGTATTTAACAATCACATTTGAATTATGAAACATCAAAAATTCCATTAGAACACTGTCTCAGTGGCTTCTCCAATTCCATTGCCTGCTTTTTTCCTGTGGCTTCACAGTAGGATTTGATAATTTTATAAAATGCAGTAACACTTCCTGTTTTCTGCATGATTTTTTTTTTAATCTGTGTTGGTATTGGCTCAACCTTGCTTTCTTTATTGATCATTATGTAATAATACATAAGAGAAAGTCTGTGTGAAAGAGTCTTTTATAGTTTTATCCCCATTCAAATAATTTTTTCATTTTCTTTTAAGTTATCATCATTAGAAATGAAAAAGTGAAACCACAAGTCTTCTGTAGAGACATGCCATTTCATTTCTCTTGCGGGCAGTTGGTGAGCAGTCAGCTTTATTCCACGAAGAATGCTCGGTCTGTTTCTTAGATTTGAGAGATGTCTTTTTGGCATTATGGTTGTAATATTTTTAATATACTAATGGTTACAAAATGAGTTTTGGGGTGATCTATTTCACCCATTCATATTATTCTTCTACTTCAAATAAGTTCTTGATGATCAGTTTCTTCATATTAATGTTAATACATTTTTTTTCCAATTGAGTCTGCCTGTTTCTCAAAGGAATTTAATGTAGTCTGTGCCATTGGTGTCATCAACAATAGGATTAAGTAGTAGGATTTAATTTACTGACCTATAAAAGAACTCAGAAATAGCTGTAGCAGTTAAATTACTTGTGGAAGAATTGTTTGTTTGTCTCCCCAATATTACTGTGGTGCATTTTTGAATGATAGATCATTTAAGCTGGCTTGCACATCTGAATAACTGACATTTTACCAATATTTGGTTACCTTATTCCATATACTTGTTAGTGTAAGGGGCAGTTTAACTGAAAAATGAATCCTAATAAAACGCCTTTTTAGTAATTCGTTTTGAAAACCATTTGACCTTAACTACAATGAAAGTAGACTGTAAAAATCATCATAGATTCCCTTCCTTGAACTTTTCATAATTCTGAAAAATGACTGAGGGAAAGAAGAAAGATCCAGTTACTGTACCCTGTTTGCACAGCTGTACTTCATTGAGTGGAGGCTTGTGTTACACACAGTTTGTGATAGGAAGTAAATGCTTTTAAAACAACTAAGGAGACAGGTCTTTAACCTCCACCTTTTCAGATGCTTTTTTCACTCATTTAGCCTCTGTCGAGGTCTTGAGAAACATTTCAAACACAAATTATTATTGAATACTGAAGCTCACCTGAATAATTAATTTCCTGGTTTGTTTGTTAGGCAGAGTTGCATTGAGATGAGGTTGGTTGGTTTTTTGTTTTTGTTTTTGTGGTTTTTTTTTTTTTTTTTTTTGAGAGACATCACTAATTATTGATATAGTGAACACTTGTTCCTTCAGGAACAAATGCATTTAAAGAAGAAAGAATTCTTAGACTCAGTGTCAAGTGTTGATAGTTGAAATTACACATTTGTTTCAGCAATTTTAAGTATTTTTAAGGCCCTAGAGATAATTTTAAAATTATTTTGTGATATTAATTATTGAATTGTCAAAATTAGATTTAAAACTCCTAGTTGCTAGCATGCAAGACTGTTACCTCCTGTTATAAGAGTCCCCTAAATGGTAAAGGTACGTTCAGATTCATTAAGAGGATTTTTTTTTACTTACTTTACACTAGAAGTATGTGTTAATCACCAGACCTAAACTATTTGATGTAAACTTGGTTGCAAACAATTACAGGACTTTAGACAGCCATTATAAAATAGTTTTCTGAATGTGATTCTAATGTCTGCCAGAGGCACTTCTCTAATGGCTCTGGTGAAACCAGGTCAGTGGCGATGGGGGTGTGCAGCTGGCAGACAGCCACTCAGCTTTTAATTTCTGTAATCGGCTGAGGCTTTTGTGTAATACTTCATCCCTTGAAGTACATGAGACCTTAAATTAAGAATTATGATAAATAGGCATTATTTGGGCTCCATTGACTGCATGCTTTTTCATTTTTTCTGTAATTAAGGTAATCCTTATAGCTGATGGCCATGACTATTTCTACTTTAATATCCCACTTCACACTGGCCAGATACAGTGCAGACAGGCTACCCCGGTCTGCACTTGTGTGAGAAAATGCCTTGAAATATAATCAGGATTTTGAAGTGTTCTTCATTTCCGTGCATTAGAGGTATCATGCCTTTGAAGGACGTGGCTGACACTGATTTTGCCCATATTCCAGCATTTTTTTTTAACTGTAACAATAGAGACACTGCTCTTCTTTGGCTGTGTCAAGGCTTCCCAGCAAGCATCAGTTTGTTTTTTCCATTTGTCACTAGTGGGCAGGCAGTGCCTGTGTTTTGTGGTTTGTGGCACAAGTGGGTTGAAGATTCACACATTCCAGAAAAATGTAAGCATAAAAGCTGGCACCAGTTAAGTTGTTTAAATTTGATACATACAATTTTTGGAACACTTTGTGTGCCCTTCTAGTCTTTAAATATATCAAGTTCAAGCATGAGAGCGTCCTCAGTATTTGTCCCTCTCAATCCCATACAGAGCTCCAACTGACTCATGTTACCAGAAGTCGGATGAGGCTTTCTGGCTGCTTAATTCTCATCTCACACATCCTTCTGCTCTTCCAGCAATGATTTCAATTCCTGCTACAGCCTCTCCTTACTTCAGCATGAAATTTACACTGACAGACATGTAACCCTGCCTACACAAACTCAGCTTTGAGCATTAGGTTTTATTATTTTATGTTAATGTAAAATAGCAAAGTGTAAATTGGAGGATTAGTTGCTTCTAGCTTAAGAAAAAAGGGCCTTGCAAAACAAATGTTTCTTCTCTGGCACAAACCTCATTAGAAATTTTGTGTTTTGCAGAGGTTAATATACTGTGGGCTGCACACCAAGTACACCATAGTTCAGAAGATTACAACTTATTCACAGCCTTGAGACAATCTGTACTGCAGAAATACACCTCCTGGGTAAGTTGCACAAGATTTGACAAACAAGTTAATATCAACAAGTTTTAGTAAAAGTTAAAGCATAGCATTTATTTTCCTTCAAAGAAAAACATAATTTTTAAAAAGATATTTGACACTGAAGGCACAGAAGATGAAACAGAAGAATCTGATAATCATAAGGTTTAAAATATGTTCACTAATGTTGTACAGCAAACATGAAAATAGCAACAAAAGTTAAAGAAGGCTAATTATATAATCCTGCATTTATATTTTCATAACCTTTTGTAGTAGAATGGAGAATTTTCATTCAGTTATTCATACATGAATACAGAAAAAAAGCAGAGTATAATTCAGCTATTTCAGAATATGTCTGTCTAGCTAAAAGGAGCAGGGACAGAAGTAATCATTAAAATTTGCTTTGGACATGCATATGATTTATTTGTCTCTGTTCATTCATGTCATATCAGTACCCTTGTAGGTAAGAACAGTATGTTACATAGCATTATTTCAGATAAAATTAATTTGAAATCATGAGCTGTGTACATATTCAGTATTTATGTACAGATTTAAAAAATTATATTTCCAAATGCATTCAGAAATGTAACAATATTTAGGGTTTAGGTCTGCACCCAGGGTAACTGCTGATTTCCTAAGTTGAGCCCTCATGTTCTCTTTTGACTGTTTTGGGTTTTTTTAATCAGATTGTAGTTTGTCTGGTTGTGTATTCTTCAAAATTAATAACTTCAACATTTAATTTCCAGAGTTAGAGTTCAAAAGTGATATTAAATGTATTTACATATATAAATACATACAAATAATTATATAATTATATGTATTCTCCAGTGAGGTATAATATGGGTGGTGAAGGAAACCCACAGTCCTTTGGCAATCTTTCTATCCAGCCTGTGAGCAAATGACTCAAAGTCAAGAGAGTGTGCTCACCCTTGGAAATCCCATGTAACTCCATTAATTTGGGTAAAGTGGATTTGTGCTTATGTAACTGAACATGGACTTAGTCTCTTGTTCATAACTGTCTTAAGTGCATGACATTAAATTAGTTAAAGTGCTACATTCCAGGGAAATTTTCTTCTGAAAATCATGAAGGAGTACTATTTCTTAGATCTTTTTCTTAATGTCTTCTATATAAATTCTTGTTGTTTATTTATTAAGAAAATAATCATGTGATGTTAGCAAGATTACCTAGAATTTAAATTACTGTAATGAACAATAGCGGAAGAGATGTCTGTGACAACCCTGCTTCCTCTGTAAATACTGCTATGTTAAAGATTTAACCTTTGCCCATTTACCCATTGGGACCATATGTGCAAATGCTTAACAAAAACAATAATTCAAAAAAGACAAAAAGCCTGTGTGTACATATGGGTGTACATATGAGAACTTTGTCTGATGGCATGATTTTGAGGATGATACTTCAGAGAGCATAAAATACTCTGAAGACCAAGAAGTTTGGCCACCTTGGATTCCAAAGACCATCCTCAGGACCACACTGATATCACTTGGCAAATAATATGTGTGCATTTAAAATTCATATGCTTTGTGCAAAGGGAAATGAATCTAGGAATACATGGTACTTTTGTGTGCCAGGTTTTTTTCACCAAGTATTTGAAATTAACCAAAACATATGGTTAATGTAAATACTGTTTTGCCTCCTCCCTGAACTTTTCAGACATACACCAGTTTTCTTTCTGCAACGCCTTATTGTGCATGATCACAATTCTTGCTAACTCTTACAGAACTGCTATTTTTTTGCACTGACAGTTTTGTCCAGAACCATGGATGGATCTGTCTTGAAGCTGAAACTCAGTGAAATCATTAGTTAATCTCAGAATTATCTGATCTTGTTGAATGTGTACTATACTGTTCAATGGGTTTGACATCCAATTTTGTGGAGAGTGTGAGAAACTTAATGGTGGATGGCGTGGGATTATGTGACTGTTCTGTTGCCAGCTCTGTTGTGTTTTAAGTTAAACATTGTAAGATAAATAAATCAGCACTTCCATCTATGACTGAAAAGATATGAAATGAAAGAGAATAGAAAAACATGCTTGACAATCAGTGGTGTGAGATGTACTCCTGATTTTGGAGCCGAATGTATAATGCTTCATGTTGCTTGCATACACAGTGTTTCTGTTTCTCCACTGGAGGGGCCATGGAGGAGCAAATCTACTGTGTAGACTGAGAGAGACTGTTGAGGCCCCATTTAGTGGGAAAAAAAAGTAGATAAATTTTTAAGAAAAAGACAGCAAGCTAAAGCAAGATAATACTATATAAATGAATGTGAAAGTGACAAAACAGTCAGAGTGCAGTTGTGAGAGATTTGCACATGCTCTTTGAAAAGCTATGATTTTATGCTTTGAGTACCATTCTCAACTTTAAGGGTAAGATTTAATGCAAGTATTAAATTCATAATAATTTGGTCACTTTAGACGGTACATTTAGATAAAGTGTTCAACTATGCCTTGCTATAAAAGCAGTGGAAACATCTACATACAAGTCTGGAAATGGAATAGGGAACACAGTTTTCAGTGCAGTCAGTCACTTCTTGTCTACTGGCGAGTCTGCCAGGTCTGGGATCTGTAAAAAATGGGTTGGCTCTTTTGATTTTTTTTTTTATTTATTTTATCCTTGCCTTTAACTGCTGCAGAGTTCTCACAGGAGCTCCTGCCACACGAACTTGCTGTCAGCAGCTGCCCTGCAGCCCCCCATGCCCCGCAGATCCTCTGCAGCCGCATCGGCAGGTGGCCCCAGAGACCCAGAATGGAAACTCACCATTCCTGCTAAACCTCAGGAGTTTCAATGCACTCCTTTTCTGCAGTGGAAGTGGTTATAACCTTTTACTTGCAAATGGGAGGAAAAAGGAAGAGATGCCCACATGGGAGAGTGGGCAGTGGACCTTTCAAAGGGGCAATGCCTTTAGCGTGGGGGCTCACAGCTGCCGTGTGGCAGCTCAGATGCAAATGTCTCTGCATCCCACTCTGGGTGCTTTTCCCATCAGCTACTGTAGCACTTTCCCAATCTCTGCTGCTGAATTCCAAAGTGAGAAAAGATCTGTCAGTGTGATAAAAGTTTTCTTGTAGTTTTGACCAGAAATTCCATTCTGGAGCCAAGAAAGCTTTTCCTATACAAACTTGTTAAAGCTGGTACATTGCCATGAAATCTTTTGATTTGGTGAATTGGCATTTCCAGTAAAGAAATGTTTAATAATTTTTTTTTCCCTGACGTTGCTCTTCTTGTTTCAGTAGAACCACAAATTGGAAAAGTCTTGGTATGGGAGAAGTCTTCATTTCTCCCTATGAGTTCCGCTTCTGTAAATGATCTTTAAAATCCTTTCTGTGCAAAATAAAGCTTACACTGCAAGAAAATGTGAGGCAGTTAGTAAAGCATTCTCCTTTGACAGTTTCAAATTTACCTATAGATATATATAAAATTTCCTTCATCCCACCGCTTAGCAGGGAAATCCTAGTACTCTTGTGTAAAGTAAGTTAGGAAATAAATATGAAGATGATCCTTCTTTCCCCTTTGAGTCATCTGTAAATACCACCAAATTGCTTCTGATACTTTTAGGGAAAAAGCATATAATTTTTTAACCCTGCTTTCAATCCTGTAACCACTTCCATGAACAATCTGAAAACCATCTGGTTTGGTTTTTTGGGCTTTTTTAAATCAATTTCCTCTCCATTCCTTTTTAAAAAAAAATCTGCTGTTATCATGCCATTAGACAGAAACTTAGTCCCCCTCTATTACCTTTTAATTCCTTTACTTCTTGGAAAGCAGCTTCCAAGACAGAAACAGAAACACATCATAGGTAGTTTGTGGGGCAGCTGTGATCCATGAAGCCTTTAAATGTAGATTTTGAAATCCCAGCTGTCGCAGCCCTGCCAGGTGATACTGCAACGGCTTCAGGGTTTTGTCCTAGTGTTTCAGACAGTCTGGTGTTGAAGCCAGCAGACAAAGCTGATATTGCAATGCCCTGTTCCTCCATTGGTTTGTCACAGTGAGATGTGTCTCTGGTGACTTTCTTGAGAGAATCAGTCACATCACTGGGGTGGAAGTGCAGCTGTTTCACAGCTTCAGTGTGACTTCTAATCTGTTGGGCAGCCCTGTTGGCTAAAACTGAGAGAATACGGGTTTTACATGCCATATCCAGACTAAAGGAATTCCTGGTCCAGGAGGCCTGTCATGGCAATTGGAGTGCCTTCTTAGATGTCAAAAGATTTGATTTTTTGTGAAAAAGGCGGTAGTAATTTGGAAATATATTTTTCTAATTTTCCTGTGGTTCACAGGGAGCTCTTGTTGCCAAACAGATATTCCCTGACTGCTAAAGAGATTTAAAGTTTTGAAGATACCTCTGTTACTGTTTAGTTTAGGAAAAATCTCAGTATTTTAGAGAAGTGTTAACTTTTCAATGCTGGTGATATAAAACAATGTCAGGTAAAAAGGAAAATAAAAAGATAAGATCTTTCAAGATCATCCTTTTTCTGAAGAAAAAAGACTGACTTTTAACATATGCAGGTCTTAGAAGTTTTATTCTGTTGCTCAGGCAGTCAAACAATTAATTGTGGATTTCCCAAGTAAGGAGTTTTCTGATATTTTTTTCATGCTAGCATGTTTTTAGGAATCAGCACTATATTGGGACTTTATGGGAGATGCAATGGGAAAGTTGAGGTGAGAATTGTAATTAACTTGGAAAGCCAAGCAAGTTGTCTTACACTCATGGTACCTATGTAGGGAGTTTGGATGGAAAACCTATAGTGTTATAAATTTGCACCTTGTTAAGTCTGTGATAATTCTTCCCTATAGGGCAGCCCTTAATGTCAAGGCTATGTTGCTGTCTGCTCCATATAGTACACAGCATAAACATCTAATACCAGAATTTATGATTTCTTATGTTGGATTATCTACTTGCTCAGTTTGGCTTGTGGAAAATCTCTTTTGGGTCAATTTGTGTCTCATTTGCTATAGCACATCAAGTAGTAACTTAATAATCACTATCTATGTACACTCTGTAATGTCTGCATTATGGATGTATTAGAAGAAGCAAGTATATTGTGCAGTGCTTTGAGCTCCTGATAGTACTTCATTGTATCATCATGAGTTTAGAATTAGATATCTAATGCATGTTTTCTTTCTCATTTTTCAGATGTTAAACTTGCCCATGGCTCTTTTCATTCCCCCTTCGGTGTTTGCTGTTCATTTACAGTTTAATCTGCTTTACCAGTTTTGGATACATACAGAGGTAAACCAGGTTTTTAAGCCATACCTAAACAGTTAGCCTGGAGCACTGTCTTGGAAATCCACTAGCAGCTGATTTATTGTGTAAGAAAAATCTTTGTCTGACTTCTTTAAGGAGAAACATCTGTTCATTTTTATTCCTTTTTCTGAATATATATTGCTAAGTTTATAAGAAGCAATGAGGCCAGTTGGTCCCAATTACATTTAGAAAAAAAAAGTAACTGTAAGGAATCAAAACTTTTTGCTATTTTAATACTGTATTTTCCTATCTTGCAGCTTATTAAACATTTTTGGCAGATACTGAAGCTGATTTAATTTCTAGGATAAATATTTTAGGGAAAAATATCCAAAAGTCGATGCTTCTTAAAGATCATTTAGAGTTGCAACTAAATTATGATGTTGTTTCTTTCTTAATGCAAGTAATTCTCAGATGAAAAATGCTCTATGATTATCTGATGGCTATTTGTTTATGACTACACAACTTAATTTCTGTTTTGTGAATGCATAGGCCATATCTATACATGGTTAATAACACACTGTAATTAGCAAGATGTTTCCCACACTTCTGAGGTAGTTCAATGGCCTTTGCCTTCTTCCTTACATTACAATAGAGGTATTTAAAAGTACTTTATGTTATAAGTCAGTACATATTTCTCACTAGCCCCAGGTGGGCTGTGGGCTATTTCTATGACACTTACTGCTTTGTTTATTCTGCCCAGACAGATGCCTTTTCCTCTCTAATTTCATGATGCAATATATAGGACAGTACTTTGGGAATTTTATTTTCTTCATCTGATATTTTAGGTGTTTATATTGTTTAAATTGCAGATTTTAAATTTTTTTTCTGTGTTTTTCATTAAAAAAATAATTAAAAAAAATAAAAGTCAGATAGTTATAGTGGACCAATAGGAACCTTTGATTGTTGTCATTTTTTTTCTGTTGGACACATTTCTAAAATCATTAACATAGGTCTGATGATCTAAAACACCATTTGAATAGGAAAGGCTTAGATAAAATGTCACACACATCACCAGAAGTGGCATAAAGTGAAGCAATACACATTTAAGCTTTTTAAAACATTTTGAAAAAATTCAAGCAGTCTTTGAAACTATACCAAATGAATACTAGGCCTCATATGGTAGCAGTTTCTTTGACCATGCTTTAGGTTCTACAAATTAGTTTTAGTGTGCTTTGCCACTAAAAAATTATAATATGCCTCATCTGTATCTTCTCTGGTGTTTGATGCCATCTCTACCTTGGCTGAGAGGTTTCTAACATTCTGCTGTGTAGCAGTAACTCAGTGAATCTCAGCACTGGTGCCACAGTGCACGTCTAGAGTTTCTAAAGTGAATTTCAGAGGCTTATGAATTGCCTACATCCCTCTAAAGTGCTAAATCCTTTGTAGGGCTTAAAAGGAATTTCCATAGCATATGTGCAATGTGCCAAGTTTAGACACTAGTCTAAACAAGAATGAATTTCAGTCTCAATGAAAAGATAAGCACTCCTTACTATTAAATTATTGTGCTGGTAGGAAAACAATAGATCTTTTGTATTAGTCCAGTTGATCCACTCATAGAACTTTGCTTACAAGGGAAGTTATTCTTAATGTTGATATTGTTGATTTTATAGCACAGCTGAAATCGGTTGAAATATGTTGGAGTCATGCTCTAAGGTCAAAAATTATGTCGAAATAGAAATAGGGTTACACCGTGTATTAGCAGATTTCCTGTTCTCAAGGGCAAGGCATTGACAGAAAAAAGTAAGGAAAGGAAGGGAAATGGTATCAACTATTCAGGCTTATGTTACCCTATATTTTTGGTGAAATTAATATGATGCTTCACTATTATATCGGTGTTTCTTTGCAATAGCTATCATAATTTAACTGTTTAAAACTATTACTGCTCTTTTTTTTTTTTTTTCTAATGGTCCTTTTCTGAATTTTAATGATACTAATTTTCTTACACAGATTTTGTTACTATGAAAATTCTTTCTTCAAGTCTCTGTTTCTGTCAGTTTAGTCACATACAGAGTTTGTTCAGGGCTGTAGCCTGGGGTTCTCTAGCAAACAGCATCCTGTCTCAGCAAGTGCTGCTAGCCCTTGCTTTGGGAGCAGATATTTATCATCCCCCAGCAGCTCTGGGAGCCCGTGGAGGGTGCTGTTACATGTCATTAGGGGTCTAGGGGAGATACACCTCATTATTTCCCTTCTGCCAATGTAATCTTACAGTAATGTAATCGTTTGCTTGTAAAATGAAGAAGCAATTGATTTCCCCCCCCCCCCCAAATTTCTGTTGCTTTTCATCAGTATCAATTTCCTGATACAGTTTTGGCCCACACTGACTAGTCACAGATGTTTGGAAATTGTCACTTCATGACTTTTGATTGCACATCTTTCTCTTTAAGAAAAAGATAATCTAGTAAGATCAAAGGGGGAAAAAATCTCTCTCTCTTAATAGATGGTGGTTTGTTTTTTTTTTACAGGACTGAAAAGGGAAGTACATGCAGAATTTTTTTCTTTCAGAGAAGAAAAAAGGTGTATATAATTAATAGGAAAGATTTTAAGTACATGAAAAAGCTTCTGAGGGAAGATGTTTTGTTTTGAGAGAAATATAAATTGAATTCAGTAATTACAAAAGAATGATCATGCTCTTCTGAAACTTTCTATGCCGTGTTTCAGCCTAGAGCAAAGCATATAGCCAAATAGAATCCCTGGTATTTTCCTATACTTAAATTTTACATGTGTCCAGTGTTGCTTTAAAAAATATTGAGATGTTTTCTGTGTTATAACTTAAACCTGTCTCATTATTTGATATGTCAGTTTTTGTCCAGCTTTACTACCAACAGATCAGACATGGTCTATTTTATTTTAACTCAAGTGAGTCATATATTTTTGTGACTACAGTATCATAAAGATCAAAAGTACACATTTGTTCTACCTCATTTAGACTTCTGTATTTCCTACATGCTTGGTATACATTAGTTTTTGTAATTTTATATAGAATAATACAGCATTTTAAGCTCTATAAATCTTATACAAAAATTATACTATTTTTCTGGTGCTGGATTCTTTTACTATTGTTTATTATTAGAATGGACTATTGATACAGGAAAGGCATGCCTGAAATTAATAAAGTTGTGTATGCTAGAGTGAAAATACAACTTTGAGATTTATGTCATATATTTGTGTTCAAGTATTTTTTTTTTTCACTGCATCCTGGATCAGTGGGCCAAGGCCAGAGATATAAGATTTGAAGCCAAGTCTCAGCTCTTGCATTTTGATCACAAGCACCCCATGCAGGGCTACAGGCAGGGGGAAGATTAGCTGGAAAGCAGCTAAGCGTAGAAGAATATGGGGATGCTGGTTGACAGCAGCTGAACATGAGCCAATATGTGTGCCCAGGTGGCCAAGAAGGCCAATGGCATCCTGGCCTGGATCAGCAATAGTGTGGCCAGCAGGACCAGGGCAGGGATTTCCACCCTGTACTCTGCATTGGTGAGGCCACATCTTGAATCCTGTGTCCAGTTCTGGGCCCCTCACCCCAAGACATTGAGGTGTTGGAGCCTGTCCAGAGAAGGATAGTGGAGCTGGGGAAGGGTCTGGTGCACATGTCTTAGGAGAGTGACTGAGGGATCTGGGGGTGTTTAACCTGGAGAAGAGGAGTCTTGGGGGGGCCTTATCCTCTCTACAGCTGCCTAAAGGAAGCTGCAGCCACGCGGGAGCCGTTTTCTTCTCCAGGGCAACCAGTGGCAGAACCGGGGGAAATGGCCTCCAGCTGTGCTAGAGGAGGTTCAGGTTGAACATCATGAAAAATTTATTAGTTGAAAGTGTGGTTAAACATTGGAATGGGCTTCCAGGGAGGTGATGGAGTTACCATTGCTGGAAGTGTTCAAGAAATGTCTGGACATGACAGTGCAATTGTTAAATGATGTGGTGGTGTTTAGTCAAGGGTGGGAGTTGATGGTCTAGTAGGACTTTTACAACCTTAGTGATTCTATGAATATTGCACCATGTACATGACAATCTGAAATTATCACAAGATTTTGTCAAGGATTCAAAATAAATCTCTAAGTAGCACCAAAGCATTGAAATAAACTCCTAGTAATTAATTTAAATGAAAAATGAAGGAAAAAAAAAGGCAACCCAAGAAGACCCCTGAGGAAAACATTTGACAGTGATGGATTAACTATTGGACTTGATGATCTTAAAGCTCTTTTTCAATCTAAATGATTCTATGGTTCTTTGATCTCAATAAATCAAAAAAAAAAAAAAAGAATTTTTGTTCTATCCAGTAATGTTCAGGTCAATTGAATGGCTCAGATCTACTCTTAAATAGTCTGGGAGAAATGCTTCTGTGACCAGACAGACCATTCTCATCTAGATCATAAGGGAAGTAAAAAAAAAAAAAAAAAAAGAAACAACTTTAGTCAAAGGGCACTAAAAAACTAATTTTTCAAAAGCCACAGAATGTTTCAGGACTGTTACTGACAGACAGAAATACTCATTTTTGGTTTATTTTCGCAGGTGATTCAGAAGGTCTATGGCTTATATTAAACTATATCCTTCCATTATGCATTTATTACAACCAATAAGTTAGGTGTGTTTATAACCTGATAGACACCTGTGAAAAACAGAAATTAGTTTCTGTTGGTTTAGCTGTAATTTTTATGAGATGTCAAACTGTATTTAGAAAGTATCAACTGATCCAGTCCCTGATGGTAGTAATTGCAGCAGCAGATTATTCCTTGCCTATTTGATCTTTGACATGTATTGGTTTCCGTTTAATTTTCTAATTTAAGGAGAGAATATGATCTGCCCTTTAGCATACTCACAGAAGTCAGGTTTTTTAAGGCATCTCTTTTATAAGTCTTTCTACCTTATCCAGCTCTGGGAGCAGAAAAAGGTGAGCCACAACTATTAACCAGAAGTAACATGGGTGAAAACAGGTGAGGAATGGGAATAATTTTAGCAACATCTCATGCAGACTGGAAAGAGAGGCATAAAATTGCAACAGATATAGGGAAAAATACAATTGGTGTTATCAGAAAACACCCATTAGTAAAACTGAAACTTGCTGAGGAAGTATATGGTATTTGTCAAAAGGATATTTTTCACTAATGCGTGCACACTGTGTACTGGTCTAAGTTTTTGTCTAAGTCTAGTTTTACCTTTGGCTTCCGCCCAGTTTTCTTTAAGGAAAAGCTTTGGAAGAGAGAAATGGGGAATTCTTTCTGCTTTCATGCCCTGCACAGCCCATCTGGGGCTCCCTGAGTTCAGGTGAGCTCTTGTGGCCCAGTCCTTAAATTGTTGCATCAATCAGAACATACCTAGGAAGATGGCCAGATTCAGGAAAAAAAACAGGCTGTTTTGTTTTGACTTTATTTTCCAATGAGGAAATTAAACAAGCAGAGGACACAGGTAAAATAAAGGAAAATATGTAAAAAGCATACATAAAAAAAGTATACATAAATTCTTCTAAGTAGCAGTACACCTGTGATTACCATCATATCAGTAGCAAAAGCTCTTCTTGAAACTTGAGAAGACTTACTTGTCTTTTCAAGCAGAAGCTGTTTGAGACAAAAGTCTATTGGATGGTGAAAGAATTGGGTGAAAGAATCATAATCAGGACACTGTGATAAATAAGTGACAGTATGAAACAATAGACAAAATATTCAGTTATTAGTTTCCAGGTCCTAACAATTGAGATTGGTATATTTCTTTGCAAACTTTTTTTTCAATTTTCTTGGACCTATTTTCTCTACATTGTGTGCTATAGTCTCATTTAAATAAGCAAGAAGGGATTTTAGGAGTAAAAAAAAAGTTACAAAGTCTATTTCATGTACTTGCAGTAGTTTTTTAATCCATTTTTCAAAACAGTAATGTAAATTTTATCAAGAAATAAAAAGCATTTTAACAAAACTTACTTGACTGTTACATGTTTTAGTGTTTGTATTGGAAAGAAAATAGTTTTATTCTTGTGGTTGATTTGTGGAGTTGAAGGAAGGTTTTGGTAAAGAGCAAAAGTATTGAATAGTTTGCTGATAAAAAGGAGATGCTTTGTTGGGACAGAAACTGTCACTGGCTCTTGTTTACAAAGTTGTATATTTATTCGTTATAATACATATACTTAGTGTTTATATAGTAATATATTTACAAAGAATGTCTTTTTATTCATTACTAGTTTACTGGACTGTGAATATTTTCTATAAGGTCAGTAAGATATGAGTCAAATTTAACTCATGAAAGTGTTTGCAAAATTATGGCAAACAGGTGGTATTGAATGGATCACATTGGAAATAGAGTATGGTGGACTGATCTGATCTTCTGACCAGGATAAGAAATATCATTTTGCTTTTGTTTTGCTGCTAGTGTTTTGGTTTGTGTTTGTCAGGGGTTTTTTTGTTGATTTTTTCTTAATCTAAAAAGTATCATCTGTAAAAGTTAAAATAATCCAGGAATAATCCAGTGTATTAAGTAGAATTGTGAAACTGCAGTATCTCTTGAATTTGATTCTAGAAGGTCACTTTGAATTCAAAAACCATATGCCAAGAAAAACTTTATTTTTTTCATTCTAGTATATTGCTTCATTTAATGAAATAATAATTTCTTTCCTTTAATTTGGGCATGTAAGCCAAAAATAGACACAGCTCTGTCTGATGTTCCCTTTCATTTAAATTAGAAACACACACATCTGTCCCTGTCAGGTTACAAGGAATCAGAAACTTACCATTCAGAAGATTTTGCTAAAAGTGATCAAAGGGATGAAGGTAATTAGGGGTGATTACAGCCATTCTCCTAGTCTGTTGTTCAAGATTGTGTCAGTGAATATTCAAGGACATGATGATTTAACTGGAATTCCTAGAAACAGGTTATATCATCCTCAGCCTATTGCATATGGTTTTAGTGTAATCCAAGAAATTATTTTTAAAACAATAGGAAAAAACTGTTTGTTGATTTGCATAAAAAACCAAACTTTGGTTCACAAAAGAAAGTTCTTCCCCCATTCCTGATAGCTGATGCTTTTATGACTCATAAATTCATTATTTGTTTGCTGCAAACTCTCAAATCACATGCTTACTATGAAGTGAAAGAAGACAAATTCAAAAAACACCAGGAAGATAAACATACTTTCTTTAATGCAGACAGTGACTTTGTAGGTCCAGCTAGGCTATATATGCAATACAGACATCAAAACTTAAGCATGATTCCAAGAAACAAAGAGATCTCCCTGCTTCAATCCAGCCTGTCTGCCAAAAGGGCTTATTAGATTTTCTGACCAACCTGTAGGATCAAAGTCTTGTCATCATTGCACTTGCCAGAACACAGGAAAGGGCAAAGCTGACAACACTATCATTAAACATAAATACTTGCAATAACTGTAAAATAAGTTCCAGTTTTCCATGTTTCACTTGCCCCATGAGGGGAGAAAAGTATTGTCTTTCTAGATATATAAGGCATTTAACTCTGCTTTTTGTTTTAAATAAAAAGAATAACAAAAGAGAGAAAATAAAACATTCATAAGAGAGCACACTGTTCCTGTCCTGCTAAGTGTACATTGTGCTTGAACACAGTATAATCAGGAAAAACATAGCAGGATGAAGTTTGGAGTTCCTTCCTTGGCGCCAAAAAGCTCAGTGGTGATTCAGAATGCCAGTGTTCCACTTTAGTAGTGTCAGGATGAGCCTCCTATTTTAATTATGTGTGAACTCCTGTTTTAATAATGCTGTGCACCCAATAGCTCTGAATACAATATGCAGCACAGGAGCCATGATCTTTTTCATGCAAAGGTGGCTGTTGCATGATAATTAGGGTTATGTTGGTGGTTTGCATTTGATGGGCAGCAATCCAGACAGAAGAATCCTCCCTGTTGAAGCTGAGTTGCTAGTGAGGCCAGAAATAAAAGGTTTATGGGACAAGAACATGATCAGTAACTGCAATTTGGATCATAGTAGTTAAGTCCTAGAGTTTGAGTGTTGGCTTCTGTTCCTTTCACCAAAGACTCCTTGCTGGCAACAGCTGTGAAATGTTCACTTCAGCAACAGTGAGCTTGACTATTGCTAATCTGCCTGCAAAAAACCTAAAACTAAAGATTGTACTTAAAGAATTTTATTTAGGTCACTTCTGTCTATTAGGTCCCTGGAGAATTATCAAGATAAATGTGAAGTGAGCTACATAGAGATGTAACACAGTTCAATACATTCTGCATCCTGGAAAAATAATCTAAACAACTCATTTACCAAATGAATTTAATAATGAAAGGATATCACATTAGTAATGTTAAACTCTTTTTCCATCTTAACATATTACACATAATGCTCTTGAGTTTTTCTCATGGCTTGTACTCATTGAGAATCTATTTAGTTATAGCTTCACAGCCAACAGAAAATTTGAAAGACGCTTCTTTGTTAAAATCACAAAGTATAGGCAGCTGACTATTTTTTTATCTGTTTAGAAAGGAAGATGAAGAGCCTCACTTGGCTATATTTTAGTTTATTTCAGGGCTGGCATACTGATTTATGACTTTCGGGTTTCTTTCCTACAATTGCCAGAATGTATTTGTCAGGCTGCTGAAAAATACTGAAATTGTATAGCAGTTTTTCTCCTGGAGTTTGTTTAAAATGCTTAACTTGATGTATGACTGAAAGTGTGACTTGCTCCATGCTCTGCTATTTGTAATGCTGCAATTAAACCAATCAGTTACTGTAAGTTTTTTCATTTTTAGCAGAAAAATTGATTGAAATTTCCTGTATGTGCTCACCTTTCCCACAAAGCTTAATTGGACCTATAAAGAAAACAAAAAGGTTGCATCCAATTGTTGAAACAGTTAATTTAATATTCATGTAAGATGCCAATTTGATTCAAACCTTACCTCCTGGTTGAGGCGTAAAACAATGGAAAGTGACAACAGCCTGCCTTCAAGATAATTTATTATAGACACATTTCTTAAGTCTGTGTGTTTATTATATAAATATGCCTTAAACCAGACTGTCCATTAAAACTAGGCTTTCACCTCCCATTCCTACAATCCAGATTTATCAGAAATTCACCCTCTGTGAAACTCTTTATGATCCCAACATGCCTGATTCCTCTCACTTGTTTTATTTCTAAACTATAAATATTGTTTTTTCACTCCTCACTGTGGAAATTCAGCTATATCCATTTTACATGCTTACTGGAGTAGAAAACTGCCTAATCAGATAGGAAAACAGTTGGCGGTGTATAAATCAGAGTTTGCCAAGGATTTCAAAGTGTGAAACTGGCAGACGAGCACATATCCCAGGAGTTCTGCCTTTCCTCAGCTTCCCTGTAGAGATTTTACATGGCAAATCTGGTCACCAGAGCCATCTGTATAAATACATGGGTGTGTCATCCTGAATTAACACAGCAGCTCTACTGGGGAATGTAATTAAGGTCATATTTTAAAATTTCCGCACCAGGCTGTCTGAAATACAGATTTATATACCAGGAATAAGAATCTTACCTTGATTTTGATGAGGAAATGACTTGTAATATGTGTTTTACTACCAACTAGTCTAACAGAAAGCCCAAAGTTAAGTTCAGAGTGCCCCGTAGTGATGCTCCAGGGATGAATTTACCCTATTCTGTCCTGCAGATCAGTAACACCATGATATTGAAAGTAATGCTGTGCTACAAACAGCTTTCCTTATGCTCAAAGGGAAAAGAAAATAAAAAAAAAAATTATATGCGAATAGTTTTACTGTAAGATTGCCTGCTTTACTCAGTTGACATTCCTTCCTAACATTGACGCTGAAACAGAGCTAAGTAAAGATTCATGTGGTAGTGGTGACAGGAGGAGTTGTTACACAAGATGTAAAGTTTCCCTTAGATTTCATGTCACGATTTTTTCTCATTACTTAAACAAGAACTACATTGAAGTGGTGCAGGTACCAGGCAATAAAGATTTCCCTTGGTGCTGACAAACTCTGAGACCGCAGACGGAGGTGCTTACATGCCACAAGAGATATTCCATAATGTTCTTTCCCTTTAGGCAAGGAATTGCTGTCACAATGGAAACATCTTTATATAAGAACAACTATTGTAGGAAAAAAATCCATTTAGTTTCTATCATGTATATTTGAAGATTTCAATTCCAGGATGTTTTATTCAGTAATGTATGAAAAGTATTTCTAAGTATGCTTTATTTACAATGCTTTTGGAGTTGCTTCAATTATTGTCAGTAATTCTGCTTTAGTGTTTAATGATACCCAAGTAAAGCAGAGGAAATATGTTGGTTTTTAAAGAAAAGAAAGAAAGAAGAATACATGTTTTGTGGGAACAACTTTTATAACATATGTATATGACATGCCTACATATTTGATTTGCCGGTAGTGTATTGAGTCCATTTCTAAGGATTTTGACAAGTGAAAAATTATTTTTGTGGCAATGGGATGTTAAAAAATGAAGGAAACCGGAAAAGAGTTTTGTTGGAATGTTGCAGTTCATCTATGGGTCACTGGCATGGGAGTTTAGGTGCACTTGATGTGTTAATTGAGAAAGGAAAAATTGCAGACAGGAGTTGATTTAGAACAGTAGGTGTCTGTATCAGGGAAACAAACACAAACGTAAACCCCAGTGTCATAATGGTCAAAATACAGATAAGGTTATCATTGGACAGCAGTTGGAGTATTTCAACTTTTAGGGTACTGGTAGCTATTTTGCTGTATTCCCCAAATCACTTTAGTTGATGATACATAGAATAAGAATATTTTATATTCACAAGCAGACCTTTTTTTCTTTTGAGTAGTATGAAATAAGTTTTGAAGTACTGATGGCAGGGTTATGGAACAATGACATTTAAGCTATTATCTTTTTACTTTTTAGAAAACTTTCCAATAAAAAGGTCAGATACAAAAATTAGAGTAGCAGATTTTTTAAAATGAAAAGCCCAATTACAAGCATAAAAACTAAGCTGATCTTCTTATCACATTTTTTGATGTTCTTTAAAAAGTTTAATTTTTTTTCTGATATGTGATCATGAAAGCTCTTATTCTAACAAATTTGAATACAGTGATATTGCAAGCTGAAAATGTTTTCTCTCTGAATGGCTGAAACAGTGATCTGTGTGCTTTGGTGACTGGTTGTACTTGCAGTGTAAGCCAGGTTGTTGCTACAAAGAATGCTTATGAGCTCCTTTAAACTTGCCATTCTCCAAGGAAAATGTCTGGACATAATAAAGACACAGAAATGAGGACAGACTGACAGATGAAAGGTAGATGGGCAAGCAGGATACCCACCACTGCCTTTCTTCTCTCTGATTTATTCTTTTGAACTAGGGCTGTTGCTAGGCCACATTACATGTTGCTATGAGTCAGTTCTTACAAAATTAACTTCTTTCAATATGACTGCAGTAAGTTCCTGTCAGTTTGACATGACCATGTCTGCTTCTAGGAGTTTTGCCCCAGGTAAGATGACAGAATAAAGAAAAATTCAACAAATTTAAACAAAAGAGCTATGTTGTTTGACATGTAAGTGCTGCAAGAGCTTTCCAAATTGAGCTTTTCAGTGGTGATATATTTCTGTATGTTGGAAAGATATATGGTTATATTTATAGGATTTATGCATTTATAATTTTTTTGGCACCAAACTTTTTCCTCTGACAACAGTTTTTTATGTTTTTTTAGGAATGAGTTAAATATCTACAAGTAAACTTACTGATGGCAAAGGAAGTTTCTAGAAGTAGTACCCTGCATTATTTTGACTATCTGGTGAAAAAATATTTTTGATGTGTTTTAGACAAAGCATTGATTTATGGATTGCTAATGTCAACGTACTAGGTTTTTGCTTCATCAGGTAGAGAGTTTTGCACTCCCTCTGAGCTTTAAAGTCATGTGGTTATGATTGTTGTCTCAGATGATATTTTCCTCAGGGTGGGGCTATGGAGGTGCCCTTGAGTGAATAATTAATCAAAATAGGCTTGGGTATCAATCACTAATTAAGACATAGAAATGATATTTCAGTAAATTTTTAAATTTCATCACTCAAAGAAAGACTGTTTTAAGGGGTGAGAGGGGTTTCATTATCCAAAGAAAATACTTCCACTATTATTAGTCAGAAAAATTTATTTAAAGTTCTGCATATAAATTTATATAAAGTTATACTCTGAGGTCCTTAGAGAGTCCCAAGGCACAAAGTTCTGCTTTAGCATAAGGATGTACTATGTAGACTTTCAAAAGGATGAATTTTAGTCTTAAAATTTTAATTCAACTGGCTGGATATTGAGACCTGAAGGCATTCATTCTGAGGACATTTTTTTATAATCCACCTATAGGATAAAGGTGAAGACAGCTAATCCTTACTGATTCCCTGCTCTCCTAGTGCACACTTGGTTTATTTTTACAAAAACTGTTAAATAAAATTATATTAAACCAACTGGATCAAAGTTAGTTGTGGTCTATTAGATAAATCAGTGCTCTCTCAGGTGCTGGGCTGCAGTTCAATTCAAAACATTTGTCTCAGATTAAATTAATTTAATGGTCAGATCTCACATATCTTAAAACAGTGGGATGTTCTGCTTGAGAAAGGCAGAAAATGGAACTAGCACGAATGATGGATTGTTTCTTACCTTTAGGTGGTCTTTTTAGACTTGAACTTATTTTGAGGGAGAGCTGATCCTGCTTATGTTGTCCTTGGCTTCTGAGTTAAATGAAACAAAACAAACTTGTCTCAGGATTCTATTTTTCCAGTCAAGTGTGAGCAGGATTTTAAGAAAGATGGTCCAAATATTACAGTTCTATGTATGTGAAGAATTTTCATATTTCTATACTCCTTTAATTACAGAAATTCTCTACTTAACCAACTAAGTAGATGTTATTTTTGCAGTTATTGAGGAGAAAAAATGAAAAAAAGTTACTTTTTCTTTTTATTATCTTTACCTGATTGATAACAATTTAAATGCATTTGAGGAATATCCTAAGTCTGCTTCTTGAATCTAAATCTACTTGCACTTGCAGAACTGTAAATGAAGGAGACATGGAAGTGCTGTATTTCAGGGCTTTGTTCTGTAAACCTTAAAGGAATGAAAATCTTTTTTTGATTAATGGACCTGCTCTCATGAGTGATGACTGTCCCTCTAAATGTTGGTTGGTTTTTTTTTTTGCCACTATTATCTTATGTCTATCATTATATTATAGATCACCCCTTTTGGCAGTATGAGTATTAAATTAACTAATTAAATTCTCTAAAAGGAAAAAACTGACAGATTCTTGGATTTGTTTCTTAAGGTCTAAACATTTTTATTTAGCTTCTTTAATGCCCCCTGCTCCCTTTTAATTGCAAAACATTATGGCCATAATCAGACATAATGAATAGATACCATTTCAGAATATATTGTGAATAGATGTCCTTTTTGATCATCCAGTGATTGCATCAATTTGTGACAGATGGATTTGTCCTGGGGATTAAAGAATAGTTGCTGTGTTCAAAGAAAATACTTCCACTATTATTAGTTAGAAACATTTTTTGTTTTATTATTTATTTTATTAATTTTTGTTTGTTTGTTTGTCCACACACTTCTGTTGAGCTAACCAAAGCACCAAATTTGAAGTCAGTGCTAGCTTTCCTCTAATTCCTAGTTGCTGAGAGTACCTAATTTAGCAGAAAGCCTGCCCACACAAACTTAATTCGTCAGCATTTTCTGACAAAGCTTGAAACACTAGAGGTGGCTTTTGGCAGTGGATACTTTCTATAATTTTTGGGTTGGTACTAAAATGATCAAGGCTATCTTTCTGTACTGTCAAGTCATTGCCTTAGATTGTACTTCCATAATGAATTTATGCTGGTCTGCTGTCTCTTCATGCCTCCAACTCATGACAGTGACCATATATTGGACCAAAATCAGTAACTGATCTAGTTAAACTGACTTAGATAAACAAAACAAAAGCAGTTTTGGTTTGCATCAGTTCCGCAGTCAGGTTTGTTGGGTCAATGTGTTTGTGCCAGGGTACAAGAAGGTTACTGAGAAGAAAAAAGCAGTCAAATGTACTGAAGGGGGAGGGAGTATTTGTTTCTGGGTCGATGGGACCTATTTGCAGACATAAAGTGTTTGCAAAACTGGTATCATATCATAGAGTTGCACTGAATCCCAAGCATGTCACTGGATAGGGGTAAGAAAAATGAGTGAAACAATTTGCATGGAATCACAGAATCATCAAGGTTGTAAGTGACCTTCAAGACCAGTGAGTCCAACCATCAGCCCAGCATCACCAGAATCACCCCTAAGCCATATCCCCCAAGTGCCACGTCCAGATGCCTCTGGAACTTTTCCAGAGATCCTGTCTCCACCACCTCCCTGAGCAATTTATTCCAATGCCTAAACACTCTTCCAGTATTTTTTTTTTTCTAATATCCAGTGTGAACCTCCTCTAGCACAATTCAAAGCCATTTCCTCTTGTCCTTTCATTTGGGGCATGGCAGAAGAAACTCCTTTCAGGGAGGTAGAGAGCTGTGAAGTCCTTCCAAGCCTCCTTTTCTCCAGGCTAAACAATCCCAGTTCCCTCAGTCACTCCTCACATGACATGTTTTCTAGACCCTTCAGCAGCTCCCTTCCCCTTCTCTGGACATGCTCCAGCACCTCAATTCCTTTCTGGAAGTGAGAGGCCCAAAACTGAACACAGTACTCAAGGTGCAGCCTCACCAGTGCTTAGTACACTGGGACAATGACTTCCCTGAGATTCCATCTTGTTATCAGTTCATGATTGCCAATTTTCTCAAAGATTCTCGTGGAATAAAGATAAAAACAATTCACTTTTAGATCTAAAGAAATTTGCTTCTGGATCAAAAGAAATTTAATTTATAACTTGTATTTTAATGTTTTTTAATGAAAATATTTGTAAGTTTAATACAGTGATATGGTTCAGAAAAAGATATTGCACTTCTGTCTTTCTGTGCAGTTCTCCAGAAGATAAACATCCTCTCTTTAACTTTTTCTTCTTTTCATTTCCCTAATTCTTCTTGGTCTTATACAGTATTTTCAAGTTCATTAAAACATTATATTTTTTAAGCTTATCACCAAGCTTGGGCCTCTGGAATGGATACTTAATACTCCCAGTCATCACAGAGTTCATCATGGTAAGATAAAAGTGAAACCTCTTATTCCTTTTTTTCCTCAGCGTCACTATTTGTATTGTAATAGTAATCTAGTAAAATTGTACTGTAAAATCAGTTTTACAAAAAGATTTTAATTTTGACCTCTACTTGAGAGGTGGTCCCTGTTCAGTTAGAAATTTCACAGTTTTAAAAAAAATATAATTAGAACTTGTATTTAATTTAAACTTTTTTTTGTTTAAGAAATATTATTGAGGAGAAATTAAGTCTGGATAACATGAACAGTTAGAAGACTTTGAGAAAAATATTCAATGTTTTTAGGTATGAAGAGTGATAGAAAAATACTTCATCCTTTCCTGGCTACTGAGTCATCAACAAACACTCTTTTGCACTCAAATTTAAGCACTGTTTATGTGGAAAATATGGCTAGGTTTTAGAAGAACTTTTAAATATTTTAGTGGAATTTGATTTCACATGTTTGAATGGTTGGTAAATCTCACTTCCCATTTATTTAAAAACTATGCATAATGGTTGATTTTTATCAGTATTCAGAGGCCTTCAAGACTGTACTGCATGTGTAAATTGTACTAATAACTCCACTGCATACTGAACAATGCCATGAGTGTATCTGAGACACAGAAGTGGATTTCACAGATGTCCTTAGCTCATTCAGTGCGCAGAGATAGTAAGTTAAAAAAAAATGAGGGAATGGAAGAACAGTTTGAAACAGACTCAAATGCAGTTGTATGTTCAGAGGATGTTACTCATGTTTATTGTCTCCTCACAATCACTGTATCCACAGCGGTGGTGCTGTAAGTGTCTAGTCCTTCAAATTTGCACAGCTACTGGTAATCCTCAGGGAGACACTCTGCTCTTATTTGCTCAGCTGTAAATCTGAACTAATGCTCTCATCCTGATTGGAGTCAAGCTAAATCATTATGGAGCTGATCAGGGGCTGTACAGTTGCTCCAGACTATCTCCACAAACTTAGGGATGTGTAACCAATGCTTCTTCACTCATAACTTTGAGAGGACTTCTTATATACAAATATATTCCCTAGAAAACGTAGAAGGATTTTTTCAGTTTTCCTCACACTGAAATTAATAGTGCAGGATCAGACATGTGACATAGAGGATAGAGACACCTGACAGATATTAATGAGATAAGTACACATATATGTATTTAGTATATATTTTCTTAGGTGTAAATTGATGGAATCATTTTTGTTTGCTTCTAAGTTTGTCTTTTATAAATATATTTTGACGTGGTTTCCTCTCCAAATTTCATAGAAATTTTGGACACGATGCATTTGATTTGTGTGTTTGAATCTGAACAGAAAGAGAGCAATAATCTATTAAGGAAAAAAATATATATAGAAGTACAAGGAGTGGTGGGTTAGCTGTCTTTTAAAGTTATTTTTAGATTATAATGTGATGCAAATAATGATTTTTTTCTTCATAATTCAGTTCCTAGTATTCTGATTTATCCTATTACTTGTCTCATAATTGATTTTTATTATAGGTAGAAATCCTTACTGCATTGACAAAAATTATGGTGGCACGCTCATTATCTGGGACAGGATATTTGGTAAGTAAAAGAAGGTGTTCTCTGTCATGTTGAATCGGTGTGGAAAAAATATGTATACTTTTGAATTGGATTGGTTGTCATTCTTTTGTTTTCTTCTTCCATCAGGAACATTTGAGGCCGAAGATGCAAAAGTTGTATATGGCTTAACACATCCAGTAAATTCATTTGACCCCATCATGCTCCAGGTGCTATAGTTTTTATCACTGATTCTGATACCTTCAACATTCAGTCATATTCAAAAGAAACTCCTCTCTTAGGCACGGTTGAGGCCATCCTCCCATTGCTGACCAGTCAATTACATTATCTACATTTTCTTCAGTACTTCATTATGAGACAGCCATTTCTACTCACTGCACCGAGTATATGCAGAGCTTGTAGTAATAATGAAAATATATAACAGAAAAATTAACAAATTATTAGAACAGTGATATATAAGGTGTTGGACTGAATGAGGTGTTTTGCAGTGCAATAATAAATAGTGAAGCACAGACAAAAACATGTAATAAAAAAAAAGAAAACTAATTAGTGTGGTGCTTCTTAGATTTATTAGTTCAGGTTTCACTTAAGCTAGGTAAAAATTCTCTGCAAAAACATGAGAAGCAGTGGAGTCCGTATTTGCTTTTCATGATTGTTCATCCAAGGAGGAATCTCAAAGAAAGAGAAATTTTACTGTCAGGGCTGTAAAGTGGGAGGATGTGCAATTATATTCATTTCAGTCAGATCCTAAGTAATTTCATTACTGAGAGTTGTGTCATTTCAAGGTCCCAGTAACCAAATCATACTGCATAAATATATCTTTACAATATACCACTAAATACTCAGGAGTGATTACAGGAGACACAGATGGAAAAACAGATTTTTCTCTGAGCAGAAGTCATTGTAATCTTCACCAAATTAGCCAAGGGCTTCATATTGTTTTTGCCTATTTCAGCCAGGTTTTTTGAACTGTCTTCTATTTCTAATTTATTCTCTTTAAAAGAGTTTGAAAAATCATTTATTTGAAAACTAAAAATTAATAAAATACAATGTTTTATTAATCTTTATTTTGCAAACAATGAAAAATTGCATGCCTTTTTTTTCAGTTACGTCCCTTGGCTCATATTTGGAACACATTTTGGGCCACACCTGGATTCTGCAATAAGCTTTCTGTCATATTCAAAGGGCCAGGCTGGGGACCAGGCAAACCTAGACTTGGCCTTCCTGAGGAAATCCCAGTGGTAAATAGAACATGCACAGGCTTTCAGTTGTGTGTAATTTACTTGGGCCTCTTAATGCTACTGGATCAATGTTAAAAACTCTACACATGCTATTTTAAATTAGCAAATTAGCAGTCATAAAGCATGGGGGAAGATGAATTGGGAAAAGAAACTGAAGGAAATGAATGTTTTAACTGTGGGGTTTTTTTTCTTTTTATTTGATGGAAAAAGTGTGTTTTTTAAGTTATTTTTTCATTATTCATTTCCTGAAGAGATTTTCAAATTTTTTTCTATGGAGTATAGTAATTTCTCCTTTTTTTTTTCAGCTGTAGGCATGCACAAACACACAAAGTTAAACTGTCTCAAACTAGATAGTACATAAGTTTGACAGTAGATTATCTTTCTTCAATTAGCTGTCACCCCTTTTGTGCTTTAAGTATAAAGAATATTAAGGAGCAACTGGCCAGAACAGGTCACTTTTGAAAGCAAGTAACTGTTTTGCTTTACACAGATCACTGGAAAGGAAGTTCCCTTCAACCCACATGTACCAGCTTATCTTAATTGCTATGCACTTGTACATTTTGCTGCAATAGTGGACTTGTACATCGAACTTCTTGCTTCTATGACTGTAAGTAATTCCTTCCCTTATGAAATAATATTTCCTGCTAACAGCAATGACACACAACATGTTTAAATATTAAAGGATTGGGCAGCAGCTCTACAGCCAACTCATATCTTATGTGAACTACTAAAATAATAACTAGTTTCTGTAAAAGAATTCACCTAAATGGCTAAATATATAATTCGTGCTATTAAATATAAATTTGATATAGTTTAGTAAACAGTTTTAAATAACCATATCAGTTATTTACTTAATAGAAATATTTTGCCTAGAAGAAGTATGTGTCTGCTTCAGTTTTTAGTACCTCATAAGACTTGAAACTATGCAGTTTTAAGATGTTGAGATTGCTCATACCATTAGATGCCCAGGCTTTAGAGGGAAGATTGCAATGGCCTTGCAGTGCTTGCAAGGCTGGTGTCAGCATGAGTTCAGAGTTGGAGGAGCACAAAGTCAGGGCAAATTTTTCTTCCAATCTCCAACATACAAGAGCATTGATAGAAGCACAGCCAGGAGAGGTGTGTATTTATCACCACAGACTTGGCTGGTGGCATCTCCATGGTGACTGGTTCCTCTATGGATAGCTGGCAGCCTGTGAAGGTGAACTACCAGGCCATGTCCACCTAAAAGAAATGAGACATTAACTACTTACAGGGTTTCACATCCTTCCAAGCTCCCTTTTTTCTTTCTGTCTTTCTCCCTCATTTGCTAATGCTAAAATTTCAGAGTTATGAAGAAGGATTTAATGGATATAATATTCCCACAAATAAAGACCTTTCAAGATGTACAGAAACACCACAAAACTCTATTAATTTGATAAAATTCCCTTTGGTCTTCTTCTTAAGCCCTTTTTAATACCCCCTTAGTTAAAGAGCAGTGCTCTTGCTGTGTTTGTGTCACCCACATTGCCCCAGGCACGCTGTAAACACCCAAAGGGCCCCCTGGGTTCTTCAGCCTTGTCCTGGCATGCTCACCTGGCAATCTCCAGCCCTTGGCCAGCAGTGGTCACTGTCCCCTGCCCACCTCATTGGAAACTGCAGGATTTGGCATTCCTGGTATAATATAGAAGTTACTTCAGGCATATTCTTTGGATTAGTATGGAGTTATTCTGTGTGCCATGTTTACTTCTGCAAAGGGTCACACTGCAATTGCAGGGAATTAGGGGATTACTAAATCATCTGAAGCTTAGTCTATTATAAGGATAGGAAATTAAGCCAAAGGTATGAATAAATACCTCCAAAATACACAAGTCAAACAGTGTACCTGATTGCTAATGTTCCTGTATTGAGAAAAACCTCTGCAAGATTTTCCAGAGTACTTCTAGGTTCCTACATTTGCATAGGAATCAAACTCTGTGTTTGAGTTTTTTCCATTTGTTTCATTTTGCACTCAGATTGGTTTTTTGGTTTTTTTGTTTTTTTTTTTTTTTTTACTCTATGCTGTTGCTTTTAGCTGCCAGAATTAAGGAGTCTGTTTTTTTTCTATTTTGTTCTTTTTTCTTTTGGCCTTTTTCTGGTCCTGGAAGGAAAAATGGATGGTCCACATTATTTTATATGCTGGTAACTGCAGCTGTTTAAGAATAAGTAATAAAGAAAGTTGAAAAATGCACCCAAGCCCCAGATTATCACTAAATTCTTTCCATCGTGGAGGAAACGTCCTGAGGATCCTCCATTTATGAACTTACTGTAGAAAAGCAACTAGAAAATTCTCTGCACAAAACTGCAGGGTAATAAGGTAGTAAGGATAAGGGGAGCACAGGGGCCTGGAAGCACCTCATCTCAGGACATAAAACTTCAGCGTGGGTGTAAAAAGTGCTGGTCCCAAGGCACAGTTCCAGCATTGCTCTGCAGTACAGTGGAGAAGCTGTCATGAGAAGGAAGCTTGTGTATGAATAACTTTACTTGGCAAAAAACCTTTCTTCAATATCAGTTTTCCACTACACTGAGTTATGAAATGTCTATGGATACAACTGGAACGTTCTGTCTGGCTATGAATTATGTCATAACTGTGGCATAGCTCCATAAATGGAGAAAACTAACTGTTTTCCTCATCTTTAGGTATAAGTTCCATTTCATAACAGCCATAAGACACAGCACACAGCTATTACATTTCTCAAGTGATTACAGTTGCTCAGTGTTTGGTCTCACGCCCTGTAGAAGTGTTAAATTTCTCCATCCATAAAGAGCAACCATATACCTTCTGTCTGAATGACCTACATTTAACTTATGAAAAGAGCAAAACAGGAAAGAACAAATATATATTTTCCACAGGAGAGAGCATACAGTGTTTGTTTTCTGTATAGTGATCTGCACTACATCCAGCGAATAAAAATTGCTTTCTGAGCTCTGCACATCTAGATCTGATCCAAAGCTCCTTGAAGAAATGGGATTTGGATCAGTCCCAGAGAGAGTGCTAGGAGTGTAAAACTGCAGTACATTCAAAGCAAAAGTCTCATAGCTCCAGAACTTCAGTTATATTATAAATCAAAGTGAAGTGCACCTTAAACACATTTTGCAGTGTCTTTTTTTTATTGTTAATAGATACTATAACATTTACTGTGCTTATAATTATATTAATATGTGAGCAGTTTCAATGAGATGGAAATTAGTAATATAGATCTCTTGAAAGTTAAGAACAACTAATGTATCCATTCAGTAGGACATCACCAAATACAGTGTATGTAATATTGCTAAGAATTAACTTTTTTTTCCCTAGGAATTCTAAGTTAAAATAAATTCATACAGCTAATGACACCTAACAATAGAAAAAACATAGAATCATATTAGCATTCCTAATTTGAATGTATCTGATCATCTGATGTATGAGATCAGGGTAACTGTTAACTTATGAAATGTGCTGACTTCATTCCTAGAAGTTCTTTTGAACCACTGGACAAATCAGAATGATAAAATGCATCCATGTTATTCTTCCAAAGGAATAAAAAACCCTACTTCTTTGCAGTATAAAAAAATCAATTTTGAATATTTCAATGCTTATCTAAATACATATTTGAAATAACATTTCCTTTGTTTAAATGAATTAGTTTTTTCATTACTAAAAAACCATAAAATAATATGCTGTGGCATTCTGTTGATTACAAAGCCATGTAAACTTCTTACTAAATTCTATAATCCCCTTCCCCCCATTTTTTAAGGCTCAAAGATATTTTTAAATGAAATGAAAATCCAACAGAAATAATTTTTTCTGCTTGATTGTAGCCAATAACCACATTGCAGAGTTGTGGCTGACTTGTAATTGGAGAACCTGCTGTGGTCCCACATGCTTCTCTGTTTATACAAATACTCCAGTATATAAATACTAATTTATTTTTTATATATATCCATGCATACTATGTTTAGGTGGAACAAGGATGCTAACACTAATGAAGGTGTAAAAGGTACATTCTTTTTGCACTGCTGCTTGCAGTGCATAGATTTAATATATGATGTTAGTTTAGTGATATAACCCACTGACTATTTTGTTGATTTTGGTAGAGTAATGCCTAGAAAATGGATGCCTCAGCTGCCAGCATCCACTTCATAGGGTGATACATGTTTGAAAGCAAATAAAAGAATCAAAGCAGCATATTACTATACCACTGGAACTGTTAGAGAAAGTTAGTGAAGCAAACTAACAGTGGTAAAAATTACACTATATGGCTGCTTTTCTAAAAGATGTTATTCCCAATAGCATCATGGTGTATTTCACTGAAAATTTCTTGGTAATCCTTGACTGTGCCACACTGTGCTCAGGCATTACAGTGTCATGCTTTTGTGTGAATTTAATGATAACAAGTTTGAAATTAACCAGGATCTGCCAGTTGTGGTTTAGAGTCCTCCAGTCCCTCACATTCTGGGCCAGAGTGCATACTCACCATAAGGAGTTTTACAAATAGCTAGTGTTCAATATAGTATAGTTCAAGTAGGAGTGTGTCTGAAGAGAAATGGAAATTGGCCTGAAAAAACAAGTCTGTAAAATATGATCACACCTGGCTCAGGTAGTTATTATGCCATAGAACTTCCTATACCATTTTAACCATTTAAAGGCTTGTTTATATTTGAGTTTGATTTTTTAAAATGTTATAAGGTTGCTTCAGTTCTTCTGATTTATGAACAGACATTAAAATGTATTTCTATTCCCATTTTTTTTTCTGGAACTCCATGTTTAAAACCAATCTGAAATTTATTAATTTCCTGTCAAGTTCTTAGTCTGTGCTTTATTCTTCTGTGTTAGATATATGTGGGGGATAATTTTAATTCTTTTTCCTGTTCTAGTAATGTAAATTATAATATATCTTTAAGCTAAGAAAAAAGTCCTTGATTAGAAGTTATGGGTAAAACCACCACTAAAATATGACCCTAAATTGTCTGCTTTTGGGAAGTGTTCCCATCATCCACTTAAATCCAACTCTTAATGCAGTAGTACCAAATGTAGTTTTTAGGCTTGCAGTGTAGTTAATGGCAAGAAATGGAATTCCTAAAGTGCTTAGCTTATTCCCACATTCCCAGTGTGCTCTCTCCACAAGTTTCAGCAAAAGCTTAGGTTAATAATGGGTTTTTGGGCACTTCAGTGAACTTAAAGGCAGGTAGAATGAATCAGCATTATCTTATCTGCTGCTGTCAGTTTTCTGCAGCTGGAGTCACAAGGAAACCCAGATGCCTGGGACAAGCTAGAAGTTTGGGATCACTGGAAAGACAGAAAAGTTTGAAATCTTGCAGCTCTTTAAAACTGGAAACTAGGGACACCCTTGCTCATTCATAGCATGTACTGTTGAATCCTTCCTGAAGACAGATATTAGTACTTGTATGAAAACCATTGCAGTTTTGTTCATTTTCCATAAAGTGTGATCTTAGCCATATATTGTAATGTAGCTACTCCATGACTTGATGGAAATCTGGATTTGATGTTTAGTTCTCTTTCCTGCCTAAGATACAAAACCTTGCTTCTCTAGTGCTCTGCCACTGTGGGAGCATTTTTCAGGCAGTCTGCAGGACCTGGTACACCACAGAGGAAACAAAGAAAAATCAGACCCACCTGGCAAGAATGAGTAGATTTTAAAAAAGGTGTAATTTTTCAGCTTAAAAGTGAGGACAGTCTTTAAGGAGAAAAGTCTTGAATTTCAATCTTTGTTCCCTGGAAAACCCCTTTATTAGACAAGTAACAACCATTGAAAAGCCTGTCAAAGCATTTCTAAGAAATTTATGGGTGAGTTCCCTTATGCCTGTGCCAAATCATATTTTTCTTCGCTCACTTCTTGAATTTTTGTATGAACCAGATTGTACAGGAAGCTGAAGTAGAAGTTGAACTCAGTATGGCTAGATGAGCAGTTAAAGTACTCTTCATTTAATTAAATTCAAATAGAATCCGTGCCTGATTTTTACAAAAAAGCTCTTTCCAAACATTTTGTCACTTGAAAACAAATTTCTCCTATTGCTAATGATGAAAAGTTTATCATAAGGAGGAATGGAGCAGATTGGTAATGTGGAAATGCAGCAATAAGTTTGATTCTCACCTGGTACAAATTTGTGCAACAGAGTGGCTTGACAGGTGTCATTTGTGAGAACTGTGTTCTGGCTTGTAAACTGGTGAGGCTGCTGTTTAGCTTGCCCATTGCTGGGATTGAGTTTTCTTTGTTCAATAACTGTTGAGGATATCTAAGTAGGTGTTTGTGATGCTTCAGTAAAACAACAGAAACCCGCCCAGACTGTGTGGTTTGATGTGTTTTGCAAACATGAGCACTCTAAGTTCACACAGCTGTAAAACTTGAGAGTATCCTCCTGTGGCCTCCCATGCTCACAGATACTTACCTTAGATCTCTTTGAGGGGTTGGGGCCACGACCGAAGGAAGTTGGGCATGTCACTGAATGGGATTTATGGAAATCAGGGCAGACATTTGTGGAGTTTTATTTTTCCAATGTGTGCAAATGAAGCGCAAGATGCTGTTCGTAAACTCTTTTGCTGCTGAAGCAAGAAAAGATTTCTATAACTCAGTCAGATCCAATACTTTTGTTTTGTTTTAATAAAATACAATCAAATTAAATTAAAAGCTTTTCAAAACTAATATTTGAAACAAAATCAGGGAGGGAAAAAAGGAAACGGATTAAATATTTGATTTTCAAAGGCATCTGTATAGAATACAAAATAAATATTTATTAAATTTTAAAAATTCCAACTTTACAGTCAAAACAATTTCTGTTTTTATGAATTTTGTTTATGTCATTCTGATGTAAATTTTAAGGACAGAAGTCCTCATGCTGCGATTCATCTAAATACTCATGCACATGTTAATGTTTAAAAGTGTTTTAAGTCTGATTGAATTTAATGAGATGAGCTAAAAAGTTGGGAATCAAGTGTCAAGTTGTCATGAAGGGAAAACATTAATTTTGTCTCATCTTAAACATGATCATGTCATGTGAGCTCTTATTCTCACCAGTACATTGGCATTTTTGTCCAGTGGAATTCAAAGATGGCTATTGTAAAGACCTGGTAACATAATATGACGTTTAAAGAACAGAGCTGCTGGGATTTTTATCTAGAAGTAAGTTTGTTCCCCCTTGAGTAGAGTCAAAAGGAAAACAACTTTGGGAAAAAACACATAGGACAGAAGGAGACAACATTAAACATTAATACAGTATTCAGGAACCAACTGTGAATGTGGTTAATCTAGGTATGAGTGCTACCCATAGCAGATTTTTTTCCTAAAATTTAAAGTAGCAAATTACATTAAAAGAGGACACTTGCTTCACTCAGTGAGTAAGTTAAAGCTACTGTTCTGTAAAAACTCCATTTCTCTCCAGATTACTCTAAATGAATTTTTTGTCTGCCTTTTAACAGATGTTGTCACAGGGAGCAGTTCTCTTGAGAATTGGCTTTATCATTCTGTCCCTGGCATCTTTTGGACTACTTATGGAGAACAAGTAAGATACAAAATATGTGGAGTTCTTTATTCTTTCATTATGGGTTATTTATAACTCTATGTAAATCTCAGAAATTATATCGATGAAGAGATATAATCACCCAGACACATGGCTGTCTGTTACTAGAAAATAACACATGACTAGCCAGCACCTAAATCCAGGATTGTTCCCATAGCAAGAAGGGACTACATCTGTGTAGAAAACCTTGCAGAAAGGTTTTGGGATGGGCTCTTCATGTGTTCCTCTGTGCTTGCATGTACTGGGGCCATTCCTCTGGGTTTGGGACCGTGGCAGGTGAATGGGACCTGCCAACTGTCTGAGGCTCTTCAAGGTCAGATTGTGTGAGCCCTGTGCAGCAGGCCATAAGTGCCAGACACCGTGATGGTACATGAAGGGCACACAGTGTAGCTCAGAGTGAGCTCAAAATCATGTGAAAGATGGTGTAGACTTGAGACTATATGTCATCACTATAGCTTCAAATAAAATTGGATCTTGAATACACCAGGCCAGTGAGATACATTATGAAGTAGTCTATATGGGCACTGTGGTGCTAAAGAAGAGTAAGTGGCATCCAAATTTGCTTGCAAAGAACTTATTTGCTCTGACAGAGAAGAAATGTGGAGTAGAAGTTTCCTTTGAGACTGAGGCGCCAGTTCTGCTTTGCACCTGCTGTTCAGTATGTTTTCAGAAAGGAATACCTTTCACTTTTAAGGACTGAATAGTTTAATTCAGGATAGGTAAAAATCTGTCAACATGCCAGACATGTGAATTACCTAGGGAGTTAATAAAGAGGCATTAGTAAAAATTTATGGAAGCAGACCACTGAAAATATTCCGAACTACTTATGTAGCAGTTCTCAGAATTTTGTTGTGGTAATTTTTGAGATCAAAGGACAGTAAGTAAATAGACAGCTCCATTTTTGTTAGTTCAAATATATTTTGCAAGTACTGGTATTCTCACCACAGCAAATTCATGGTTGTAAGTCAATGTAAGGTAAATACCATAAAAACTTAAAGAAAGATGACTAGATGTAAGTGGAGGACATCACAAACTAATTCTATTTTCTCTTTGTCACTGAACTTAGCAAAGAGGAAAAGATTAGATGTTAATCTGAATTGATTCTCTTTTCTAGGTCCAAAGCAGGAATTTTGGAAATCATCCGCTGTTTAGTCTTCATAGGTGCTTACGAGCTTGGCTACTTTAGGAGTCATTTTTCCTTCTTGGGCTATGCATATGAGGTAAGACATTTATTTTAAAATGTCTGTGCTTATTATTCTAGATTTTTTTATCTTTCTCCAGAAAAGAAACACTAAACATTTGCATTTTGCTTCCTTATTTTTCATTATGCTATTTGAATAGAGTATGATTTTTTTCTTATCTCATTATTTTTCACTTTTTATGATTATTTTGTAAGAAAATTATTCCAGTTCACTACTGAGATGCCAGTTATCCTTGGAAAAAGAATGCATTTACCACTTCTTGCAAAAATAATTTACTTGTGATCACATGCTTTGAAGTGAATAATAGTAATGCACTGCTGATTTTCGATTGTTTAATTCTCCTTTAATGGGAGAAATATGAAAATTCTTGGAGGCTGGAAGACTTAAATATAACGTTAATCCTGTGCCTCAGAAGCAGACTTTTAGCCATTGGCAAGGAGTGGATACAGGACAAAATAGACCTATGGTCTGATATGTGTGGTTACTTTTGTGTTCTTAGCATTCACTTTTATCCTCTTCATGCCTTTTGCTTTTTATTATTTTCATTTCCAGTACAGTTTGTATTTCATATCTCTTTTAATATTATCACAATGAAAAAACAATAATCATTGTTAGTATTCCTATCTGAACAACATAAGCTACTTACTATTGGTTACCAGGAAATAATGGTTATTCGTAACCAACAATGTTAAGAATGGTTGGCTGGATTGGTAGAATCTCATCAGAAAGTTAATCTTTTGGCTTAAAATCAGAAAAAAATGAAATTAAACAGTAGGAATTTAGACTCAGGTTCAGAATGGTTCCTTTGACTTCAAACATGGAAAATTTATAGCATCTTTCCCAGTTAGAAGTCGTCTCGCTTCTCCTGCTTTTCTAAAAGAAATTAAATTAGAAAAATTTAAAAAAAAAAAAAGTCTGCTGCTGCTGTGGGTCTGGGAGGTTTTTCTGGGGTTTTTTTGGGTTTTTTGTTTTGTTTTGTTTTGTTTTTGTTTTTTTTTTGTTTCGCTTTTTTTTTCTGCCTGTGTTGGAAAACAATATCTATTAGACAATATTTAAAGCTAGATAAATGCCAGTAATTGAGAATTGTTTCATTACTTCCCTGCCCCCCTTGTTACATTGTCAAAGGTGTGGTGTGTAAATCGAAGGGTTCTTGAATTCCTTTGATAAGAGTCTGCAAGAATTTAGCAGGTATTTTAAGAGGTTTACTTAAATATTATTTGAAAATTGCTTGTAAAATTTCCTTAGTAGCCTAATACAGTAGAAGGGCTTGAAGTGACAAATTCTAAAATTTTGGAACAATTTACCTTGCCCTTGAGACATAGCTTTCAGACTTGAATTATTTGGCTATTCAAACTGAACTCTGTGAGAATTATGTCATTATATACACCCTCAATACCTGCCCTGCTGGTATTTTTATTTATATATATTTATTTATATATATTTTTTATTCATATATAAAAATGTCTCTTACTAAGAAATGAGTAGAAGAAAAATATTAGATTAATATTCCTATTGTTTATAGGGAATTCTATAGCTTCCTTTTCTTTCATGAAGAAGAAAATAAAATGAAGTGGTTCTTGCTCTGTTCTTTATATGTTTCTGTCATTAAAAGAAATAATTCATTGTCATCTTGAGTTCTTCTCTACTGTACTTTCCTATACTTTCTTCCTTGTGTTTGTTCCTTCATCCTTCATATTACAATTCTTTTTTTAGTCTTTTGTTTGCCACTGACTACGTAGCCCATTTTTTACAAGAAACAGGACTACTTCTACACAATTTTTCTTTGAAAATACTGAAAAAAATAAGTGTCTTTCAAATAATTTGCTCTTGGGCAAACCAGAATAGGTATTGTTTCTGAGTGATGCCAGTATTTTCACCCTTGACATTTTCTCACAAATCAACAATTTCATTATATTAATAGCTTTTGTGATCATACAATAATAGAATAGTTTGGATATGAAGTATAAAGATCCTCTAGTCCAATCCCCTTCAATTAGCAGAGACATCTTCAACTACATCAGGTTGCTCTGAGCCCCAGTCAACCTGATCTTGAAAATTTCCAAGGATGAGGCACCTACCACCTCATTGGACATTTTTTTCCAGTGCTTCACCATCTTCACAATAAAAAATGTTCTCCTTTTTGCAGTCTGAATATTTGTAATGAACTTCAAAATGTCCCTCATTTTAAAATGAATTACCTACTTTTAAAATAAATGATCCACTTTTGCTCCCAGTGTATTATATGCATGGTAGGCATGTTCTTATGGGTCTAATAGAATTTGTCAGGAGATTTTTCAGTTCATGTTAAAAAGTCTTCAAACAGTAATGTCTTGCCTCAGTATTGACGTGATCATTTTGAAACAGCAGTACCAGAAAGCATAGGAAATATATAAACAGATGGTTTCCCCAGAAATTAGGTCTAAAATTTATCCTAAAAAATGTTTCTGTTCATCATTCGAAGTTGTTTATCCTTCATAACATAATAACATAGGTAATCTGCTTGATTTTAAACTTCCTTTGCTCTGTTTCACTTTCAAGTTCTCTTACAAATTTTAAGTGTAAATTGAAACATTTAATTAATAATTTTGTTTTCCTCATGTAAATATCTTGTCTTTAACATACATTTATATTTAACTGACTTTGGTCTTTTTAATCTAATATTTCTAGTAGTCATAACCAGAAATATCCTCGAAGATGTTGTCTTTACATCTTCATCCTTGTGTGTTACCAAATTAACAATTCTTTAGTAATCCATTGTTAAAGAATGAAAGCACAACATCATGTAAGAGGGTTTGTGTTGACTTTTTCTATAAATTAAGCCTTCAAGGGCATGATTACTTAAGGATAAAGAAGTGTTTTAAGAATCTAACAAACAATTCTTTCTCAGAATTCTTAAGTTAATGGTGCACATTGCAGCAGATAAGTGCAAGACTGATTTTACCAACAGCATGTTCAATAATGAGGGATAAAGTATGTTACTGTTTTCCATATGTGTGGGGGATTTTCTGCTACTATGTTTCATATGTTCCTATTTCTCAGACTACTTTAGGATCAGTAAAGATTTCTAAAGAACATAGCCTTGCAATACTATTTGAAGGGTATTCTCATTGCCAAAAATAGCTGCTTTAAACTGAAAATTACTGTGTTTGGCTCATAAGGAGACTTGACAATTATCTGAATTACTGCATTGGAAGAACACCTTCTGAGGGGAAACTAAGTGGGAAATAAAGAAGAAATGAGAGAAAACTAGGGAGCCAGTTAGAGAGGGGAGAAGAACAGAGGAAACAAGGAGCAAGCCTTTCCCACTTTGTGATTAGATTAGCTCAGGTGGACATGAAAAAAGCATCTGATGATGGCAATCTGAATAGAAGGAGCAGTCTTGCCCTCTGGCTCTTACCCTCCTTGCTGTCTTGCTAACTGGCTTTGCTAGCAGGACTGACTAAGCCAGACAAAGATTTTTTTCAGGTAAGTGATGCAACTTGCTGTGGAGCAAGAAAGTTTCTTAATGCTGGGGCTCAGGGAAGGAGGAAGCAAAATGATGTTATAGTTGTGTAAGAAAGAAAGACTTCTGCTAAAGCTGCAGTCTTAATATGTTGTTTTCTATGTCTACAGTCAAGTAAAGCCAGCATTGACTCCATCAATGCTTTGAAATTGTGTGTTACCAGACTTGGTTCCTTATGAAAATTATGTTATTTTTCTGATAATTTAAATGTATTTTCCTCCCTGCTATTGTATTTGAATTCATTATATGATATACTCATGGGGATCCCTCCCAGTGTCCTTTTCTTCTCCAAGAAAATAATTTGAAGCTATCATCACTACAAAAGTGACCACAGGAGGTGGAACAGTGTACATTCCTCAGCATGCATTTTCTGTTCCTTTTCCTGTATATATTTCATATGGATGATTAGGTCAATGTGGAAGGGGGAGTGATTTTTTTTTTTGTTGTTGTTTCTTTGTTTGAGGTTTTATGTGTTATTTGTTTATTTAAGAAAAAAGTAGTGATATATGAGGAAATTTTTTTATCTTAAGAAAATTATTTTGTGGGTGGAGGTCAATAAAAACCTCGGTGACAGGGAATATATTTGACTGGTTTGAAGACCTGGTGTGTTTCTTTTGAGAATCTGTGCTGCCACATCCTATATTAGTTAGCTTTCTTTAGGCTGATTACTTCATGCCTGCGTAATGTGATGATTGTGTGTATTACTAAAGCCAAATCACTTTCTGTCAGACTGGGCCTGGAGCCTCCTAACCACCTGGAGGTAGCAGAAAACATTGCTTGTGTGTTCAGTTATGTGACAGTTCAGCAGGCACGATATGTAAAAATAAATCTGTGATGATGGTCCACCTCTTTAAAGAGTTTCCATCCAACTGCACTGGTTTGGCACCAGCCAGCATATTCCATGAGCTGAATTTGGTCAAACACTGGCTGTTATTTGACAGTAGTACTAATGAGGAGCAAGTAGAAATGAGAGCCATTGACATGTTGTTGGAACTCTTGTTTTAAATATTTTCACCAACTCTCATAGTAGCTGCAACTCAGACTTAAAATAAGAGGCTAGGAGTGAGGAAGAGGGAGGAGGAAATAGATGTCTGTCTTGATGTGTTTATCTTTTACCTTTATTGTAACTAAGGCATTGTATCTAAGAGTTAATCTTTTCATCCTTCTGCATCGCAACTTAATGAGCTGCCTGGCTATGCCACGTTGGCTGGCATGTGTTAATTTACAGGTAGGAAGGACAACAAATCTAGGGCAACTTGAGTGGTGGAAAAGAGAGAAAAAGGGAGGTTTTATACATGTGTGATGTTTTAAATTAATAACTTGTTTTCTTTTCTATGTGGGTATGTGGTACATTAGAAATATAACCAGCTTTGGAAGATATACAGAATCTTGTGCTGCAGGGTGTAATTCAGCCCTTAACTAATGAAGGTAGAAATGAGCTTTATTGTGGTCAAATAGCTTATTTGCTCCTCCAGAGTATCTAAGCATGGTAGATGCATCTGTTCCAAAAACTTTTGGAGACATTATTCTGTACCAAATGGACTGTTTCCCTAATCTTTGATGCAATTCTGGTATTTCTTATGGCATAGAATCTAATTGGTCTGGATAAAATATAAAATATCTCTTTATTAAAAAACTAATTTACACTGTATCATGTGTTCTACAGAAGTCCCTCTTAATGTGATATATTATCACACTACTTATTTTTCCTTTCATCATACAAAGAGCTGCTGTTACCTCACTTGTTTCTTAGTATAATTTACCAGTGTTGGAATACTGACTTATGAATACAGACATAAAACAAACATTTACTCCTAAGAACTTATTTCCACATCAACGATAGTTTTCTGCTATGTAGCATTTTTTCTTGGTCCCTCGTTACGATCATCTGTGCCACATTTCAAAGAGCCGCGTGTCCCATATTTGGTTTCCATTAAGGTGAAAACTCCATGCCCTGTGCTGTGATTTATGACCTCAGCATTTATGCAGTCTCTATGCCATAACTAGATTGGCTGGTGTATTTCAAATATATTTTAGAAATGAAACTGGGGATGGAAGGAAACTCTGCTGCCTATGATAAAAAGCCTTGTCAACACACATGGAATTAAACAAACACGCGTTGTAATCGTTTTTTTCTATGTTAGCTTCATTCAGAAAAGTTTGCTATGCCATGCAGTGTATCCCAGGGACTGGACTTTTAATATTCTTGACAACTGCCCTAAGGGGAATAATGTCCCTTAGAAAAAGTCACAGTAAAATCTGGCAGTAGATTAAGTTAGTTTCCACTTAGGTGTGACAGCAGAGTCATTACTGATTTTAGACTTAGCCAGTTTGAGAGTCAGCTTCACCACCATCAACTAAGGACTATGATGTATAGTTCCAGATGCTCTGGCCAATTGACCGTAAAATTGCTCTGCATTTCTGGCAGAGCAGTTGAGCTGGAGCTTTTAAAATCTCCACTCCCTGAGCTCAACACCCTTCCCCCTCTGCTTAAAAGCTGCTCATTATTCTTCTTCTGCCCGCTGATCTTGGTAAAAGAAAAACTTCTGGAATCAATTAGAAGTGTCTGCGCTTGATGAGATTTGCACGTGAGTTCGGAATTGCGAGGCTTTGATAGTGTCAGCCAACAGCTGCAGTTTCAGGTGGTAAATCTGGGAAGGAATTTTCCAGGGTTTATTTACAATCATAAAATAAAACAAAAATCAAGACAAGTTGGAAACCATCTAATGTGTTGTTAAAATGAAGCCTGAATTGGGTTATATAGTTATTTAAAAAAAAAAAAAAAGTAAACTGGCAGTTTATTATCAGGATCTTTTCAATTACCTTGCAATTACTAGGCTGTACAGAGCAGCTGTAATAAAATGCAAGCTATGGTCTGCTTGCTGTAGTTTTACCTATGAAAGAAGCATCTGCTATTACTTTTGTCACTTTAATTGTTTGACAAGACAAGGAGGTAGTCATACTTAATAGAAATCAGAAGCATGCAGCCAAAGATAAAGCAAAGTAGTTCTCTGAACATAGAAAATACATCTTAACATATACTGACTGAAATTTTGTGTTTTCTTTTGTCAACACTTGCTCTCATAAACTTTATTTTCTAACCCTTCTTATCCCAAAGCAGTCAGTGATTAGCATGTAGCTGTATGCAGTTTGCATTTTAAAAGTGACAGCCATGCCAATGAGATTATTAATGTTCAGTTGTCTATCTGAGGGTGTCTGCAGAAATGAAGCTCTAGTATTTCACACATCTTGTTACTGATGTAATTTGGTTTGTAAGTCAAAGCAATTTTTTTCTGTAAGACAGTAATCCTACAATCCCTGTCAAATTGCACTCTTTTCTACATCATAATAACACATGGATAATGATAAAGATCTCCATACTAGCGAATCACTTCACTGATATTAGTCCCTAGTGACAACTGACATATTCCACATGGGTAGATATTTGTCTGTGTAACTGTAGTTGAAGTACTAGAGTTTTTTTTTTGGGTTTTTGGTTTTGTTTTTGGGGGTTTTTTTGTTAATGCACAAATGCATGAATTTGTTTCATACCCTGTATTTCCACATATGTGAAAGACTCATGCTGACAGAGCTGTTGCTTATTGATCACTTTGCACTCTCATAAATGTTACATTCAAAGTTGATTTAAAATGTCATGTAAAGTACATTGCAATGTCAAAGAGTCAAAGGCAGGGTAAGATGGGCAATTCGTGTGTCCTGGATGAAAGACATTGGCTTACTTGTGGAGATTCCCCTTCCACACAGGTCATGTGAGGAGAAGCAGAATATGCGGTCTGAGGAGTGCAGAAGGGCTCTCCCAGCCATGAAGAACACCCCTGAGTGGGCAAACTCCAGCTGCACTGTGCATGGCCAGTGTGTGTGTGTGTGTGTGTGCTCCCTGGGCTGTCTTTAGCCCATCAAGCTCACCCACATATCTGGGCTTGTCAGCACAGCATGATACTCAAAATTAGTAGACTCTTTTCCAAAACTAGATAGCTTACCTCCAAAACTATTGTAAAAGGCAAGTTACATGAATTATCCTAAAGACAGAAGAGTGGTATCTCTGTTCCCAAGACCACAAATACAAATGACTTAGTTTGAATTTTATCTTCAAACATGATAGGCAGAGGGATTGAATTAACTTTTAAGAGATAAAAGCTGTAGTGAAACAAGCTGTTTCTGATGTGGAAAAGATCTGGGTTTGGCACATACAAGGTGACCACAAAGAACCAACCTGGTATTTAAACTATTTTGGATATTTCTATCTTGTACAGTTTAAATAGAGAAACCCCAAATATTAAAAATACATACAGTCCGGGATTACTCAATATTTGCATCTTGCAATGGAAATGGTAGCAGACTCTTCTTCCCATAAATGTCTCTCCCTACATCTGGAACAGTGAGCAGCTATGAAAACTTAACATTTCTACAACAGAATTTTTTTGTAGGACACACAGATTTGGAATTTAATTTAGCTCACTGGAAATCCTAATCAATATATTTGTGTAGGAATGCAGAAATTAATTCAAAATGTTCTATAATATGTTTTATTACTTTTTAAAATTATAAATGCTATCTTCTGCTCAGTCTATTTTTTTCAGAAGCTTCTTGTGAACACTAAAGGAAGAAAAGCATAGTAAAAGTTGAACCTCTGTTTTCCTATTAGCAGCACCTGAAATAACTACAGAGACTGAAAACTAGTTCATGACATCTGGGCAATTGCATGCTAAATTCTAACCAGCCAGTGCCTTTTGTCTAAAGTGGGCAATAGATCAGTAAGATAAAATCAAGCCATTATATGTGCTGTGATTTATTTCCTTTATTACTGCCTTATTACATCATTCCCATGCATAAGTTCTGTTTTCTATGATGTTTAGAGTCAGGGCATAGGAGTATATAGAGAAAGCAACAATGCTATATTTGATTTTATATGTGGGTATTACGCAGCCCAAAGAGAATGTTTTAAAATTTCCTTTTCTTGCCAATGCCAAATAAAAATTGCCTGATGAAAGAAGATTAGCAAATGCTGTGTTTAACAACTGATTACCAAATGCAGAACACACAAAACACTTTGTATGTTTAAAAGTTGGAAATAGGTGTTATGAGAAAAAAAGTAAATATAAAGCTCTAGTTATCACTTGAAACCAAGGCAAAATAATACAGCAACCCTCTATAGAGTCTGGGAGTGATCACATCTGTCCTGACAGAATTTGTTTGGTTTATCTTCATGTGGAAACCATGAAATGTTTGAATAGGTTGTTTATTTTGCTGGTTGGAAGCTAATACAGTTGAAGATGCCTGGTTTCAGTTTGAACATTCCAGATTTTGTTTTATGGAGAAAGGGATGCTATATTTTTTCCCTAGCTATTACCTGAATTCATTGCACATCTGCATGTTACTATACCTCTCTACATCTATTAATTTATCCTGGTTTTGGTTTCATGTAGTTTGCCTACAAAGAGTGGTCAGATACTAGGAAACAGCTCTAAGTGGTAGTGAAGCAGGATGCTGAGAGGCAGAGTCTGGCCATTAACTACATTGTTTTATACCTACATCATAGCTCTTCCCACTTCCTTTTGAGACCAGCTAGCGAGTTTATCACATTTTAGGGAAGATACCTGTCATTGCACATACATAAAAGAGCCTATCCTGCTTGTGCTTGCTGTGTAAGCAGTGAGTTGAGTTGCCATAATCATGGCTGAATTCCTGGTCAATTCTTTTTTATGGTCTTATAAGTGAAACCTATTAGTGAAAAAGTTACCTTATTTAGAGAAGTCAGGAGGGGGTTATATATACAAATCTTTTAAAGTTCTTTGTCATTTTCAGCTGAGAACATTCTAGCACAGGATGAGAAGTGTTCTGGACTGTAATTCCAACATCTTTTTGGGCTATCTTTGCTTCTAATGAAAGTGTTGCCCTAAAGTGAATCCATTCCAAATGTATCTTTCTGTATTGTGTGTGTGGGGGGTGATCAGCTCCTGGGGTTATCTGAGTCTTGTTAAACTGCATCCTCAGACCATAAAACATGTAAAAAGCAGGAATTCATCTGTCAGACTTGTGAATTGGACCTAAAAATGTGTTACCAAGATACCAACTACTGAGAAGAGCCTCTTGCTAGAAGCAACTTGCTAGTATTTGCCTTGCCTTCTGGATAGCAGTCTAAAATATACAGTTCAATAAAAAAACATGGCATATGCTTTGATATGTTTTAACAACTACTGAAAATAGCTGAGACTTTTCTGAATAAAAGGATACAGAATTCCTTACTCCTTCTCTTCCCTTTTATTACTTTTGCTTTTTTTTTTTTTCCTGTGTGTGAGAAATGAAAAGATATTAAAGGAAAATGGAGAGGATTAGGGAAACTTTTTCTAGTTCTCTAACCAAATCAAAATAAAATTAAACCTATAAAATATTTTCAGGTCCATGAAAATTGGAAATCACTTTTTATACAAAATGTTAAGACAAACATAAACAGGTGTGAGATTCAAGGTGAGTAGTTAGAATGTTTCATCCTACCTGGGTTGATACACTTATTTCACTTCGGGTTTTTTTTGTTTTTTTCACTTCAATATTATAAAGTAACAATAGTCAAATAGCAGAACAAATTATTGCAAATAGTAGAACAAATTATTGCCTGAAACAAAAGCATCTCAATCAAACTTCCTGGTTTAAAATAAAGTCAAAAATCTTCAATTTGCTTTGAGTTCATTCATCTTGAAATAATACATTTCAAGAAAAAAATTCTTTGTTTCAGTTGTCCAATCTCTACTTTTAAGAGCAGAGAGAGATAAGTGAGTGTTTTGTCTGAGGGACTATCTGAGGATCTTGCTGTTGAAAGTAAGAAGCTTTTCATTGACAGAGAGATATTTGAAAAAGCAAACACATCTAGTTTTAACACACTCCTGGGTATTGCTAGGACTTTAGTGCCTTGGATTCAGGTCGGCTTTTTCACACTGATTTTTTTAGTTACATTACTCAAGGGTAGCTCATCTGAAACAGATAAGGAATTCTAGAGTATTCTGATTAAGATAGTGATAGAACCAATATTGTTATATAGCTATAATTGTATTATAAATTGGTGCAATCATAATTTGATGTTTTCAGGACTCTTATTGGACTATTTATCACCTTCTAAGTAATCGCTAATTTCTGCCAAGTTCTTATAAAATAGTCTTAATCCACTAAATGAATCAAATCTGTTCATTCCAGTGAACTCCTGACTAGTGGAGAGTTAAGAAGGAGGAAACAGGTTCTTTAGTGGATCCAGGTTTATTTTTTTGGCTTTGCAAGCTCTCTGGCTTTCACAACTTATTAGCATCAAATAAAAATCAAAACCATCGGATTGCAAAAACAACAAAAATAATAGCTGTGAAAGCAGTGTGCAGGCAAAACTGGTCCATTTTTCTTAGACAGTCCAAATAAAATCTGCCTGAATAACTACTTTGAATCCTCTACTGTTTTATTTTGATCTTTTGAGGACTAAGTTGCATGATCTTCATGATTTTATTTTGCTTTGTACAATAATTCATACTAATAAACTCTACACAGAAGCATATTTGGGCATATATGCCAGTAATTTCAGAGAACCCATAATAGATTTGGCAGGAGAGATTCTGCTTTTCAGAACTGTACATGTGTGGACAAATCTTTGCCACTTGGCTTAGACAGAGTCTTTGGAATGTAAATGCTCTTTGGAAAACTGTTGTTGAAAGGGAACCATGTTGTTAGCTTAATTGCTAAGAAACAAGCTAGGCTTGATACCCTTCAAAATTCTGCTGAATGACTCCTCTTTCAAGGAAAACAGAAAAACGGTTGTGCCTTCAGTCCAAAGTGTGGTCCTTTGGTAGAAAGATGGGAAAATTTGTTCCTATCAAGTATATTATCAAACAGACAAAAGATTAAAGGTGTAATGGAAAGGAAATGTCATGAGGGATGGCAGGCACAGACTGTCCCCAGACCATGCAGGGCACACCTGGTCCAACGAGTACCTGTAATGGTCTAGGAGAGAGGGTAAAGGTGGAAAGCAGGGAGGATCTGTACATTCTCCCAAAGGCTGTTATTACTTCATTTGTTAAGGATCCGAATTATTAGATTGCTCATGGGAGCCCACTCCTACAATGCTGTAGAATTCATGTTTTTCAGAGTGGGAAATAGAGAAGAACCTTGGGTTTGTATGGCATTATCTGCAATTATTAATTATCTTATTTTGAATCTTTCCAGCCCACATGCCCTGATTTCTAAAGTCTTTAGACAAGTCCTTGCAGGCAGATTATCTCTGTAATTTGGTGACAATGTCATGGAATCATGGTCAGACACACAGGCACACACTTACCTTATTTTCTCAGTGGTCATGAGTTGCTGAATCAGTGATTTAAGCCTAAATGTGATGTTGGATTTTCTGTCCTGAATTACAGAGGAGACATTTCTATTGTTATTATTCATTAGCATAATTTTTTTTCCTTGAAATTTTTATGAAGTTGTCAAAATTGCAGGTTCAGCTAACGTTGTATTAATGCCAGGCAAGAGTGCTGTATGACTGTTCCCCAGCATCATTTCCCTATTACAGCTAATGCAGTCCATCTCACTGAAACCAAAAAGCTATTGCCAGTACACCTCTTAAATTATTCTCAAGCTGCCAGCTGTGCCATTTGCCTTTGATCCTTTCTTTCATGGTAATTGTCGTACTGAAAGGTAAAACTAAAATATATTCTGTACCAAGAGCCACCTTTTCATACTTCTGGAGGATATTTGTCCTCACGAGATTGCTGCAGATTTTACGTACCATTAATAGTCTTCTCTATGTGCTATTGCTGCCATCAAGTGCAATTATATAATTATGCATGTGTAACTATTCATATACAGTAATTTTTAAGTAATGCCAGCTCTCTGGAGCTCCAGTGTTTTCTTACTGCTTAATTTAAAAATAACACTTAGCATTACATGAAACACATGAAACACCTCATTGTTATATTTTAATGGGAGCTAAAAAAAGGAAAATTCTGGTTGAATATGCACTTTGAAGTGTGTTGCTGACCAGAAGAATAGATTGCCTTGTTAATAGATGAAATTTGGTAGTTTAGTGACTTGCTTTCATGGTTTATTTACTATCTGATAACATAATTGAAAAAAACCTGTGGAGTTGTCAGTGTAAACAAATCTTTCCAGCAGGGAAAACAATTATATTTACCTTACATTTGTTATTATGTGCAAAGAAAAATATCTCCAAGATGTTCTTCTGACCAATGTGGTTTAAAAATTGCTTTCCAAATATGAATTTTTTATTACTTCTGATTCATGATATTTAGAGAGGAAAATACTTTTCAGTTTTTCATTTATTGCTTTAGGAATCTTGTTTAAAACATTTCTGTGGTTTTGATCTTCCCTGTATTAAGGAGGTCCTGAAGCATCATGCTGTCCATTAGCTCTACAGCAGTAAATCGGGATTTTAATGTATTAATGAGATGTTGGTCTGCAAGTAGCAAAGCACTTCATCGCCACATTCTCTGCTTGCAATGTGATATTTAAGAATAAAATTTTCCTTTATGAACTCTGAAGTCAAACTAGTTGACATCCAGGTATTCTAACAGTTGTACAAATTACTGTCAAGTCCCACAACAAAGCAATAGTCCTGTTTCCAGGTATGTACAATGTAAACATGAGATGAAAGGCAGCAGATGAAAATAGACACATTTTGGACCAATGGACAAATATTACAACCAATCAGAAAGAATTTGTCCAGAAACTGAGGATGTTCCTAAGGAAAGAAACAGAAGTAGCTCAGGGAAGAGAGAGATGTGCTGCAAAGATCCTTCAAATGTTGAAGATTATCTGACTTTTGAAAAGGGAGCTAATGGAAACATACAAAGTAATCATTTATCCATTTGTTTCAGTAGCACTGTGGGTGGATATTGGTGAGGTATGAAGGTTTTGGCAGAGAGGATTGCTGCTTTGGAGAGATGAGAAAACAAGGGCCTAGATGAGAATTCTAGATCCATGAATGAATAAGACTAATTATCTCTGGTGTGTTAGAAAAGAATCTGTGGATGTGTATATGGGGAGTCTCAAGACAGGTGGGATTTAAGATGACATATAAACAGTGATGATACCTAGAATTATGGGAAAATGAGAGAAGATTTATTTGAAAATAGAGGAGATAAAGAATTTAAAGTATATTTAACCTAGAGTAACATTCAAACATATAACAATATTGGGACAGATGAAATTTCTATGGTGGGGTGAGGAGGATGACACTTGAAGAAAAGAGTGGGATCCACATAGAGATGATAGAATTTGTGCTGGGATTAATAATATATAGAGAAGCACAGAAAAGGGAAAAAGCTTGCACAAGAATGGTGTATCTGAGCTATACAAGATAGCATAAAAGCTTGATGTTACTGAGCACTTCATAATGTCTTAAAATGAACTTTATAAAAGATCTACAAATAGATCTTTTTGAATGAAAACAAAACTTAGAGAAATAAATTTAATTAAAGAAATTTTTTCAGATACACAAAATAAGAATAGATGTTTCCGTTTATTCATGTGATGAAACTATTTTTTGTTTGTTTTTTGAATACGTGAAAGTTAATTTTTCTGGAAACTGGGATCAAAAATGTTCCCTGGTATGTAGCAGTAGAACACTCTAGCACCACAGACTTTGCTAGTGTCAGAGGAGATTCATCTGTGACATAGTGATTGTTCAGCCACCAGTGCCTTCTGCAAGAGCAGAAATGGATTGTAGTGTTGAGAAATCAGTAAATAATGTTTATGACATATCAATAGCCAGTAGAATTAAAGAGGAGGGTGCTAAATAGGATGTAAGTATTTGTCATTAACTGTCCTGTCTGGTGCATGAAAAAACATAGATTTTTCTCTTTAATCTGTGCAAAACTTTATTAGCTGTCTTCACGTGGAAAAAGACCCTCTGAAATAAACCTTAGTCTTTAAAAACATTTCCAGAAAGAAGGAAGTAATTAATTCCTTAGAAAATCTGAAGAAATATATGAACAACATTAAAGAAAGATTTCAGTAGTGAACTTCAAATAACTGAAGTGCTAGTGAGACATAAGGGCAGTGGAATACTCTAGGATGGGAGGAGGTGAAGAAAAATAGTGATGAAGTTGTGTAAAAGGATGTGATACAATTAAAGGAAGGAAAAGGGAAAGCAACGTGGTTTATCATGTAAGTGAAAAATGTTGTGGAAAAATGATAATGATGATGATTATTATTATTATTATTATAACAAATGGTGTTGCTATCACTTGTTTCTAGGAATCAAAAGTTAATATCTACCCACTGAAATGTTCTCATATAGTTCTAGTAGGTGAAAACAGGGGTAAAATTAGTTAAATCAGCGCAAATGCTTGAGAAGTATCATAACAGCAAGTTTCATGCCATTTTGAAAAAGTAAATAGCATTCTGAACTGAGATAATCTGAGTTGTTGAGCTTTTTCTAAAAGAGAGAAAATGAAGATGTATAGTCAAGTATTTATGGTGAAAGTGGTACACACTACCTCTGAAAATATTTTCTTTTTTTAACAACTTAAACACTCTGCATGACTTGAGACTATTCTGAATGATCTCCTGCGCCTGAGGGAATGGCTCTAAAATTTCACTCTGATTTTTTTTCACTATGATTGCTACTAATTTGTTTTTTGCTTTATTTTTTTTAATTTAATATATGCATGCATTTTCAGGAGCAGAAAACATTACACATTGTCGTACATTTAAATAGATTATAGAACCCAGAAGAAATTATTAGCTTCTTGAAAAGCAGTGCAGAGTCTTAGAAAGTCTTAGATAATTATAACATCTACTGCAAAGTTTTGCATTTGATATTGCTATTTAAAATAGCAATAGTATGTACTTTGTGTGTGAGTGAAAAACATGGAAATGTTTACATCTGACTGATCTATTTTAAGTAAAAGACATATATTGTTTAGGTGCTAGTGAGAAGTGTGAATATTGTGATTGGCTACTGCACAGAAACTTTTAGACAGGTAGTATTTGGAGAGCAAATGAATTGCTACTGTGTAAGTTTAAAACTGTAGATGCAAAAGCTAAAATAATATTTAACTATACATGGTATAATGAATCTTTATTGGCAACTGGCATTCACAGACTATTTGAAGGGCGATATTGGCCAGACACAAGTTATTTGGCACAGACCTTGCCTAGTATATATTTGTAGAGCCTGTCTGCATAAGGATGCTGGCAGGTTTATCCTGATTTCTATTCCAGGTGACAAATTTCTCTCCAAGTGTATGAGTGATCAAATATTTTCCACTGGAATCTGGGCACAGTAAAATTTCTGAAGCTGAGTAGAAAAATTGAAGGATTTGCTTCAACTATAATAGTCTCTGCATACCAGGGTGACGGCAAAATATTTCCACTTGGACAACAGCAGGGTGAACAGTGCAGAATTGAGCTAAACATTTTTCTGGAATACTGATTGTATTTTGTTGCCACTTCTCAGTGGCATCTTCTCCTAACCTAGAAGCTGTGATCACTGTACTTTTCAATAAATTTCTGCATGAAAATTAAGCATTGGAAAGTACTAGTGCACAAACTGTCTACGAAAGCAAAAAGCACTCTTCAAACCAGATGAAAGCTATACCATAATCCCATTAGCTTTTTTTTTTTTTTTCTGATGCAAAGCCAATTAAAAAATGGAATAGTTTCCATTAGTTTATTTGTCTTTCCTGGAGCAATTACAATTGCTAAACTTTCCTAAACTATATAAATGTGGAGTCTCCCCTTGTGACAGGTTGTTTAAATTTATAACTAAAGCTAGCATTTCCATCTCCAGTAAAAACCAAACAGACATTTAATTATAGTGCGTGACATTTCTGACTAAAATAGAGCCAACAGATCCTGTCAGACAGCCCTCATTGTTCATGGATTTTGAACAAATTGGGGATCTGTGAATTTATAGCCAGGTTTTTCTCTACTATTGTTTAAAATAGCACACATGGAAAACACGCCATGGGTGTGTTGTAATTCAGCTTTAATGATGTAACACTTGGTTTCAGTCAGTCGTTGGAGGATTGCAGTAACACTGCTTTAGTGCTTCAGACGTTGCATGTTCCGTAGCAATTATAGTCCAGCTTTCAATAATGGCTGTTGGCGGGGTATCCACAAGTGAAGTCATAGCAATTTTGAGAAAGAGCTAATAAAAATACACCTGCCTTGTAGTGGAAAATGAGCCTTTAATATCTTTGCTTTGAAGTTGAATGAAGCCCACAGCATTAACTAAAAGATACCAGTATTATGATGCAGTAATCCGCTTCCCCAGGGAAAGTCAGGGGATTGAAATATGAAAGGCTACGATTTTCTAGTCACATATTTTTTAGTCACCATAACATTGTGAAGGAAAAATGGAAATAACAAGGTGATAATAAAAACTGGAAGGGTTGTTAGCTCTAAAATTAGGAATATGCAAAGCAATCCCATATCATAATTCAGGGATGCTACATCTTAAGTGATGCATTATGTTAGTTTCAATGCAATTCCTTACTTAAATATATCAAAATCTACTTTTTGTTGAAATAATATATGGAATATTAAATCAACATTTATGGAAAATATTTTTTTTGCCAGACAAATTCTCAGCTTTGTATTCTGGATCAGTGTAGCTTTTGACAAGATTTTTACTCAGCCACTGACTGTTTACAGCCATTAATAATCCTCAATTTGTTTTCTTTACCAAAAGATCTAGGGTGAATTCCTTTTGTCTTTTTGTTATGTTTTCTTTTATTTCCTATCCTGATATACTTCATGTGTTTTGAATTCTCCTTAATTTTAGGAAGCATTAGTGGCTACCTCTTTGTGGCATATGCAGTCAAGCTATGTCCTTCTAGGGCAGTCTATAATGCAGTAGTTATATGCAGTTATAAACTTCTGCTTGGAAGAAGTGTAACAAAGTATATTTTCAATACATGATGGGCAAAAATGAAACCTCCTTAACTGCTCCTAAAATGAGAATTAGAACTTGGAAGATCCATTTCTGCCTATTGCTAAATTGGTGACTGCTCAGGCAAATCACAGAATCTTTCTTTGTGTTGATTTAATGGAGTGGAAAATGAATCCAAGAATTAGAATGCCCGCTTTCAAATGCATTTTTTAGATATGATTACTCTGTTAGGAAAAGGGCTCTAGAATACCCTATCCAAGGGCCTTAAACAACTGGAAGTTACACTGTCAAAGGAAGCCAGGTCCTTGCATCCTTGGTTTGCTTTTTTCTGCTCAAAACTCTGTGCCTGTTGCGACACACTACTCTTGTCATGCAGATGGCTGTACTAGTCTTACTGTGGTGAATATGCCTAAAGAAACTTCAAGCCAGACCTGTATGATTAGACCTTAGCTTAGGCTCACAGTTGTTCAGTGTGATATATTATGCGGCAATTTTGCAATCACTGTTATTGATATCAAAATCTAAACTGCAAAAAAGTTGTATGAGTATATAAAGGAATGGACTTCCTGTTGAAGTAAGAGTGGCTAAGAAATGAAAATAATTGGTGTATTCTTAGCAAAACAAGATTAATCAGGAGATCAGCAGAGCTACTTCCCTATTAATCACTAAATGTAATTTATGAAAAAAAATCTAGAACATTTTGTTAGGAATTTTTCTGCAACCTGGAGCTGCTCAGGAACTCACAGGATACAAATCCTACAATCAGACCTCCGGTTTCAGCTATATTAGAGGTTCCTCTTAAAATAACCAGAATTTGTGTATCTTCAGGGCTGGATATTGCCTCTCATCCTCATCCACACACTCACCAACATAGTCGGGTCCTCTAAGTGGAGAACAGAAAGATAAAGGGCGCTTAACCCCATGCTGGTCTGATCAAACACCATTCCCTGCTAACACAGGAAGAAACATTCATCAAAGGGGTATCACTTGAGAATGACCCTACAAAAACATGCACACATGCTTAACTTCACATTAATGGGTCTATTTAGGTGCATGAAGTTAAGCATGTGTTTTAAATCTTTGCTGGATTGCAGTCTGTATTTCCCTTTCCACTAACCTGAGCCTTTACACAGGGTAGTTACCTTACTGGTCTGAAATGCCAGAAATTCTCTCTGCCTATGGAGAAGATTTTATATGTCTGAATTTAGTTTTAGATTGTCCCTAGTTGCCATAGGATTTCAATTTTGCCATATCTGTGGTTTCTTCTTTTTGTTTAGGGTTAGTAGTACAAATTTCAAACAACTTGTATAGACTTGCTACTTTTACATAGCAAGCATATATATAATTTCATTTCAAATAAAATCCCCAAGCAATAATTATTTTTTAATTAAAAATATTCTTAATAATGATAAAGGCTTCTAGCTTTTCTACTAGTTTTTACTCTTAACTGAGGCTTTAACTTTCTCTCAACACTGATATAAAAATAACTAAGGGAATTATCTGTTTTAATGACTTCTATTTTATCATTTTGGGAGTGAGTGAACCTGTGATTGGAAGATTTCCTATTAAGTGTTCAGTTTAGTAAAAGGAATGTAGAGAAATGCTGAACCAGAGCAAATTACTTAGGCTCTGGAACACAGTGAGCTTTTAAGCAAATATAATGTTAAATCCTGGAGCTAAATTTCAATACACTCTGCAGTCAGGGATAGTCACAAAAGTTTTGTTTCGCTGGGTGAACCACATATATCAGGAAGCTGAGCTGTTACACTTCCTACAAACTTCATACTACTGTCACTACATATTTTGCTGCTGTTCTTTTCTTTGTAAAATTCAAGTGTGCAATTTGCATTGCTACTCTGAAAGTAAATTGCCGTTGAGTCTTGACACCTGCCAGCACTGGTATTCATTTCAAGCCATAAAACATTACTTTGAAATAAATATTGGAAAGCTCATTAAATGTTGTCAGCTGTGTCATCTGTGTAGACATAAAATAATCCAACTACGTATTTCTGGATTCTGTTTTCTACTAAAAAAATGAGCAAAACTCTTTGTGAATGCTTTTCTGTACTTTAAAATTATTTTCTAGTGTTAAGTCCCCTGATTTTTAACAATTCTACACACACACACACAGAGTTTTTTCCATGTGTTTCTTTGAGAAGCATGTACAGTTTCTGGTTTTATACTTAGATCATTCAATATCCAATTAAGGGATTAAGTGGGCCAAGTCAGACAAGAACTCTGAAAGTGAATTTCCCCTAGCCTCCATTATTTCCAAGTTGAGACAGAAACTGAATTTAAATGAACTTAAAGGCTGCACAGTGCTTAAACACAGTAGAACCGAGGTTCTGACTCTGACTCATTCTGGATAATTCCCAGTTGTTTCAGATGACTGAAGTGTAATATCCAGAGAAATAATTTTTATATTAGGAATTTCATTAATGTGTATGGTAATTTCTCTTTTTTTCTTTTCTATCTGGAAGCCTCCCTGCCTCATGAAGCATATTTATCAGTTCCATGTTTATCTATACTGTGTATAATCAACTTTAGTGGATCTAGACTGAGAAGTATCAAATTTAACTAACTCCTATAAAAATAATGCATTAAGACAAAGATGGTTGTAATCACACATATTAAGCAGATATTTTCAGCTAGAAACTGTATACAATTTAGTATTTTTTTTGCTGTGTTGATAGGCTTATTTTTAGAAGATGAAAGGGTGAATGTGAGAGGGAAAAAAATGCTCTTGTCATTAGCTTGATGAGCCCTTCATACTTGTGTTCCTACAACCCCAAGTCCCCAATCCATACCAAAAAAGATTCCACCATTTTTTTATTTTTCCTCAAAGGGAAGAAAATACTGCATAACAGATAACTTGCTATCTGACTGATAACTTGTGATCATCCCACATTTTTATTTCACCAACTCCAGTCCTAGTGAGTTCAAACTTCTTGTCTTAATTTTCAGATCTTCCATGTAAATTCCCACCATCCTGACTGCATGGACTTGTCTCCTATCACATCCCCTTTCATTGGGAAACTCAGACTTGAGCCAATGATTGATGATTTAAATGTCTATCCTGTTGCTCCTCTCATTTGTTGAGATGATTTCTTAACTTATTATTAACTAATGTCTCCCTCAAATACCCTTTCAGGATCTGCTTATTTGAGGGCTTCTGAAAGACAGGAACCAGTGTGTTAGTGTTGGCCAGAAAACCCCTTTAGATGGCTGCTGGCTCAAGATGGCACATGGTTCAATATCCCTCACAACTGTCTCTCCTATCTGTGAGCTCTTGTTTGTCATTATGGGTTATAAGCTCATAAGAAAAAAGTCAGATTAAGGCTTGCTTGCAACCCTTCACTTAGTGAAACTGTGGTCCTGACTTCAGCTGCAGAAGTTGACTTTGATGAAATAGTAAAATTACTAGGCTACCCTAAATGAATTGCTGAATTGCAGGTTAATAGGCAGTGCTTGTACTGTTAGTGGGCAATTTTCAGCCAAAGATACATTATTAATGTGACCTCTCTGAGGGCCCTGTCCTGGGCCATGCAGCAGATGTGTTTTGGTGACTGACAGGGAGAAACCCTGGAAGCAATTACAGAGCATAGTTTGTCCTGGAAACCATTGGGGAATCCTTTAAATAGTATTAGAGAGCATTGTTATAATGAAACCTGTGAATCTCTGTACAAGACTAGAAATGGAAACCAGCAGCTCAGGGAGAAGCATATAGCTGAATTTATGTTGGGAGGAGAGAAAAGAGTTGTGGATAGCAGCCCAGGGGCACAGATTTTTGATGCTCAGAATCACAGCCTCAAGAAGAGGTGTTAAATCAGTGTTTGCAGTCTAAAAATTTTATGTCACTACTGAGACAAATTCAAGCTTCCTGATGAAGCCATCTGATGGAAGATTTGAGCAAGGAGTTGGATTATGATGATATAAATTAGACCAGATTTTCTGCAGAGGAAATAATGCAGCCATGTACACTTACTGAGTTGTTTTTTTTAAGTGAAATGTCATGATGAAGTATATAGACACTCTGCAAGTTCCTTTGAGGTATAATTTATAGCTACTGACTCACTGAGGAAGGTAACTTGTATATTTAAATTGTGAAATTGATTGCCAATGACTAAGCATTAACCATTTAGCCAAATAAGAATTTTGCTACTTTTGGTAAAGAAACGTGCTTCCAATTTTATGTACAGCTAACTTCTAGCACAGAATGGTAGCCACTGAACTTGAGCCTCTTGAATCATTGCATTTTCTTGGATCTGCCTAATAAAACCACTGCCATTTATGTGTCCAAATCAGTGTAATCTATGCATAAGTTAGTGGGAAAAAAAAATCCTCTATTTTTGCATTTTTGGTCATAAATCAAATAGATTTTCTGTTATTTAATTTAATGTTTTACATGTAAAGTGGTATGAATCTGTGTTGTAGCTTTTCTGTGTATTTTGCACATTACACTTGGCAGTTTGACAGAAAGCTGTCAAAGTAAATGACCAGAATTAATTACCATTCAGTAAAGTAAAAATTAGACAGGAATGTGGAACTCATAGGAGCTCCACAGAGTAATATACTACTTTATAATTCTCTACATTATGGTTCATTAGGTGTATAAATAAATCTTTTCAATACACTTTGGCAGTATGGAAGTAAATTGTCATCTTAAATTAAAATTTCATTAGTGAGATAGTATGCAAATCAATATCAGAAATGCACTTATTCTTGTATTGATGCCATGTTATTGTTATTGAACTGTGAGTGTTCTCCAGTCACCTGAACTAGATAACAATCAAATAATATGTGAAATTATTCTATTCATTTTGAATTTGAACTTTCTTATACCTCTTCCCACTGCTTCATACCCAAGGGAAAAGAATTCCTTTATTAAGACTGAAGCCTAAAATTCCACTTCCTCAGCTCTTGAGAGAATTGTAGAAAATTAAGAACCCTGACTACAAGAGAGGCTGAAAAAGGGAAAAATAGCCAGTTTACAGGCCTTGGGGGATTAATAAGTCCTCCCATATTCCTTGGAATCTCATTGAACTAAAGTTACACTGAGGCTATTGAGACAAAGGTCTGGTGTCTTTTTCTCTCCTGATAAAAGTGGAAAATACATTTTTCTCCACTTATTTTATCTCTCAATCCCTATGCCACCATTTGTTTTATAGATTAGAAATTCAGAACTTTGGCTTACTTAATTAATTTACCAAATAAAAACTAATTATAAAGGTTTTTGCATTATTATGGTTAGGACATCCTACGTATTGAAAGTAAAAGTCTCTGTGTTAATGTGGGAGTATTTGCAAAATATTTCTGTAATCTGTACACTGTGTCCATGTTGGAAAAATCAAAAGAGATTGTCAATTTGAAAAAGGTATAATAAGAGAATTAAAGAATTTACTTGTTCTCATCTGAGAATTGCCATGATTGTACTCCTGCAGTGTGTTTATTTGAAAAGAATTTATCCACTGAATGCAACGGAAGGGTTGGCCAAACTTTTTTAAACCTAGATGTAAGGACAGAAAAGAGGGGAAGGTTGACAGAGAGTGTTTGTTCAGGGGAAAAAACACCCACACACTCTTGGATAAAAGGAGCTACTTTCAAAAATATTTTTAAGGCTAGCCACAATTAGGAGACAAATATGAAAGGGTGGGGAGCTGTGGACAGGCCAGCAAAGGAAACAAGGGAAGAAAAAAGTGTCAAAAAGTTCCAAAATACAATATTTATAGTTCAACAGGAAATTAGCAATACAGTCACAGCGCTTGTGAGTAGAGTTGAAAAGAGAAAGTGGACAGCGGTGCAGGGCAAGCTAAGGTAACCCTTTCACTTTACACAAGCAACAGAATGCAAAGGATGGTAAAGAAGGTGTGTTGCTGAATGTAAACCTGTGATGATGTGTAGCTGTGTGCCTCTCTTTGGCAATATGGCAGGAAAAATGGGTAAGTTGGGGTATTTTACCTCTAGAAATGGGACCTTCTTTGAAAATGCCAATCTTTATATTAGAATGGCTTAATAGTGTATTTGGAATGTGGTGCAGCCTTGCATTAGGTCCTATGAGCTGAGAGCAGAATGCAAATGTGAAAGAACATCACAGGAGTACCGTTCATAGAAGTTCCATGTCATAGCACCTCATGCTGTCTGTCAGCTGCGTGCCACCAATGGTCACCATGGGGGTTTGCCAGCACTCTTACCTGCCTGGGCTTGGCTTGCACAGATAGAACTGACCAAACCAGGGACAAAATGGGAGAATGAACTTGTGTGGAGATGTTTGGTAAACAAAGCAGGGAAGGGAGCAGAAAATGTAACACTTCTTCTGTAGCAAAGAAACATGGGTCAGCTTTTCACTTGTGAATTTAGTCAGGCCTCTTTGTGTTCTTTGCAGACTAATACTGGTTTGAAAACATTGAAAGGCTTAATCTTTTCTTCCAGTAAAATATCACTTTCAGAGAAGTCCTGTATTTATTTTATTTGTGGAAATTAATTAGCTACCTTACAGAAAGATGAGAAATTTCAAATGCATCCATGCCAAAAGACATAATGGTGGACGTGGTTTCAGGTCAAAAAGGAAAAATATTACATAGACGTCTCTGAGGGATTGTTGGGAATGGTTTGTTGCAGTGGCATCTAATTTAAGGCATCAATGTTTATTTTGGAGCTGTCCCTAAGTGGCTTATATAAGTCTGTCTGTCATCTTCCATTAGCATGTGCTAGTTGCAAAAGGATGTGGGAAAAAATAGTGGATTAAATATTAAATGAAGCTTGGATCTAAAATAAAGGAAATGCTTCCAACTACCAGAGGATTCTTCCGCAAAAAAAATCAAACCCCCTCTTTCCCACTCCCAAAATATGTCCTTTAACCATTAGCTTATTAACTTAATTATTATTAAGCCATTATTATAAACTTAAGTTTTAAAAATATTATTTAGTACATACAAGCTTAATGACACTTCTTTATACATAGCCCTTTCTGTCAATAACTGTTTCCCGTTGTCATCACTCTGAAGTTATTTGAATGTTGCAGCATAACATGTATTCCCTAACATTATCAGGAAACTCGGACACATTCTTGTATCCAAGCCTAAGAGCAAATTCCAATACAGATTTAGGAACAAAATCTTGTCAGATTTCCTTCATTATAAACTTCTCAGGGAAAATGTTATATGTCTTTTCAGAACCTTTTTAACCTTACTGTTAACTATTTCTATTAAAAAACTGTATTCTTAGCAATATATTCTACCTATTGAATATTCAGGAGTAGTATTTAAAAAACTAAGGAGACTACATGGTGGTAAATGCAGTATTTCTACTCACAATTCTAGTAAAAAGCATCCATCAAGTCACTGACATCTTCTTCCCTTTCAGTTGAAGTGTGGTGAACCATTTGTTAAAGTGCCAAGAAAAATTTAAAAAATCAAAGGTAAAGACAAGAAGGTCATTCATGGCTATTTACTCCCCACTGAAATGATTATGAAAGAATGTTATGTGTCATGAAATTCCACTTCTGTTCATTTTTAGAAAGAGATAAATGGAGAAAACAAGAGGACTCAGACATTAACTTAGAAATGGGATTAATACCTATGTGTTCATGTGTATATAAACAAAAGTAAAATACACATATATTTATTGAACACATAAAGTAATACACATGCACAAGCATTTTATATATTAATATACTATGCAATATAATATACAATATATAGTGGGAAATACCTTTAAGAATGAATTAGTATTTGTCTTCATAAAGATAAGCCAGATCAAAATTCATTCTTTTTCTTGCCTCTGGACTTTCTTCTGAAATATTTTGAGTTTGGTTTTGCTTATCATAAATTCAGTAACAGAAATGACGTCACAACTTGATTCACTTAGAGATGCTTTGATTTTATATATATATATATTTATTTATTTATTGTTTGGCACTAAAATGGGGGTTTTTTCACCAATATTATGATTGAGAAAGCAAAATCCTTAAAAAAAACCAGTCACTTAGCTTTAAATAATTATTCAGCGTTTTTCAAAAGAAACATCTTGATCCCTTTTGTTAAAAAATGAAAAAAATTGCTTGAAGTGAGTCTGAATTCACCAGCTGTTCTGTCCTATTTTTGTCCTCCAGGTAAACTAATATTGATTAATTCATGTGCAAATTTGGCTATTCTGTTTTGATTCATTTTCAGGGTTTTTCTTGTTGCTGCTCCTGTCTAATCAGTCATTTACTAGACATCCCTCCTTTCTTAAAGAACACCCACCAAGTGCGTACTCCACCATCCAACACCATTACTGCTGTTGTTATGGATATATTGTTCTTGTATTGAGCTGTTCAGGAGGGAATATTCTCAAATAGAAAAATTTCATTGCATTTTTGATTTGGCGTTTTTGATTCATACTTCTAGATTCTAAGTTCATCTGTTAGTCCTGCAGCACTGCTGTGTGCTGTAGCCATCAGCTGAAGTATGTTCAGCAAACACAGGATAATTAATAAATTTAGACAGGAATTAAGTTCAAACTTACACATTAGACTGGCTTCTTAAAAGCACTCTAGTAAACAGAGTACTGAAATGCTGAGAGTCTCTGAATACACCCTTAGTTGTCTTTAACTAATCTGGTGACAGGTGCATAGAAGTTCAGACTGAACCATGTGCTTGGGTTTAGTGATGGGACATAAAAACTAACAGAACTGAGAATGGTTCAGCCAGAAATGGCAACACCAAATAGCATACTTTTATACTGGGGAATGCCCTTTAGACTTCACAGATGCAGAATCTGAATAGTATTCCAATATAAAAGGAAAAAAAAAAAATAGGAAGCCCTGAAATGACACTTGGTGCATTGTAATTGATAGTACTTTAAAAATAATTAATTAGACCCCCCTACTCCCCAGTCAAATTCACAAACTGTTCATTTTATGAAGTCCCTTTACAAATGTATTGAGTTAGAGGGAATCCACAGCTGAGGAACATATGTTAGCTCAATGCAGCAATGAGAAATATTTAGTTATGCAGTTTGTACATGTTTTCATTACCAGGTTTCACAGTGGACCTCTCCTTCATTGATGCAGTTTGTAGTGCACTGTTTTCATGGGAACAAAAAGGAAAAAGTGCTTGACTGCTTACCATCAACTGAAGCTAATATGGAATGCAAAACAAAACAATAAAAAATCTAGTTGATGACAAAATTTGGTTTTGGCCTTGAACTTCTCACAAGAATCATATTGTAAAACCAGAAAGTTCACAAATGTTTAAGCAGACTTTTGTATAGAAATCAAGACTTTGAGAGTTTAAGATGTGATGTTAAATTTCATTTGAATTCCTCTGTGTAATACCTGATAATTATTTTTATACCAGCACACAACCAAGAAAGCTCTGTCAGCCTGGATTTAGAGAAGTGCAGTGTTTTTCTTATCTGAATTCTAAATATCAGCTTTCCCTGAAACCTGGCTGTTTTGATTTTATAGGTTTGTGGTCAAGAATGGCATGGTTAATTCCTAGTTATATTTGCTGGTAATAACTTGTATTCTATGAAAAGTCCAGTTTTCAGTCAGTGATCATGGATCACATTTAAAAAGAAACCGGAAATTATTCACTGATTCAGAAAACTAAAATTTAAAAAGTCTGATTTCTTTAGGAAATTATTGTCTAATTGTCATAATAATAGAGCCCAGCTTGCAAGTATGGACAGATTTAGCTATTGTACATTAGCACAAAATGCATCACAGATTTTGGGTTAGGATTGTGTGAGATTTGTACAGGAATGAATTTTCAAAAAAATAATGAGAAATAGTGAATAACTGAGAGAAACATAAAAACTTACTACTGTCTTTTCCTTTTGTATCCAAACAGCCTACTTTTCAGACAGAAATGTGAATTTTCACATACTAGCATGTTTACAGTAAATTTTATGGTATGTACACAGGTGAATATAGATATATAAAGTACTTTAACTTTCAAATGCATATGTAACGTAAGATGCTTTCATTATGGAGTAAGAAGCTGTGACATTGTTATTGAAAGGGTCTTTTAGATTATTAAGCTCTTTTGCTGAAGTCAACAATGACAGGCATGTAAAAGAAACTTTTACAAGTTTCCACATACTTAACTGTAGTTATAGATACTGTAAGAGTGTTGTCAAGCTGCAGATGGTTTAGGAAATAGTGACAGTAATGATTCCATGACTGCATTCCAAAATCTTGATGTGTCTAATTGTCTTGAGATATTTTCTGTAACCCTCAGAGAGCCCCGAGTAAGGAAAGGTGAGGCAAGATGAGATATTCTGCTGGTTTCCAGGGCCCTGCTGCTCCAGGACTAGACAGTTTAGGCTGTTTAGTAGTTTTATCACAGGGGGACTTGGCAGTTTCAGCCTTGGCTCTCTTCCTTGGCTAAAATGCACTCAGGCCACCACTGTGCACAGCAGATGAAAGGTAAGATAAGGGAAATGTAAGGAGCTTTGGATTACCCTCTAGCCTTGCACTGTTATCTGCATTAATCAAGAAGTGGGGTGCTGTGTTACCCAGCTGCACTCTTAAGGATTCAAGGACATCTGAACTTCATTGCAAACAGTGAGCAAAATAGGAAGCAAGGAAGCATCGTAAAAATAAGTGGGGTATTTTGTCTCTTCATTACTCACTTGCCTTTTAGTAAGAGCCCCCACATACCAAAAACCATTGCTGCTGTTTAAAGTTCTTTTGCATTCAACTTTTTTTTTTTTTTTTTTTTTTTTTTTTTTTTTGTTCTGAAAAGGATTAAAAACTAAGAATAACCTTCAGGTAAATGAAGAACAAAAAGTTACAAGGCTTGTTATCTTGGTGGAATGTTATGATAACATGGGGTAGTCAGTGCTACGTCACTTTGGTGCCTTAAGCTGATATGCTTGAGTTTTCTTAGGCTGCACATGGCCTTTTACCCTTCTGGGCAAGCTCAGTACTTAGTGACAACTTTTTAAAAACTGCAAGAAATATTTATTTCAGTGAAATAGTAATTTTAAAACCCCTCACATATTTCATAGTTATTCCAGCAAAAAATCCAACTTTTAATAAAGCCTTTGATCAGATATTTGAAAAGGTCACTGCTCAGTGGACAAGGTGCACAGTCCTTTTGTGAGCAGTGATATTACACCAATGAATGCATTCCCCAATAATTTGTGTCTTCTTTACCCTTACAGAAAACACAGACACTCAACTCCCTCCTTGTTTTCCCTCCCACTTGAAATTCTCTCCAGACCCTGACTGTAGTAACCCATGTCATTCCCTCATCCTCTGCCCAGTTCTTTCCCCAACATACCAACAGGGCTATCAGACACTGAGGAGATGGTCCAGTTTCACCCTTGATATAAATAATACTGAGACAAATGTGATGGAGAGCCACAGGTTCATAGAAACAGCATAAGTGAGATGATGGGTTGTGCTCTGAAGGGCACAGAATACCACACAAAACTGATAGAGTTAGTGACAATGGCCACTGAACTGTATGGCTGAAAGTATCACACATAAAAAGCCTCTAATCCTTCTGCCTTCCCCAGTCAGGGTCAATAGCACTTCCTAACAGCCCTTCTGAAATCCTTCTGGCAGATGGATTTCTAATCTATTACAGACACTTTGAACAGTGGTCATTTCCCAGGCAATATATTTCAGTTTTTAAGTGTTCTTGCAAGTAAAAAAATATACTAAGCCTCAATCATGTTTGATATCTCTTTTCCTGTATAGTATATTTTTATTCAGTTTGTTTTTCATACAAAACTGAAAAACAAACTGAATAACAAACTTCACACATGTATTTGAGAGGATATTTTTATACATATATCTCTTTATAAATAGTTTATTTGACCTTTTGTTACAGCGTCTTTCAGGTATTTACTGTGCATTCTATATTGTCTTTGGAATCAGGAAAAATTCAAAATTTGGGGCAACTTATTACTCTTTCTTCCTAATGATTTTTTTTGTTTTGCTGTGGAGGGGTTTATTTTTAGGATTTAGCTCTTTTATACTGTGGGTTTTTTTTAAGGTATTATGAATACTCCTTAATTCCTTAGATAAGTTTTCCTAAAAACATACAACCAATTATGTAAGTTCATTGAAAATTTCATTGCTGATGTGAAATTCATTGGTTTCATTTCTTTCTTAGTCGTTTTTCCTAGCCTAGCACTTCCAATATTAAAGATATTATTTAGTGATCACTGGACCTCAGTTATCAAATTATGTTTTGATATTCTCGTTGTGTTATGCCTGAAAGTAAGAACATAATACAGGGGTCATTCCTTTTTACTGTTTTTATACTTTCTGTCTCAAGAAATCATATTGGAGTTTAAAAGTTTAAAGGACAAGCTAAGTAGAGCTTTATTCGTTTTTTTCCTGAACAAAATGTCATCATAGTTACATTTTTGCATTATTACCACAATTCATATTATGGATTTTGCCAGTTGCTCACAGAAAGCCTCATACTCAATAAAATAAATGATTAAGCAGCTGAGATGTTGGATATGATCTTCAATAATATTAGCTTGGACTTGTCACATCTTGTCAAGTAAAATTGACTCAAAATGGAAATGCAGACTTTTATGAAGATTTGGTATCACAGTGAATATTTTTCTAGTCTCCTTGAGAAGAGGCAGTAGATTTTCATATGTTCCAAACATTGGCAGGTATTTTTTTGTTATTATTTTTAGCATTATCTATAAGTTAAATATATAGAGTAGACTAAACCAAATATTATTCAAAGCAGCTCTATTAACATGTGATTTTGAACTTAATTATAAATGACATGCTAAAGCAGTAAGAACTATTTCACATGAGAATCAATTAATTGGCATTATCAAGAAGTCTGTAAAAATAATTACTAAAGCAAAAATCTTTAAGATTCTGAAGCTTTGCATTACCTGGAAGACAAGCAGCAGGCAGCAGGAATGCTGTAAACCAGGAATTTTGCCAAACCTTCTCAGGCTGAAGTCCAAATGAAATTTTTTTTTAACCGAGCCATATTTTCCATACTGAACCAAGGAAATTGCAGCCCAGCAGAGCCCTAGGAGCCTTTGCCTACACTTCATTGCAAGTGGATGTCTGTCTTTTTTCTTTTAATAGTGTCTGTATTAGATACCAACACAATTGTATGTGAACAGGCTGACAGAAAATAAGATGTGCAAATACTGGAAATGGTGCTTGCCTAACACAATTTATGATGTGATGTGCATAATGTACAAACTGAGGTTCTGGTGCTGCAAAAGTTTACATACGTTATTAGCATTATGTACGTGAGTAATTCCTTGAGGATTAGATTCTGTAAGTCTCACTCGGGTCACTGTTATTTGAACATGTTTATGATTGCAAGTCTCAGCTTGCTTATCAGAAGGAATGAAAGCACAATCAATTTCAAAGATCTGTAGCAACCACATTGCTGTTTGTTTATTATAATGTTCTTGTAGTCATTTGTTTTCATAATGCCACAACATTTTCCTTCATTTGACAGTCTCATCTCAGCACACTTACATATTTGAGTCCATGATTTAGACTTGCTTCTCACTGGTATGCTTTAACCATTAGGCTGAAAATCCAGCATAGTTCCTAACCCAAAATTTAATAATTCTTTCACTTAGCAGACCTGAAGTTGTCTCATAAAGGCATCAAAATAAGGTAATTGCAGTTCCTAGGTCTAGGTGACAAATGGGAAATCGTGCAAGAGCAGAAAGAGAAAAAAGAAAATGGAAAGTGTGTGTGCAGTATCACCGTAGTAAGCGGATCACGATGGCTGAAAAGTGTTGAGATGATAAATGGGCAAAGACTAACCTGTTCTGCCGTGACTGCTGGGGCAGAGGTCATTCACACCCTAATGACCCGGAGAGTGCTGTCCAACTGTAATGGGGGAAAACAAAAGAATGAAAACCATTGATAATGTGGTTGAAAAGGGAACCTGTAAGGAAAGGGAACCTAAATAACCACAGCTTTGATCACTTACTGCAACTGTTCTGGCTTTTTTAAGCTTTTAATGTTTATTTATGTAACATTATGGACTAAAAAAGAAATTCTTTAAATGAAAACCAAATCTGATCCCCCAAACATGAGCCAGGTTGTTCAGATAGGTAGCTGCTCCCTGTTGTAGATACTTCTGAAATAATTACTCTGAGAAGGAGCAGAGATATAATTTTACTATGAGGTGTAACTGATGAGTGATGACTTACTTAAGTGTAGGAGATGATTCGCAGTTTTGACTATAAAAAGGGTGCACTGGAAGCGTTAATATATTCAAGATAATCACCAATAAACACTATTTAAATGAAAATTTTCTTGTCTGGGAGGAGATGAATCTGTATACATGTTATTTTGAGGGCTTGAGCTGTACCAAATGATGAATAGCACAGCAAAATATTTTTGTCAGAATAGTGTAATTTGCTGTCCACACGTTCTTGGTAAAAAAGTGATGTCAAATACCTAAACTATGCAGACTTCTTACCCAGAATTACATTCCAATGGGTGTTGTGAGTTAGGTAAAATAATTTAATTACTACTCTTTGAAGTAGGGGCAGTTATAGCAGTTATAGAGCACAGCAGAGCATCAGGAAGCAGGGGTCTGTAAGATTCCTGCAGGGGATGCCTGTGATGGGAGGCAGTACTTCTGGAGTGGAACCTTGATCTTGAGTTTCCTACCTATAACTACTGAAGCAAAACTCAAGAGAAATTTTGAGGCACCTGTCTTTCAAGGTGAGGGAGTACTGTTGTCTGTTAACATCTGCCAGATTGTGAACACAAAGCCTGTAGTCCAGCCCTGGTCTGATGCTGATGTGCATGGCCAAAGGGTAAACCTCATTTGAGTCTTTATGGTAACTCTGAGTATTAGATGGAGGTTTTTCTGCATGACGAAGTTGCAGCCACTGATCTAAGCCTGGTTCAAATCATGGTATGATTTTTATACAGTTTGAAATATGTATCTTTACAGCATGATATCAAGCCAGGTTAGCTTCTGCAAAGACAGTTTATTCATGGATGAGACAGCGGTCTCTTGGTCTCTCTGACTTTTTTTTTTTAATTTTAAGAGTAGGTTGATTGGTTTGCTGGTTTTGGTTTTTATTTCCATTTTCTCAGTTACTGTATTACATTGTATTGACTCGTTAATGAATAAATTCTTGGGCACACTGACACTATCTGCATAACCCTGTTCAACTTGTGAACATTGGAGTGCTAAGTCACAGCACTCCTTTAGAAGGAAGGAGTAATTGAGTCAAAATACTCATTGCCTAACCACAACCACTCATTGCCTAAACAAATATGTGGATTTAACTTCTTTCACCAAAAAAAGGGCAGATTGTGCATTTTCTCTTTCCTGGAGATTTTTTGGTGATCCTCTGTTAATTCCTAAGGGGTCAGAAGCAGTGCCCAGCAGCACAGGCTGTACTCTTCCTTGCACCACCTGTGACAGGTCAGTGAGAGCAGTGCCTTTTCAGCAGCTCTGCCATGTCTCATTAATGGCAAAAAACTTAGTTTGTGGAATTGTATTTCTAGCTTAATTCCTTGTAAACACTTAAAACACATCTCTTAAAGGCATTGGGAAATAGAGTCTGAAGAGCTTGTTAATCTCATTGCTAACAGTTTCATAATGTTTAGGGTAACTCCACAGATTGGAGGGAATAAAGGCTCAAAAGTATCTGTGGCTGTGAGGAGCAAGAGGGGCAGATGCTCAGCTAGACCTTCCAGTTCTCAGTTCTGCTGCTGGCTTGGTGGCAGGCTACAGGAAACCTGTGTGTATGCACAGTCTCTCTCCTAGCACTTGGATATGATGTTTTGATGAGGCTCGAGTGCATTTTAACAGACCCTTCGTCCATGTTACAGGCAAGTCCTTCCTGTGTGAAAAGCAGCTTCAGAGTCACTTGTGATTGTCACTGTGAGCCAGGCAGGAGCTGCATCTGTGCTGCCTGTGGGCAGCTCTGAGGCTCCTTGTCACACCCACCCACCCTGCAGGCAGTGAGCTTTCTGGAGGCTCTAAGTGAAGATGTAAAACATGCCCTGTGGGTTGGGATATGCACCACAGGCATTTTAGGCTTCAAGCAGTGCAAGCTCTGAAATAATAGTTTTATTAACATACTAGTTTTTACTGAATGAATATAATTTAGCTGATGTATTGAGTAAGAGCTGTTGCCTTTACAATAGGCATTGTGAATGATCTTCTTTCAGATAAATCTTTCCCTTAATTCTGTGAATTCTCTCTCTCTGGAGAGAGAATTCTCTCCAGAGAATTCTTAATTCTCTCTCTCTGGAGACTGGGAGAGTGTTCTGGAAAGATATCACAGCATTCTTGCCCCATACTAGCATTTTTTATTAGGTATTTGCTTTTGGCCACTGTTGTGTAGTGGATACTGAGATAAACAGCCTTTTTGATTTTACTCAGTATTTCCTTCGTAATAATCTCAAGAAATTAATGGAACAAAAAAAAAAAAAAAGTGGCTGTTTTTTTTTCAGGTAAATTCATTCCAAAGATGAAAATATTTTTATATCATTCTGCATACTACATTGTGTCTTCAGGGTGGTCTTGCATTCAGTGCATCAGGAAGTGCTACTACATGAGGATAATCCCCCAAAGAAAATCACTTTGAAGTGCTTTTTCTTTTAATTATTTTCCAAGTTCTATATTATACTTCTCAAAGACTCTCAAATTTATACTGAACTTGTCTCTCTTCTGAGAAGAAATTCCAAATTCCTTCATTCCTAGTGTCTAAAGGTGTGCTTGAATAAAATAAAAATTAACAAATAGAGTCATCCATTTAGAACTTTATTAGACAGCTGCATATTACTGTTTTGAGATTTTGGTTTTATTGCCAATTAATTATTATGACAGTCTGCTTTGAGTTATCCATGGCAATTTATCTAAGCTGTAGATGCACATCCTAGGTAAATACAGAGATGCTGAGCTTGATGACTGCAACCTGTATTATTAGCCCAGTCTTGCCATTTGACAAACATTACTATATTTTTTTCTACAGATTTTTGTCCAAGAGCAGGCTACCAGTTTTTGCTCAGAAAAGAGCATAAACTAATGAACTAGAGCATAAACTAGAAATGGATTGCACAGTGAATCACAGACATAACCATCTGAGATCTCCCTGCCTGTGTCCCCAGTCAGTGGAGCTGGGGGTCCCATGGCTGCCTGTAGGATTCCATAGTGCTGTTAATTCCAGGAGCACTGGAATTATTTGAACTGTTATTTGAACTGTTACCCCATTGTTTCACAAAGAGATGGCTCACATCTCAGTTTGTGCCTGTGTTGACAAACCTGCCTGTGTCTCTTCCCTAAATGCTGTTTTTGGTGAATCATAGTCTCAAGGTACCTCTCTCAAGTCTCTGCAGAGAGCTGATCAAACAGAGAGAATTTTTCTTTTTTTTTTTCTGGCTAAGGACAGACCAGGTTTCACCTGGACTGAGCTTGCCTCTGTCTTCTACTCCTCTGCATTTCTCTGGTCCAGATGGTACTCCAGATGGCCAGCATGGTCATAGATACCAGATAGGTGACAGTGTTTGTGTTACTCTTCAGTTGAACAATTTGGAGTGCTCTCTCAGAGATGTGAAGAATTTGTAATTTAAGGAAGAGTCATAAATATATAAACAGAGGGATCGGGACAGAATGAAGCAATAATATGTGCTTAGGCATATTATTCAAAGTCACTTATGGTATAGAATTGAAGCTCTAATAATAATTCCCCCTCAGAACTTTTTTAAAAAAAGATCATTATTGCAGAGTAGAACATAGGATGTACAAGATTTTTCTGGGTCACAACTAGAGGAGAAGCCATAGAGACAGCAAAAGACACTTTTTGATCTACAGTCTTTTTTTCTCAAATACAGGAGATTTGTGGTTCCAGACTTCAAATGGAGCCCATAAACATGAAAGAGTTTTTCTCTACACTTTAACAGAGGAAGGGTTTTTCTCATGGCATGCTTTTCTGATGTTTTGATATGGTAGGGAATTGTGGTGGTTGCTGTGTGTGATTTCTGTGCATGTGTCATTTCCTCAAGCTTAATGGCTTTCTTTAATGGCATTCATAATTCTTTCACTTTTTTATAAGTGTCCTCATGTTAGGAACGGACATTTTTGAGTTTGACCTATGTAAGAAACCCTCATACTGGAGTACAAACTGAACTTTATGCTGAAGGTCTGTTCTGGGACCTGAGGTTTTCTGTACGATTTAGTTGTACAGTTGAGTGCATAAAATTCCAGGTTTTAGATTTTTCAATTTACTGTTGAAAGTTTCTAGTTCTCAAGTTCCTATTGTAGTATTCAAGTTATTATTTTTCATATTGATGTCAGTAAAAAATTTTATGAATAATTTTGAATGAAGATCTCACTTTATTCAGATCCTATACTGTATAGGACAGCTCTTATTCTACCATTGCTTGTACATACAACATAAAATTACTATTAATGGGCTTAATAGTAGCCTGCCTTACATGTATTTTGTTGATAAATATGCCTTGAAAGTTATATATTTTTTTAAATGGTGCAGGGTAATGTCAGACACACAGACATTGCAATGGATTTATTATTTATTTATGCCTGCATTAACTAATAAATGAAACATCATCATCATATAAATAGTTTTCCTGAAAACCAGTTCTAAAGTAAAAAAAAAGAGATATGATATTTATCATTCTGAATGGTAACAAATGGAACATTCACTTTATTTTAAGAAGTTAATACTGTCATGTGCAAACCTCCTTAGATACCTTGGATAATAAAATAGCTGTCACTTTTGCTTGTGGAATTAGCTTTGTGGCGATTATATAAAAGCGAATATTCTTCTGCTTCTAAATGTGAAAAGCTGACCTTTTAAAAACACTTTAACAACTTTAAGTGTTATCATAAATCCTACCAGTTCTTTAATGTTGCAGTTTTTTGGTTGCATATATTACACTAGTTCCGTGAGTCAACTTTTGTTACAGGGAAATTTGGGCCTGGGGCCAGGTAGAGCTTTGGAGAGCTTTTAAGTTTGAGAGCCTGTTTCACAGCTGGAAAGCTCCCCAAAGTGAAGTGATCCCAGAAGAATATGTTTCCCATTACCCAAATCTCTACCAAATCATGCCTTGTAGCTCTAAAATAATTAAGACTTTGGAAGCCCCAAGAGGTCTTTTTTGATCCATGGATGAAGCTACCCTAGGTTCAAATAACTAAAACCTGACTCCTTCTTAACCAATGAAACACAAAACCCCTCCATTTGTCAATGTAACATAAAGAGAATGCTCAAAAATGTCAGAGCCTTTGCACTTTAACGGATTCAACCTCAGGACACGTCAAGAGTTTTGACTGCAGTTGTTGGAGATGAGGCTGAGGTGTCTGTGCAAGTCCCCAAGGCAGAAAAAATAATGTTCTATAAAATATGATGTAAAAAGACATGTTGCTTTATATTGAAGTTTGAATAATTATGAAACTCATAAAATCAGGAGAAAGCCTTCAAGTCACTGTTCTTGCTCTGTTAAGGAGTAATACACTCCTTAACAGAGTAAGAATGTTAATTAATTGTCACAAGTTGGCTGCTGCTATTACTATAAGAATGAGATAGGAGATATCTAATTGTTGGAAAAGGTAGCATACCAAGTTCTTATGAAGCGTTTATTTTAGATTCAATTAAAATGATACAATGCTTTATTAGGACCTGCTTTGGGATTGTGAAAAACAATGCAGTCTCTAGTCTACCTCTGATGTCTGTGACTTCAAAACGGAGAAAATATTGCTGCATGCTAACTTCTGGAAATTTACTCCTGTACTCTTTTGCTTACTTAGTGATTTGTGGATAGAAAAAGAAAGTGGGATATGTGAAAGAAAGTGGGATATAAAAGAAAGTGTTTTGAGGGGAGAACTGATATCACTTGGATGTCTGAGAGTTCAAATGTGCTCATGAATCAGCCATCCATTTAAATTTAATAATACTCATTTGTAATTGCTGATGAAATATTAATCTTTCAGTTATGGGTACCTAAAAAATCTAAGGACTTAAAGTATATTCCTTAAATTGATTTTTTTTTTTCTGCAACCAGTCTACTTACTAGAACTTCTGATGTCTAGCAGGTGGCATTAATATATTATAATCTGTGTTTTTTTACAGCATAACCCCATAGTAGTTAAAGAATTCATTTAATCAGCAAAGCTGTAAGGAAATTCAGCAAATATAGTAGAAGTATTTACATACTTTCCCTTTAATGTGTGCATATTTATGGTGGGACTACCTACCAGATGATGATACTGAAATAAATGAGGTGTAATAAACACTGTTAAGTTGGCCAGTGTGCCTAGTTTTTGGCCAGATGAAAGTATTCCTTTATTCCACTGTTCACTGCTTAGACCCTGTTTTGGAAGAAGAGATGCCAGCTGATGAAGATGTTTTGCAAATACTAGTATGTTCATGTAATGCATTGCCAATGTTTCATCAACTGGCAGCAACTCCAGACACGCAGATTTATAGCTAGACTAATCTGGTAGCTGAAGGATTTACAACCTCAGGAGAGACTATTTGAAGCACTTAAGATTGTCATTAAAAATTCTTCCTTACAATAAAAGTACCCAGACTTCAGCTGCTTTGCTCTCGCAGCTATAACTAAGCAGCTGCTGCATCTTGAAGGGAGATTGACCCCGCAAGTGCCATGACATTTTATACCTTCCTGAGCAGTACCTAAATCAGCAGACTTTTCCATCCCTTGGAAGTGCTCAAGGTCAGGTTGGATGGCGCTTTGAGCAATCTGGTCTAGTGGAAGATGTCCTTGTCCCCTGGCAGTGGGGTTCAAACTCAGAGATCTCTAAGGTCCTTTCCAAACCAAACCATTCCATTCCAAATTCTTTTATTTTATCTACTGTTTGTCCTTTTGATACCAAGTTTCAAATTAAAGTTTCATAAAAAGCAATAAATGCATGGAGTGGAATTTAAAGTTCTCAAGTCAGTGGTCTGTAGAATCATGTTTGCCTTTCTTTTTTTGTTTTTTTTTTTTGACATTTCTCTCAGTTCTTGAGTCTTTAATTGTATTCTTGTGTATAATTTCAACAGAAGTGGAATGGTATTTTCCCTTTTTCAGTATAGATTTTTAGAATGGCAGTTGGAGCATGCAGAACAATGGATGTGGGTGTAAACTCCCTTGGACTAAGGAGGAAATTGATGTAATCTTCTTAAACAACTTACCAAATTACTTTATAATAAATAAATTTCGGAAGGGGATGCAATGTTGTAAAAGGCTGGTGCAAATATCAGCATCTACCTGTGCCTACATTTTTAAAAAAGGGAATCTTGTTCAGGTCTTTGAGGCACCCATTCTTTTTGGTGTTTCACTTTAGGTTGAAAACCTGACTGAAGATAAACTTGTACTATAAACGATCAGTTAAATCCAGGACTCTTCAATTGCACTCTAAATTGGAGTGCTTATTCTCTGTGGAGAAAAGGAAGTTTTCTGTGAGGATTGATTTGGATTCTTCTCTGTTAGGTGTCCTAATCTTCTTGGACAGTATTTAAAAAATGTTTATTTTCCATGTACGTTTTTAAGGCATCTAAGGATCTGTGTAGAGTGAGTGGAGTTTGGATTACAGTTTTATAGCAGGTGCCTAAAGTTTAGGCATTGCAGTATGGGTCCTGCCCTTGAGCTTGAGACCTAGGGATGTAAAATTCCATTAAATTTCCTGTCTTTTGAGTCATCTATCTCCATCAAGCATATTTTTACTGTTGCTAAAAACGTACTGCACGTTGACTGCTGACAGGTTAGGCTCTCTTTGTCCAATTGTTTAACGTATTACCAAGATTTGTACATCAGACCTGGCAGTGTTATTCTTTTGTGCTCATATATAAGGATTAAATTAATGTGTTCCAGAAAAAATAGCTGCAATAGAATTAGATTTATTGTTGCATTTCCTAATTTTTCTATTATTCACTTTTATAATTGAAGGCCAAATTTTCAGCTGGAGTGAATTCCTTTAATAAATTCCTTTCTTTCCAGAGTTGCCTTAATAAATTATCCTTTTTCTTGAAAGTGAAAAGAAATGCATTGACTTTTCTTGTGCTTTGAGATTGCATGGATTAACTTTGACTTCAGCTTTTCATCTGTTGCATTGATCATATGTAGCAAAAGACCTACACAGACAATATGTTTATAAGGACTGGAAGTTAAGTGGGCTGTTTCCTGAGCTGTAGATAGCAGACATTGTCAGTAAACAGTCAGTTGTATTTTATTTTACTTTAGTGTTGCCACATGGGAAATTTGACAGTTAAAATCTCTCATGTGCTCATTTTTCAGGAACAGTGTGTTATATTTATACCAATACTAGAAATATTTACACATCCAGCTATTGGAAAATAAGTGTGTTTGCTTTTTGTAAAGAAAAATATGATGGGGTGGGTGGTTTCTGGATGAGAACAATTAATCATGCTCTCCATGTGATGAGTTAAGAGTCCTAAATTTCTAATTTGAAGATTTTTATAAATGATATAGAATGCTGATGAATAACATTCCCAAATAGAGTTGGATTAACATTTTGGTACTTTTTTAATCATATGGGACAATGCTAGAGTTATTTATTGCTTTATACTTTATAACTAGAAGTTCTAATATGTTTTTAAGCACAATATTTGTCTCTGGAGAGTCAAGGAAATGGCAAATTCTTTGATTGTTTCTAGAATAGAAATGGCTTGGTTATGTGTAAGTTTGTTTAATTTTCTTCTTGCATTTCTTCCGCTTCCTCCTCCATTTAACCTTTCATACCTACCTGAACAAACACACTTTCTCTTCCACAATCAATAATTCATTCTGACTTTCAACATCATTCATACTCCTTGCAATGCACATTCCTTTTTAGCAATGCACACTTGCTCACTCTTATAACAAAAAACATGCACTGTTGTTAGGCACAGAGGTCAGCACTAGTGTTGTGTCAGAGGTCAAACAAGATCACTTACATTCTTTATCAGGATCATTTCTTCTCCCTGGGTGGGATGTGAACTTTTCTTTTTCTCAGAGAGGAAACACTACAGATGTTCACCACTCCTTGTTCAAGATGTCTGCTGCATGATTTGTCATCATTTTTCATGTAAACTTCCAAAACAACAAGGCAGGAATCACCCATAACTTATCCTACTTGTTATATTTGTTATTCAAACAGCAAAGCACAGTGTGTTTAAATGCACTTGTGATGTATGTAAAAGTTAATTCCATATTTTTTAAGTTGCATTTTGAGATGCCTCCACTACTTACAGGAAACATTTATAAAATGCTGAAAGTGGTTATATCTGGTTATATCTGGATTTTCATGGAGACATGAATATTTTTTTTTGCATATGATTTCATATTTTTAATGTAACTCGATTTAATATTATAAATTCACTTTTTATTTCTTTCTTTATCAAGTCTTGAGCAAGATCCTAACATTTCAATTAAATTATTCTGCTTAAAAATATTTGCAGCTTTTTTGATAAGTTTTCTCTAGGTAAACAAAGCTATTTTGCCATTTTTCAGCTTTAGAAATGCAGTGTTATTCGTATTTCTCATTATTTTTCTGTTTTATTGAGTCTAAAAGAAAGCAGGGTATTAATTATGCTTTCACTACCAAGTATGTATCTTTCATAGAAGAATGAGGTAACACAGAAGAAATTCTCTTGGTAATCTTGCCATACATGACTGAATTTTTTGCCAGTATGTGTCAACAATATCCCACTTCTAGGTACTTTTACATCATAAGGATTTCCTAGAACATAAGTAATTCTTTATTCTTTTTACTCCACACTTGCAGGTTTCTTTTTTAAAAAAAAAAAAAAAAAAAGTTGGAATAAGAAACTAAAAAACCCCAACCTACCAACAAAATCGACAACAAATCTTTTCTGAGAAGTTTGATCATTTCAAATGCTTCCTTCCACTTATTAAAAAGTGTTTATTTTTGTTGCATTTCAGTAACAATAGGTGTTCCTTGCTCTTGTGTACCCTTGCTTCAGAAAGCAATATTTGTTATTTCTTTTGAGGCATCAGTACAACTACTGTGCCTGTCTGGTTCTCTCTTGAGTGCCTGTGTGATACAGGTCTGGCTCCACCAAAAAGTTGCGCAGCACAACAGAAGCTGATCTCTAGAGAGAAATAGTCGGTGCCAAGGAACTCAGTCTACACTGAGCATGTTTTACGTGGGCCTCTTCTTCAGACTGATTGCCCAGCAGCAGCTGGAGAGCTTCAGGAGAGCTGCCAGAAGGCATCTTCCAGTTGTGTTTCACCCCAAAGGAATCCAGTTCCAACACTTCAGAGCTGCAATGTGAACCAAAGCTCGGGAAGTGGGGATGACTAAATCAGGAGTTTTAGTTTTGAATTATGATCTCAAATAAAACACTGCGGTAAACATCCTTGCACCTTAGAATCTTCCCAGTCAAAATTTGCAACATATATTGAGAACAGAGTTCATTTATTTTTCCCTTGTCAACATCCAGCACATATCCTCATATGTCATGTCTCCAGGTTGGTTTGTCTCTTCTTGCACTCAGGCAATGAGGAACTCAGTTTCTTACACCCTTTTAAAGGCTATGTCAAACAAGTCAAGGGGTTTGCATTTTGGGTGAGCCAAGATTTTATGCTTTAACTGTGTATTCCCAGAGAAGGCAAGTGGAAAAGGAGAAAGATAAGGAACATATGAGGCTGATGTTCCTTATGGAAAAAAACCCAGAACAACAGTACAGCTGCGCCCACGTCTAAAAATTACTGACTCATATAATAAGAATAATTAGGTAAAGTCAGTTCACTGACTTAACAGCACCACCTTATGTTATTGTTGTTTGTCTTGCAGTAATACTTAGGTTTCTGTTAAGTTTCACCATTCCATCATGCTAGAAAGAGTCTGTTTTCCACAGTCCAGGGTTAGCACAGAACTTCATGAGCAGGTAAGACAGAAAGAAAAAAGGTCAACCAAAGGAAAAAAATCCCAATTCATTTCAGAAACTACACAATAGTTATGTTACAATGCATTGGCAAGGTGTTGGAATAGTTTAGGTTTTAGGGTAGTTGAAATTAATAGTACCAGGCAAACAGTATTTGCATGGATACTGAAAGTTATTATTTTTGTTCAAACCAAGGAATTTCATGTGTTTCAGGGGTGTTCCATAGCAGAACAACTGTCTTGCTGGAATTGGGGTTATCAGCTTAGACATAGTTAATGGATATTATCATTAAAGCAAGGTATGAGCTGTTCCTATATAACCAGCCACTTCATAAGACAGTGCAGATATACCCTGTATGAATTAACTATGGTGTTCACAACACTACTATATACCATACTTACTTCACATATATGCTTCCTGAACAAATACCTGTGTATGACTTTATTGCTTTGCACTTCTCTAACTTCACCCAAAAAGTTGCAAAGGGGTCAAACTTGCCCAATACTACCATTTTCCTTCAGCCCAGGTTTTGCACCTGAATGCCAGATTTAAATGTAAGCCATCAATTTGTATTTCAACTCCAAATCTTCTAATTTTTTTTTTTTAATAACAAGGTTCAGGATGTATATGCATATAATTTTCTCTAGTTTTGAAGAGATAATGGTTCATAATATTTTTAATACTTTTTTTTCATATAAGTCAAAATTTGTTAAATGATTCATTCTGGGGTAGATTGACAAATCATTTTATTTGGTGAAAATCTAAGAATTTGATGATTTCTTTAAATAGATTAACTCAGTGTAACCATTGAGCACAAATTATTAAGCACACATATCTATAGAAGCAGAAGACTTGTCATCACTCTGCCCAACACTTGCATCACATTATAATACTGAAAAAGCTTACTGACTTATTTCCATTAATTTTGGTAACTTATTTTGGCTGTTGTGTAGTCCAATCCTTGCAGAGTTCCAGTACTTAATTTTAAAATTTATGTGCTTTGAAAAATGGTATAAGGCAAGAAATATTCTTTCGCTTTTTATGCTGTAGCTCAGATTTACATTTTTAGAGCTTCCATCAACTTTGGCAAAATGAAGATTAGCTTGATCCAACTTCTGAAGCTGGGAGCTAAGCCAAAACTCTGGTACTCAGAGATCTGCAAAAGCATGTTGCTGCTCCATTACCTGATATTTCTGGCTGTATTTTCAAGATTTTTATACACTACTTGTTATTTTCTTGTGTGTGTAGGGCTCATATTTTCTATTTCTCTGAGGCTGTAATCAGATTCTATTTTCACTTAGCATCTTTTGTGCATCACTAAAGGCATTATGAATCAGTTCCCTAAGGCAAGTTCTACTACTCTATTTCACCCTAATTAATAAAACAAGCCTAAAATTTTCCAAAAACCTGATTCTTACCAGAAGTAACCTTTGTTAGTAGCTTTCTCAGCACCTGAGCATTTATTCTGAATGGAAAAAAGTTTCATAAAATATGCAGATGTACAGTTGAGCATTAATAACCCAGTTATAATCAATCAAGGAAGGAATGGTCCAATTATTCCACAGATATTATTTACTGCATCAGTGTGTGTGTGGATTAAGTTTCTCACAGTGTAACTAACTCCGCTGAAAATATAAATGTGTTGGGAAAATAGATGTCTCATTAAGGAAATCCTCTTGTCTGCTTGTTTCTATACTTACTCTGCCAGCAATATTAAAATTAATTTATGAAGATACACATTTCAAATCCAAAATTTGCAGAGCTTTTATTTGCATATATTTTTGAGAATAATTTCTTCATGTTATATGTTACAAAGCATTTCAGAAATTGCTTTGAAGGCCATAGAAAGGCAGTCTGTTAATGCAGATAGCTTAATCACAGAAAAATCTGTATTGTCATTTCGGGTGGAGCTATCCACAGAGATGTAATGATTTAGAGGAGGAAATATATATTGATTGAATAGATTGATTTTTAATCTTTCAGCTATGTGGGGTTTAGTTTTTGTTTGCAACTGAGTGCCACAAAACTTGTGACATGATGAAATTTTGCCTGCAAGATAATATGTAACCTATGCAAATTGGAGGTTATCAAGGTATTTTAGGGGCCCTTTTGTAACACATTTAGAAAAGCAAAATAGGGTAAGAGAATGGAAAAGTTGGCAAATGATCTCATGATAGTAATTGAGTAAATATCCAGAAAAAAATAAAAGCTCCTTAAAAAACACTGAATTTAAAAATCATAAATTTATGCTACTCTAATCCTCCTCTTTCAAATTAAATGGCATTAAAAGGCAGTGTTGCTAACTATAAAGTATCATACTGTTCATTGAGTAAAAAGCACATGACATAATTATTGGAAAAGTAGAAGGCTATCACTTTGCTTTCTGATATAAGTTAATTAAACATCAGATACTTTAGAAGAAATTTTTTTACCAGAGGAGTGTTTGGAAAATTCAGTATTTTTGAGGTTTAGCATTGTACTAATAGGGTGTTTTTTGTTTGGAAGGGGGATGGTTTTTCCATTAGTGTCTCAATATTCTTTTCTACCTTTGGAAAAAAACACAGTCCCTTTCACTTTGTTCCTCTTCCTTCACATCGCTATCAATGCTCATTTTCAGGGGAAGAAAAAGGAAATTAAAGATGTGGGGTGTAGGAAACTTTTGTCACACTTTGCAACACAACAAGACATAAATTGAACTCAAATGACTTCAGCAATTTGTTTCAAATGTTTTCAGCTAATCCTCCAAGGCTTTTCCCTTGATACCAGAGGAATTTTCCACCTTTTTAAGGTTCATTCTGTTGTCAGTGGCCTGCACATGCATGTGCTTCAGCTTGACAGGTCACAGAAAGTATAGACCAGCCATTCACCTCCAGCTGCCCCTCCACTCAACTTCCTCTGAGCAATATTGGCTTCTGCAACTAAAAACTGCTTTTTACATATAATGAAATTCACAAGTGCATTGAAGGAAATGTGATTTTTTTTTTTCTGCCCCCACAATTTCAATAGCAGTTTATTCCTTTAAAAGGCAAATTGAAGAAGGGAATAACTTTGAAAGCAAACTGGAAATATAAAGACAGGAAATGAGTCTGTGACTGTATAACTGAGTTCATAAATGGGTCCTTTTTTGGTATGAAACTGGGCTTTTAAAGTAGAAAAATCACCTACTTAACAAAACCATTCGCTGTTTCAGCACTGCAGGAGCATGAAATAAATCCATGTTTCTTTCTAATATATCATTCAGTCTATCAAACTACTTCCAAATGACCTGAGTTCTAGCAGTGCAGCAGAAGGTTCCATATCTCTGCTGGGACAGTGAGTTTTTAATATAATCCTCTGAATTTCCTTACTCATTCAGGTTTACAAAGACGCCTATAAATCGTCCCCTAATCTGAAGGTGGGGCAAGCCTACTCTCTCTCAAATTATGAGCTCTAACTTCCCTCAGAAACTCCTTTCATTTCTTCTGTACAGAAAATTTCTGCTTTTTAATGCATTCAAGCCTATTCTCCTGTATAAGTCTCTAGAGCATCTGTACATGCCCATTCTTTATCAACAGTTATTCAGAATCAACAAGATTGTCCCTTGTCACTGGGTTACAGTGCTGTCAATTCAAACAGCATTGATAGAACAGCTAAATCACTTTATTAGCATGGCATTAAAAAAAAACCCAACCCTTGCCAACACTGTTTACAGCAGCATGCAACCATCATAGACTCAAATTTCCCTCTAGCTTGACTCCATAGCCCAGGTGAAAAATAGAAGTAATCAGCTGATTTGTGTTCCCCCCTCACCCTCTCCCCCAGGCTGATAAGTAAAAGACATGTACACACAAGGCATGCATATTGTCAAACAGTTTTGTAGGATTTAGATTTAATTGACTAAAAAGAGCATTTCCTTCAAGATTTCCTGGTTTTTTCTACTTTTTGAGAATTTTTTTTGTCCTTTTCTGAACTTTAAGAGAAGATGTGCTGAAGTATCTTCTTCTATGGGAACAACTTTTTTTCAGAGCTTTGACGAGAAAGAATATTACAAATTCTCTTTATGCTAAATGTCAAAAATCTTAGGAACTTTTGCAGATTTGGGTTATCTCGGATTGTGTTGTGCATCAGAAGGTGAAAGGGCTGCATAGCAAATGTACTTTGCAAGCAAATGGAGAATAAAGGACAAAATCAATGTATACGTTAGATGATGAGAGATTATTTCTGGATATACAAAGTGTTTAAAAAAATGGATGGTGGTGAATAAGGTGGAGATTATTGCGGTGTCCTGTTGAGTCCATGTGGCTGGGGCTAGCAGCTATGATGGATGACTGGCTTCTCTGCAGGTTCAAATATTCTGCATTCAATGGAACCAGACATGACCAGGGAACTTTAGAAATCTCCTCCTTTTCTTTTTTGTCTCTCTCCTTAGAAGCATCCCTGTGCTCTAAAAGATTACTTTATTGCTGTAGTCTAAATGTGTCATGATATTACCTTAAGGTATGTGGACTGTAGGGATCACACTTAAGATGACTGACAAAACAGAAAGAACATCCTGTAGGTCAGAAATTTTCATATTGGTTTTACTTAGCCTTATAAAATTTGTGTTTGTTTGGAGTTTTTGTCGGTTTGTTAGTTTGGTTTGGTTTTTTGGCTTTTTTGTGTGTTTTTTAATTTTGCAAGGAGATATAAAACAGGGAATGATAGTTACATTTTCACTCTAGGCAGTGTAACAAAATACACTGCTATCTAAAATCACTATTATGTATCATAAAAGAGGCTATAGAAAAGTATTGTGTGGGTGAGAGAGTGGAGGAAGGTGCTAATGGCAGTTGTTCTTCTTATTTTCTAAATAGTAAAGGTGTTACTCTGCTGAGTCATTCTGCTATATAGCTCAAAATGGCTGATTTAAAAACTGTATTTCATTTTACTTTTATTGATGGTCAGCAAAACCCGTGAAGCTATCATATTGCTTCCTCCTTTTAATTTTATTTTTAAAAGTAATTTTGTCTGTCTGTCATATTAGAATGTGGGTTTTTTTCCATTCTTTTGATAGGTTATATAGGAACGGTATTTTCATTATACTTATGGAAGGGAACTTTGAGAAACAATTTAATTGTCTTCGTTGACAGATGAATTATATTTTTTTAAGGAAAAAAAGAATGGGCTGGATAACATCTTAAACTTATTTAAATATAATTCTTTTTAGGCTGTTTTAGAGAAGAAAATGTCGTCTTGAGTAAAACAGAATAGACTGAAAACATCTTAAACTTATTTAAGTATGATATTCTTTACTGTGTCTTATGGAAAGAGTTTCTCTTTTAAATTCTGAGCCAAATTCCACCATGCTGCAGTCATACAGTTTATATTATTTATAATATCAGTATTTTGAATGCAAACTATACCATTCTACAATACATTTTGCATTTAAAAATAAATATGCTACCCACCTCATAATTACCCAAGGGCAATTGATAGCATTTAAAATTTAATAGTTACTCTTTATCTGGTCAGACTTGTTAAAACATACAGCTTTTGATTCATATGCAAATATCAAAGTGGATTTAAATATTTTCTTTCCATTACATGTTCGTTCATTATTGTCTTGAAATTAATTTTCAATATGTTCTTATGCTCAATTTTTCTGAGTTTTTTTTTCCTGGACAATTTTCACCTAAGTGTGTTTGAAATAAATCAGTGTATCTTGTATCCAGTTTAGCATGCATGTATGGTAAGTTTTGGATGGTGGAATAATCCTTTATAAGCAGTACTACTTTCTAAATGACTGTTTTTCACTTAAAAGAAGATCACTTAATGTACTGTCTTTCCACAAGATGCTTTTATCATATGTCTCAGGGTATTCAAATTCATTCATGTGCATACTATCACTAGTTATAATTTCAAAGTTCTATAGGGGTAGATACCTGCTTGACAACCTTTCATGCAAGTGCATCCAATTTCTTCATCACACCAAAATTGTCCCTCTTTCCCCTCTGCCATTCACTACACTTGATGCTGCAGAAAAATTTATCCCTAAAACTTTGAGGTAGCCAGCTGGGGAGATGGCCTAAGCCACCAGCATTACAGCATCAAAGTACAGACCAGACAAGTTCAGATACAGCTCTGCTGGTCAGGCTGCACAGTCTCAGACATGTTATTTCTAACTTATTGTGCTGGGATACACTAATTTGGCAAAGTTCAGAGCACAGTTACCCAAATACTGCATCAAGGATCATCATTAATGAATTGATTTACAGGTCTTCTAATCTGGTCAGCATCAACTCTTCCCATTTCTTAGGTGTATCAGTGAAGTGAGCCTAGTTACTACTGGTGTCACTGGTTTAACCCATGAAACTTAGCAAAATGGTAGCAGCTGCCATGCCCTTCTCAAATCCATCTGGGACTTGAAGGGAAGATTGAAGTTCACTATGCTTTTCTGCTGTTTGATTTTGCCCATGATTTTGAAATTATGGCCTCCAGTGGTAAGGAGAAGGTCAGGGAACCTTTTGGGGATGGTTGCATTCTAGGACTTTTGGTTGACATTCTCAATTTTGTACCAACATTTTCCACATTCTGTGAAGAAAATGAACTCAGTTGTGAGGGCTAAACTGAGTGTTCAGGCCACAAAGCTGTGCTCCGTGTCTCTCTGGGTCAATGATCATACTGATCATACAGAAGGTGCAAGACTCCTCCAGTTTTTACTTTAAAATAACATTTCCAGGTGCTCAGATCCAAAGAAGAGGTGAAAATATTGAAGGTTAGGAAAGAATTTCCTTCACTGCTACATCTTTGAGAGACAGACCTAAGCCTCCTATTAAGTATCTTAGGTGGAGCACTCCTCCATTTGCCTGTATTTGCGAACTGGGGTTTTTGGTAATTTTAAAACTCTGCATGTTCTTTGTGGAGCCTGCACAGAGTGCAGGCAGAGATCTGAAGCTGTATTTATCTTCAGGTGTTTGCCTGCAAAGGTTAGACCTTGACTATCTGAAAAGTCAAAATAAGCTTTACAAGTTTTTTTGCTTGTTTATGCCCAGAATTTATAATTTTTTATGTTCTTTCAGATATCAGTGTTTAGTCCCATAATTTTATGTATTTTTAAAGTTCACTTTTTATCACTGAAACATCATATTCTTAGCAGTACTATGCCTCTAACTTTATTAACAGAATTCCCCAAGTTAGCCTTAGTTCAAAGTCTTCTTCAAGAATGCTCTTCCACACCTATTTGCCAACTGTTTCTTTCTGACCTTCCTGTTGAAGTCTTTATCCACCCTTGAGAAAGCTTGCAGGTCCCTTGACATGCATTATCTCCCACATTCCAGGCTTTGTTCCCTCCTCTAACTATCCTGGTCCCCCACCCAGCAATGTTATGAACTCCTGGGCTTCAGGACACATTCTCTTTCCATGTATCATTAACTTGAATTCTGGGTACATAGTTTACTCTCATTATTCAATGTAATTCTATGATAATTTTCGTTGTTATTATTTTCCTCAAAGTAGGAATCATGATTATTATTAAGGCTGGTAAGGAAAAAAAAATTCATCCATGTATTCTGGATCTTGCTTACAATAATATGTGCTGAATGAGTCCTGGAAGAAAACATCTACGTAGAAAGAAAAGGAAGATGATGAAATTCAATAACCAATTCTGTAATTAGGCTTTCATGATGGAATTAATGGAACAGATAACTGAACTTCAGCCTGATTTTTTCAGAGGACTTTCAAAAACCTCTTGTGTGTCACCAAAAAAGCAAACGTAAGTGAATGTTTCCTTGAATCACAGGCTAATGATAAATGACTCAAGGCCATCTTCAAAACCTCCACACTGTTCATGAAAATCTTCCCTTAGAGAAGGGAATATGACCAGCATGCCTTGAACTATAGTGTTTTTAACTGACTGCACATATAACTGAGAGCAGTGTATAGCAGAATGATATTGCTGTGGCCCTGCACATTTCAGGAATTGCTTTTAATGGGTGGGAAGTCTAAAGGTCAATAGTGAGTTGTTGTTCTTTCTGAAATTCTTAAGTGTTGAAAAATACCTATATTCAGGCTGAGAACTTTGTTAGGGACAAGAAAAATCACCCTAAGTAGATCTTTGTTCTAAAAATAAAAATATTCCCAAAATTTGATTTTCATCTCAAGAAATAGAAATGAGGGAATATGACCTGGGAATATCCTGATAATCAGTTCAGGCAGGAATTGAATGTTTTAGATTAGGTGACTCTTCCTGCTGAAATCTCTTGCACCAGAGTGTCTGTTAAGCAGATGAAGAAAAATTGCTGGAACTCATTTTACTAGAAGAATTTCTTTACATTTTCTAACTTTAATTGGTTACCTCAGTACCTAATAACAAGATATTGAGAATACTGTTCAGAAGCTGCACCTTCCTGTGTTACCTCATTGAGCTGTCTCATTTAGCAGAGGATAGGAGTACAGACACGAGTCAGCTTGGGATTTCACCCATTGGAACATACTATTTTTCACAAGAGAGAAATTGAATTTTCTCTTGTTTTCTGGTGCTTCTGGTTACTCTCCTACACTCTAAATCTGTCATCTGCTTACAGTTTTGTAAGTGCTTATGTGCATCTAGCTGAATCTTAAAGAATTGCAGATGTATGTGTATTTTTGAGAAAGGCATACCTATCATTCCTCTTTGACTTAAATGGTCTTTCAAATATCTTTCAAATACAAATTTGTTCTTCATGGAAAGGCTTTCTGCTGCATGAGAGTATTTCTTCACTCAAGCTAGGTCATAGTTATAGTATTGATAATTCTTAGTTAAATACTCTTAAAAATGTTAAGGAAAGTTCTGTATATATGATGTGTTGGATACCCCACTATGTGAAAGAAAATAGATCACCTTGATGTATTTTTTGTTCCATACACATTCAGTTCCCTAAATGCATGCTGTTGGGGTCTACACACAATTCTACTGGCTTGACTTTCTAGTGGAAAGCATTCTTAGGAAAATTCATCATTTTGCATTTGTTTATGTTTGTATCATTCTGCTATTCTGCATTATGAATAGCACCATCAAAAAGATGCATGGAGAGGACCAAATTAAATGAGCAAATGAAGCAGTCATGAGAAAGCAAAACTAAAAACTAAGTATATCACCTGCTCAGAATTAACCCCATTTTAACATGTTATAGACACTTAGGTGAAATTCGATGGTATTATTATTTTTTCGTATTTAGAGTAGAATGCAGTCACTAATCATTTTATGGTTTTAGCTCTGGCAGCAAAAATGCTATACCAATATCTGTAGGTATCAATCTCTGAATTCAGAACTTATTGAAACATTAGGTTTGTATTATTTTACTCAGATTCATAAAGTACAAGTGAGATGAAATTGAAAGAGCCTAACCATTAGGCCCTCCAGTCATTGAGGCAGGTTCAAGGAAGCTGAGAATTTGGCAACAAATATTTTGTGGTTTAGTGTATTCTCCAGTATTCAGCAGGTATCTGGTATTTTGAATACATTGTCTTCATGTATTGTCTTTGTCCTCTACACCTTTTCAAAGTCTCTCAAATCTAATTATGAGCAAGAAAAAAAGAAATCAAACAAAACAAGGAAGATGTACTGTTTCAGACATCCTGTTTTCTTCTCAATGTAAACCTCTTTGCCTCAGTTCAGCCACCTTCTTTTATGGAATTTTATAGTATTTGCAATTCTAAGCATCAGCAGCAAAGGAATGAGCATGTGTGTCATATCCAAGGATATTTTCATGCACTAGTAACTGATTGCTTTCTTTTTTGGTGTCTCCACCAGTAGTGGTATGATCACTCTGCTCTCTGTTTCCACCACTTTCAATCTCAAAATAAAGTGCACAGAAGTTTAGTCACTTAGTGCACAGAAGGAAACATTCACTGAAGAGAATTCCTCTGTGCATTATAGCACTCCAGATAAATCACTTCTGGTGTAGATGATGTATATTTTGATGTTGTACCAGTGCTAAAATTTGGTAATGAACAGTCAAATTAGGCTTTGTATTATTTTTTAAATTTTCCTACTCTCTTGCATTTTATTAAGAAGAGAAATACATCCAAAATGAGCAAAAATTAATATCACATAGAGGAAAAGTGATTCAAATTACACTTTGTCTCCAGTAGTGTATGACCTGTTAGAGAAAACATGAAATACTTTCCTACAAAACTGAAAAATTAAAGATTTCCATGAATTCTGGTATTTACAGCAGTCTGTATAATGTGGAAAATTCTATTGCACTTCAGCTTAATTCTGAAAAGCATTCCTATCATTCCTGTGTGAGTTGAATGGTCTAATATGTATCAGGGAATCATAGAAATATTTAAGTTGGAAAGGGATCTAGAGATCCTCTAGTTCCAACCCCCCTGACACGGGCAGGGATACCTTCCACTAGATTGGATTACTCAGAGCCCCATCCAGCCTGGTCTTGCACACTGCCAGGGATGGGGCATTCACCACTTCTTGGTGAAACTCTTGACTGAAAACCTGTTCCAGTGCCTCACCGCTCTCATAGTAAAGAATTTCTTCCTTATATCTAATCTGAACCTACTCTCTTTCAGTTTAATGCCATTACCCCTTGTCCAGTCTCTGTGTGGCCACGTGAAAGCTTCGTGGCCTCTCCAGCTTTCTTGCAGGCCCCCTTTTAGGTACTGGAAGTCTTCCCAGAGCCTTCTCTTCAGGCAGAACAGTTCCCAGCTCAGCCTGTCAATGACTTTTTGATATCAGTTTTTTGAGCTGCTGAGTATAAGCTGTTAAATTTGAGTTTGTTTCCCAGCAAGTCAATAGAACACTTTCAATTGACAGAAAAATCATGATTCAATGGGAGAAAAATTACTTAAGTACGTTAGTAGTAAACCAAACACATTTCTATCTAGCCTTGTCTCTGTCCCTTTATGGATTTTTTTCAGTCATTCCAGAACCTGCTGTTGTGTCAGGGAGGTTCTTTAGCAGAGCTAATCGCAATTTTAGCTTTTCAGCAATTTCTGAGTGTCAGTAAAACAAAAGCACCAGTAGATCTGTGCACAAAACTATAGATAGAATTTCTGAAACAAGTTGACCCTTGATTTTTATTTTTTTTTTCAGTAAATCCTGGTAACACGCTGGGTGAGAATGTGTGCTGTATGTGATGTGAGCACATCACAGAACTGGCAGCTGGAAGTTTCTGATAGCACTGACTCTGGTCTGCTCTGGGACCCACACTGACAAGCCTGGCATGATTTGGAAAGTCTTGAAAGCCAGATTCATTCTGCCCTAGAGTAGTCTATCTCTGTCTCCTTATGGGCAGGGTCATGACCCAGTGTATCTGTGGTGTAAGCAGATTGTCTTGATGTGCATGGTGGTGGCCCAGCACTACCCTGCATGACTCTTGGAAAAATAGTTTAGGAGTGCCTCTGTATGCATGTGTCCCTGGGAGACTATTGCTGGTTTATGCTTTGTCTTATTTTATACTTGGGATGTAGAGTGAACAAAAATCACATCTTTTTTTAGCATTTTAAATTTTATGTTTGCACATAACAAAGTATACATGTACCAAAGAGAAAAGTACAGAGTCATTTTGATGGTTTCTTAATATGATATTTATTTAGTATCTTTATATTGTTTTGACTTATCTGAATTAATGGACTTATACTTTAATATGAAATTATAATAGAGATGCATTTGCAAACTACTGTCTTATTATTTAATAATGGTTAACTGATTAAATTTTGTCCCTAATCTACTTTCTGTCATTCACTAAAATTGTGAGGGAGAAAAAAATAGAATTTTGAAAAACTGAGTAGATATAAAGCAGTATAGATCACTTGTTTTTTTAATACTAATGGGCTAGTGCATCACACCAAAGCAAGTCAAGGTGATTTTAAAGTTTTAGAAAAGATGTTTGAAAGACATTCACACAAAACCACCAATTGCTATGGGCAACCAACTGTGCAAATCAGTGAATTGCTGCATAAATTCTGGCATTGTCAGTCCTTCTTGTTCAGAAGTATGCCCACAAAAACTGAAGTAATGGAACAGCAAAGACCTACTGAATTAATATTTGGGGGATCTGGGGTAAAGAAATCACTGGCCAATATTTGCTAACTTTGTCTTTCCTTAGCAGCCAGTCTGTGTCACTCACCACATGAGTTCCAGGGCAGATTGTCCATTTCCTCTTTATTCCATTATATTTTTTAAACATGAAAAAATTTACTTGAAGTAGATCCTAATTTCTTATCAATAGAAGAAATAATTGGCTTTGATTTCAGCTTTTAGAAATAAGTATAATGTTTTGATTTTCCTGTCAGCAAACACATTTTTAAAGGGGGAAATACTCTAAAACTAGGCGAGAGAGAAGATGAAATCAAGCGGAAATGCATTCCTCCCAGGAGATAGGCTGGTTTTTTCTTCTTTTCTTTTTTTCCTAAGCAGTCATTAAAATCTGTTTCTGAAATCTTAACTTTATCATCTGCAGATAGGAGGGAAATATGTGTGGAGAAATTCTTGTTTGAATTAGTTCAATTTTCCCATAACTCCAGTTGGGATGCAAGATAAAATTATCAATGAAATGTCCTAATTTGATCCTTAACCAAAGGGATGTTGTCCTATGAATCATTTGTGTTTGTGGGAGGCAACACTGAAGCTAACAGAGCAGGAATGGGACCCAGATGTTTTCTGAGAAGCTGGTTGCACTGCAGGCTGTGTGTATTACCTAACGTAGGCGACCATATGGAAGAAAAGGTTGGAAACATCCCATTACAAGTCATATATCATTGAGCTGACAGCAAGGATTTCAGCTTATTTTTATTTAAATCATGAAAGCAGCTGCTCAGCTGTCCAGCTGTATTAAATTTAACCCTTTTTCTGTCAAATGAATTTTGCTTTATGAAATGGCAGCCAAACAGTTTGGTGCTGTTGCAGAAATGCCCAGGTTAGAGGGTGTTGTGATGACCGTGGTCCTCCCCAGCAGAACAGCACTAATGATGGCAGAGTCTGCCACTGGGTGACAGTGTCGCCACTCCATACACCTGGACTTCAGGAAATGCCAGCAAGCCTTTTTGCCTGCAAGGATTGCAAAGGAAAGGCATATGCACTGTATAAAGGGAGGATATGGAGATTTTTTCCCCCTTTTTTGCACACCTTTAGAATGAGTAATTGCAATTTTTTTTATACTTGTTCCCTTACTTTTTTATTTTCAATTATTATTGATTTTTTTCTTCCCTAAATTTTCCTCCTAATTTTCATTTTTTGTTTGTGTATGGTATTCATCAAACTCCATCTCCTGTAACCTCTCTTCTTAAATCTCTGCTTTTCCTTTTCCTGCCTCTACTCTTTTTCTTTTCTGCTTATGCCCTTATTGTTTCCTTTTTCACACTAGTACATAAGTTCCTCTGAGGGATAGTCCCTTAACTGCTTCTCTGTCCCATTATATACACTGCATATTCTTTACTGTGGTTTTTTTAAAAGAATTTCCTTTTTCTATAGATTTGGCATTTATTTAAAAGAAACACTTAATTTACAGAAAGGCTGTTCCCATCAGTAGGAAACAATCTTTGGCTTTCAAATCAATCCTTCATGACATGTTTCAAGCAGCTTATTGATTTGTTATTTTTTAGCAAACTTTTGCTAAAGAAAGAGACTTTAAGTGAAGCCTAAAAGTTACAGTTAAGTAACAGCCATACAGTAAGTACAGACTTTAATTTCCGGTGCAGAAATCTGTAGAAGAAATAAATAAAAGCAGTATCCAGCATAATACTAAACCAGATTAGTAGTTTTGGCATGCTAAAGTATGCTAAAGTAAGTTCTTACTGTTTTGGAGACTATATGCTTTATTGTGTGCTGTATCTACCCTGCCCACCTCCATGTCAGAGTCCTCTTTTTCTGTCAGAGTATGTTTTCCTTTTTTTCATCATTCATGTTTTATATTCTAGTCATAGGCCTTTAAGTCTGCAGAATATTTTATAAGGATTTCATTCACATCCATCAGTGTGAGGCTTTGGGATAATGAAATGGTATGCTTAAATTAGCATTTCTATTTGATACAAATATTTACATCCAGATTAATTCTCTCTTCCTTAAACACACTGGAAACACAAGGAGCTTAGCAGCAATTGCTTCCAACTTGTCTGCCACTCTGAATAAGAGCAACAGAAGGTGTTGTACCTGGCCACAGTAAGGTTCTTCATGCCCAGGTGCTGTGAAAGGCAGCCAAAACACTGCTGTCTTGCAGAAGTAGCTTCTGTAATACTCTGACAGTAATTCCATGTGATGTCTCTAGTTCCTGAAAGTTTAGCTGTATTTTTATTAAAATTACTTTTTTTTCTCTCTCTCTCTCTTTTTCTGTTTCCACTTCCATTTCTATCTCCTTAGGCTATTCTTCTGAGACACACAGCTGTACCTAGGGTATCGTTTTCATACCCTTAACAGGTGTTTTCTTCGAAAACCTACGGTTCTGACTTCTTAAGATTTTCCTCCTTTTTTTATCTGGTTTGCACTCACCCATTGTGTATAGGGTAAGGTTTGAATCTCTCCATTTCATTACAATTCCTTGCATTGGAACCAACCACTAGCTGTAGTTATCTTGTGGACTCATGCTGATCCCACTTCTGCAGAAGCACCTTTCTTTCCTGGTGCAGTGGTGTCATCTCTGTGTGTCAGGTAGCACCTGCTCCTTTCATGAATAAACCATGACTTGGATATTTGGGAAGACTCCGATCTGTTCTGATCAGCAGGTATCTGCTTGAGCAGCTAGACTTGCAACCAAAATTAGCTTGGAATATGATGTTTCCTCAGGGGACATAAGGAAAAGGTTTACCTTTTTTTTTGGAAAGTTTTGCTTCTTGCAAATATGTCATTTTGGAGAAAACAGGGGTTTTTTTGCTATCACATATTGTTCTCACTTTCTACAAAGTTACTGTGTTTGCATTATTTTAAAACCAGTTTTCTATCTCTGGTTGTTATGAAGGACTTGTCTTTACAGTCATTCAAAATAGCATAATCTTATTATTCTTCCCAAATATGATGTCTTGTGAGTACCGTTTGCTGTATATTTAATCAGTCAGGTTTTTTTTTTTTGGTTTTTCCTTTTTTTAAAATGGTCCAAGTTCTTGGCTGACTTGTTTTTCTAATTATTTTCCACAATTTTAGGTAGTGCAACTGAACTGGAGAATTTAAATTCTTCATTTTGTTTTTGGTTTTCAAGGAGCTGTAATCTCATTTCCTCAGCTTCTCATATGTGTTTTCTAACTGAGCCAGTGTAAGACCTTCACGATTAAGACAACTAATTTAATCATTAGTTTCCATGCTAATGTACAAGGCAGTGTGGAGGGAAGGGGAGGTTAGGGAAGTCTGTCTCCTGTTTGCATTAATTACCAGACACCTGGTTAGGCTTCTAGACGTTTTCCAGGCTATCTCAGCACTTTCTAGGGCTTGTGGGGGACAGTGGGAACCACGGTGGGGCCTCCCCCTGGAGCAGGAGAGGCTGCTTTAAGTCCTGGAGTGTTATCACGGAATCTCACCTGAGGAATTCCGTCGGGAGCCTGACTTTTCTGAGAGGCCCTCCAGGTGGCAATGCAGACAAACTAACAGGTCACAGGGACAGCTTGGAAATACTGATCTGAGAGGATCTAAAGTTTAGATTACTAAAGTGGTCATTTTATGTTCAATATAAATTATCCATCATTTGGACAGGACTGATAATTTTACTTAAATAACAACTGGGCACAAAAGAAAAGGGATTAATTTGGTCTGTGTAATTCCATTAGCATTGTTAGTTACTAAGAGTAGAACATTCAGATATAAAAAAATCATAACACCTAACATTTTAAAGACACTAAAATTAGTCACTTTGATTTTTACAATTGATGCTTCATTCTCTAAAGTCATGCATATTGGTAGCCACTTATTCCTTGAAGAATGGATAAAAAAATACTACTTTTTAGATTTCATATTATTTATATGAATTTTACAGAGTTAAAAATATGCTTATAGTTATAACAGATGGAGACAGAACTTCTCAGTGAGTCAAAAATATTAAACATCAGGAAATAAAAGACAGCTAATATGTTTAAAACTTGAGATTTTTCAGACAACAAAATTCAGTGTATATATATATTGCAAATTATTTATTTATCAAAAAACTCCAACTGGTGATGTTTCATGTCCAAATTCATAATCTTTAACTTGCAAGAAAGCCAAAACCAAATTTTTAGGAAGGAAACAAAAACTCAATCCTAAGATACATGAAAGCTTTGAATAAGATTTTTCTCTATACTTGCTACAGAGATGTGACAGCAAACAAAAATGAAAAAAAGCTCTCAGTGCCAACCGACAGGAATGGATTACTTAAATTACTGTTATTTTTTGATTATGTGCAAAAGTGATTAACTTCTGTGAAATGTCTCTATGTCTATTCCTTAGCATACCAACCTGGTAAGATTGGTTTGTCAGGGAAAAGAACTTCAAATGGGCTTAATCATCTCAATGAGATTTGCTTGCCAAGTGCACCGATTTGAAGCTACATGTACTACTTGTAAACTTTTTTTCAGAGAGAAAGCATCTTCAGGAGTTTTATGAATGTATATCTGATTTCTTAAATAATATTTTTTTCAACCTGATCCACTATCTGTTTGAACTGCACTACTGAGTTATTGCGTGAGAGGAACAAATACCTGAGTGGCCAGTTTGAATTGGCCACTCATGTGGTTAATATTGATAAACCTCCACACCACTTTTCTGATTTAGGGATGCATTGGGTTGTAGTTTTTTGGGGTTTTTTTTCTGCTGAGTTACAAAATTTAGGATTTATAGCTGAAGTTCATTACAGGCATTTCATTTTTCTTGATATATTGTACTTGTTTATGTAAATTTCTTTGTTTGCATTTCACTCTCATTTGTAGTTCCATGCCACACTGTTTATCTATACAGAAAAACTTTAAAGGAAATGTTATTGACATATATGTTTTGGGGTTTTTTTCTGCATTCATTAATATGAGTGCTGCTTCAGCTAAACATTCCATTAAAAATATACACAATAAATCTTTTGAGACAGGTTACCAGGCCACACAATTATTTACAGAAACCATAAAAATGCTCCAAGGGGTAATTAATTTTTGCAAATAATAAAAAAAAAGACAAAAATTCAACTATAATGCTGTGTAATTTAGAATATATTCCTTCTAGAAAATTCCAAGGCACGCTCTAGGCTACATTAGTCACTTCAGAAACTCTGATGTGGAAAATCTAGTTCTATCTAGCAGTATGTTATTAGATTATAGCAAGAACATAAAGAGAAACGCTGGTTTATGCACCCATGAATTTTAGGAACTGTAATCCCATTGTATGTGTACTTCTTTGAGTGTCACCATGGCTTCCATGATCTTTCTGTTGTATATAATTGTTGTAGATTTTCTGATTTTATTACAGACTAAAGCTTAGCACAGTACTTGAGGAAATATTTTACCTTCTGTTGTGTTCTGCAAGCTTTTTGGGACAAAATATTTGTGTTTTCTTATCACTGTAGGAACCAAACTTGTCATGTTTCTAATATCCTAAACTCCTGTACATTTGTGTTCCTTGTTGTGGAATTGATATAGGTAGTGGATTTCTAGAGTGTGCATATATAATGTTCGCATCACTACAATAACTGAGAAGGATAACAATCCAAGTCCCAACCTGATCCATCATGTTCCCTGCACCTACAGGGGACTTGTAACACTCATACTTGTCCTTTAATGCCCTAGTTAGAGAAAGTTACATCCTACCTGGAAGCTCCTCATTTGCAATTAATTCTCTATCTGTCCAGGATTTTATTTTGTTTTGGTTTTTGGTCTTTTGACACAACCTGAGTTTTTAGTCACAGTTTTCTTCTAGGCTTTCAATGACATAGCAATATAAAGTAAAGGTATAATTTTTTCCCTAAGTAAAGACAACATATCACTTATAAAAAATATCACTTTTTGCCCCATAATTCATTTGGGTGTGTTACCACTATCCACATATTCATAGATTTGGTCCAATGTGAGCTGTCCAAGACAGGAACTGGACATTTGAGGGGTGAGAGTCTCATACAGGATACATGCATGCATATGGTTCCTACAGCCAGGCTGAGTAACGAGATAAAGTGATTGAAGAGGGAAGAGCTAAAACCAGCAGGGGGGTGTTGTTTATTTTAAGGCTGTTGCTGGTGCAATTTTTGGTGCAAGAGCAAGATGTCAAGTGTAACAATGGAAAGAAAAAAATAAAAAGAGACAACTGTGAAGGGAGTCATAATCATCAGTGTTTGAGGAGCATTTTCCTTAGGAGAGCAGCAAAAATGAAGTTACGAGAGTTCTGCTGCTGTTGTGGGGAAGAGGCAAGTGGGCTTTATAGGTTTATTTGTCATGTGTCCCAAGGGCCTATCTTTTTAACTTTTCTAAGCTTAACAGGGGTTTTATACCAACATGCAGATGTTGCTGACCTGTTTTCTTTTTGTTATCTCTTTAACATTAAGAAGATATTACTGACTCAATACGAGTAAATAATCTTCCTTGTGCTGCTCTTCATCTATGAGACAAGAGCTAATTCTTTCTGAATGGTGCTTCTTCCACCATATGCTGGCCTTGGCAATGGCATATTGCAGGTCTTCTCTTTCCTCTGTATGGCAACCAAACATTCCTTGCATTTGGAGCTTTTTTGAATGAGCGCTGGTAGAGTGGTTTGCCTGCTTGCTATTTCTTGAGAAATAGGAATTTAGTCTCAGTCCATAAAAACATAGAACCAGTTAGGTTGGAAAAAATGTCCTTGGTCCAGGGTCATGGAGGCCAACTGTTAATGCAGCACTGTTAAGTCCAACACTAAACCCCACCTGTAAGCATCACATACACATATCTCTTAAATACTTCCACGGATGGTGATTCCACTGCTTTCCTGCGCAGGCTGTTCCGGTGCTTGAAGACATTTTTCCTAATATCCAATCTAAACTTCCTTTGGCACAGCTTGAGGCCATTTCCTCTTGTCTTACTGCTTGTTTCTTGGGAGAAAAGACTGATCCCATGCCTTACTACTTCCTCCTTTCAACTGTAAAGATCAGTAAGGCTCCCCCTGAGCCTCTTCTTCCTCCAGACAAAACAATGCCAACTCCCTCAGCTGCTTCTCTTGGGATTTGGGCTCCAGACCCTTCACCAGCTCTCTTGCCCTTCTCTGGACTCACTTCCATACCTCAATGTCTTTCATGTAGAGAGGAGCCCAAAACTGGACACGGAATTCAAGGTGTGGCCTCACCAGTGCTGTGTACAATCACTGCCCTGGTCCTGCTGGCCTCATTGTTGCTGTTACATACCAGGATGCCATTGGCCTTCTTGGCTACCTGGACACACTGACAGCTCATATTCAGCCAGCTGTTGAGCAACACTCCCAGGTCATTTTCCACTGGGCAGTTTCCAGGCACTCTGTCCTCAGCCTGTAGCGCTTTCTGGTGTTGTTGTGACTCAGGTGCAGGCTCTGGCACTTTGCTTTCTTGAAGATTCACCTCATACAGTTGGTCTCATCCCATTAATCAAGCATGTCCAGATCCTTCTGCAGAGCCTTCCTGCCTTCAAGCAGATCAAACACTGCCTGTGATCTTGGTGTCATCTGCAGAGAGACAGAGGGTACACTTGGTCCCCTTACCCAGATAAAGATATGGAATGAAATTGACCCTGTCTGAGACCTAAGGAGCACCGCTTGTCACTGTTTACAAGCTGGATATAACTGCACCATTTTTTTTTGTTACCAGTCATTCAGACAGGTGTTTTTACCAAGAAAAGAGCGTGTCTGTCTAAGACATGAGCAGCCAGTTTTTCCAAGAGAACTCAATATTTATGCCAGAACATTCCCACTCAACAACAAAGCTGTAAATTTCCATCTGATTATATCAGCTGGAAAATCAGCATTATTATGTACTGTTAAACCTGTGTGTTGTTTTGCCTAGTTGCCAGTATACAAAAAGGATTGTATTAGACTTGCTGGACCAGATGAGCTCAACTGGACTCAAGAGAGGAGAGGCTGTTCTTGGAGGCTTCTCAGGTACTGCCTTCCCAAAAGTTGTCAAGTTGACAGGTTTTTTACAGGGTAGATGTCTGCAATACAGTAGGATGTCTTCATACAAGGTTAAATATGTGTTTAACAAAGATAAAGTTGAGTATGATGCAGGCACATCAAGGATTTGTAATAAGACATGATCTGCAGGAAAAGAACCCATACAGAAATAGCCAGTTAATTTTGATTAATAAATCTATTGGATAAGATTTTTGTGTAGCAGAGGGGATGAGATGTATTGAACAAAATTATTTTTGTAAATCTAAACAAAATGTATACCTTACATAAATGCAGCAAACCTTTTCGTGGAGATCAATTATTTTCAACTGCTTTTTCTTAAATGATAAAACACCCAAGAATGCATACTCAAATCCAGAGTTAGATTTTTAGGTTGCTAATTTCTTCCTCTCCTCATCTCAGTAATAGGATTCAGTTGTATCAATCCCACATGAGTCTCTGCATTTTGACAAAGTAGTGATAGATATGTCTTTACCATTATTTCCTAATTCCAGATATATGTGTCATACTACAAATTTTATTTCATTTTTAATGAACTACACATTCTGCACAATTCCCTGGTTAAAGTTTTACCCCATCAGAATGGAGCACTTATTTGATTTGGTTTTTAAATTATGTTTCAGTACAGTACTTCATAAAGAGAATACAGGGTTGTGGAGATAAAATCATTAGTATAGGTCTAATTGGTTTTGCATATGTCTTTTTACTCTAAAATTGTTCAGCTATATTAAAGATATATAAATAAATGCTACTTCTTTCTATCTCACATTTTTCAGACAATTATATTTCAGTACTGAGTATAAATTCACATAGGAATGAACAGATTTGGAATTCATAAGACTGACAAACCACTGGCAAAATTACAAAAACTACGAAGAATAAATTTTTCACTTTTCGATTATTACCTGTTCTTGTTATGAATGAATGTGGGAGAACAACTTAACAAGAAGTCCATTCAAGGCCTGTTTTGGAAACCAAATACCATCAGAAAGTGGCCTTTACCATTGTTGCAGCCTTTGGAAGATACTAGGTCCAGCTCACCCTGTGTGCCAGAAGAGGACATCTAGGAGTCACTCCTCATGTTCCAGTTGCTCAGTATTTTAGCATGGCTCATAGCCCAATGAGCACAGTAAAGCAAATTGATCCAGTTTCTCATTTGTGGATTAGAACCAGCCCTGTGAGAGAGTCCCACAGAAAGCTGCTAGTTACAGATAGAACAAACCTATGTATCTAAATTACCTAATTGTGTGGGTTTATTAATGAAAAACTCATGGTTGTCTGTTCAGAAACACAGTATCTGTGTTCAGAATTTTTTTGTTCTTCTTCACTTTTGTCTCTGTTCCTAAATACTTTTACATAAAACTGCAGACTGCATTAAGTTTTTTTTTAATCTATAGGTAGCTTGCTCATTTCTTTTTCTCTGATTGGCAGCAGGTGGAGGTGCTTTTAAGTAACTTTTTTAACCAGTTAGCTTCTCCTTTATTCAAAAATAAAGGAGCTGTTCTCTGATGGCATCATTATGAAATCAGTAGTAAATTCCTTAGATAGACTAATCTTCTGGTATCTGACAGTATTTTCTTTAACAATCGTAAGACTCAAAGCCATATTCCAAGTTGTCTGTACTAGTCTCTCCTCAGATTCCATTATCTGTCATCACTGCAGATGTACCTATGATTTTTCTATAAGATTGTCTTATTGCTGAGCTATTTTACTCATTTGGACATCATTTTTTAAAGGTGCGATAGTTGTTCTCATTGCTGAAAAAAATGGATTTCTTTCAGATTTTTAGGCTTAATGCTGTATTTTTAATGTGTGTCCTCCTATAGACTTCTGTAAGATTATTTTTTAAGCATGCAGGCTTACACAAAAAAACAGTGTGTTTGTATAGTACTGCTGAAAAAATGATATGGCTGATATGAAACTGCAAAAAGCTTCTAGTCTGAGAGAGCTTGAAGGGTGTAAATAAGGAGGATAATTTCAGTAAATATGAAAGGATTCATTATTAATGAGTTCAGGAGTAGAAAAAAATTTAAAGGGCTAGCAGAGCAAAATATTTCAAATAATTAAAGTAAAACTAGAGATAAACATATTACCTAGATTAATTGGTCCTCAGAAAAACCTCTTTGATTCTTAATGAACAGTTGGCAATTGTTTAATTCTTACTTTTAAATAGATAGTTAGATACTGATTTTTATTGTTGCGAAGGGATTCTTTATGTTGGGCAGACACCTGACTTTGTCAATTAGTTTGGAGAAAAAAATGGATGATTGCTCACTTTCTAACTGCTGGAGTATTAGTTTCTGTTTTAAATGTAATGGGACAAGAAATCAGAAAGGTCAGGCACTGGTGATTTTGAAGTGCAATACATGAGTCACAAATGAGTAAGACATGGTAGAATCAAACTCTAGTGTATAATACAGGGAGCGAAATTCCCGTAACACCATTCCCTGTTTGAAGAGTTTTAGGCAAGGTGTAGCTTAGATACAGAAGGTTTTTTTCTGAATTCGTGACAAGCTCAGACTTGCTGGCTTGGTCAAGTGAAACCACTTTCTTCCTCTCATTCTTTCCTAGAAAGATTCGTCCATGATCCATCTTGCTGGTGGTTTCTGTCTCTCAGAGGGGAGCAGAAGCCTATATGGCTAAGCTATGAGATCACCACCTAGAGAAGATCTAACTTCTTATCCTTATGCTTTAGAAATATTTTATCTTCCATGTTGGACTTGGCTTCACCAGCTTGGAAGCTTCTCTGGTTTGAAGGAGTGCTCAGACACTCAACAATACCTTTGTGGAAGTGTCAAGCCAAAGCTATTGTTTGTACTGGCTGGGAGAGCAGCTTGTCTTTTAGAGCAAGAATATCACAATGTCCTTTGATCCCTGAGATGATGTAGAAAAAGGTGTCTGGTGTCTAGGTAGCAATCAAGACATAAAACCCAAAAAAATGCAGGGGATTAAATGTAAGTGAAAGGTCTTGAAGGTCTTGATGAGCAATTGGGTGGAGAGGGATTGCTCTGAGGAAGAGTGGTCACTGGCTGTTCAAGAAGCTGGTGTGTGAACATCAATCAGAAGGAGAGAATTCATTTTGTGGAGAGAATGCCCTTTTGATTGTCTGTTGGGAAAAATGGCACTTTTATAGATCTCCTCTTTCCCAAAGCACTTTCCCAAAGATTTTGCAGACATCAGTATTCATCTTCTTACTTCCCTTGTTGATAGACAGATGTTTATCCACTTCATAGGAAAAAAGGCTGTAACAGGAGGGACAGGCACTGACTGCAGGTAGCAAACAGGTGTGCAACTATGAATGAGATGGATAGAGCTGTCCTTATTATAAGCAAATAGGCTGGTGAGCTATAAGCTTAACTCAGAGTGCTTCTGCTGATTAATTAAGCAATGAATAACCATTAAATCCAGGAGGTTTGCAGTCTTATATATGTGCTGTTCTGCTGTTTACTTATCAGCTATACCTATCTGCTATACAGTTTCTACTTATTAGTTCCATTTATTTACTGTGTTTTAACTGGACTAATTAATCACATTTAAGAAATACTTATGTAATATTTCAGAAGGTAGAACTGGAGGAAAGTGTTCAATAGTGGCAGTATAAATGTTTCAAACCAGCTATGTAACCTGTCCAGAACAGAAGCAGAGACTTTTGATCATGTATCCATGAAAGGATCTTTGTACATCAATATGTATAGGCAAAAAAAATGGCTGCTATGAATAGTTACTAAACAGTTTCATAAGCTTCATTCTAATGTAATTTAACTTCAATTAAATTTGTGAGGTAGCTGATGTAAATACAGTTCTGGGTCAAATCAGTTTATATTATAAACTTTGCATAAGTGTTTTCTTTGACTTCAAAGTTACACTGGGGATAACTATGGCCCTGCAATGCAAAATCAAATCCATATTGTGACAATCAGCCTACTATCTGATGGAAAAAACAAATCTTTCTAGAAAATGCGTGGGATATATGTATTTTATATATCCTTTTGAATGTCTACGTATGTATATATTTATATTCATACAGATATTCCCTTCTGTGAATGATATTTTTTAACAGTTAAAAATTCTCTGCTTTCATATCTAGGGTGATTATCCTGATCACTAAATTTCTGCTCAAAATGAGAAGATGAGGAGCACTAGCACATGCTTTCACATTTTCAGAGTTTGAAATCCAGAAAAAAAATCAGTTTTGAACACTTTTAGTGTTTAGACATTCAGTACCTGTGCTGCCAAGGTTTATTGAAAGCAGCTGGATGCCTGCCTCTGTCCTCCCCCTTTCTTGGAACTACTGCCAGCACAGGTAGTCAGAAATGGAAAGCAGAGAAATACTTGAGCATCTGTGCTCTCTCCCGCTCTCTCTCTCTCAGGAAAACATCTGTGGCTTCCATAGGAAGCACTTATTTTTTTCCATCAGCATAGACTCTGCATACCCTTGGGTCCAGTCTTGGCTCAGCAAGCCAAGTAGGATGCAGTTTATGGCTTAAAACTTATGAGAGAATTCATTCAGGCAGTCCCATCCCTGGCAGAACACTGAGAGAAATTCCCCAGGCGGCAAGCCACATGTGGGTTTCTGACCTTTTCTTAGCTCACCATGGGAGAGGTTAACAATTGTTGAGACTTCAGTCCTCCCTTTGACAAACAAATACAACAATACCAAATAGCCTTTCCGAGATGAGCATATTCAGGGCACAACATACTTTTTAATTCAGGGTCCAATGTAGGGGGGAAGAAACCCCAAAACAAAAACCCAACCCAAAAACTTAGAACTAGAATAGGATATGTTGCTATAAAACTGAGGCCTGGATTGCTATTTTTTCCAACACTCGGCTATTGTTCATATTACTTTGATTTGTGAATTTTTAAAAGGAACATAATCATGAGACAGAAAGAAATTCTCACACCATTTTTAGCTCAGTGGTCAGTGCCATGATTTATGGAACTAAGATTGCTCAATAGCTGGAGCAACATAAAAAATGCATGAAATTATCTGATTCTTAAGGATGTCTGTTGTATTTATCCAAGAACATTTTTGTTGAGACTAAAAAAAAAAAAACAAAAAAAGGATTCATAATTATTGATATGAGGGTTGTCAGAATAAAAACACAGAAGGCCAAATCCATGTCTTTTTGAAATGGCTTTGTCTTCTCAGAAATTGCTGTAGTCAATGAAACTATCTTTGATTTTAGTAAAATAGAGATTGGAAAGTAGCTCTTTTTTGGGGGAAACAGTCACTGGCTTTTTGCAGCTAAGAAACTGTAGATACTAATTATCTTGCTGTATGCTGTGTAATCTATGGCAAAGTATGCAGATTGAATAGCCCAGCATTCCAGGCTTTTACCATAATTCCTTGATTACTCTTTCAGTCTTTAAGGCAAATTATTTTTGCTATGCAATCCAGTGGCTTTAGTGTAGAGTATGCTGAGTGTAAAATAGGAGCAAATTAGCTCATGCTTCTGTCATCAGCCTCTGCAGCTATTGTCTGAAGAGGCAATGCAAGCTGATCTCTGAATGTTATAGTCCTGTGACTTCTCTGATGGGAAGCAGGTTCAGCCACATTCAATGCCAGAAACTGAGTAGGGAGGGTGGTGGTGGAAAGAAACATCAGATTCTGCTTTTCATACTTTTACTAAGGTGACAGCCACATCTGAGACTGAAACTGGTGAAGTGTTGCACAAGGTTGGTTATTGCAAAAAAAATAGTTGCTAAGTCATGGTTGCTCCCTGTGCTAAGCAGACATATCTTTATTAACCACTGTTGGCAAAGTAGATCTGGGAAAAAGTTATTTAGAGGTGGAGAGTGTTTTTGTATTGTAAATAAACAGAAATACCAAAGTGGCAGAGATCCTGCCAGAAAGATCAAGTACAGCTACACAGAGACACATGCCTGTCTAACTATTTACAGACCAACTTCCAAACATAGCTGATTCCAATGCTATACCATCCTTAAACCACACATTATCTAATGAAAATTTTAGTTAGAAAAGGCTTGTGTTTTGTTTCCATTACCCTAAGCACTAGCTTATCATCATTTATTTTTGTATTAGTCTTTTACATGTCAAAAGATTGACCTTACTCCCCTCCTGAGTATTTTTGTTGTTTGTTTACTCAAAAATACACAGCAGAATTGCTTCAAGCTTTCCTACAGGTCCATTTTTCTAAACCTTTCTATAATTCTTGTAGCTGCTTCATTACTATATCCAGCTTATCTATGTCTCCCTGAAGACTTCACCACCTTTCAGTCACTGATCAGCACATTAAATGCTTCTTTTATATAATTAATATATAAATTATAACATAGTAACATATATATGTTATATAATAGTTATTTATAAATGCTTCTGTTAATATCTTTCACATTGATACAGACATCTTTTTGTATCAACATTTTTGTTTGAGACATGGTTTGTTTGTGAACTACTCTGATTCAAATTTTTTCTTATATCCTCCTTATACACTCTTTTTCTTATATACTCCTCCTTAATGATTATTCCTCACAGGATATTTGTGTATTTGGTTTCTCTCTCTAGTACCTCCCATCTCTACTCAGTTACATGTTTTCTTCAGCATCTCCAGATTTTTAGAAAACTATAATGAATCTCACATTTTTTTAGGAATATATTTATATATTATATTTTAGAAATGTTAGTGCCATCTTTTTCATCAAAATCCTGGTTTCTTTTGCATTTTGTGATTCAATCTTTAATTCTTCCTTTCTGGGTGTTTCTTTTGGAACTCAGTTCTGCATCTTCCATACAGAAGTTTCAATTGAACCATAGTCCCCTAGTTTTCCTATTAAAAAGTCACATAGATTACTTCCATGAGGCTTTTTTTCTCTAACCTAATAAACAATACAACTCTATTGGCTTGACATAATAAGTAGGAATATGAATGATTTATCTCATTTGAATACATTTGTGGTTAATGTCAATAACAACTTCTTTTATATAATAGAAAAATGATGAGATTTGGAATAAATGGGAGTTTCCCCAGGCAAGAATAGAAGCAAGAAACCACACCATAGGAACTCCTGAGAGCAATGAAGAGAGACACCAACAGCCAGGACATCTAGTTTTCCATGTAAAGGAATGGACGTAGGGCTGGATCAACCTCAGTATATTTTTCTTTGTGAACTTAAAAACTTAAGAACAGTCACAGTTTATTGCCTTTGGCCTCAAAAGAGGGCTGGCCAGCAGGATTGCTGTGTTCCACCTTTAACGTGGACGTGTGCCTTCCACGGCAAGCCTTTTCCTTTATGGTATCAATGAATATTGACCCATTTCCTTCATTCATAAATTGGTTGATTTGATTTTTTTTAATGCTGAGCACAGCCTTCTCTGTTCTTCATTTTTCAGTTAAAGGATTTATTTCTCCTTAAAACATGTTGGCTTTAAGAGCAGTCTTCATCTAGAGTGAATTTTAGCCTTGATCTTCCCCTGTCTGTCTTGAATACTTTTCTGGTGTTTGTTCACTGTACTGGAAATCCCTTCTGCTTGTCACTCAATTGTTTTATCCCTCTCTGCACATTCTTAATCCTTTCTTTCACATTTGCCATTAGTCACAGAAGCCAGCTTTTCCCCATCACGTCTTTTCAACATCTGCAGCAAAGTTTTTCCCATCAGTGATCTAATGTCTGTGGGTTATGCTTAAAGGCTGGGATTACTTTTTTAATATTTTTCCCCACATAGAATGGAAAAATTTCCATTTTGGAGCTCATAGCTAGTCAGCCTTCTCTCAAGAGGATATTTAGTATATCTCCATGAGTGGAGATCACTTTGCAGCACCTTTGTCAGACCTCTTTAAGCTGACTGAGCACTCTTGGTTCTCTTCACCACCTGCCAGGGTGGTTGTGCAATACAGCTACACTCTGAAATGAAGACATCCATATAGAAACAAAGAATATTTTATGCCTGCTAATGATGGAGGGATTGGACACTGCATTGCTTCAGTATGAAACTGAAGTTTGTATTAAACGGAAATAAAAATGAAAGGATTGAAGAGATTGGAATATGTCTGTAGATGCCTCTTTGGAAAATATTACACAGCCAGGTACTATCTTGTCCAAATTCTGAAATGTTATGTTTAGCAGTTTTTCTTCCATGTTCAAACTACCTTTTTTTTCCCCTGTAGCTGTAATTTTCCTGTATTTTCAAACTAGGATGAAAGCATAAAGGAGAGCTCCCTTCTGCATTGCTCCTTTAAATGCATTTGTCCCATCTTTTAAGTAAAACTATTTTCAAAGCAAGATTAAGCAGTGTGGTACCCAAAAATTTCTGACATCCATGACCATAGAAAAAACCTACCCTTTCTCTTATACATACATACAGCCTTTCTCACTTACAATACTGAATTTAAAAGCATTCAATTATTTAAGCCAAAGAGAACAATATAAATTTGATCAAATATAAGATCTGTGCCATAATCTATCAGTTAAAGTAAAATGAGCTTTATATTTTTTTCTAATAATGAAGATTAAACTTTTCTTTACATATAAATTAAATAATATCTTGTGAAGTGAAATGCTTCTTTACAGATATACATTTAACTGTACAAGTTGTGTTTGAGCTAGAAATGATGCAGTGGGGTGTATGCAATTATGTTACAGCTGCTGGGAGGTGTGAAAGTAAATGAGATGTTGCATCTCAATGGATACAACTCCTGTTTAAATGTTTAAGATAAAAAATTCAAAAATTTTAGCCAAACTGAGACATGACTACCTCATATATTTCATTTCTGCAATGAATGACTCAATAACTCTCTCAATCTCATTTGGCCTGTTTGCCTGCAACAGATTAAACAGGTATATTTACTGGTTGGCTAAGTTTTTAATTTTGTTTTACCATCAGTTTTGTTAGCTTCTCTAAAAGCCTTATTTTTAACTGTTGATTTAATGTTAATTTAATTGTTGAACTCATAAAATAATTGAGAAAATTTCCATGGCTCTTTTTTCTCAAATTTGAGGCTAAATTGAGGCTGAAAAAAATAATAACATTTAAAATACAAAAGGTGATATTCAGAATTAAGGTCTTCTGAAACTGTTGATCTTTGAACTTGTTTTTCAGAGCCATTTTGTAGAAATAAAACTAAAGCAATATGAAAGAAACTCTAAAATACTGTTATGCTCTAGAATTGCAAATTATAAATTTAAATTTTGTCCACAGGTTTTATGAAATTTTTAAGCACAGAGGATGATATATTCTAAACACTAAATTTATTTTTTTGGAAATTAATTGCAAAACTATGAAACAGGCTTGGTTCAGAAGTTATTTTTCAATGTTTTTAAATTATAAAAAGGATTTTTCTCTTTTAAATGGTTTTACTTTGAGATCATCTTGAAACAGATAAACATTTTAGGATGATCAAGAAATTTATAGATGGAATTAGGTAACGCTGTGGAATGTATTCTCAGATGTTTCAATGAAATACTATGAGACAAATTTTGTACTGAAGAGATACAGAGTTTATATTCATGTTAATGAGTATGGTGTCGATAGTGTCTCCAGGTTGCATTAGCTCATCATGAGGTGAAGATTTAATAATTATTAACATATTTTGGATTTCCTATTCATATGACTGACAGGAAAGCTTCCCACTTCAGTAACTATTTTTGTCTTTTGGGAAATGAGGTAAAATCTTCCTAATCCTGGTGCTTAGGTTGTGAATTATTCTGTGACTCGAGAGAAAAAGTAAATCGTAGGTAACAGTTCAACAGGATACATTTATCTACACAAGCGATTTGAGAGGCAGTGGACTGGCTTCTCCTGAGTGAAGGACATGATAAGCCATTTTAGGTCTAAATATAACTGCAATAGCACTGCCTGTGTAAAAATCCCCACGTATTTAACTGAGGAATGTGACTTACTAGCTTGTGTGCAATGCCAGGAAAGACAGAGTCAAGCTGGTGCTGTGGTGAGATTTAGCAGCTTATGTGCTTGCTAGCTCAGGCATCTCTGCAGTGCACTTGATTTCATACTGGGGATGTGTCCAGCTGTGAAAGCAACTGAGAAATAGATATTCTTTCTCCAGATCTTGCTTTGTCTTTCCTGGATAGGTAATATAACCCTTTTAAGGTATTTGGGCTTTTGCAGCCTAAGTTTTCATGCATTATCTAGCTTTAGAGTTTCAGACCATATTTTAATAAAAGAAGGAATGTTTAAAATATTTAACAGAATAAAAAGGAGGTGTACATATCTCTTCCCTATTTTTTTCTCATTATTTGTTAATAGTGAACAGAGATATGTCATAAAAGAAGAAACCACTCTGAGTGAACTATCAATATGCTTTGAGGGTGTTGGAAATACTTGGCTAAATCCTGTGTGTGCCAACAGAGTCTTAGTCATAGAGTTATAGAATAGTTAGGCTAAGAAGGGACCTCCAGAGATAGTCAGGTTCCACCTTCCCTGCAGTGAGCAGGGACATCAGATATGCACCTTGTTCTTGGTCAGGGGCATGCTGGATCTTTGAGACCTGCTGCACCAGTAGTCTGAAGGTGTGTCATGAGCCCTTATGGAGAATTTCCAAACATCTGCTGTTTTTACAGAAATCTTGAACAAAAGCTGTGAAGCCACTATTATTGTAGCTCTCCCTGTTCCCTTGTATCCACAATTCCTTCGCCAAAAAAAGAAAAACTGGCTTTCCACTTTCTTCTGCATATATTTCCAAGTATGAGGGAGTCATCACAGAGAGGAGGAACCTTCCTGTTTCCTAGCTTCTCTTTTCCATCTATTATTATTGCCACTTTTTTTAAAGTGCAATCTTCTTGGTCTGTGCACTGTACAAGATTAGTGATTTCTGGATTTGCTACTAATGTTATGGCATTTCTCTACTAGCCTCAGACTGCTCGTCTCCAAACATTGTACTGAGAATGAAGATACATGCATTTGTTATCCAAATCCTGACTTCCAGAAAGAGTAAACATCTTCCCCTAGTTACAAGACATAAATTTTCTGTCTCTTCTGTGTATTTCAGCACCTGTAACAGCCATTTGTAAAGAAATGGGGAAAAAAATATGGTGTTGGTGAAAAATGCATAATTTGGTTACTTGTGAAATCTAGAGTAGTTTGTTCAATCATTTTGTTATTAATATTAGAATTTTTTCAGCCTTTTTATCAGTTTATGATCTCCATTTTTAGCTTGAAAGGACAGTGACATTACCCAGACACAATCCAGACAGAGTCTCAGACGAAGTCTAAAAATTACATTATCATTACTATTGATGGTATGAAGTTATGTCTCGTACCTGTGAAGAAGCCATGTCAAAATTTGTGTATAAAGAACATTAAAAGAGCCTTAATCATGTTTAGTATCAGTTAAACTACTGTAGCATCACAATGACAATGCTCAGCATCACATTGAGAGGGCTAATTGTTTATCATATTTACTAGTATCAGGTCCATTCAATGATGTGACCAGCAAACTTAGTGAAATATGTGGATGTGCTGATCTTCCTGAGCCATCTCCAGAGCTAAGAATATATTATCCAGCACAGAGGTGTTCAGAGAATTCAATATAATAAGCCCATTCATATGATATTGTACCCCAGAAATTGTGAATAACAGTTGCAGATTGTCTCTGCAGCAAAATTTGGAGCAAACATATCTGGGCAGAATCTGAGAAATGTCAGAGAATCATTGAATGATTTAGGTTGGAAAGGATCTGAGGTGGTGTGGTTCAAGACTCTTCCCCCTCCTTAAAGCAGAACTATGTTTGGATATTTGTCTGCATTTTTAGACCAATGTCTAAAGCCTTCTAATGAAGGCTTCCAGATGAAACCTGCAGGAGAAAAGAAAGACATCATGTCTAGGCATCTCTGATATACAAAGACATTACAAAAGAGAAAATGGCAGAAAACAACATTAGTGTTAAGCAACAAAACTAATCATGCAGAAGTGGGTGCCTGAATTCAGCTAATGATTTTAAAGTACTTTAGAGCCTAATAAACTTCAATTGCTCCAGTGGGAATTTCCTGTGAATAGCAGACTCAGTCCTGCAGTCAATCCATTATTTAAGCCATCTTTGTTCTTGTGAATAATGTTATTTGCATTTCTACAATTCAGGGAGAGAATATGGGCTGTATGAAAATAGACTATATGAAAGGAGGTAATGTAAATATTTGTGCTCTTCCAGCAGTCTAAAGGACAGTCTATAATTAATCTGTAGTTACTTGAACGGGTAAATGTAACAAGTGTTTATATTAAAGTGGCAAAAAGTTTGCATTTAACTTGGCTAAATATATGGTTGTGATAAATCCTGCTTTTAGACTTCTTCCATGTATGAATACTGTCCACAGTAATTTTTAATTTTAAGACAGAAGTGAAACTATTGTTCTTATGTCATATTGTTGGTGGGGGAGGCTTTGTTCAGTGTAAAAAAGAAAAAGGTATAATACTAAATTCTCTCTTTTTATTTCAAAACCAGATGAATTATGAAACCAGTATGTGAATATTTTTATCAAAAGACAAGTATTAGTGGTTTGGACAATATAAGAAGGAATGAGTATTCCTGTGAAAATAATTTAGAAAATTAAATAACCCAAAGCCAAACAGCCAAAAAAAACCCCAATCCATTCACATGTGAGAGTGCTGAGTAGAAAATACAAAATATCTGCACATAGGATTCAGGAAATATGTTTTCTCAAGGGCATTAGAAAAATACTGGTCAACTATAGTTCAGCTTGCCTGGTGGAATGCTCTTTGCTGCTTCCTGCTGCCCACACTATTGTCTGCTCTGAGTTCTGGCACGTACCGTCTCAGCTTTCCATTCCTGACATCACCTGATTGCACAATTCATTCAAGTGGGTCAAGCCTTGTAACTCCAAAATATGTAGCAGCAATCAAAAGAAACTCAACTCCAACCTACACAGCAAGTTTCTGCTTGGTAGCCCCATACAGCTGGCTCTGTTCAGGGCAGGTCAGCATTACAGCAGTACAGACAGCCAGAACTGCTGTCATGCAAGCAAGGATGTGGCCCCTTAATTTTTTATCCTGCTGTTTGGGTTTTTCTTAGCCCCTCCACCTCCCAGAACCTTGCAGCATTATTGTTTTCCGAATGCATTTCCATCAAATATTGGCAGTCCTGACATTGATAGGCAGTGAGTCAATACTTTTATAGAATTGATATATTTTATAGAATTGAAGCCAAACTAGTTTTGCAGATCCACAGTGTGCAGTATGTGATTTTCCATTCTGGCTATAATAACTGCAATTCTAAATACTCCCCCACAAGCATTGATTGCATGCTTTAGGAAATTCACAGTGAAGAATTTAATTAAGAACGAAGAAACTGCATCACTTCATTTAAAAAAGAGAAATTGACCTGAGATATTTTGTTCATTTTCAGGCTATAATAGCAGTAACCATCTTTAGCTGAGGACATTTCCTGGGGCTTAATGGCCCATGGCTGTGCTTCTTCAGGTGATCATCATCATCTCCCAACAGTCATTAATCCCCTACGAATGCCCTGTACCTCAGTCATTAAATGTGCTTCTTCTAAAAATGAAATAGTTCTATATTTAATGCATCTTCCAGGAATAGGAATGATCTTTCTGAGGTGAGGAATGAAAGAAGTTTATTAATCTGTCAAAGTACTAATTATGACAAGTGGATAAGTTCTGTTTCTGGAGATAGACAGAATTTTTCCACAGTAAGAGCATGTTTTATGTAAGTCATTGTTTTATGTACATCACAATTTATACTCATCTCAATTGCATAACAGCAAGATAAGAAATACAGATAGTTATTTGCAGTTACAGTTCTTCTGCAGAGCATCTCAGCATAGAAAAATCTCACCGAACATGCAGTGTGTGACTGCAGTACTGCTTAAAAAGACTTTCCTTTCCATAGCTGTGAAAATAGAGCTATACAGCTTTACAAGGTGTTTGTGATAATGCAAGAAAATAAAAAGAAGTTAAATTTTTCATACCTAAAGTCTGAAATTCTTACCAAAAAATATTTTGGTGAGCACTTTATGAGTCTTTCCTGCAAATAGGACTACAAGTACAGTGCCAACAACGTCATTGGAGGTTTTAAACACAGTAGACAGCCTACCCCTGCTCAAGTAGAATTAAACCCTTTAATGAAAATAATTTAAATTCAGAAAAAGATTAATGAATTGGGGGATTTTAGTTGTATTTTATTTGAATTTTACTTAGTTAGTTTACTTACTCCTACATTGTGCTCTTTTCATCTTGTAGTACTAAACATGCATATTGCACACCTAAAGTACACATTGCATGAAGCCTGTACCTGTCCCAAAAAGATTCTGAGAGTGACCAGAACAGACACTGCCTTCACTGAGTGAAAAATTAGTACCTTTTGGGTATTATGATAATTTATTATTTATGTTGGACATTCTGATCCCATGTATTTCAGTGAGTGACTGTCTAGATAAAGACAGAAGTAGACCTTTGGGCCATGCATTATTAAATGTCAAATGTTAAATTATGTTAATGTAAAAATTAGAGCTCTCCTAGTCGGCACCTTTAGATTAGAGATTGATCTGAAAAAAGAATTATTACAACCTGACTCAAAAATTTCTGGTCAAAATGTTCTGTTTCTTTTAACAAGCAAAAAATTACATTATTAAAATATCTTTCAGTATAAACAAATTATTTTGTTTTACTCATGGAAAAAAAATCACTTCAGTAACCAATAACAACTGCCTTGATTTTGCAATTTTCCAAGTTAGAGAAATTTTTCTATGTGAAAGACAAAAGGTTTTTTTTTCAGAAAATGTTAAATACAAAATATCGCATGCACCCATGTGCATACACATTTTATCTTGCTCCACTGTGGGTTCTAGACAAAACTATCACCTAATTTAGACTTTTTTCTGAAATCTTTACTACTTATCCTAATGCAGTTTTCAGCAAATAAATCTTGAAAAAAAATTATTAGATCTCTCAATAAACTCACCAAATAAACAAAATTAAGTTGCAGAGAGCTAAGGACAAGGTAAAGAGTATTGCACTTTTAAGTTGTTTTCCATCTACCTTATATCTCATCCTAAACAGCAGGTTGGGGAATAAATACTTACGTATTGTATTGCAATTAGAACACTTCTTTTGCTATAGATCCTGTTAAGGGTTATTCATGCCTTATCATGTCACTTATTGTGTCAGCATTCTTCAGATCATTTGTCTAAATTCATCAGGAATGTCCACAATAAAGAGTAGTAAAGAAAAGAAAGCATCTTTTTCTAAAGTGAATTTATCAGTATACCTAGAATTCTTGGGGTTTTTTTCTCAAATTCTCTGTTTTCACTCATTCATTATGTTCACAGATCAAAAAAACTAAAAAAAAAAACCCAAAAAACCAAATCAACCTCATATAATGTATGTCATTCTCATTGTAAATTCTGTGTTGTAGGTCTTGTTTTCCCTCTCTGCTGCATTCTGGGGAATCCAAATTATGAAGCGGATCACTTCATTCAAAGATAAACACCACTGAAAGAGCAGATCTAACATCACCTTAAATGTGGAAGCAGCACTTCAGAATAACCTTCTAAGTTCCTTGGAATTAATCAACCATGAATCATGCTGTATTGCAATTAGTTCACTTATGATATGAGAGATTTGTGATTTTCTATGAAAGATTGAATGATTCCTAAGGGAGTATAATAATTTTATTTGATTTTTTAAAGAAATATTTAATTTCTTCACATTTTAAATAAAATATTAATGCACAGCATAGATTTTTGCATTCGTAGGATTACAAATTCTTCAAAACCATGTTAAACTATTTTAATTTTTGCAGTGATTTTGTTAGTAATAATATGTGAAAAGTGTTTTTCACAAGAGGAATAATTAAAATCATATCTGATGTAACCTGGTATAAAGTGATTGACTGTCTCCTTATTGAGGCTAAACATAAACATATGTGAATGTCATTTCTTCTGTAATGATTGAATTACACTAGAATCTCCATGTCATGCCCAATTCAGTGTTCATAGCATACAGCTACATGAGGATGAGTAGTTGAGGTAAGAAAATGATTTAAAACAGCATGGTAAAATAACTTGACCTAGTATGAGTTGAAACATCTTCAATAAAATTGGCTGATGCGTGCGTTGTATTATGCAGACATGCAGCTTAGGCTGAGTTATTTACAGAATACACCAGCATTGTCAACTTCAGAGAGTGATCAAACCAGGATCTACGCATGGGTATCCCACTGACATTCACGTAGCAATATATTTGCAAGGCTGGGCCCTTAATTTCTGGTAGTTTCCTGCTGGGTGATGTCAGGGGAGATGCATGTCTTGTCTTTCAGAAGCTGCTGGAAAGATGGTGTGTACTAAGATAGGAAAATTAAATACAAATGGTAGAGGGAGTCTCCAAACAGCAGGACTGGCAAAAATACTGGATCTAGGTTGTTTTTCTTTCCTCACAGTCATCCAATTTTTCTTTTTGGCTCCAAGCCTTTTAGAAGTGCTTAAAGTCAAGTAGCTAAAAAATGGAGTCTTAGATGCTTCAAACTAGTAATAATACCTGGATTTAAAAATGTGTTTGTGTTCGGCTTTTTTGCCCATTTCATTTTTTACCCATTTCATTTTCATGGCAGTGTAACAGACATCTCAGATTTAGAAAACCTACTTTGAATTAACTCATATTTTCAGTCTCTAGCTGTAACAGATGCCACTGTCCATGGAAAGGGATGTTTCTAATAAATTTTCAGAATGTTATTTATATAAAATTGTCACACTGTCTATTGATAGTATCATCTTAATTGTAAAATATAATCATCAAAATGCTTGGATTGCAAGGAACCTTAATGATAGGTTATTTAATATATAATTTAAAAAATAACAGAATCTGATTCCAGAAGTACAAGAAAATTACCAAGTTCTTCTGTGACCCTGTGAGTTAGTATACCTGTATTTTCCAAATTTGTCATGGTGATATAGTCAGTTTAATATAAGAAAGAATCATATTGAAAGTTTCTTTATTAAAATAAATCCTTCAAAGAGACAGGAAGAGGGAAAAAATTTAACATTTTATGCATTTGAAAACTGGCAGTTTTGGAGGGGCAACAATCAGGAATTAAGTAAAATTAAATTATTTTTAACACTGTCCTAATGAATGTCATGTATTTACAAGAGGAAAGGAATGTGATTTCAAGAGCAAGTATAGTACGTGTCTGATGAGGACAACCTAGTCATTAAAGCAGAGGCCAAAAAAATTTCCACTTTTCCAGGGGTTTTTAGATCCAAATTTCCTGTTTCCAGGGACTTGCCATTGTGTATAGGTTTTTTGAAAGCAAGGTGCAGGAGAGGAGCAGCATCTTTCCATTGCATACTGATCAGTAGGGTCTGAGAACAGGTCCTGTGACTGAGGGCTTGAACAGACTCAAGGTGGGTGAAGAGACGCCTGGATGGGTGTCCAGGACTCCTGTGCTTCACAATAACATCAGCCAGGTATGTATAAGCAATCCTTTGGCTACAGACTGGAAGGTAGGATTTGCCATTCTTGGAGAAGAGAGTTCCAGGGACAAGCTCTTAGAAACACCTTTGCACCATTCTTTCAGTGGCTATGTGGTAAGTAACTATATCCCTGTCAACTTGCTTGTCACAAATGTTTTAAAATATAAATTATGTCATATTTTAGGCACCTAACACCACTACTGGACCTAGTTTATGCTGTCTTTATATCCACTACAAAGAGTGAAATAATTATCCCAAAGGTGTCTGGGTGGGAGTCAGGAGTCAGGAGACTTTGGAGACCAGTTGGCCACTGAGTTGAATTATGTGTAGTTAATATATATCATGCAGTTAATTCAATTAATTTAATGCAAACTGCGAACAATTGTCATTGCTACCGTGATATTTTGTTAAGCCAGCCTTCTCCCCTCAGTTTTTTAATATTCCATAACTTATTTCTTCATAATTTGACTACGTTGCGTGGTTTGAACAATCATATGGGATCAAGTGAAATAAGGTGAATTATTTCACTTGCAGGGAGGACAGAAGCGTGAGGACAAAATATTCTGTAGAACTAACAGATATTGTGTAAGTAGCTATCTTTCTTTTGGTAAACCAGTCTTTCAGGTGGCTTAGAAAGAAAAATGTTCTGGTTTAACAGCCTAGCCTCACATGTCCAAGTATGAAACTTCATAAATAATGTTTGTAATTTGCACTATTGCATAAGACTTCCTTTTGTTCTTGTTGGTTATTAAACTCCCCAGTGATACACCTTAGGAGAAGAATGTGGATAAACAGAACTTTTTTTCATCAAGACTGTTAAAAAGCAATTCCCTGCTCCTACCAGCTGTTCTCCAGTCACATCCCTACACATGGCCTTTCCTGGACTATGTACACAGCAATATCAAGTTACTGAAAACCCAGAAGTAAGCAGCTGAATCCTGTGTCACTTGAGACCTGACCCTGCGCCATTCAAGTCACCAAAAAGCTTGCTGCTGGCCTCAGGATCAGGGCAGAGCATTCCCTGTATGAAAACAACAATGATGTAATATTTACTACAATTCAAGCTTTGGTGAGGTGCATTGATTATAAGTAACAGAGTTGCACAATTGCTTATTCCTGAGAGTGGCTAACATCGTATCCTTTCTGGTGTAATAAAACCAGAGCACTTTGTTGGATAAATGCTGACAGTTAAAGCTGTAACCTATACTTACCAGATATAAAGGACTCAGGGCACTTTCTCTTGTCTTTGTTGTCTTCAGTTTTCTCTCAGATTCGCAGGACTAAGGACATCATTGCTCAAACCATTACCTAAAGGGGGTAGTTGATCAGATATTTTAAAGCTTTTTTTACAGCCAAATGTCTGTGAGCTTTCAGGAATTTATGCAGTCTGATAAGAAACTGCTAAACTGCATGGCACTAAAGGTAAGAGTTGTTTGGATTTTTCTTATTTGCTGTTTAATTTGTGGCAAAAAAAGCAAAGTATTAGCAATATAGTTCATCAAGAAGAATAGTAACTCTCAGCGAATACTCAAAGCATTGCCTATTATGTAAACTATGTTGCCTTTACTTGAAGTTTTTCTTAAAACTCCAGCCTCTGAAATGTTGTGAATAAAGAAATATTTTTGCCTGCTGAAAACAGGATCTATAAGAAGTTCAAAATCTAAAAGGAAAACAAGATTTTAATCAGTAATATTTTAAAATATTTCCCTTTTAAAAAACCCCAATGATTACATGAGGCTTGACTCATAGTTTTTAAGCATGGGATTGCTAGTGCTGAATGGGAAAAAAATATTCTTGGTCTACCCTTTTTCCATAAAATCCATGTTTCCAGCACAGGCATATACAATGCCTATGAGGCAGAGTTGTGCTGGGTTTCCTGGTTCCCTGCTGGTGTGTGACCAGCAATTCAGTTTGGAATTCAAACAAAGCAGACCACAAGCCAGCTCTCTGAGGGGCCCTGACCCTCAGTAACTCTCAGCACACGCAGACCTCACCACTGTATGCCCTGCTGCCTTCCCGCCCCAGCAGATGGGGCAAAGTAAACAAGAGATGTACTGTGGACTTCAAGGATTTTCTCTCTCTGTAGAGAAAACAAGTGTTAAAATGCCATATTTGAAATTGAGGTGCAAACCACAACATAAAGCAAAAATAAGATATCTCCCATGCTGGAGAAGCGCTTCCATGTTAGTATCAAGGCCAATGGAAAGCTTGGCTCTATTCTTTGTCTTTTTTGCCCCACCTATGGAAAACAGCAGAAAAATGTGGAAACATTGAGTAAGAATGGACTGTGGAGTGTCCTTGTGTTTATGGTTTGGCACAGAAAAGTGATACAAAATGAATTCTCTCCACCCCACCCCCTGATATATTTTTACTGCTTCCTCCATTATTCTTTTTCACCATTTTTCTCTTTCTTGCTCTAGTGTTTATTCATCTTTGTGAAATATTCTCTCCTTTCTTGACTTAGGTTTGTTATGTGTGAAGGTACATAGTGTTATATTCTATATTCACAAATATTTTACTTTATTGTTTTATTTTACTTTTTTAATTATTATTTTCTGTTTGATGAGAGCAAATACTTACCTAAAGGTGCCTACTTTCTTTACTGCTCCTATCAGTCTGATATCTTAATATTCAAAAAACCCAATACACTGCTCAGACATTGTTACTGTTATATTTATTTCACTTGTATTTGTCTAGTTTCCTCTAATGATTCATTTTCTATTTAAATTCCAGTAACATGGCTCTGTCCTTTCCCCAGTTTCTACTCACTCTCCTGCTGCCTTGTTATTAATTCCTTGTAGTTACTTTTTGTCCCTTCAGCACCATGCTTTAGCTGTCACTGTCTCTTTGCTCCAGGATATACCACTGCAGCTCTTGTGGATCATTTTCTAACCTGCTGATTTTAATGTGGCAGATACAGCCCAGTAATAACAAAGTTTGATTAAAAATAGATTAAATTAATAAAGAAAATAATGGACCATTTTAAACACTATGGAATTTGTGGTGTTTTCTGCTACTTAGGTTTTTTCCACAAATCTTGAATGCGAGTACTTATCAGCACATAAATTACAATGATAGATGTTTGCCAGGAAAGAAAAATACGGTAAGACAATTGAACTACAATTTTTTAGATCAAAGAATAGGTTATTAACTTTCTGAGTGTGATCATGTCTTTTGCTGCTGTCTGTCGGCATTGAGGTCATGAGGCTGTTATTTGAAGATAACGGCATTACTCTTTTGCCTCACGTAGCAGCATTTGTGATTTCAGATCTAACGGCACTTTACCTTCTCTCCGCTCATGACTCATGGCTGACTCACTACCTTTAATCATCCTGAAAGCAAAGATTTTATTTTTGCTCTTCTTTTAATCACAGTGCAAAAAAAAAAAAAATACTTTGAAGGAAGGTAAAGTGTTACATACTGCAGCAGTGTAGGTATGTAACAATGTACTTATTTTTGTATAACCTCAAGTATTCCCAGTTTTCTATCCATGATTTCACAGTGGTGTCTAACAGAGGAAAGTCTGATGGTCAGGGATTGCTGGAAGAAATTAAAGGCAATTAAAGGCAGGTTTCTGAGTTTCTGAGAACAAAGTCTGTCATAGAAGATCAGATCACCTTTATTTTTATTTTATATATTAATTATTTTGTCTGAAGTATAGCTGTAAGAGAAAAGTAATGTTTTCCTGATCTAATAGCCAATAATAAGGTATATACTTGAATATATTTTTCTTTGCTAACAATATTCCTATTATTCATGAGAAAATCTATGAGTGTCTCATGCCTATAGTTTATTATGATTAATTATGCCTGATAATTGGACTGTAGTATGTGTGTAAATGGCCTTATTAATGAAGAACAATTATCAATGATTTGTGCTACAGGAGAAGAATTATTCTTCAGTATTATTATCCCCAGGTTTTCTCCGTGAAAGAAAGCCCAGGGATAGAGTTAGAATTTGGCTAACATAGTGCTAGGTGTTATAGGATCATGAAAACTTGCTGTATTCTACTAATGGCTTCCTCCTTACACCTCTTTATGGAAACCTGTGGTATTTTTCCCAAGGAATCAACCAGCTCTTATGATGCTACATGCAAAATAGCTCATCTCTGAGCTGGCTGAGAGATGTCTGAGCATTGGCAGAGATGGGCATTTTACTGTGTCAGGCACAGATAGCTCTCAGCAAGGTGAGGTGACCAGTCTGCTTTCCTCAGCATTTCCAGGCAGGGAAGCACAGGTGGACTTGAGCAGCAAAACTTGCCAAGCAAGAAAGGAGCACAGGTTATTGCTGTGGGCGAGTGTGCCCTGGCACAGGGATGGTTACAAGCCTATCACAATTACAGGCCCATCAGGCATAGAAGTGAACAGGTCATAGTCACTGTCATTCAAGATAGATATTTAATAAGAACAGATATGACAGAGAAGATGGTCCACAAAGAGTTCCTGTGGCCTGTTTGTGATGATGGTTGCTGTTATTATGCTTTCTTTGGGCTATTCCTGTTTAGGAATTTCTCTGTTACACTGTGTCTTGGATAAGTGCAAAGCAAATGGGTCTTCTCCTACAGATCAGGGATTTTTTGACAATATTTGAATAAAGAGGATGAAATGGTATGCTGGTGCATTTGAAGACTTGACATATATTCAGCATACAAGTCGTTATGGTCCTATCAGTTTCTATTGCACTTACATGCAAGATAAGGAAATTAAGCAAGATAGACCACTAGACCTTGTAGCTGTGATAAATACATCCACTAAAGAGGGTAATTTAGCACATTTCATAGTGTAATTTTTTCTTCTAGAATGATGAATATACAGGATTGTATACAATGATTGTGAATCACCATCAGAAACTACTTTTGCTTAGTGGATGCTGAAGTCCATTATTTTAAAAAATTTCTTCCTTTTGAATTTTCAGAATAAACAAAAGTTCAGGTAATATTTACTCTAGATTGTATTTCACAAACAATACAGTTGTAGGCAGTGTAACACAGAGTAGCAGCTATGAAGTTAATTTTTGTAATTATGCTGAAGAAATTATCAGAGACGTCTTCTTGTAAGATTTTAGAGGGAAACAGTAGTGATGACTGATAAGTGTTAAAAAGAGTTATGAAATATTAATCAATATACTATTAATATATGTAAAAGCAATTCAGCTTTTTAGTTCAGTTGCACAGTCTGAGCTCAGTCAAATTTGCCAAAAATGTGCACTGGGATGTTTTTGTTTTTTCTGGAAGATATTCTGGAACTTATGGAAAATGTAGTTATGTAGTCTAAATATACTCTGTGGAAAATATTCAACTATAAGGTCCATTTTCCTGTTGAGGAGATCTCAAGGAAGCAGAATTAATACTGCCTGAGTCCTTGAGCTTGTCTGGTTAGCAGATAATACATTTGGTTTCTAAGATGTAGAGATTTATGTCTGAATTCTGACAGAATGGGATATGTAGATGAAGATTTGTGTTTTCCAGAAGGTAACCGATCTCTAGTAACTGCAGTAATTTCTGGATACCTGCAGTCATAACCTCCATGTTTTTACTGACTACATATTCAGCAGACTGTAAGGTTAAAAAGGTGCAAAATAGTAACACTACATGGCTTTGTTTTTACATGTGGTTCACCTAGGAAACAGCTTCTTAGGAGAAGAGAGCTAAAATTGCATTGAAAAATATTTTCCTTTTATGTTTTCCATTTCTTATTTGCTTGTCTGGAGAAGGTATGTTAATTTTTTAAACTATGCATAAAAATTGTGCTAAAATTTTTGACCTTTCATGGCTATGATCATTGTGAGCTTGATATTGTTTTCTTTACCTCTATAGCAAATATGGAATCACAGACTCACAGAATATGCTCAGTTGGAAGGGATCCACAGGGATCATCCAAGCCAGTTTCTGGCCCTGCAAAGTCACACCATTTGCCCAAGGATATTGTCCAAATGCTTCTGGAGCTCTGTCAGGCTGGTGCTGTGACTGCTTCCCTGGGGAGCCTGTTCCAGTGTACCCAGACACCCTCTGGGTGAAGAAACTTTTTCTTATATTCAAACAAAACCTTTCCTGACAAAGCATCAGGCCATTCCCTTGGGTCCTGTCATTGGTCACCAGACAGAAGAGATCAGTGTCCTCCTCTTCCCCTCACAAGAAGCTTTAATTGCAATGAGGTCTCCCCTCAGTGTCCTCTTCTCCAGGTTGAACAGACCAAGTGGCCTCAGCTGCTCCTCATCCAGGTTCCCCTCAAGGCCCTTCACCATTATAGGCTGGGTAAGATCCTGTATTCCAGGTGCTGGTGAAAATCTGATTGTTAAAATCCCATTAATGATCTTCTGTGCTATGGCAATTGCTATTGGAGATTGCTGATTTTGGCTTTGCTTCACCTGCATTCCTTGAAAGGTCTCAGTGCCTTTCTTACACCTCTTACAGGGAAGGCACAATGGGGCAAGCCAGCTATGCTGAGGACCCTGGTACCATCTCCTGTGGATGCAATTCCTGTGCAAGATTGCTTTAATATTCAAGAGGGATGCTGTACAGTTTAAGCCTGCTTTCTGTCTTCCCATTTTACAGAATCTCTGGAGGTGGTCACTCAAGTAAACTGCTTAGACACCATGTGTGAGTACCTGGAGTCTACTTTTCTCTAATGAACTGAGTCTAACATGAAGAGAGTATCACAGATAAATTTCCTGCTGTCAGTAGCACACCAGAGAAGATTAATTAGAAATGAAAGAATAACTCCTCCTCACAAGAAACAGCAGGTAAAAAGCAAATGGAAAAGGCACTTGCTGTGTTGCCTAAGAGCTAATTTTAAATTACATGTACTCAGGTCGTGTCATTTCTGGTGGGAAGAAACCTTGCAACCTGTAGTGTTTGCTCATGTGTGGTGGTCTCCAGCATGCCCCAATGTTTATACCTTATGGAGGTTCCCATATCCCAAATCAAAGCTGGTCTGGAAATAAAAAAAAATATTAAAATAGGAAGATGAGAGAGAATCAGTAGCTTGTTGATATTCCTACAGTGTTTCACTGAAAAGAGCCCAGTCTTTGGCTGACATAAATTGAGTAGCTGTGCTGACCTTTGTGTTTCATTGTTTTTTTCTTTTTGTTTCATTGAATTCCCTCACATTCTAAGCTCATTAAACTATGGCTCAGCCAAATTGTTTTAAAACATGTTTGAAAAGGTAACTGCAGTAGCATATTGTAAATTCTGTAGCTTCAGGCATAATTTTTTCACAAAGATATTTGCATTCTAGCACAAAGGTTCTCTAGACTGTAGCCACACACTTCTCTTTAGCAGAACAGTCCAGGTGTCTGTGTCTTTGAATTAATGCACAGGTCAGGCGTTCTAGACAAAGGAAGAAGACTTCCTACATAAACAGTGGGGATCTAGGCTGGACAGGCCATCCTGCAACAAATTATTCAATTCTTCTCTTTCATCCTTAAGCTATTTGCTTGTAAATAGACTAGAAACTTTTTGGGCATATTTGTTGCTCAAAATAGTTTCAAACTGGAACAAGGTTCACAAGCAAGTCATGTGGAGCCACCAATATGGGAGTTGTTTGTGCTGACATCTTGTGGTACAATTTAGTTTGGGGATGGGTCCTGATGCAAGGACAAACTTGACAAACTTGCACCAGTGAAAATACTACTTGTTCAAAATGGCATTCACCATACAAGCTTGCAGAGATTTACAGAAAAAGCCACAAGGTTTTTTGAATGTGGAAAGCCTCTCATTCCCAGGTGTGTTCCTAAGAATCAGGGGCTATATGTTATTTATTTAAAAATAAAGAAATAATTTGTTTTAATTTTTAAAGTAGCTAGTTTTCCAAGGCAGAAGAGCTAGTAGACTCCCCTCCACATCATATTGTAGAGGTATAGAGTTTACCTCCTCTTTAAAGCAGTATAAAAAAGAGATTGTTCAGAACAATGAAAGATTCCAATATTCATACAGAAAGCATGTGGGTTTTTTTCCTAAAGACTTAAGGGTTAGATAAAAGAACAAAGTATTTTCATGGTCAGTAAAAAAGCTTAGATTTCTGTAGTATGGGCAAATAGCTCTGAAATATTTTTACTTATAAGCTTTACTTATCTGTTTCAAGCAGTGCTGTCATGTTTTGACATGTCATTCCAAAAGCAGTAGTAAAACTTCACAGCAGACTTACTCCAGATGTGATTCCAACTAACAGGAAAAAGGAGCATTTGTAAAACACAGCACAGTAATGTGCAAAGTGGGCTAAAGAAAAGATAGGTCATTTTTTTTGAAGTTGAATGGGCAGAGAGGAAAAAACCTAACAGGAAACTGCTTATTAGCCCAAACACCCAGTAGGTTCAGTGTTACTTTCATGTTCAGTGAAACTATTAGATATTTTTGATCTAATGGTGAGGGTTTAAAGAATGAAAAGACACGCAGTCTATGGCTGGCAGCTGCTCACTTCGATGTCTAGCTTAATGAGTTGTGCTCTCATGCTGGGATTTGAAGCAGTCCAGCGAGTGAAGCTTCCCTGCTGTTTCTCTTTGACTGCATTATGCAACCAGCTCTCTTTTATATTTTGATAGTGACATCTATTGGAGCTTTGAAGAATAATATTTGGGAAAAAAATCTTATTGTATATTAGTAAAAGCAAAATTGTTGGACAATAAAATTTTCAGTTCAAACAAAAGCAGATATATATCTGTAGTCAAAACATACACAAGAATGAAAATACTGATTAAAAAAAAAAGGTAGCAGCAGTTCAAATCAGATTCAGGAAGAAAAATGTGCCTTTCTCTTTTTTGATGATGGGTGAACTAAGAAACTTCCCCAGCTGTCTGAAGTTTGTTTAGAATGAACCCATCACTAAAGCTGTAACTTCAAAGTGAAGCAAATGCAATATTTGATTGAATTCTCTATAGATATTCTCAAGGCTTTGACAAGTATTAACAGAACCCAATCTAACAGAGTGGGTACAGTAGCAGTCAGCCAGTCAGCAAAGACCTGACAAGCTTTCCTCATGAGCAATGAAAGCTGATGTCTCTGCTGTCAAAGGGACACAGCCATCCAGAGTAGTTGGAATGAAATTAGCTCTGCTTTGAGTAAGCAAGCTATCTTCATGGATTGTACTGGGATTATACTGAGAATGTGGCTTGTGTCTGTTTAGAGCTTACAACAAGGGTCCTAGACTTTTCCAGAAGTGTAAGACTGATAAACAATTTGTAAATGTGGCAGGTGGATTTACGTTGCACTAAATTACCGAATGTATTTACATTTTTTTAAACATGTAGGCCCTGTGAAACAGCTCTAGCAGTCAGTCCCTGGTGTCAGGAGTAGGCAGTATTGAGTAATGCTACCTCACAAAATCTCTAGGAGAAATTAGGAGATATGAAATGTGCAAGGAGAATGTGCTGTGGCAAGTGCTCAGGACTTCTTCAGGACCTTTTCTTTCTGTTTGTTCTTTATTCTCCTGAGTACTCTCAGAGTTCCTCAATGCACACTGGAGAAATGCAAATTTTCCTCAAGCTGCCTCTCTTCATCCACATCTGGGTCATGATGAATGTATTCATATGGAAGTTTCATTTTCATTTGCTAGAAGTTGTGACTTTGGAGCTTTTTCCTGGCTTCTTCTTTTCTACAAAAATATTATAAAGAATTCCCTGTAGAAGAATCAGGAGGTTTCCTCCTTGCCTCAGATTATAGATTTTGATAGGGTTTTGTTTTGGTTTTTTGTATATGATTTGATTTCAGTTAATTCTGATTTTTAAAGAAAATTTATTTTCTCAAGAAGCCAAAGTTTTAAATGAGATTGTACTTCCTGATATTGTGTCATGTATCTTAAAATTTGGTTTTTGCTTTTATTTATTCTGCTATGTCTTCCCCAGTAGCAACATGGCTATATCCTATTCACTCCATTATGATAATAAACCATACATCATTCAAGAAACTAGTCAGACAGGGAACTTACTATGAAATGAAAAGGTGAAGTATGATCTTAGAATAGCAAATGTAATTGATTCAAACAATCTTAGTGCAAAAGTACTTGACAAAGCCTCAAATTACTTTACTGTTTTCTGAACTGCTTGATTTGCAGATTTCTATGCCTAAACCCCAGAATATACCACATAAAATAATTTGTAATGCAGTTATTGTTTTCATATAAATCACATCCATTTCTCCTGCTGCTGAGTGAGAAATGTTCAATTTTTACAGCCAGTGGTATGTTCTCCATTCTTGTTCAGCCTTTACAGAGCCTGCGGCAGAAATGAAATGTTAATGATGTTGTAAAGACACTTTTTATAATGAAAATATATCCAAATTAATCACACCTTTCATTTATTCAAGAGGAATTCTATCATACTCTTTGGTAGTTTTGGATTGTCTGTAAAAGAATAAAATAGGAAGTAATTAAGTAGTTTAGTTAGCATATTGTGACTTTTCTGTGCAAATATCACTACCTAAAAATAATCCTGGTTTGGTACCATGTCCATTTCACTTTTATGGACAGTTTTCATGACATAGTTCAGGTGAGCAAACACTGCAGAGTCACTTCTCTCTGCTGAACAGTGCTTTCAGTTGCACCAATAAATATAAGGAGTGAATACTAGAAGCATAAAGTTTAATTTTCTAAGCTTGAAGATAGATATTCAGGGAGGAATTTATTTAGTTTAAATTACTAACTCACTAATAGCTCTGCTGGGTACTTCACAGGTAAGATCACAAGAAACAGAGGGATAGGGATGTCACAAGGGAATTTTATATATATCTGTTTTCTGGTGTGGCCAGAAGCTTCTTCTAATATACCTGACTATTCTCAGCCAGACTCTGAAAAGATATTTAGACCTCTGCTCTTCTATCATGCAATTGGGTCCATTAAGCTCAGAAAGGCTCCAGCCCGGTTTGCACAGTGCTGTGCTGATAAGCTCCTTGGAACATTGTGCACTGAGAGCACAGAACAGAGACATCCTGGCTGAGCCTGTCCTGTCCTATCAAAATCCACCTCCATCTCAGCTGTGACAGAGCACAGCTCTGTGCAGAGCCACCTGGATGCCTGCTCCATCACTTTCCCCACTGTTCAGCCTGTAGGGGCAGCATGCTAGTTCAGGTACTTCACTAGATCCATGGTGATGCAAGCTAGTAGAAAGGCACTGCTTTGAAGAAATCATCCCTCCCAATGGCACCTAAAGAGCTTTTACAAAGATAAAACAAATTATTATTATTATAAACAGAATAAAGAACATAAATACACAGGGGAAGTTCTAAACCTAACTAAATGAACAGTTGTGATAAAAATATACTAGAAGTAAATCTGAAAGAATTGAAAAATAGAACTCATCAGCAAAGAAAAATTTACCTAGGAAGTTTTACACTAGTAAAGATCAATTGAGAGCTCCAAAATATTGAGCTCTAAAGCTGTAAAAGGAATGGGAAAATAAATTCTAAAATTATGTCTACATATCCAAATGAAGGCCTTGTTTCAGTTTTAAATTAGGAGGAAGATATAGAACACGAAAGCAAAATGAGGACAATTCATGAGTTTGAATATATAAAAAGGAAATAACTCTTGGAAACAAAACTAGGGAAGCTTAATGAGTTCAGCTTTGGGCACCCATTATTTAGTGTTCCAAAATAATGAAGTAATAAGGATGCTTTTATCCCTGGAGAACAACAGAAACTACACTTATATTAGATAAAAACAGGAAATAATTAATTTGATGCTCATTAATCTGACCTTAGAATTCAAAAAGTGTTTAAGAAGTGAAGAAAATTTTAAAGTGCTCAGGTAAATAGGAAAAACAGTAAAATGGTTAACAAAAGCAAGGTCATTTCAGATTAAATTGCTGTCATTTCTCCATGGAGTAAGTGATTTTTTTTGACAAGAACAGTGTATTCTATTATTTATCATTACTTTAACAATTATTGCAATGTTTGAGAGAGATTGTGATAAATGCAGTAATAATGAAATATGTAAGGAAACAGAAGAAATAAATGACTTAATACAATATGTCTTTCCACTCTCAAGAAAAGGAATACAATTGTGTTTTATAAAATTAAAAGTAAAAAGGGATGCTTCTTAACTTCCTTTATATTGAAAAACAAATTGGTAACATCAAATGAAGGACGTTAGGTTCAAAAGAAAATTGAGTCCACCTACCGCATAATTAAAGTGTTAACTTTAGAGCTGTAGAATTTTATTAAAGCAAAAATTGGTTTTGGAGTTCAAAAATACTTGAATTTATGGCAAAATTTTAAAAAATCTTCATGGGCTGTTCAACACAAAAATCATATAAATTTCCCTAAGCAATTATGTGAAAGGGAAATTCTGGTCTCCTGCAGTTCACCTGTTCTAATTTTCTTGGATGAAGCTGATAAAAAACCCCATGGGAGTTAATATTAGACTCTTAGAGACTCAGTCTTGGGGTTATTATTATTTAACTTTTCTCTAATTACCTTGGCACAGAATGTTTGAGTGAAGAAATGAAAATTAGCTGATAAAGCTGAAAGACATTGGGACAGACATATCTGGATATAGTATAATCTTAAATAAATAGAATAACAGAAATTTAATGAACTCCAGTAATGTGAACAGCAATGTCATTCACTGAAAGGCTAATGACAAAAACCTGCTGCTAACTCAAAGGACAAGTGACTTCAGTGTAATTGAGAAGGAATAGCTGGGTTTGCTAGCCAGTTCCAGGGGTCTCTAAAGGATTGAGAAAGGAGGTGGTGTGCAATGAGAAATTCCTTGTTAGGGGGAAAGGCTTAATGCTGTTTTTGCAAGATGCTGATTAGATCCCCTCCATATAACCACAATATTACATACAGTTCCAGTCACCTATTTGCAGAAACAGGCAGAAAAGGCTATTTGAAGACTGTAAAATGAGTCATCTTTATAAGAAATAAACCAAAAGCTGAGAGGCATTAATATTGCTTTCCCCAGGCTGTCTGTAGATTGCATGGTAGCTGGAATCAGCAGGGAATTCCTTTTGTTCAGATTGAGGACACAATGCTGCTTTCAGACAGGCACAATCACCTGGCATAGTGAGGGAAGGATGGAAAGTTCTTGGTGTGTGCCAGCAGGTACTCAAAACACACTGGGGTGCACACCAGAACCTGAGAGAATAAGAGGTCAATTTCCATATAAACTTTGAGTTGTCAGGGATTAAACATTGAAAATCAGAAGCCGGTAAACTGATTGGCAAGGAAGCTAAGATAGAATGGGGAAAGTAACCATCGATTAATTTAGAATAAAAATTTGAGAGCAGATATTTTGGTATTGCTTCCTAACACAGCTGGTAGGAGTATCAGTAGTAGACTGTAGTACCAGAGTTCCTTGTCCTTCCTGTCCTAAACAGAGTAATAGATACATTCTTATGGTACAAAGTGAGAGAAAGAAGTTTAATAGATGCTTCCTTCCTTGTCATCTCTTGCAAAAGCAGAATTACTTAACTAAGTAAAAACTCACTAAGACTGGGTGTCGTTAAGTGCAGAGGCCTTGAAGGCCCAACCATGTGGGTGGGTGACTTGATGGGGTGAGGGAGATTGCTAGAGGAGACAAAAATCCTGAAAGAAGTGAGGAATAAAGATTTCAGCTTTTCAGTGTCTTCCACCTTCTATAGTAATTGAATCACAGATGAATCACAGAATATTCCGAGTTAGAAGCGACCCACAAGCATCATGGAGTCCAGCTCTTGAATATGAATGGCCCATGCAGGGACTGAACCCACAATTTTGGGATTTGCTATTAAGTAGTATTTTCATGTATTTGTTATTGTATTTGAAGCATTACAGAGATTTCCGTAGGAAATATTATTGCTAAATTAGACTTATTAATGTCATCACTTGTAAATTCAGACACAGGCTTAGACCTTGATATTTACCAGCAGATGTGCCCAAGACAAAATATTTTGCAGATGTAATTTGGTGCTTGCAGCAAGGAGATGAGACTGACAGATGATGCACTCATATTTACAGAGTGTGGTTCCATCAACCTGACACCTAGCATGATCTTCATTCACAACGAGTTTGATATCTGGTAAGTTTATATTTAAATGAGGTTTTATCTTTAATAATTTGAATTTGTGGTATTTTAACAGGTTTTATTCCACTTACATCACAGAGCATGCCCTTCATTTGTGTGGAGCAATGTTTCCTAATAGAGTGTATATTTGATATACCCTTGGACTTGATTGATATTGATACACTTACTGTAATTCTTTCACAAACTTATCAAACTATGTTCTCTTGACTTACATCAGAGAAACAGAATGCTTGCTTACCAATATGAGTCACTGGTTTTGGGGTTTTTTTTACACTGCAGTGTGTCCTAGATGAATTATTTTGTTTTCTGGGAATCTTAAATAGTACTTTGTTATGTCCTGTTGCTGTTCTACTTTTTGTTTAAATATTTTAGGATAACATTATTTATAAAAATCAGAGTTCTTTTCCTTTATTTAGTAAAGACACCTACAAAATTTTTCATTTAAGAAGAAATAGAAATTTATTTCAGTTCTTTTCAACTGAGGTAAAGCTAGCATCTTTTCCCCTCCTCTTATTTATTTTGCTGTCAGATGTGGGTCCTTTACAATCATTCAGTCTTTCACACTGCCAAAAACTGAACACCCTTATTTCATTCTTATCACTGCATTTCATTTTGTTTACTACTTTGATCTCCTTAAAGATGTTGCTTGATGCTGTGGTAGTCCATTGACCTGTTGCTATTACAGTATTTCACAGCTCTCCTTTGTTGCTAAGCTCCTACGTAATTGAATCAGATGACCTTGGCAGTTTCCCTCTGTTAACACTGCTGTGATTTTTCCTTGAAATTTTGCTCTTCAAACTGTAGCAAATAATAGGTCTAACTAAATCTCTACATGTTTGTAGATACTTGTAATTAATTTGGGCTGTTAATAGACCAGCCAGGAAAATTAGGCTAAACCAAGTACAGCAGGGGACCCTGCTGCCCTTAATATAGATGGTTCAATAGGGGAATTGTGAGGAGGAGTTTTTTGAGTCTTCCTCAGACTTTTCACTAGTATAATGGAAAGAAAGGGGTATTCCATCTGGAGGTATGTGTTATGACAAGCTGTTATAGTGGTATAAATAAAGAACAACTTTGCTTTTTACAGTCTTTTTACTATATAATTAAAAAGTATTTTGGTGCGTCTTGTGATACTCTGGGGGTTGCTTTTCTCTGGTGTGAACTAGGGCAAAGGATCTTTGTCTTTAGCTCACCAGCATGTTTACTTTATTACGTTCTTGACTTTGTTTTTTCCATTTTTTGCCCTTTCCTCTGCCTCTTGCTTGCTTTCTACTGGATTTATTCTCAGACCTTTTTCCTTCAGCAACCTTAAGAGAGTTAAAGGCCTAGTGGTTGGGATTTTGGGATTTTTTTTGTTTTGGGGTGGTTTTGCCTCCTCTTAGAAATAGGCATTTAATTTTCTTGACTATTATTCAAAAAGTTGGTAATACAACATTTCTATTTTCATACCTGAGGGCTCTCTTTTAAAATGTTTTGTGTAGCTTTTGAGTAGCTTCTAGTCTGATATAAATTTGTAGAGAATAGCAAAACTCAAATGTGGCAATGGCCATGAGAGTCACTCTTCTGAAGCATCTCAGTGATTAACAGGTCCAGAGGGCTCTCCTTCCTCCTTCTCTTTTCCAGACTGTGCTGGCAGACACTCTTTCTTACTGTATTAAATGACAGTGTGTTATTTTGTATGTGCCAATCTGTTATCTCTTAAGAACAGGGGTCATGTCTTCTTAGAATTTAAAACTATGAATGGCAATGCAAGAATAGCTCATAACTTTCTCTCTCTTCACATATTAATTACCTTAGTACAATTTAAGTTGTAAGTGTCTCAGTATGTGTCCTGAACATTATTTTTACTGAAGTGTGTCAATTTTCATTACATTAAATGAATACTTATTTAATTTCCTATCTCACCTCTGAGCCCATTTTGTTAATGGCAGGATTATTCTTGCATCCCTCTGAGTCTTGAATACTCTGCTTATTTTAGTATCATCTGCAAATTTAATGGTCTGACTTATTACAGATTTATGTAGACCATTGAATAAAATATGAAAATCTGCTGGTATTAATCTACAATCCTGTGAGACTTCACTTCTCAGCAGCTGCCTTTCCATTTTCCATCCAATCCCCTGTTTTTTTGGGTAGTAAATGATACCTTGGTACTGCTCAAACCGCATGGCAGGGAACTGCAGCAGATCTGGAGTCAACTGAACTTATCACACTCTTACAGGAAAAGCAGATGCTCTAAAAGCCCAGACCCATCAAGGATGGGAAAGAGTCAGACTTCAGGATACAGACTTTCAGATGTGGATGCTGGGTCACAAGTGCTTGATACAGGGAGAAAAGTTTTAATAAAGATTTACTCCATCCACAACAAATCTTTCCTAAAGATAACAATGATCCATCATTTTGACTTTCCTCTGAACCTTTTTAAGACCCCTGCTAAGTCAGGACTCTTGGTTTATCTAGGCTAATAACATCTTTCATTTTTAAAAGTAACCAGATTTCTTTAACGTGATTTACTCTTTCCATATCCACAATGACTCATAATCATTAAATTGTGCTTATATAATTATATCCTCTAAAATGATCTATAAATGTAACATCTCTTTCTTAAAGATCAGACTCTGAGGAATAAAACTTCCTTGATTTATCTCTGAAGATAAAATGTTAGAGGTGTTCACATCAGGATTAGGCAAGAGACTGACAGCTCTGGAAAAAAGGTTTGAAACTTGGTACTGGAAGGGACTTCCATTATTATTGGAGTAGTAGGGAATACAACACTTGTAGATTCAAGATCAGAAGACCTGAGAGTTAGCTTGGTTTGTGAGTGCATGAACAAACTGTGAGAAAGAACTGTGTGGAGTATTTTTATGTGAAGATTAGAGATGTGAAATCATGGACAAATAAAAAAAGACAACAGGCCTTGACGTTGGAGGCTGGGGGGACTGTACTGGCCACCAGTTTGGTGAGCAAGAGTTAGGGAAGCCTGGATGTTAATGTAAATAAACTATATTATCACTACAAGGAAGAGGGAAGCTGAAAGGTTGAATATGAGCAAATTAATATAAGGTGTGGGGTTTTTCATTTTCCCCTGAAATATTCCCTGAAATGTATAATCCCTGAAGTCAGGGCTTAAAGCTTGCCTTCATTTTTGAAGTCAATAATGAAATACTGTAAAATATGACCACTGTAGGTTTGATTGTAAATCTGACTAGATGGTGTAATAAATCATGTTGTTCCTAATAGCTAGAAAAGTAGTGCAAAGGCATGAATAATTTCTAAAAATGTCATGCATTCTGGTCTGGATGTGGTGGGGCTTTTGAGGATGCTATAATGTCTATTTTGGGATTTTTTTAGTACTGTACTTCTGCCTTTGAATTACAAGTGTCTGAGTTATTTTCTGTTACAAATAGTAAAAATCTAGAGAGCAGAAGTGTTCAATCAAGTGATGGACGGAAAGAAGACAACTTGGAGAAGAGACTTAACAATGATGCATTTGTAGCACACAGGCTCTGAGCAGAAAATTGCTGCCTTATTACTTCATTGTGGGGAGAGTATTGGAATATGATCCCAATATTAGCAGGCAGATTGTGCCTGGGCTCTTCTGACCCTTGCTGCTGGGCTAAAGGTGGCACCTGTGGTGTTTCATCTCAGAGACACTTTTGGCTGGCTGGATGTTGCAGCTGGGCACTAAAACAAGTCCAGGCTTGTAGAAATTCAGTTTACCTCAGGTGGGAAGGCTTCAGGCTAGGGTGAGGAGGAAAAGGAGATGGATTCTGTTGGAGAGTTTATATCCAGAGTTTATTCCATGGACACAGACGTCTGAATCGTAGGTAACAGCTCCAACAGAATACTGAGCACATGGTCCTTGCTCAATTTAAATCCCGCGACAGCGGGAGGGGAAGGGACAGGTGAGGCACCAGCCAGGTGGGAGGAGGAGGGTCTCAGGGACGAGGGACACTGAGACAGGCCAATGACCCCAGGCCTGAAGGGCATCCTTTGAACTTGACCAACCACAGGAGGCCTTGCTGGAATGTTAAGCCTGATTGACAGAACTCACTCAGCAAGGGGGCGAGGAGGAAGGGAGAGAGGTATTGCCACACCTGGGAAGGGACTGGGAAGTAAAACAGGAAATTGCACACACTGCAACAGGAGAGGAGGAGCGAAAATTAGCAAGTAGGCCACTATGTAGTCAGAGCTAGGTTCAAAACAAAACAACGGGGATGGTCTTTCACATATGTAGCTGATCTGTAGAGCCTCTAGCCAAAGAATATGCTAAAAACTCAGGTTAGGCACTAGCAATGAATGTCTCCTCCATGAGCTTGTTCCCTGTTCTTATATTTCCTCCCTTATCAAGGACCTTTTTTACCCATTTAGCTGGAGTAGTTGATTTGTGGTGTGTTCAGCTGCAAAAAGCCACAGCACACCTGTTTTCTTGGTTGTGGGGAGAGCAGAGATCTCGTGACTTCATATGTTCATCTGTTCCACTTTCTTGTTTGACATGACCTGTAAGATGTGCATTAAGGCCGTGGAAGTGAATATTTTATAGTGCTGGTGTTGGAAATTGCCAATATTAGATGAGGTTGATTAGTTGTAATCTTCTAAATCCTTCTGTAGTGAGGTTGGTTAGTAGAAACCCTTTAAAGGGAGAAGGAACTCAAACTGCAACTCAAATAGTTGTGGCTGATATTTTAGGTTTCTCTGTAGGCCTTTCCTAGTCTTTCCCTGTACTACTCTTTTCCTCAAGGACTGGTGTGCAGTTCTAGGCACCACAGCTTAAGAAGGCTATAAAAGTATAGACAGCATCCAAAGGAGGGCAACACAGATGGCAAAGGCTCTTGAGAGGAAGCTGTAAGAGGAGGGGCTGAGGTCACTTGGTCTCAGGAGACTGAGGGGAGACCTCACTGCAGCTACAACTTCCTGTGAGGGGAAGAGGAGGGGCAGGCGATGATCTCTCTGGTGACAAGTGGTAGGATCTGAGGAAATGGCCTGAAGTTGTATCAGAGGAGGTTTAGGATGGATATTAGGAAAAGGTTCTTCACCCAGAGGGTGATTGGGCACTGGAACAGGCTCCCCAGGGAAGTGGTCATGGTACCAAGCCTGGCAGAGTTCAAAAAGCATATGGACAACATTCTTGGACACATGATGTAATTCTTGGGATTACCCTGTGCCAGGCCAGGACTAGGATGTTATGATCCTTCTGAGTCCCTTCCAGCTCAGGATATCCTATGATTCTTTCACAAATGCAGCTCAATAGAGTTAACACAGAAAAGGAAAAATATTGGTAATATTGAGGGTGATGAATATTGAATGTGATCCAGGCATTTCCCAGCCTTTTTAGGGAGTCAGTAGCTGCAGTATTTGCTTTTTAGGAACCACCACCACACAACCCACCCCTTCTTTTGTATCCTCCATCTTGGAGGAATATGGCATGGGGAGAAAGTGGGCATTAAATCCCCAGTTTTATATCTTGCACCTTGCACCTTGGGAACTTACAGTTTTGTCCGGATTTATGCCTCTGTGTGGGTGAACTCTAAGGGGAAGGTGTGGGAGAGCAATTTTACAGGGCTGGCAAACTACTGTTCAATAGTCTTTAGTCATCTGCAAGACATTTCACCAGCTGATATACCTTATTAACAGCAAAGGCTAGGTATTTATAGAGCCACTGCATCCAGAGATTCTTTCATAGACAAGCTGTTCATACTCTGCAGGAACCACATCACTTGGCGTAGGAGGTTGAGCAATCTTTATTGAGGCAACAGTGTGACCTCATACCCCGCTGCTAACAGAGGCAGAACAGCAATGGAAGATTAATTTTCTATTTCTTTTCCCCAAGGGTGTGAAAGTGTATCTCTTTTAGGTTCAGTCTCAAATCAAAGAAGGAGGTGGAAAAGTGCAACTCTGCTTTCACTATTCCCCAATTATTAGGTAGAGAAACAATTCTATTAACTTAGATGATACACAGATGATGAATCTTACATTTTTATCAACACATTTTTAGGTCACAATGGAGGATAAAAAAAAGTGTAAATCCTAAAGAAGAAGAGAAAAATAAGTTCTAAGATTTCATTTCTTGTACATTTACACTTGATATTAGCACCTCCTGCTTAGAAAACGCTCTATATATTTTTTCATAATGCCCTTTTCCAGTCTTGGGATGGACCATTCATAAAAGCCATGAGTTCTGGACACTTCTTGCACTTAGTTTAACCTAGACTTACTTACTAGTCTGGTAGACTATTTATAGCTAATGAAAGCAGCAAGAACAGCATAGCATATCCAAATGCAGTATTTCAAAACTGCATTGGTACAAATAAGATCTAGGTTCATAGTAGCAGAAGGTAGGAGCTGATATTTGAGAAATATAACAGTAACACAGACCAGTGAGCCATCTACTGTAGCACTCAAAGATCAGTCCATATGCAGTGCTGTGGAAGCTGATAGCTTAAATTTTTACTTTGAAAAACAATAATGCAGTACTACTAATTTGTCTCATTTCACTCATGTTGGTTAATGTACAATTGGTTTTGTGCTGGAAAAAGGATAGAATGAAGAGGAGAAAAACTGTGAACTTGATACTGTTCGCTTTTCATGGAGGAGATCCAGAGATTAATTGCATTGTTTGTAGACCTCTGAGGCACTACACTCATCAGCCATGCATCACAGCCTTCAAGCCATTCAGAAAAGTTCTGACAAACACTGGGAGATACTTCCAAACCTCTTCAAGCAACTAAAAAACAAAGTGCTTAGTCAGAAAACTGATTATTTTGGACTTTTTGTCTGCTTAGCTCTTGGGACCTCTGAGGCAGAAGCTGATTCTAATTCTCTGCTACTGAAATCCCAATTCAGTATTTTTGGTGTGAAAGAAGTTACAAAAATTCAGAGACTGTTTTGCTTATTTGATTCACTTCTTGGAAAACTGGTACAGATTTGCAAAATATTTTGCAATCACAGCTATGAAGTGCGTTGTTTATATTTTTGGGGGCTCAACATAAATGGAGAGTTAGTTCTCTTGTGATGGTTCTGTGAGAAATAAGTCATCATTCAAGATGACATTCTTGAAGATTTTCATTATAAATACTTTTTGCAATCAAAGAATAATTCTCCAGTTCCTTCTCTACTTTCTCTGGTAAAATTGCAAAGCAATCTTTTTGCTGACTGCTTTTAGAAATGCAGTGATTGACGTATTGGTGGTACTTTTATTCTAATTTTTATTCTTAATATTATACAAATCCTTTAGGTACTTTTAATAAATATTTTTTAAAAGAATCTTTTTAACTTATTGTACCTAGAAGCTGAAAGTGCCAACCATCCTGGACTCCAAAATTTCTCCGTGCCTCTCACAATAAGAATTTTGTCAGGGAAAAATATTCTGCTATGAACTGGTTTGGAAGTAGCTAGTTCTATAATGAGTGGTCATTAAATGGGGCCATCTTTAACCCTTATTCCTTACATCCTCCTTATTTAATGGGAATTGCACCCCTTGATGTAATTCTGTCAGCAAAATACATGTCATTAAGGTGATGAAAGTGTTGTGATGAGGATGACAGGGTAACTTTATTTTAGTTGGAGGGAGCGGCATATTTACGAATGGTCCTTTCCCAAGTGGAGATACTTCTCAGTGAGTAGTTGACATCAACCAATTGTGTCTGGCCTGAGGTTACATGTGATGTAATGTAATAATGATGATTCTTATTATCAGCTCCCCAGATAGCTGGTGCTAAACCTTGGCATTTTGGAACAACAGGATGTTTCAAAACAAAACCCTGAAAAACAACATATTTAGTTATGCCTTTAACATTAAATGTAGTTCCAGAGCTATATATGCTATATGTTCTTTCTCCTGTCATGCAGCATAGAGAGCACAATGCCTGCAAACAGAGCATGTGCTTCAACCTGAGAAAACATTTCAAGAAAATAAATTAAAATTCTAACCTGTCTTTTGCTTGAAGGAGCACATTTTCAGGAGGTTTTTTTCTAGTCTAAGGTTATCGGTCAGATCCCTCTTGAAACCCCGGTGACCAGTTGGAAATAAATTCCAATGCTTCAGAAATCTTCAAAAGGAGGACTTAATTTTTTGGTTTGAAGGTTTTTGCTTGATGCGTAATAATTTATGCCAGCATTGGTCTTATGCAAAAGATATTTCTGTTTCGTATGATAAAAGTAATAATGTTGTTATATCTTAATTTATTTGCCTTTTCTTGTATGGTTGTTTTAAAATGTGCTTTATTTTCTTTAGTTAGAAAAAGTTTGCTAGAAAGGATAGATTAAAACACTGTAGTTTGAGAAAGTTGCACAACTACAACAGATACTCTCTGAAATAATGGTTTAGAGTGGAACTGATAAGAGGTTGGAAAATAGGCCAGCAAACAGGATGTCTGTAGTCCATCAAGGACTAAATGAGATCTATATAAAGCAACAGTGTAATTGTAAAATCAAGACAGTTAGACTGGAAAAGATCCAAAAATAACATTTGAAGATATGTCATAAACAGACCATGTGGTTCTGATAAAAGACTAGAATGACACTGTATTTAGCACATAGGTAAAGCAGAGAAGTCAGTTCTAAAGTCTTAATAGTTGCCTGATTACATCCAGTAAAAAACCACTCAGCATGATTCCCTGTGTTATGAAATAGAGCCATGGCTTTGATATTTTTTATTCAAGCTGCAGGAGAGGTAGTTCCATGTGGTGTTTGGACCCGGTGCATTGGGCTATTCCTATTCTTTGTCATGTTGTCTTAAGGAAGGAACCCACCAGCTAAAGGCAGAACCCTAAGGACAGCTGAACAAATATGGTCTGTGGTTGGTCCAGGAACAGTTTTTCCTCTAATTCAATCATGGTAGTGGATTGGTAGTGGTTGAATTGTTGACATATTTGCTGCAGACATTGGAAAAAGCAGACCCGAGAGGCAAGAAGTAACCAAAATGGAGCATCCTTTCCAAGAACTGCATGTTCTAGGACAATGTGGCTTCATCACCAGCTTTGACAGAATAATTACTCCATATTTAGGTATCAAACCCTGCCTCAGGAAGCATTTGGAAGCCACCAGACAAAATTTCAGATCATCTCCATGAATTAATACCTTTTCAGGCTCTGGTGTTTCTGATCCACAGATTTATCTGTCTCACTGTGGTGAGGGGTATCTCTCCAGACACAACTGTTCCTCAACATGTAGCTGTCTTGAAATGTCTTGAATCTGTCATCTTAGACTTACAGCTACCAAAGGGCAGCCAGAAGACTGCTACATATGTTAGAAATCCAGAATGTATGGGTTTAAGATAAAATCAAACCTCAAACCCTCAAAATAAAACAAAACAAAGCCAAACCAAAACATCTCATCATCTGAGCTCCTGTCTGAAGATGCAGAGAGGAGTAGATTCTGTATTGTGTAAAAAGCAGATACGGACAAAAGATGATGAAATACTTTAAATCTATTTGAATATTGTTTGTTCCTCAGACTTTTGAATGAAGGAGTATGTGCTTTTAGCTAACCTTAGTAATAACTACTGTTCTGAGTGATTTGTTCTTTGATTAAAATATAATTCTGGAAAATAATGCATGAAATTTCTAATTTCAGAGATTTTTTGCAATTTTAGGGACCATATTTGATCCATTATCATTAATGATATCTCTGAAGGTAGTTCATGTCTTATGCCAAGTGTTCAGGCTGCTACCAAAGAAGCAGCAAGATATTTTGACTGATGGAATAGAGGGTTTACACAAGTCTTAACTGAAGCTTCAGTTCTGACTTAAAGCATGACAAAAGCTATATCCATTTCATTAGATACAGCAAATAATTTCAGGATTATCATTCTATCCAGCTACAAGCTTTGTTAGGGGTAGCTTCACATCACTCTGAGGAGAGGAGAGGCCTCTTGCCTGCTAACCGCCTCGAGAAGGAATGAAAAAGGGATTAAAATTCATAAGTATCCTTTGAATTACTATTTTTAGGGTGTATAATCTGTATTGTAACTTCTTTAGCAAAGAGCACTTGAGAAGGTCAAGATCTATTCAGGAAGCATCAGAGCTATAGTTCTCATGGGACAAAACACAGCAATTCTTCCAAAAATAAACCTAGTTTAAAAAAGCAAGGGTTTTTTTTTATTATTATTATTGTTTAGGACTTTTTGAGCCCATCTATTAAAATAAAATCAGGTATGTTCTCCATCTTCCAAAAGCTCAAAAAATTGTCGTGGAATGCATATTCTCTCTAAATCGTTATTTAAATTTTGTTTTGTTTTTGTTTCTGTGAAGTACAATGACTTCCCATTAACTTCAGAATGTTGATATATCGCTTAAATCAAGAGCCAAGTATTTTGTGATGCTGTCTGTCCAAATCCCAGTTGGGCACTACGAATAATTGCAAGTATGGAACATAAATACCAGGCAAATATCCAGATAGTTAATCTTTTATGTATAAAGTCATTCAGCACTATAGAGGATGCAAATTCCCCAGGTATTCAACTTCAGCTGTTGTGGGATTTTCTTTACTGTTTGCATTTTGGGGTGGGTTTTTAATACATGTTTATAGAGAGGGAGACGTGCAAGCCTGTTCTGATCCAAATTTGAACAGAAAGATATTGTTGTTACATTTAAATTTCTTAGAAAATGTCAGCATTTTCGGGCTTCAGTTGGTCATTGGAAAGAAGACGGTGATCTTCATCCTGCTAATCTAATTTCTTTTATTCTGATGGGATTGCAAAAACTAGATTAGAGGGCACTGTTGGAAACTGGAAGTACTGTTCTTTTATCTAACTAAGGTCAATGTTTGAAGCGAGCAATTCCATCTGTTCTACCCTCATCTTAGACCAACCCCGATATTGCTGCCTGTTGGAGGAGCCTGAGGGAGTAGTTATGTTACATTCAGTGAGCCACACAGACGTACCTGAGCCCCAGAGTGATTTACAACAAACTGCCTGGCAAGGTTCACTTCTGTGCCCATCAGTGGAGGATGGACACACCTAATTTACTCATACAGGACTTTGCTTCAAAGGTTTTCAATGACATTTAACTCTCAGTGACTGCATATAAAATATTGAGTGTACCAGACAGGCCGGTTATCTTGATCCTAGAAGGCACTTTTGCATTTCTCCTCCTTTGATATTCAACTTCCAGGATTTCCAGTGTTGCTGAGTACTGAGAAAGTGTAATCCATTTGCTTTTGGTAATGAAGTATATGTGGAATGTTTTTGTGCGAAATAGTTTAAAAGCCAATGGAGAACTGGTGATTTTTTTTTTTGGTGGCAAAAGTTGCTTTATAATGGAGTACTATACAATAAGAAGCTTATGTAATAGTGTCTAAAATATATAAAACTAATATTATATAACTGGAGTATAAAAAATAACCTGACAGGTCACCAGTTAAACTTTAGAATCTGTAGTGATTCTTGCTAAATTGAATGGAATTGGCCAAGAATTTGTCAAAGAATATGAAGCAAATCATTTAGTACCAATACAGAACGCAAAAATTAGTTTAATCTAGTGGGATGGAAGAAAAAATATTTCAAATAATCAGATTTAAAAATGGCAGTCACAATACTTTGATGCAAAAAGTTACTAATAGCTACACACAGAGAGCAGCTCTAAAACCCATTTTATTTATTTCTAACACCTGGCTCTCTGCAGAAAAAAAATACACTAAAATAAGTCAGAGAAATCATGGATTTTTTTCCCCTAGTAGCTCACAGATGGATACTTGATCAGCCAGTTCTCAGAATAAAGATTTTCTTACTTTTATTTATAATGTATCTCTCACAGTAGCTCCCATTTAGGACCAGCTTAAAACTTGAAAAGGTGCAAGAATAAAACTCCCTTTTCTCTGCCCTTTCCCCCATATAATGACAAAGAAAGTGTTTTCTGAAGGAGCGTCTAGAAACTCTTCCAAGAGAAACAGTTGCCAAAAGAATATTAAATGTTTGGAGGAGTTTAAAAAAGAGGAGTGTGTGAACACTAAACTTTGCATTAGGGACAAATCTGACTGTAGCAGAGGCTCTTTATGTAACTTAACAGCATGAGCTTGTCATAAAAACAGTTATTCATCAATCAAAAGAAAGGGAAAGGAAGGTAGAGACTTGTGTCTAGAAATCTGTGCTGTGTTGTCTACATTTCATCTAGTATTTTCCAGGCAAAAATTGTAGCAATGGATCACTATTCAGTGATTTAAAGCAGACACATTTCCCAATCCCAGTGGGTCATAATGTTAAAATATTAATAGGTTTTTCCTTTCTGCCTTCTCTTCTGAGTTTTTTTGGGTTGTATGATAAGTTAGACACAAAAGTTTTTCACATTTAAGAAGGCCAAAGGATCCAGTAAGGCACCTAACTAAACGCACAGACAATATGAATTTAGTTTTTGTGGTTCATTCCCACCGGTGGGAGTTAATTAATCTGTGTTTTGTCTTTGTTGGTCTGTCCCCATTTAACTCTTGACCCAGTCATGTTCCAACAACCAACTTTGTATTCAAAGACAGGCATCTGACTTCATAGCCCTACTGAAAATACAAAGGCAAACATGCCTACATCAAGAGAGACAGTGGTGGAGTCTTGTAACAACTCAAGCACAAGCCAACTACATGAGAAGCTGTCCAATACTTTTCTGTAGATTTTAGGAGGGAGGAGGGAGGAAGGAAGGAGCAGAGCCATGTGAAACTGGTGCTGCAACCAGTGCCTGCAGCTGTGTCAACATCATGTGGTAACTACCAAGTGTCTCTGTGACTGCAGAGAGCAGCTCTTATTCCATCTGGGAATAAGGAGCTATTTTTCACAAACACTGCTGCCCTTTTAATAAATGAGATATACTAGGATCTTTTTTAATGGTCTAATGGACTTATAATTTGTCTGCAAAGAGTATTTTTGATCCAGTTTTGAAGTCCACTGGGGCCAATGCAGCCACATTGCACATGTGAGTGAAATGACACTTCAGAGCAATGAAGCATCTGGAGAAGACCCCACTGTCACTATATTTGTTTTATGCCTTCTCCACATATCTCATGGGTATCGATAGTTAACTAAAGTTAAATAACATGCAGCAAAGAAACTTCTAGCAAATTTTGTACCAGATCCCTTGCTAACACAAACATAGCATCATCAAACAGCCCAGATTGGAAGGGACCTTGAAAGATCACTTGGTCCAACCTGTCATAGGAAATAGACTCTACATGAGATATGTAGCGCCCTGTCCAATTGCACCTTGAAAACTCCCAGTGACAGGGACTCAATCACAATCCTGAGTAGCTTCTTCGAGTTATGGATTCTTCTCAGTGTAAAAAAAAATTCTTACTTATGTCAAGATGAAATATGTGGACTTCATCCAAATTCATATAGATGTTGTAACAGATCAATCAGGATGAAACTAAGCTCAATGGTCACTGCTATTCTTGAGTCAGTAGAATCAGGAATAATGTAATCATCTAGACCTCTGTCCCTGTAATGTCCACTCCCACAATGTTTAGCAATGGCTATCAGATAATTAGGGATACAAGGCACATAATTCATTCAAGTATAATTTTAGATAAGTCTTTATTGAAAACACTTTACTTTCTAAGAGCAGTAAAACACTTCCCTTAAATCATCTTTCCTAACAGGAAGAGCCCTAGTAATGTGTATTTATTTCTTGAGCTGTCAGTACAACTTTTGTTTACGAGATTCACATTCCCTGAGCGGAAGATCAACCCATTGTGATATTAAGACAATATTTAGTTAACTGTCTTTAGACAATTGCTAATAGAAAGCTTCAACCCACTTATTTTTATTAAATGCTTCATTAGAAAAACACCTGTCATTCCTAGTAGTTTATTGATTGCTAACAATCTTGAATGGTAGCAGAACATGTGATAGGGAGTCTTGAATTTCACATTTTTTTACTATAAATATAAAATAATGTAAATGAGGCTGCTAATTATGGTTAAAGTGGTTGGAGTTTTGTATCTTAAAGTTAGGGGAGATCTGTAATGTAGTCTACGCTTCTCTCCAGTCTTCTGTGGCATTTTGTGGACACTGTGTAGCCTTAATCATTTGTCAGAATAAGCTAGCATTTATGTTTATGTGTTTCCCCCTAAAAATAAACAGACAACATTTGGAATAACTTTTGTCTTAGTAAGAACCTAGTTTTTTTGGTTTTGTTTTGTTAAGTTTTTGGTTTCTCATAGAATGTTATTTGTACAATAGTGTAAATGGATCAATACAAGAAATTTCTATCTTTTCACCTACCACATTCATGCAAGGAAGGAGGCACAATCCAGCATGATGTCCTTTTTAATTTGGAGTGTCAATTCTTTGACTGCTTAACAAGCAGTCCACTCATTGTTTCCTTCCCTTTGACAAAAGATGGCAGCCCAACTAGAACCACTTTGGCATAGCTTTCATTGCACTGCTGGTGTCTGGTGTTGGAGAGCCCTCAGAGTAAAAAGGCAAGGTTTGAGCAGTGGTTTGTACTACAAAGGCAGCTCGCTTCTTATTGCTTTGGAAATCTATTAGTTCTGAGAATTCTACTTTGAGAACCATTGGTATAGTCCATGGAACTGGTTTTATATCTTTCTGTGGAACTGTTTGTATGTATTTCTGTGTAAAATCTTTTTAAAATAATCTTTTAAGAAAAAAAATTGAAGTTGGTTTTGCGTCTTTTTTCATGGGCATTTGATATCAGTTTAGAATGGATTGAGTATCTAGATATAGAGAATAGAGGTTTCTCTTTTGCTGAAGACTTGCTCTTTGAAGGGCAAAGGAAGGGTTTTGGAGGAAATGCTAAAATGGTTCCAGCCTGAAGACCACAATGGAAATATTTTTTAAAGTGATATAAATGCTTTCAAGGCTAAAAACTAGATGCATTCAATTAAAGTTCAGATTTTTCTCTTTAAAACAAAACAAACAAAAAGTCATCAAAAAGCAACCTCAGAAATCCTCAACCAACAATCTCTTTCATGAAGTTCCTACTGCTCATAAACAGATATTGATACAACTTTTTTTAAGAAGCACATACTTTAAATTTAAAAAAGCTGCTCTCTTCAATTTAGAAAGCATGCAACTATATTGACTCAGAATAGCTAATAACAACAAATCAGCTTTGCACAATAATAACTTTGAAAAACTCTCAGAATTAGTGTTCTTGATTATATCTTTCACTTGTAATATTCTGAAGTCTATTTATACATTACTGAATATTAAAACACCTAAATCAGCAAGTCAGAAATTTGGCTTTAACAATGGGCTCAATTTCCTGTGTTATATCCAGCAAAGAATTGGTAATGAAGCACAGAATGTTTCACAAATACATACATACTTCATAGGATTGTCTGTCAGTGCATGTGGAAAAGATAAAAGTATTCTGGAAGAAGTTCAAAGGAAATACTCTAGTAACTATGGAAACAAAAGCCCTTCTGCCCTATGTTGAGAAGAAAAAAAGATAAAGTTAGACTAGATGAACATCTTCTTTTTAGCGCCAGTTTGGCTGAGACAGATTTGTCCTGCAAAGTTGATGAGGCTTTGAAAGAGATAATGATGAGATATCTCCATAAAACTCCAAATGCTTTTCTTATGACCTGGGGACTGCCTTGAAACAAGCACCTTACCACATCATTCACTCACATATGATTGAAATCAAGCTCCATTTCAGAAAAGCTCTTCCTTACAGTTGGCTGGAAATCCAGATTTTGTGCCAAATATGGGAATTGGTCATTTCAGTTTTAGTATGGATCAGGCTCTGGGCTTTTTATTGACAAATAAATAAATGAATTTCATAAATTCAGTATTGCAGAAATTACAACTCTGAGTCAACAAATGAGAAACATGAGCATCTATATTCCAGTCCTTACATAAACCTTTGGATAACATTTTATTATATTAAACATTACCTAATAATAGTTACATAAAGAGGATAATATAAGATAGTCTTACAAAAGAACTGGAGTAATTTAGTGTGAGATTTATACAAGAATTCTGGTTCATCTTATGTTCTTCAACCATTTCACCACTCTGTTAGCAATGGGCAGGAAATAGTACAATATTAATAGTACAAGTTTATGTATCCCATGTTACTCGGAAACATTTTTATTATTAGTATTTGGTAAATCCCAAATTTTAAGTTTTCTTTTTAATTTTAACTTGAATACCTCTTCGAGGTTCATTTATTTATTTCTCTTCTATTCAGAAAAAGTGTCTGTGTGGGAAACCTTGTTCACTTTTGTTTGAGTTATGCAGTGTCAGACTTGGGCAACTGGAAAATATTGCTTATCAAAGATCTCCTGTAAAAGGTATATTTTTAAAATTTTCTTGTTATTCCCTTGAATACAGCTCTTGAAATGCAACTGTCCTTTCCTTTGGCTTATCTCATTTCCTAGAAATCTCATTTGTCCATATGTGAATTTTAATAATTTTAGCTAATCTACCTTAACTTTGTGTTTTCATTAGGTGACCAACTCAGTTTTTATGTTATGAAGTGGATTAATTGCTTTGTATCTACTAAATGTAAATAATTTGAAGTACTGAATAGGAATTTTGCTCTGCATTAGTAGTTTTATAAAAATTATACTGTACTTAAAATGAATTGCAAGATATTTCTGTAGACTCACCTATACTTCATTTTTAAACTACGCTAACTGTTATTTAAAACTTCAAGATTCACTGCAAATTTTGAACATTTTCTTCCTGTTCTAATGAGCTAGCAAGTATTATTAAAAAGTTCTTTACAGGTAACATTTTACCTGCAAGTTTTATAGAGATTTTTCTTTTCTGCTGTCTCACGGATTCTTACAAAGCACGTAAGGTTTTAAAGCTCTATGAGGATTGAAATGACTGCAGAGCAGTGATGTTACTCATTCCAAAAACCTCATCTGAGGTACTTAGGACACACTTTTGAAGGAGATGTCTATGCAAGTCCTATTTGCATTTTTTGATTCTGCATTATGAGCTTGCAACATGCCAGCTGTAATCTCACTCATAATGAATGGGGTTTACTGAAGGAAATATGTAACAGTAGGATTTACTTAAATTTATCAGAAAGGTTTTTAAATTAGCTAGCAAAAATACCTTCCTAGGAAAGTTCCTCGAAGAACTTCTTTAAGATTTCAGTAAATATGTAATGAGGCTTGGTTGCCATCTTTTCTATGTGTCAAGAATAGAACTTAAGCTAGTAATGATATTGTTAGACTTCTGTGTTCAAAAATACAGTCAAAGGAATTGTATTCTGTTTTATTCACGTGTACTTAATTAGAACTACATGCCCCAATTATAACCCATGCCCGCAAAAAACTAAGAAAAAAACCCTCCACAACATACCTTTCTGGTCTTATTCTCTGTCCTTTTGCTTCCCTACATAAAATAAGAATTGTTGGGATTACCAGCCTTCTGCAGAAGACTTGGCAATTCAGCAGGCATAATGAATTGCTTTTTCCAATTTGGGTCCATGGCCCTAGGCAGAGATAAAGCTCGAAGATCATCCCATTCTCCTTTTCTACTACATAATTATTTCTGCTACAGCAGCACCTTGGAGCCATAATCAAGCCTGAGATTCCTTGATGCTACAGAGCATACAATTACAGAATAAAAAGATCTCTGCCTGACTGCACTGATGCACAGAGTAGGAAAAAGAGAGACATGAGATGGGCAGAGACTGATGGAACAGAATGAAAAGAGAAGTGATGTTAGACATGACAGTCAGAGATCTCTCTGTGTACATGTTCAGGTTTTTTCACATCAGAGGTTAGGTTTTGCAGGCTGGCTTGCAGAAGAAGAGAGAAGGGACTATTCAAACCTTTGTGGGGAGTTCTTTTCCAGTGCCTGTATGTGCCAAGGCCGTGATTACACTTTTAGCTCTCCAGCAGAGAAAAGCACTTCTAGCTGTTCCAAGCCATGCTGCTTTGATGGTTGGTTTCCTGAGCAAAGGGTGCTTAAAAAGCTGAGTTGTTTGTAATGTATTTTCTGCATTGCAGGACTTGAAGAAAGAAATCTCTGAATTTACAATTTACTTTATGTTTAAAAATCTAATTTATTACAGTTTTAAACTGTCCTGAAGCATCTTAGTATCATAGCACAATCAGGGTGTGCCAGCTCTGTTACACACAAGATGGTGTCTAAAGACACAAGCAATGCATTTCAAACTCAGTCAAAACTAATAACCAATATGAAATTCTGCTTCCTTGTAAGTATGCCTCTGCATATTCTGAGATCTTGTGAATACTATTCTGTATGTAATTATTCGTCCATGCAATTTCTTAATTACAGGAGGTGAACCTCTTAAAAGATAATTAAATTTACAAATTAACAAAAGAGTCCCTCTGACCAAATTAAATTTATTTGAATATATAACAGGATCACAGTACTTCTTGTGAGGTTTTAAAGGCAAATGGACATAGGCAGATTGTTTTGATACTGCTACTGTGCTTTCAGAGAACCCACAGGGTATCCCTGTCCATACTATGTCATGAATCCTTGCTTCAGTCTGAGTAATCTCCATTATCCAATGGTGGTGCACTAAGGAAGGCAGTGAACTTGTCTTCAATATCAAAACAGACAATAAAAATAATCTGTGCTTTTTCCAGAGCTATTTCTTGACCTTTATTTCGGCTGACTGCTTCTATCTTTACTTAAAACCTTAGTGTCAGCTGTGCTATTTCTGTGTGAAGAAATAGCCATTGAAAACTAGACTTGATTTTTACACTTTTTAGAAATATATCTGATAGTCTTTACTATTTCTTTCAAGTTATATTCTAAGCCGTAGTACAGGAAAATTCTATTATACAACCTTCCTACATAGCTCTAACTTGGAATACTTTTTCTGCTCCAAGTTCTCTCACTCGTGTATTTTCTTTGTGCTATTCTGGACTCTGTTATAGTGATGATGATATCTGACTGCTAGGTAGCATAGGCTTCTATCCCTTTCAAATTAATTATCAATTTAGGAAAAGGTTTTATGGCTTTTCAACTTATTTGCCAACTAGTCAGATGCACTACGCTGTTTCAAATTAAACTTAATTTTATCTTCCAGTGAGGGAGTTAGCACTTAGAGTGAATTTAAACAAGATGACGTCAATGAATACATTATTTCAGACAGTCTCTTCCTTTATACCTCTTTTTGTTTAAGGAGCTTCCAAGTAAGTTAGGTAAACATGCCTTAAGGTGGGTGCAAAGCTGATGGGGTAGCTGTATCGAGAGTAGGGATCAATTGCTATCTGTCCCACTAAAGGGATGTGTTCATTGGAGGATTTCATTGATCTTTGATTCTGCTACTGTTCTGTATTTCAACAAGGACTACTGGAATAAATTATATGTTCACTGAACTGTTCAGCAGTTACAAGTGAAGTGTAGCTACAACTTTTTCAGAGGAGAGATTTGTAAATTCTAAAAGTATCTTAGTAAATTGGAGAAATAGTAATAGTTGATATATTATTCATAGTAGTCCAAGTATTATGATCACTATTTTTTCTGGGGTTTTTTGTCTTTTAAAATATGCAAAGTTCTGTCTTTGGCAGAAATTATCAAATGTGAAGACACAGGTTGGGGAATTACTCCTAAATACTACTAGTTTCTGAGAAGAAAATCCTGCTTACTGTGAATTCTAATTGAATGTGAACCAAATTTGAGATGGCTGATGAACCAAGCATTTTAGGAACTGGATAAAGTAGCACATTCAGTGTTACATATCTATTTTACCTAGTACTGCAGCATTAGTAGCACCTGGAGTATTTTATTCCCTTTTGGGTATCACATTGCAGAAATGCCATTGGAAATTTTATGGATGAGAGCAGCAAAAAGTGTTGGAAACTTTGAAAACGTGACCTTAGATGAAAAGCTGAAAGAAATATTTAATCAGTTTGGAGATGAAAAAACTGTGGAGTAATAGAAGTCTTCCAACATCATAGTGTTACCTACAAATAGGAAAGGACCACAACATTTTCTCTCAATTCTAGTTCTGAGGAGGAATGAACAATAGGCAGCACCAATGCTAAATTAAAGCAGATTCAAGCAGTTTAGATAAGCATCAAATATAACTTGACAGTGGAGGACAGTGAAGAATGGGAAGAACCCAAAAGTTTAACTGCTAGTTTAAGCCAATGGGTCAAATGTACTATGAAGGATTTACACATAATTAATTCTGTCATGGAACAGGAGGTTGGACTGGCTAGACTTCTAGGATGCTTTTCATTGGGTTGTTTTTTTTGTTGTTGTTGTTTCTTTCCCATTTTTTTTCAAACATTAAGGTGACCCTTTAGCATAAGAAGAGAGAATAAGGTAAACTTAAGAGAAGATGACTTTTTTTTCCTTTTAAGCAACAAGTATAATTTGAGGAAAATCTTCTTAATCAGAAGTTACTTATGAAATGTGATATAATTGAGAATTTTCAGTGTCATGGAAGAAAAAATATATATACACAACTGTTATAGTGCAGATAACATTTGTTTGCTTGGTGTTTAAAGGCAAATTCTTATTTTTTGCCTTTGACAAAGGCACAAAGTAATTTTTTTTGCAGTTTGATATTTCCAAGTACGTTATAATTGCAACTAAATCCAACATATAACACCACGTGCCAAAGTCTAAGAGATTTTAACAGTTTGGTTCCAGTCTTTTTCAGCTCGAACATGTAGCCCCTACAGTAACATGAATATATAGTACATATACAGCTTCATTTTTTAGGAAATAGAGTAAGATGACATGGTTTCCCTACCAAAAAATTGAAGGATGGAGAATTTACAGCAGCAATAGTACAGAATAGCTGTTGCATGCCAAAAGTAGGTTAGCTAGCTTTCTCCACTTGTGAAATGCTTTCAGAGTATCATTGTACTATATAGGTGTAATGTAAGGCTTGGTCAACATTGCTGCACAATTCTTTCAGTTTGAAGTTAAGAAAAAAGTGCTTAAAATTGGAAATTACCTGGCAGAAGAGAAAAAAAAATCCATAGAATTAAGTCAAATATGTCAGTGAAAAATCACAGAAAATTCAGTGAAAAAAATTATATTGCAATGTCTTTGTCCTAAAAACATATGATACTAAGGCACTGAAAAAATAGCCTGTACATGATTACCAACCAGAAGCAAAATCTGTTTTCTAACCCATGGCTTGCTCATGCAATGCCATATTTTATCCTTTCTTCCCTAGCTGGTGATATATGGGTGTGTCAGTGAGCTAATGATGTTTTCTTAGAAGAGGCAGAAGGTTTTTTCTTTTAATGGAACATATAAATAAAACAAATTCAGCTGCAAAAACAGCACTAACCTTAAAGTTATTACAGAATCAAAAATTATTTTCCGTTATTATTTTGACTGGACTTTAAAACATTTGTAAAAATGAGCAATTGTCCTCTGAAGCCCAAATGGGTATAGTCAAGCCTGCACACACATGGGCAGAATCCATCCTTGTAAATCCCCAGCTGAGGTTTGAGAATGTTCAGGAGGAAACCATGCATCACTTCAGCAATACTCAGTGAGGAAAAAGGGGAAAACATACCAGCTTTAAACCAATTTGTACAAGTGATCCTTTGGTTTCTCTGGAGGGCAAAGAAAGAAAGGGCCTTTTCCAGTTTGTTTATTGGCAGTAAAACTCCCCAGTGGCTTTCCATCAACACATTCCTAGTTTGCATCCTCTACAGAAGTTTCACACAAGTGTCTACCCCAGATGGTGCCTTTAAAAACTGGGCAATAAGAAGGGGGAAAAAAAATAAACTCTTGAGGAATAGTGGATTGCTGTCCAATTTTGTTTCTATGTAGGGTCTTACTGAGGTCTTTTATGCTCTTTCAGTTCCTTTGCTGCAGGAGTAGATAAAATAACTTGACACTGATTTACTGATGCTTGAATCTATCAAATTAGAAATCTTAGAGGTTTGGTATTTTTTTATACTGGGGGTTTTATTATCATTTAATTCATGCTACTTTTCATTTCCTAGGGAGTTGCAGATAGAAGCTTGCAGTTCCAGTGGTTACCCTGAAGGGGGAAAACTTCTGTGGTAAGATCGGGGAGTTAGAAAATTTTACTCAAACAGAAATAACTGCATTCAAAGAAGACGTACCTGTGCTCTTAGAGAACAGGATGTGTTTTCAGTATTGAAGCATCAAGTAGAATTTATGAAGGCAATACAGAAAGGAGGGAAAATGTTAAAATGGAAAGAGATATTTACTTTTATTTCCTTTAGCGCCTGCCTAGCTTCAGATTCCCTTGGATAGTTGATTTGCTCTCAGGACAACATAGACAATACTAGAAGATGAAAGATTCCTCTCAAGTATTTCTTCTCCATAAAGTGACCTGATACCAACCCTATCTCTTTTTAAGGAAATCAGGTCCATGTGGCTTTAGCTGAATCCGCTCCCTTTCAGCAGTAAGTTCACCAAAGCATCATCTGTCCTGAACCTTACATTTTCACATTCATCACCAAAGCAATTGCGAGAGATAATTTGCTATGGTAATGCTACAGGAAAGGCAACAGTGCTTTATTAGAGACACCAGAATAGAAGGAAACAACAAGGGGATTCTAGTATGCTAGATAGGAATTTCTGTTTTGTTCTTGTTGTTAATACAAAAGAGGAAACTGCATATCTTGTGGTTTAAACTGTAACATTTGGTTGTGATTAGAAATGCATTTGTTACAATTATTGTTAAAAGCTGGTAAAAAATCAAATGAAAGAAAATACAGAAATAATTTAAAGAGTCTGTTATTCTCACCTGATCCATAAGTGGTAAGGTAATGTTTCAAAAGCTCAATCTGTAAAAAAATTTTAATTATCCTCTTGGTTAAACTGTTGAAAAGTCCAAGTTTCAGCCTTTGGGTTTTGTAAATTTGTCTAGTCTTTGAAGCCCCTGTTGCTGTCAATAATTCAGTTCCTTTCTCAATCCAGGGGAAACTGAGCATTTCTCTTGAACCATTTTTATGTACTTAATTTCAATGTATTGTCAATATAATAGCAATAGATAGACTGAAGTTTTCCCTTGCATGTTCTTGAGAACATATTTACATGACTGTTCTCAGGCTTCTGGAATATTATTCAAATATGTAAAGGTAATGCAAGTGACTTTTTGATAGCTGGACTCTGTGGAATGTGAGGATTTTCAGAGATCATGTTGGTGGAATTTGTATAATTAGGCACAAAGGATCTGACTGACACACACTTATTTGACTGTAAAAATTAAAAATTGTGCTGTGAAGTAATATTTTCAGATATAGGATGGCTAAATGCTATCTAAAAATTTATAAAGAAAATATTTCTAATTTATTTTTTTTCTCTGCTCATTCCTGCTTCAATTTTCAATCAATTACAACATGGCCAGTTTTTATAAAACACTATGGCAACAAGGCACTAAGAAAATTACTCAAAAAATTAAGAGACATGAAACAATGAAAACCACTATGATAATTTTCTGGTATTCTGCTGAGAGAGGAAGTGTCAGAATATGTAAAATAAGTATATAAGAAGCAATGTCATTAAGGTAGTAATGTATGCGTTATAAGTCTCTTATTTCCTAGAAGAAAGGGACCCTTTCTTGTCTCCTGTGCAGGTATTTATACTTATATCGAGCCAGAATGGTGGCACAAAAGTAGAGACAGAAATTCCAGAGCAGTCCAAAATGGAGCCAGGAAGTGCAATACCAAAGTTATCAGTGCTGTTGTTTTTGTTGTTATGGGTGACTGTGCTGTCAGTGTCTGGACTGTGCACCAAGGAGCTGGGAGGGAACCCTGCTAAGGGCAGCAGGACAGGATGGAGTTGGTGACATGGTGTGGCACTTCCACCCTCTGTAATTGCGTACTTTACAGTGGGAACCCATCTGGACTTCTTGAGGAGAAGGGATGGAGGGAGGGACCTATTGCTTCCCACTGCCTTGGGAACCGTGTCTTGCCCAGCTCTCTGGACCACAGGCAATATTACCAGTGTACACATCTTCCTAATTATCGTCCTAATCCAGAAATCGACCAAATTACTCCCTTACTGCAAATTATATCCTTACTGTGATACAATGTATAAAAACATTAAGATGTAGTTCAAATGTAATTAGATGTTAAACAAAATTACTTTAGAGACAAATAAAAAAATCTTGATAATAAACTGGTCTCACTAAGTGTTGTTTGCTAATACATAGATGGGCAAAGAGAAAAACTGTGCAGAGAAAGCATGCATTAAATGGTGGCATTGGCATACTTGGTAGTAGAATTTCTTCTTTCCTGTTTAATAAACATGTCCTGTAGGATCAAAAAAGCTACTGGTTTTTCTGAGAAATACAGGGCTATGTTATAAATGACTAGGAGAGATAGATAAAATTATTTATTCAAGAAATGTCTTAAGAAATTTAGATGTAGCCAGAGATACATCTGGGAAGGAGAATTAAGAAGTGAATATAATGCTGTACAGGAATTAAAGTCTCTTTTTATCTTTTTTTTTCTGAGTTTCTTGTTTTAAAATATGTAATTGATAAATCATTATAGGGAGTAGTAAATTTTAGAAAAATTAATTACTTGGACCCAGTATTTGTTGTAATAGAGATCTGTATCTGTCTTTGTAGAACAAATAGTCAGTTTGACTAGCTGGGTAAGCAATTTAACTGTTTCAAGCCCTGCATACTCTAGAAATAGAAATCAGTGATGGAGAACATGGTTATTCAGTGTCCTATTCCATTTACAGGTATGCAAGTCCTAAAGTACTAAGCGATATTTTCTATTTGAAAAGCAATTCAAAGACAAACAGTATCTATGATTGTCAAATGAAATATACCAAATTTAATGGGACTTTTGTAAATAAATGACTGAATGCCTAAGGGTGCCCTGTGTTTGCTTTCTTAAACAGCAGAAAACATCTGGACTTTACTTGTCTGGAATATTAAAAGAAAAATACTGCATGAAAGACAAAACTTCAGAGACCAGAAGTTCCAGGCATGTAGCCAATTTTGTATTACAAAGATTGTGTAGCTGATTCAAGGATTAGTGTGCCTCCAGGATATTTTTCCAAACAGAGACACAGGGGAAATTAGGAAGAATTAGCCAAAGGTGTGAAGTTAGACTGCAGTCTATTACATCTGAATGGACATTTCTTGTCAGAAGCATGGTCTTGAGTTATTTTAGTCAAGTAAACCTTTGTGTGAAATAAACAGCAGTGTAAGAATTGGATAATGCAGCTCAGTTCACACCTTCAATTAGTTCATTTTAATTTTATTAAATGTCCTTTTGCAGATGGGTCCGAATTTTTGGTCAGTGATGTCATAATGTCACGCGGGAGAGCAAAGGAGAAAAGGCAACAAACCCAGTTCAAGCATTTAAGGCTTAGTAGGGAGCCAAGTGAAGTCTCTAAAGGTGTTGAAGGTTTGACAATATAAGTGGGTTTCCCCACTTTATACATGAAAAATAATAATAATAAAAATCTGTAAAATCCCACATAATTACTAAGTGTATAAGAATTTATTGTCTCTCAGGGCTTTAGTGCTTTTGCTAAAGAAACTAAAGCACAATATCACAAAACAGGTTCTAAGTCATTGACTGAGGTGTGATGCACTCCTATTGTTTCTTCTCCTGGAGTGCTGGACTCACATCTTTATGCTCTTAATGACTACTCCCATTTCATAGATTTGTAAATGTCAGATTCTCTCATCTGTAGCAGTCAGTTCACAGAGCTCAGTTTATTTAACTCTGAAGTGACTGCAATCACTCTTTCACTGAGAATGAAAATATCAAGTACAATATAGTAACTTCTTTTTCAAGAAAATGTATATACGTTTTCTGTTGCCTAATCTCCTTAAGATCTATCTTGGTTTTTTTACAGTTACTATGGAGTCAGTTATTCCAAAGTATAATTTATTTTTTTTACACCAGGAAGAAAAAAATCATTTGCAAGAGTAGACTTATAACAGTGTTTGAGTTTTGCATTTCCAAGAACATACTATCACATACTGTGGAAACATGAGCCAATTAGATAAAATCCATGTCTTAATTTGTTTTTTATTGATTTCCTCTGTTGTGAGCTGACCTTAACAACAGGGTTCAGATCAGTTTAAACATCCAGGATTTATGATGCTTTCACCTGTTAAGAATGGTAACAGAATGCAAGGACACTGTCAAATAGATGGACAGGAAATGTCTAGAAATGAGAGTGAATGGAATTAAAGTACCTTTATGGAAATTTTTTCTGCATCTCTTTTCTAAAGGAATTTAGAGCTGCTAAACAGCAGTTTCACTCTGAAAACCAGTGCAATAAGACAATAAATGCTGAAGTCAGTCATGTCTGCAGCAAAAAGTATACTCAAGGCATCTAAAAGTAATCAGCAAAAGGCCTATTCTATATGTTAGAAATACCTATAAATAACCTGGTATTTTGGTTTTGAGAAGTTTAGGAGGACCTATTTTCTTTTCTTGTTTTTAATGGTGGAAGTTAAAATTCTATTTGAAAAAAAGTAACAAAAGACAAAGATTCTAAAGAAATTGACATGACCCATGTTTGTAAAAGCTTGTTAATTACTCTTCTTTTACTGAATTTGCACTCTGGCTATGGAACACAAAATATTCCTGAGATATCTTACTACTGCATTCATATGAACAGAGGCTGATTCAATGGGTAGCAGCCCAAAAAAGACATTTGATTGAACATGTTTCTCTTCACCAAATTCATTGTTCAGGTGGAAACAGGACCTTTACATATCCTGTCCCAGATTACTGAATACATAATATTGCTGAGAAATACTGTATTTCAGTGTCTGCTTGGGGACATGTTTTTCAGGTTTCCTAATTCTCATATGTGAGAGGAGATCCCTTATCTTTCCTGGCTGATTCAGTAATATTTGTTGGAAGAGAGCTGTTGGCATTCCCATTTTTCAGCTGCAGTTTCTCTCTCTTTTTCCCTTTTTTTTAAGGAGCTTAAAATCTCATTGTTTATGTATTTAATGCATTTTCTTCAACACAATCTTTATTGTATTTCCCCCTGGAAGTGGTGAACCACTCATTTTCTTTTGTGAGTCATTTAGTCATTTGTTATGTACATAAATAATATTTCATAGGATAAATTCAACATAACAAAAATTTTTTAAAAGTTCCTTCAATATAATTAAATAGGCAGTAATTTTCTAAATTGCTCTAAGGTGTCAGTGCAGTCATCATCATGGAAAATTTATTGTTTGTGTCGCTTAGAAATTGAAAACTGCTTTGCTCTTTTCTGCATGGATTCCAGCTTTTCTAAAATCTTCCACCTTTTAGACTAAATGTGTCCCTATATTCAGGCTTTTATAAACTCACATATATTTTTCAGCAGCTTTTGGTTTTTCAGCCGGATATATAGAGCACACTTGGTTCTTGATAACCATGCTTCTAGAAATTCGATGGGTTTGGGGGATTTTTTTGGTTGTTTTGGTGGGGTTTTTTTAATTTTTCCATCATATTTGAAAGGTATTGTGCCTTTCACATTGCAAAATCAGATTCCAGCTCTGTAGGGAGACAAAATTGAGAGACAATGAGAAGGATGAACACAACAAACACAAGGATGAATACACTCTCTACCTTCACTTGTGCTATTATAAACCCTTCAGAGAAGCATCCAGATATTTTCCTTACCAGATAGACAATTCCTTGGTTTATATGTGGCTGTATCCCACCAGTGCCTACCTTGGTATTTCAGGCTAGTTCAGACTGGGGGGACATGATCATACCACTGCCAGCTAATAGTCCCTAGAGGAACTGAAGGGAAGATCTTTTCAAATAGTGGCTGTTTTGGTTCAGTGGCTGGTGAGAAATGTTGCATGGTGAAGAAAGAAAATATTACAGTTGTAGCTGGGCATCTTTTTCAGATAGAGGGGAAATATTTGCATTTATTTGGATAATTTCTAATATACTTCAGAAGTTTAAAAATTTTAGAAATAAAAAAGTTTAGAAATAAAAAAGTATCAAAGTTGAAATATTTTCTTTCAAAAATGTCAAATGAAAAAAAATACTATTTTAAACTCACCTACCTACTTGGCTCATTTTTTTTCCTTTCCCTCTGTCTTTCTTTTCTTAACTTTGAATTTGCTGAAGCTATACCCAAATTCAGGAAATTACTTTTCTTAGAAAAGTTATTAATTCCAACTGGTTTTGCTTGTGGTGTTGGAAACTAGTTGGCTGATTCATCCACCGACGAAATGACGAAAGTGACTCTATTTCCTTCATTACGTTGTCAAAGACATTGTGGATTAATTTAGTGACATACATAATATCCTGTACTACTGAAATGGGTATTCAGTGATGTACTCCTAAATACCCTAATTCTAACATTATCCCATTTTGAAACATGCACTTTCCCCCCTACATTGGCACTGTAATTTTCTGTAGTCAAGAACAAGAAGTCAAACTATTTTTCCCAAGTTCCGACTGATTTTTATCATCCCCTCTCTCTTACAGCTATGAAATGCCTATAAGTAAGTGCTAAATGTTCAGCATTTCAGAAGGAAAATATTTTCATTGAAGCAGATGTTTCTCAGATTCTTCAGGAGCCTAAAGCATTTCCTGAAAGTGTTGCTACTCTCCACAGGGTAAGTAAAAACTTTATAAAAACAACTATTTCTTTTAAATGGGTACTACTACCAGTATGATTTTCTGGACAACACAGTAAAATAAAACTACCTTTTATATGCAAATGAGTAATTAATGTACAGATGACATTTATTTCTTCAAACTGAATGTTCTGTTACAATCATAAAAATGGCTCAGATGTTCATTAGCTTGTTTGTGTGAACATCTGATTAAATGCTTTCATCACATCAACCTTCCTACTATGGCTTTGATATTTACTAATGAGTTGGGGTTTTTAAATTTCGTAAGTCTCTGAGGAAGTACTAGAATATGAGACCCTATCATTAATATTTGGAAAATTTCACTGAAATGAACCTATGAACTAATAATTCAGCATTAATCATCCATAACATTATAGTGACATGTAATAGATCTCAGTATGAGTACTAGGTACTTACGAGTTGCAACCCATTGAAACAATGTGTCTTTCCCACAAAGATATAATATCTAATTAACTAAAAAATAAGTGCATTTTTTTACAGAATTAAACATAAGTGACATGAAACATTACAAAAAGAAATAAGTGGAAGGTCAAATTATGAAGTAGAGAGCCCAAACGTTATTATGTGAAAAGAAAAAGGCTTAGAATATAAAAGCAATAAGGAAATAGTATAAGTTTTGTCTGTTCACTTTGTTAGTTTTACTGAAGCTGTTGCTTGCAATATTAGCTAGTGATCCTCTACAAGACACACTGCATTAGTTACCTTTATCAACCCCTCAAAAATACTTGTAGGAAGCACATTAAGACATCAGAAACAGCTCTCTTACAAACTGAAATGTTATTTTACTGTTATCACTGTAACTCAGTTTCTAGATTCAGACTCCTCCTTTCTTTTTAGACACCTTAGTTTAATTGAGAAAGATTTCAGACCCATAAAGGCAATAGCTTTGAACTGTGAATGGAAACTACCTTTGTATCTACTGGCATTGCATTGCTGAATGTTATTATTCTGTTATATTAGAGATCAACAATTAACAGGTTATACAGAGGCTTGACTATAAACTTCTGGTTTATCCTCAAAAAGCTGTAGATGTTTTCCTCCTTTGTCTTCTGCCCCCCTTTTTTTCTTCCTATTTTAATTTGTGTTTTCTCAAAGTTCCTAGTAAAAGATGCTAAATTCTAAGAGCAAAAGAGGAATTTTATGCCTGGACTGCTCTAGGGCCAGTGTAGATGCATTAATTACATTAATTGTAAGTTGACAATCCTAGTCCTTAGCCGTCTGGGGCCTTATCCAAGGCTCGCTGACGTCAATGGGAACGTTTCCACTGCCTCCATTTTGGCTCAGGTCCTAAATTTCTGTGGCAAAATATAATGCTGTGAGCTAAGCTGTCACAAAAAAAATATGTACTGCAACTCTTCGAATCTCAAAATAGCAGAGTGTATACAGAATTCACAGTCAGAATTGTATTGCTGTTCTGAGATGCTTAAGCAGAGAGAATACTGCTGTTTTTACTTCCAAATTACTGGCTTTCTTTTACAAAATAAAATAAAGTACCTCAGTCACATATGTTCTGTATAGGGAGAACAAATTCACTTTAAAACTGTTCCATGATGCAGCTTCTTAGGCAATTCTAATGAGAGTAAGAACATTGAAAGGATGATGAAATAACTCTTGTGCTTCTCAATAGTAAATTCAGTAGAAGAATTAACACAAATGCTTCTCTGCTCAGTTGCCATAGAGCCATTTCACAAAAGTGAAGTGCAATTTTTCCCTCGCTGTTTCTGAGTAAAATGATTCATGCAGTCAGAGAATTTAAGGATAACATGGATTATTAGTAGTGTAGCTTCCTGAGTATTATACCATTCTATACCAAAATTCCTGCTTACTGCCTTTTTATTCATTAGAACTTTTTAATGACTCATCTGAATCTGTGCTTAAAGTAACAAGGCTCCTGCATTGATACTTGCAATCTAACATGGCTCGTCTGTTTCATCAGCAACCACTAATTAACAGTAATTGTTCTGTATTAAAAAATATAACAGGAATACACTGAAAAGGTCATAAAAGATAATTATACCTCAGATAATATATATAATGATAGCTTGTTAATGTTTTAACATGAAGCTTACAAAAATGTAACCTGTTCAGCTCACTCTATGACTAAACTTGTATATTGTACAATTTCTGGCTTTCAGGAAAGACAGAACAGATCTTCATTTGGAAATGAAGCATCTCGTGATGAAAAAAATTTAGGTGAGGCATTTATGTCTGACATTATGGTAGCTTTGAAAGACATGTACTAAAATTGGATCTGCCAATAAGTATGGGGTTTGTCACATTTCTTTCCACTTTAGAATTGCAGCTTTTTGGAGTCAGTGAGTAAAACATGATACTTACCATAGGTAAGAAACTTACTATCCTCTGGGCTGGAAAAGGGTGATTTAAAGAACTTCCAGTGTTCTTGTAACCACAGGAATGTTATTTAACATAATTTAGCAAACTGGGGAGGATAGCACCAAAAATGGGCAATGTTGCACAATGGATTTGGGGGAAAGAAACAAGGTTGGGCTCTCAAATTCCTGCATGACTTGGGAATCTGGCATAAAACTCATTTTTTTAACAAATTGGAGACAAATGGAGTTCAAGAGCTAAACACTGCACATGATGACTTGGCATGGTATTACGCACAAGCTGTGACTCATGAGGTACTATATGAACCATTTTTAATTAGTTAATTATTTTCCACTCACAGTATATGAAACTTTACAGTTTCAGAGCATGATTCACTCACTTTCTCAATTACAGTAAACCAAAAATGCAAGGTTTCATAAAAAGATCAATAATAGCAAATAAGGAGCCACAGTTCCCCTAAGAAAAGATAAAAGAAATCCTCAGATATTTTCTGTGAACATTTTTTTTTTTTTCCATTTTAAGGAGTGGGTTTTTTGCAAGTGTTCATTCACAGGCTGTGCAAGCTATTTATAGCGATTTTACTGCTGTGGTAACACCTCAGCAAACACTTTTTTCTTTGAACATTTCTTTCCTAAGCCTGTCTGGCCTATTTTAGACCACAAATAACTTTGCTGCAGCTGTGACCAGTTTGTCTCCCACGCACTCTAGTCTCAAAAGTGCAAACTATTCTTTTTCTGCAGAATTTTCCTGAGAAAAAGTTACCAGTACATGTGAAATAGGGATGCAGTGTCCCAGAGAGGGATGCCATGGATAAAGCAGAAAAGAGTTATGGATATGAACCTTTGTTTCCATGAAATACCTCAAAATAGTATTTCATGTATCAAGTTGCTCATGGGAACAATGTAAGTGGAGGTTTAAGGCTTTCAGACATGGTCCAGGAACACTTAAGCATCTGTGGATTTAGAGTAGATCCTCAGAAGTCTGTTTTCAGAAATAATATGTGTGTGTGTTTTCATTCCGTGAGTAGGAATTTGTAAGGGTCCAATCTGGTGCAATAAAGAAAGCAAAAAACCAGATCTGATACAGAAGTGGTTTTTTACATAAGGATGTTGGTCCTTTTGTCAAATAAACAAATGCTTCTCAGAAAACAACTTAAAACAAGAATGATAGTTTACAGGGCAGGAATTTGCTTGGGTCAATTAAATCAGAAACCTATCAGATTATCTGTTTTGGCTGGGTTTTCTCCCACTTGTTCTCCATCTATGTTACAAAATTAAGCTCTAAACCTAAGCTTTAAAAATAAGTCTTTTCAAATTGAAATGGAAAAGTGTTTTTTAAATGATGGCTTAATGTTACTGAAAACTCATAGGCATTAAGGATGCCCTTTTTCCCTGGGAGAAGATAAATTCATGCTGAATTCACTCTGTTTCTAACCAGCAAAAGTGCATTGGCTTCTGTTTTTTCAATCCTGATTTAGGTGGTTATATCCAAGATTATGGTCATATACTTAACAAATAGAACTGTAGGTAAATCTAAAGCTTAATTTTTGACAAGTAAACACTAAAAATTCAAAGCACAGATATAACAATTATAAATTCTGTGGAGTAATGGTCTACAAATCTATAGACAATCAAATATGACAAGCATCAAATTTTAGAGTAAAATATGCAGCATTGAAGTTACACTATATTGATTTGCATTCCCAGGCTGTGTAAGTCAAACTACAGGGAAATCACTGATGATTGTTTAAAGGCTTTTTGTTTTCAAGCTAGCTGCAAGCATACAAAATCAACTCTTGATTGCTCCTCTTGATACTCCACTTGTACTTAATCTTTCAATGAACAGCAGTATACAGGCAAAGTAATGTGGGGAAAGCACTTTAGTGACTTATCCTGTATTCTAAAATGTGAGACTGAAAAAGAGTTACAGAAAACATTTGACCATTTTGTGGGATGACACAGTGATTTTAAATTCACAAGTCTTTTGGAGAACATAGCAATATTGTATATGTCAGTGCTGCTTTTATTCCCAAAGAGCTAAATATAAGAATATTATTTTCACTGTAATGAGTTTTTGTCTTTATATTAACTCAGTTTATAAACAGTAATATAAGTCTTTGCTGAAAATTCTCCAAGGGTAAGATAGAAGAACCTTGAACATTTTTGTAATGGGGTAGGTTGAACTGATGGAATGAAACTCAGGTGGCTTCACTTTATAATGTGGGATCCTGAACTGGCAGCTTTAGAACTGTCTAATAGTCTGAGTGTCAGAGTCGTACCTTGGAGAGGATCTTTTGCAATTGCCTCCAAAAACAATAGCACAGATAGAATGGCAGTTTGGATATGTGACTGGAATGTCATTTCAATGTCATTTTGAGCATTCCATACAAGATCCCTCTGTGGTTTTTAAAGAAATTTAATTTTAAACAAATTTCTTCCATCTCATAAGATTTCTTTTAAAATACATTCTGAAGTCTTATTTCACAATTGACTGAACTGGTCAAGGTCTGAAAGAATGATGTTTTAAGAAACCTCTTTTACATGATTGAAAACTGTTAGGAAAGCTCAGGTTTCTGTAAAGTAATTCTTATTGAGCAACATTTTCCTAGAGAAATCTGAGCTTCACGAGGGGATAGGATATTAATGTTATCTGAAGATAACTAGACAGATTTAAGAGAGGACTTCAAGAGTAAGTGTGAGAAGGCAGAAAAATACTGCATTTTTCCAAGCAGAAGGTAAACCTGATCCAAGAATAAATTTAAAATACTCTTCTGGCACAAATCAAAAGTTTCATATATTAAATACTTGAGGATAGACCATGACAGAAGTGAAAGGCTCAGAATGTCTTGAGTCATCGAGCCTCCTCTCAAGAGCTTGAAGTGATGAACTGTGGCCACAGCTGAACTTTGGCGCAGGAGCTTGTTTGTCACTGTCCATGGTGCTGTTGGACAGCGTCTGAACACGTCGTTAACCAGGAGGATGGGAATCATCACTGTTAAGAGCAGTCATTCTTATTTTCATTAATATATTATGACTACAATCTTCAAATAAATAATATATTCCCATCACAATATGTCATTCGCTTCCTTTTAATTTTTTTTTTTTTGTGTCAAACATACTGCTAGACACTGCTTTGATTTCTCTATATTCAAAACATTGATTCTTTATAAAAGTGTCTAAGTTTTCAACTCAAAGGCTTTTAAGGATTACTATTAAACACAAATCTATGAATCTAATTAAATGTCTTTATTGACATCAAATGTCTGTAATTTACTTTAGAAAACATATTTTATCTCCTCTGAACAAGGAGAAGGCAAGAAGAGGTGGAACCATGGGTGTTTGGAAGGGTATTAAGTAAATGGAGACTGAAAAGAGGGAGATACACACAGGAGAAAGCATAAAGATGAGTGGAAAAGGAGACAGAAGCTAAAATAAAGAGATGGCACAAGAGTAATGAAATTCTAGGAAAATAAAGAAAACAAGAATAGTGCACTCCTCTGCCTAAGTACCAGGTTCTTCTAGTTCTATTTTTTTCTATTTTATTTTTTCAGTTGCACCAATCTCAATATCTCTTCACTCCTATCACCTGTCAGCACTACCTCTCTGTGGCATCCTTGATCCTTCTGTCCTCTTAAATTTTCTTCCTAGTCCTTTCTACCATCTATTTCCCTAAGACAGGTTAACTCTTCATCAGGACTTCTTGGTTTGTGGCAAAGGTGGAGACATAAGCAAACACTGGACTTTCACTGGGTTTGGGTGTGTTGGATACACCAGTCACCATGCTCATTGATGAAACAGATGGGAGATCATGTTCAGAAAACACAGAGTGAAATGGATATGTTGTCCAAAGAACCTGGTATAGAGTGCTCTTGGGAATGATTTCTTGCTGCCCATTTGTTTTGTTTCCACATGGCAATTACAGTAATTTTCTTCTGAATTCCTTCTAACACTCTGAGAAAGAGACCAAGCCTTTTAGCTCAAGGACTTTCCCAAATTCAATCTGATAATGGGACTTCAGTACAAGCTTGTGCTGGTTTTTCCAGCCTACAGACAAGTTCAGTTCATGAATGTTGGAGATTACTCATGTGTTCATTTTTCTTTCTAAAATTTGTCATTATATCACTTTGAATTCTTGAAATATATCTTACTGATTTGATGGCTGAAAGCCAGTTTTATACCCTTTGTCATCCTCACTGTCTTATATCAATGAGAACTATCAACAACAGCTTACTTCTTTTTCCCACTAGCCTAGTTTTATGGTTTATGTCTTTTAGATGCAAATCTTGATGGCATTATGTTCTCTTTTAGGTTTTTAGAAGCAAACAATTCAGAATGTGAAACATTTAGAGGCTTAAGGTTAGGTACATGACACGTTTGTAAGATCTACTTTTCCTTTGAAACAGCTCAATTTTTATTAAGCGCTTGAAGCCATTTGAGCCCTACATAACACAGCAGGATAGTACCTATAAAATCAGATGATAAATGGAGCTGGTTCCAAATATTTCAAAATACATTCTGATGTAAAATTGATCTCTTTAAAATCAAATTATTAAAATCTTGTGACCTTTCAAATATCTACAAGGACATGTAGCATGTTTGAAAACCATGAATTATTAAAAAGTATATTTCCACCATTCCTTACTGGAAACCAGAGTTAAAATGATCCCTGAAATCACAACAGTAATAAATTTAGGATTCTTTTTGAATGTATCTGTATATTACCGATTTAAATACTTGTAAAATGCAAGGAAATGTATAGTTTGTATTTTGTGAGAGCAGAATATTTCAGAATTTGTGGACACTTTGCGCTCCATTGGACTGTATTGCATTGTACACTGTTTAATTGGGACATGAATCAAGCCATGAAGTGTGGCAGTAATAAAATTTGTTACTGTATTGTCCATTTTGTTTTGCAGTGTTCAGTCTCAGAGGTTCTCATTATAGAAACAAAAGCTCTGTTTTGCTTGCCATTTAGCCTTCCAAAACTCTTAATTAAAACAAAAAAAGCTGCCAAACACAGGTTGTTTTGAGGTTAGGTAGCCCAGATGGTAACCAGTTCTGAGTTATGGCCATTTTCCTAAGTATCAAAGTCAAGGCTTGAAGCACAAAATGAAAGCTGTGTGTTAAGCATTTTACAGTCTTGTGAGACATTCAAAAGACAGACACACTTAACACATTAGACAGCACCAGGGGAAGTAGAAAATGTCATGACAAAAATGTGTCTGAGAAAGCAGAGACATTGTGGAGTTTACCTCCATTCTTCACAAGAAAATAGAATTTGGAAGCATTTTGTAGAAATCCTAAAGAAATGCTGGATTTTGCCTTACCACTTTCTTGTCAGAACAGTTACTTATCTACAAATACATAAAGTTAATTGCAACTCAGCAAAGTGGCTATATTATTAAGGAGCAAGTTCTTACACCTTTTTCTTTCCCAATGTTATTTGTTGATCTAGTGGAAATAACTACATTTTTTTCATTATCCAGAATTCAATCCACACAGAGGTCACTCACTTACCAAGTTTCCAGAGGACATAACTGCAGTACTGTGTTTTGATTCTGTCTCTGACAATGAGAAGGATAGGTTAAGAGGTGACAAGCAAAACTGTGAAGAGCATCAAAAATGGTAAAAGAATAATCACAAATGCTGTTTGAATCTGGATAAAGTAGCCTGCAGTGAGGTTGAAATCATCAGATTCCTAGTTATCTTGCTTGATGAAGCTGCCCTTGCCAAAACATGTTTGCAGGCTAGCCAGGCATTTCAGTGTAGAGAGGAATATCACAGCAAAAGTGAATTTGATCACCCCACATCTGGGTACCATCAGATAAGAAAAGAAGAAAAATCTGGGAAGGGAGAGGGTAATTGCTGAAAAAAGTAAGAACAGACTAGAAATCTGGCTGGGCTGTAATTTATGGCTATTCTAAAGGAACATTAGTTTTAACAATAACTGTCAGAAGCCTTTTGTGTACCTATGTAGTTCAAATCTGAAATTATAACTGAAGCTGAAGAAAAACTGAATGTGGCTTGAGTGCATGTTTCAAGAGGACTGTTTTCTCCAGTTGCTATTGCACTTAAGGTGCTACCTGATTTGCCTCACCTTAGCTCTAGCTCCTTCACATGAAATACATGGATTATTTTTATTCTCAGACACTTGACAGCTCTTCTGTGAGGAAAAAAAGAAAGAAGAAAATACATTTTCAAGTGAAACCTCTTCACACTGAAGGCACCAGTAGTTTTACATTTAATTCAGTGCAGCCAGATGTGAATGGACCCTTTTTCTTAGTTGGTGCAAAAAGAAGCAAAACTAGGGGTTTGTGCATGAAAAGAAAAATTCACTGGTTCATGTAACTTACGTGAAGAATTCCAGGTAATTTGGTGAATACTAGGACAAAAACCATACAAGGAGTTTTATGTGAAGTTTGAGTGTCATTGTCCCATTCCTATATTCCATTTCATGAGAATTGGTAGTTGCTGACCATCAAAAACTGTTGTGACTGTACGTGATCTGATTGTATAACTGAAGACTCTTTGTCTTCTTTCCAGTGTATGGTCCTGTTTTATCCAGAGTGAGCTTGTGCTCTGCAGTGATTTAACATTGCCTCCCATAACAGCACATGGGCAGATACACAATTTCTGTCAGGCCCACCTTGCATTTCAATCATAATTAAACATAATTAAGAAAGTTCTGATTTAAATGTGAATTGCTCCATGTTCAGAATTAAGGATAAGAAAATTGTATTATTCCTGAAATATCAAGTGTTAGTGCAAGATTATGAAGATGCTTACTGCAAAGTGCCTCTTTAATTGAATGATCAATGACCTTTATTATTTATTGATTTATATTTGCATGTGTGTGTTGGTTTCAGCATTTCTGGGAAGCAATGAGTGTTTTATAAATGTTTTAAGGTGCAAGAGACATCTGAATTCTAGAGAGAAAGTACACTTAACCATTTATTCGATTTACCATATTCATACTACAGGCCCAGATGTCTGTGTTTGACAAGAAAAATGTATTTCTCCTTGCAATAAAACACAATAGATTTATTTGGATACTTTATGGCATTTTTGTTAACCTCAAAAAATACAGTCCTTTTTCTAGCTGAGCAGATGTCCTGTGCATGTAGTATGAAACAAACAAGACAAATGTATTTTGTCTTTTTTAACTTAATCATTGTTTCTTCTGTGGAGATTAAGTTTGATTCATGCTCAAAACCAAAGGTGACCTAACCATTCTTCATGTATTTTCTTCAATACACCACAAAATCATTAGATCTTCAGTTTCTAGTAAAGAAAAATTTTGCAAACTTAACTAGATATAAGTGAACAACCAAAGACCTGTAAATTTTTTTCAGTCAGGAGATAATTTCAGCCTTCTGCTACCAAAGTAACAATGTAGGGAGGAGAAAAGTACTTATGAATTAGTAATAATATATTTATATATAAATAATATGCTTTTATTATCTCTCCCTTGTTAGGAAGCACGGTCATCAGAATGTTATCAAACTGATGGTGCTTCATTAACAATACAGAAAAGGAAAAGCTTTAAACACTATCTCTGCCTTATCTTCCCACTGTGAAAGGGCTTAGAAGCTGGCTAATTTCCAAGAGACACTTAAGAAAAGTGTACATGAGTAAGCAATTACTGAGCAAGTTACTTCTCCTGAACTGTGCTGCTTTGAGTGGCAGAAGTGCCCTTGTTACAGCAGGAGACAGAAGAGGTCTGTAGTGCAGAACTTCTCTGAAAAATCTGTCTGTGGTGTCATGACAAACTTTACAATGCATGGGTAAATGATCAGCCTAATTACATTTCTTATATCCATCATAGAAGCCTCATTATTTCCTTCTTCCATCTGTCTCTGCCCATCTGTTTTCTCTTATGGTTGGTGAGTAAATTCTTTGGGGCAGAGGGTTTTTTTCATGTCCATGTACAATATCTAAGGGGATCCTGCTTTACTACTAGGAGTTATAGGCAAAATGATATTATAAATATTTCATAACCAAACATGCATATGTAAAAAAGAAAGCTATAACCACTTGAAGACCTGAAAATGTCAGATTTCAAGCAAATCAAAGGATCGTCTTTAGCATATAGATAACTTCTGATTCTGTTTAACCTGTCCTTATAACCTATGTATTTTTCCTTATGTCAGAAGTGCACAATACAGCACATAACTGTTCTATCTGTAAGCCTATCAGTCAAGATTGTCACAGAAGTGTAGGATTATTGTCACCAAGCATTGCTTCAGAAAACATGGGATGCACAGAAAACATGGAATGCTCCTTTGGGATTTCTGCCCAGTCTCCTGCCCTTGTCTGTTTGCAGCATTCTGGGTAGGGTGTATTTCCAATACCACACAGCCCACTTTGGTTTTTTCATGAAGACATGTAGATTCTACTCCCTGTCTCAGCAGGGAGACTTAAGACTTTAGACTCTGCCTTAAGTCTGGAAGAGTTTCTCTCTCCTATTTTGAGATTATTGAGGTTTCACTATGACATAAAAGTGTTAGAACAGTCCAAGCAACAATCTCCTGTTTTCCCCTAGAGTATTCTTATTTAAAGAAACAGTGATGTGGAATTCTTAAAGGAGATCAGATATTATAAATAAAATACCTATGGAATAGAATTGTGAAAAATGGTAAAAATACCAAGTTGCAACTGTATAGATGAAGACAACAGAATGCAAGGCTATTTTTTACACATATATCTTTTTTTGATAATGAAATTATTGATGTAATAAGTGTAAACTGGGTCTTTAGGATTAAACTATGCTCTCTTCTAGCTCATCCTTCATTGATTTTTTGTGTGCATGTGTTTTCATAAGGTCAAAAAATTTATCTAGTATTATAGAATTCTTGACTTTAGGATTTGCATCATCTGTGCCACCTGCCTCTGTATATATGCTTATTTGTAAGTACTGTAGCAACACTGCTCACTTGTCTGGTTAGAAAATCATATTTCCCCTTACATGAGTTTCACACATATTTTCTTTAAAATTTCAGTACAATAAAGGGTGCCAGAGGAAGTTTAGGGGTTCATAACAGAAGCGAGAAGAATTGGAGTTATGAATTCACAACAGAGGCAAACTTGTAGATATCTTTAAAGCCTGACTAATAGAAAGCTGATTATGAAACAGTAAGCAGGAACCCTTAGTCCACAGCAAAGTAATTTTTCTTAGTTTACCCTTTGGTGCAAGATATTTATATCAAGCCGAATTACCTCACTTTTGCTTTAACTTGGGCACCTCTATAGGAACTCTTTCCATGTCTTTTCCAATAATCGAAATATGTTGCATGCTGAAGCCCCTGATCTCTAATGCTATTGACATTTAGTGACCATTAATAGTAATTCTCTGGTTGTAGCAATTACAAGTATTTTTATAACTTTGTCATTTATCTGAGAACAATATCTATAATTTCTTTATTACATAGCAATTCTGTGAGAACTCCATTGAATCTCTGGAAAGATCCAATATATATTTCCAATCTTAAATTTATGTGTTGTTTCTATAAGAAGCACAGGAGAGGTTTCTGTTAAGTGCTTTCTCAAGTGGAGTGATGCCTTCCATGGTGTACATCAGAGTCCTGATCCCCTGGTATTGCAACATACAGAACATGCCCTGGTGTATTTTCCATCCCACTCTGGCTTTCCTCCCAGTAAAGCAGCATGCACCCAGCAGTGCTTCACACCCACCTCTGCTTCAATAAGCTGTCAAGGAAAGGCAACAATTCAGCCAGCAGGGATTCAACTCACAGGGATTCCTTGACACTTACTGCATGGTGAGATGTTCTGCCTTTCCCACTTCTGCCTTGGAAGCCTTTAAGTGCCTTAAGTCATATAAAATTAAAAAAACTACTCTAACAAAGGCAAAAATCCAGCCAGACATTGCTTTAAATGTGCAAAATAAAGTATTTCCAGGTAGTGCCCAGAAAAGACAATTGCAGCTTGTAAAGGAGAAATTTTTTTTGAGTCCTTTAAAATTACAAGGAGCGATAACTTATAGTATAGTCAGGAAAAAAAAAAAAAAGATACTTTTTCATGAAAAAAAAATTATTTCTAGGAAATTTTTATCTGAGGATATTTAGGATCATAAAAGAGGATTTTAGCCATTCCCAGTTTGGCATACATGAATACGATAAATAACTGAAAATAGGGATACAACAAAAGGTCATTTTTTCTCTGTGTGTGGAAGGGACAGATCATTGTCTTGAAGAGAGCCTTGTTAGTAATATAAAGCAGGGGAAAATAGATTCACAATTTTTGATACATACATTTCACCACTGTCCCCAAACTCTTATCAGGAAAGATATTTATTTAAAACAAAAAAGAGATTATTTTTCTTTTAAGTCTGGTCACACTTTTTCAGGTGGATCTTTATAGTGCATATGGGATTCTATTTCCTTGTATAATCCACCTGCTTTTCTCTAAGTACATAGGAAGTAAATTATAATGGACATATTTTGTGAAGAAAAAAAAACAAAAACAAACAAACAAACAAAAACCACCCCAAAACAACAACAACAACAATAAAACCCTCAAAACTCCCAAAACAAACAATAGAATAGCTGAGTTTTAATGTAATTGGAAAAAAACTATAGTTTATTCCATTTTCTCCTTTATATTCCATGTAAATACAAGTCATTGACTGGTGAGCTGTACTTTTCAGAAAGAAAAATACAGCTATATTTAGGCATGTGTATTTTTTACTTAGATGTTTGTAATGAAAACCCTCAAACATCATTTTAATTCTTCTTTAAGAATAAGGGGTAGAACTAAGGCCTAAAATTTCCTACCATATTTTTATGGTTTTTACTTGTTTTAATTTTGTAATGGGAAATAGTTCCTACCATTCTCATACAGGTGAACTTTCAGCTTATAAATAATGATACATAAGTGATTAAGGATAAAATAAGCAATTTAAAGTTATTTCTGTGTCTTGCTCTCTGGAGCTCTGTGATTTGTGTAACAGTCCTTGTTAACCATGAGAGAGACTAACCAGAGTGACTCAAAAGGAACCAACACTTTAATAATTAATGCAAGATGCTGAAGACATAGACCAATTGTGAATAATTCATTTCACTTCAGTTCATTATTTGTTGATGAATAATCATGAAATATCTGGAATTAATTAGCTAATGTATGTTTATGAATAACAATTGCCTTTGTATGTTTCATGATTTCATGTCTGTTTAGACTGCTTCAGAGGAAGAAAAAAGGAAGAGGAATGCTGAAGAAAGATGGACCACAAAGATTTGTGATTACTTCCAGAATGTTATATCAGAAGTGACAAAAACTTAGCAGTCTACCAGTTCAGTTCTCTGATGTGATTATGTGAAAAGAAATATAAAAAATAGGCCCTAGTAAAGCAATTTACAGCTACAGAAAACCCCAGCTGAATGCTCTGATTGTTAATGTGTTTGTACCTTTACAAATTTTAATTGGATAATCTATCATCAAAACTTATTCCATGTATGGCAGCAACCGTAAAATTAAAGCTAAAGGTTTCAAGGATGTGAAACTGAATTTCTAGAAGACAAACTGCTTTTGATGTGAGGTATATCTGTGTGTCCTTTTGTTGCTCAGCTCACTGTCATTCATGTCAGGGAAATACTTTTTGTTTGAAGTTATAATAAACATTTCACATCTTTTCATGTCATGTACTTGTAAATAATTTTAAATGTCTTTTTTAAAAATTCTGCCTTTTTTTCCATTGCATAAATGTTGTCTTTTATTACATAGAAATATGTAAATCCCTTTAACAGCAGTTAAGGTCAGAAAATCTGTTTACATTTCATAGGTTATCTGGCTGCACATCCTCTAAGAAAATGGAAACAAAGTCTAATCCTCCAACAACTGAAAGAATTATTTTGTGGTCTCACAAAGTGTTTATTTAGGAGACGAAACATAAATCACTCTGATGAAAGCGTAAATTAACTTTAAAAAAAGTGCTTTTCACGTGAACCCTGGAGAAATTAAGTTTGATACCTCAGGATCTGCAAAAAGCTGTATATTGTGTTCCTAAGGCATTGGACTTTCTTTCAGAAGGATAGGATAGCAGGATTAATGAAGAGTTTAATGATCTCCTGGTGTGATGGAGCCCAGGAAGCAGCTGCTGTAAAAGGAGATGTTCTGGTACCAGCTGAGGAGCATTTGTGGAGGAGTCATGGAAGGTATTTTAGCAGGGCAACTTAGGAAGATCATAGGGAGGGGGAAGGTGTTGTTGTTCGTGTCTAGGTCAGATTTTGGTCTTCTTGCAGAGAGGAAGTGTTTGGACTGGTTCAGATTACTTCTGAAGGCAAGCAGTGGCAAGGATGCCAGGACTTAAGGCATCCTATATTTCTGTATAACCTAGAATTACCTGTAATTTCCTGCCTCTCTGGGACAGAAGAGTTATTCAAAGCATTATACCAGCGGTGGCCTAGGGCCCTCTGTGTCTTCTTCAGATACTGATATTCCCAGATGTTTCTCAAACCAGGGTACAGAGTCTCTTACTGATGGAATTATGGACTTACACATATCTGATGCCTTTGGATGTGACCAGCAGCTGCAGATGTCAAGAAGATATGTGGTGCATCTTTTGCAAAAATCAGGTACTGTTGATGGAGTTTAACCATGGTAAATAAAAAAGATCCACTGACATGAACTGAGCAATGCAGGAGTGCTGTGGGTACTGACTGTCCTTTTCTGACTGCATACCAGAGTTGGAAGAGCTTTTTCACAGCTTACTGCTGTCTAAATTGTCTTTTTTTGTTGTTTTTATTTGGGGCAGGGTGTTAAGTGGCTATTTCTTTTAAAACATAGAGAAAAAAAAATATAACCCATTTAACTTAAACTTCAGTATGTAAAAATCTACAATGTTGCACTAAAAATAGTTGAAACCAAATTCCTGACTATATTGCTTTAATAAATACTTTAATATACTAGTATATCTTAAGCACCTAATAGCTCATCTTTTACCGATGTCTTATGTTAGTTTCAAAGTTGTCTTGAAGACACTTGAAGTTTAAAGACTTTATATACCTATATATATAGATGTTGTGTAACCTGTAGAACATTGGTTTAGGTTTCTTATAGGTAAAATTAGTTCTCATTTTATAGCTAAAATTAACAGAGGTAAACAAAAATTGAGACAAATTTTGAGCTTGGAAAATGAGGGCAGTAGAATCTGTGGGTGAAGGACCATCCAGTCATTTGATAAGCTAAATACCACTCTAGGTAATTTAGTCCAGTTCAAATTTAAGTCTCTGTTCCTGGGCTAGAATTTAAAGGATTTGAACACTTGAGGTTGTATTTAGAGGTTTAGCAGTGCTTCAGAATCCTACTTGACTCTTATTTGTAGTTATCTGTAAAAACTCCATCAGGTAAAATAAACTGCACCAAAGTGTTTGCATTGTTTAGCCAAACCCCTGAGGAAAACCCCTTTGAAGAGAGGATGGCTGCAGGAGGACTAAAAGAAGGCTTAGGAGGAGAGCTTCAAAGGAGCTTTTCTTTTCCAAGGTTACAATAATTTTGAAGTAATTAAGTTATGTACTAGCAGAAAAATAGGCATATGCTGTGAAAATTGCTTATTGCCCTGTTTGTACCTGCCTCTTTTCTATCCTTGGCACCTTTCTTATAGCTTTTCTATGTCAAATCTGTTTGTTTCTCTTATCCTGAGGCTGCAAACTGTGTGTCACAGAATTGTTTCTTTATAGTTGTATGCTGCAAAATTAATATGATTTGAATCATACTCTAGAGGTCAAACACATTTTAGATAAAAGCTGTCAAAAGTTGTTTTGTTTTCTTGCTAAAACTCAACTTTCTGGAAGATTGATTTCAATGTAGTTATTCTTGAGTACATTTGTCACAGAAGAATTTGCATTTCTTTTCTTAATTAGTACCTCCTGGTAAATGGTGCACATGTAACTGCTCAGGCAGCTGTCATGACTTTCCACTGTGGTTTGGGGTTTTTTCCTTAGCTTTCTTGGTTTGGTTGGTTTTGTTTTGGTTTTTGTTTGGTTTTTTATGTTTCTTCCAATCGTGGAATTGGTGTGAGCTCCTCCTCCTCCAAGTGGGTGGAGGTCTCAGGTGAAGTGGGTCACTTGAATCTTTGTTGGTGCACTCAAGCCCTCGGCACAAGGTTCAAATAAATATTCATAATTGCAATAACACAGAAGTGCTGCAAATATCCCTCCACAGTCACTTACTGATCAAGGTTTCCATGGTATTTTTGGTCTGTAGTGTAGGCCATAGCTCCTCCACTGGTGAGAGGCTACAGAGGGAAAATGTACTGTCATGTGCTAAGCAATGCCATTACTGAGGTAGTTATAGCAGCCTGTTGAAGGCAGAAATATGGCATGTTTGGCTCACTATGTATAATAAGTATTTTAGCCCAGGTGTCTGATCTCCAGATGGCAAGCAGGAAAAAAAAAAAAAAAACTAAGAAAAAAACAGGGGAAAAATATGATGTAGTTTTGGATTGAAGAAGCTTCCAGATATGGCTTCAATAGAAGTGTTTTTAATGAGATAAGCATGAAAAATGAAGGAATATATATACAGGGAGCATATGTGAGGAGTATAGCTTGTGTGTCACAAATATAGTTATCACAAAAAGAACAATAGTCTCTCTGAGTATTTTGCCTATTTAAACTATTTAGGGCTGTCAAAAGGCACAAGTCTGTGTCTTTAGTGCAAAAATAGCATTCTAGTCATTTTCTCCTGACTTGACACCATGGCTCTCATGCCCCCCAGGGATCAGTAACACAATGTCCAGCAGAGAGGACACTGTGATGATATTACTGAATATTATCTGTCTGAGGCTCAGCCTTGTCTTTATCTCCTTTAGATAAATTAATAACTTGTCTCATATTTCTTTCTGTAACTGCGAAGTGCAGTTGGAACTCAACACAAACTTACTGTGGAGGTGCTACTGATTATTACAGGTCACTCACATTTCCAGCCTGAGGGGAAGGATATGGGAAATACACTGTCTTGCTCAAATTAAGATCTTATCCCTGTCACCTTGTTTGTCAGCAGCTGAACTTTCTCATGAAACAAGGAAGTGTATCCTTCTGTTATTTTAAACTGGTACATATGTCTGCCTGCTTTTTAAAAGGAATTTCATGCTGGGAGTGCATGCTGAAAATGCTCATAAAATTCAGTGGCTTGCTGGGCAGGGTGAAGATGTTAAATTTAACTTACTTGAAATTTTCAAGGTTTTGGCACTGCAAAATATTAGACAGCAGAGATAATGCAACATGAAGTACTGTTAGGACAGCTAATATCTTGCATTCTGTGGCTTCTTTATATATCTGTATAACTTCAACTTTGCAATACTTCTTGTGAAATTTATGGGTAGTTCCTCAGGGTGAGACCTACAGAATGTTTCTACGCTACCAGTGATCTTCAACATTGTGTATATATGTAGTTAGAAATACATAATGTTGATTGTTGACTTTTTTTTAAAGTCTCTTCCTCTGAGGAAGTGTCTTTTGTAGTGCTTAGCAGCCCAAGTTGTGACTGTTAGAGTGGAAGACAGATTTTGATGCAAGACTAATGAAATCAGATGAATGCTATTGAAACACAGTAGTAGTTAGTTAATTTTATAATCTAACAGTTTGAGACTCTGTTAGGGGAACAAATACACTAGAATTCTCAGTGTGTGAATTTAAGTTTTACTAGAATAAATAAAATGCTTTAAAAGTCAAAGTCTTAAACTTAGAGGTCACTGTTTTCTGCAGTGATTCCTCAAAGGAGATTAAAGATTGAATCTATTTTACTCCTTGTTTTACAGGGTACTTGATCACTTGCTGGTAACTGAAACTTCACTTTCTTTGTAAAGGCCTAGAGAAATGCTTGATTTTAAATGTGGTTCAGGTTTTGCTCTTGTTTGGTAGGGGTTTATGGCTGTTTCTCCATTATTAGCAATTTCTTTTCTCTTAAGTACCCAGTAAATTGACTAAAAGGAAAATAAGCAGAGGATGATGAGCTATAGGGCAAAGCACTGAGTATTTTTCCCTGTTTAAGGACTGTAAATTATTGGGGGTTTTTTTATGCACTAAATACTACAGACACTGAATTTTTTGAATTACATCAGTAGAAATGCTGATAACAGAAAAGAGTCTCTTGTTTTTCTGGATATATAAGATAGAGAAATGCAAAAAAAGGATGCAAATAAAGTTTAGCTGGGAGCAGATATTCTTAAGGAAATATAAAAGTGATATTTTACAAAAACAGTGTCTTGCCTAGGATTTTTCTCATAGGCTCTCATTCTTAACATCTCACCAAATGTGCAGAGTCTACAGACATTATTAATAACCATGAAGATATCATACCAGACAGGCTTCACTGAAGCTAAAGAAGAAGTTTTATGGGCCATACTTGCACAATAAAAATGAGAATTTTTAGATTTTGTTCATTTCAATGCATATTTAAACAAATGGAATGTTAGAGTTTTATGGGGGTTTGGGTTTATGGGTTCTGAGGTGTGTTTCTGGATTTTTTTCCCCTTGAGTTCTCTGTCAGGAAACAGGTGATAACAACAAAAGCAAAGTCAGCATTGGACTTGATGGGAAAGATTGATAGATGCGGCAACAAAGCCTTGAAAGAAACCTGAACATTATTTTGGTACTTTTAAATAGGAGTAGCACCTCGGGAATAAGTTATTTAGTAAGGGGATTGATGTTCAGGTACACTATCTTGACCCTAGAAATATTCTTTTCCATATCTTTTTGTCCCTGTAAAAAGGTGCAAGTGAGTGCAAATAGTCTGCCAATTAGAATTCATGATCTTTTGTCTGGTGAAACTGCTATAAACATAATTTCCTAAAATGCAAACCTCTGTTATCACCCAAGTACAGCAAATTACTTGTAGCAGAAATTCTAACAACTTTTGTGCCCTTTCCCAGCCCTGAGTGAGTAATTCTTATTTCTAAAAGGAGTAAATTTACCAGGGTTTTGATGTTTCTGGTTTTTGCTATGGAAAAGTAATTATGTTTTGTTTTTCCTTATGACTCTATTTTGAGGTTAATGTCAAGGCATATTTGAGTTGGAAAATGGGGTCAACTTGTTGCAAGTGAATCTGGCTTCTTAATTTTTGCTGCCAAAATCTTTCACTAGAAAAGTTTTTTGTTGGTTTTAAAATTATCTTCATGCCTCCTCCTCAAACTCCTACTCCCTAACCCTTACTTCTGGAGTGTAGTGAAATTAACCACTTGAAAAAGGAAAGTAGTGGAAAGCACAGCAAAATGGCAACAGTCTTGATGAAGAGAAATCATATGGTGTGCCCAGACAGTGTTTAGCTTGGTGGCAGATTACACAATAAACCCTTTGCCCTCTAGTTTTAAACTTGCTGGTTTGATGTCAATGTAGTGTCTGCTTTCTGGAAAGCATAAAGCAGAAGTTTTTTATTAGCTTGTCTTTGCTGGGGTTGCTATTGGAAGCTATCATTCTGGAGCACGTAAATTGCATGTGTGGCTGCAGATAATGAAATTACTTTAATTCATTAGATTACCAATCTCTCTGAAGAAATAGCACTGGTATTTTCCAGCAACTGCAGTTCAAATAACACTTCATTTTTACTGGTCCAATAGTACAATTTTAGCTTGAGGCTCGATTTCTGCTGGGTGAACTCAGCTGATTGCACAAAATAGAAAAAGTAAGAATTAGTTATCCTTCAATGTACGTGACCAATGACTCTTCTGAGAGGAAACATAGTGGGAAGGGAGAATTCTAAGTAGCAGACATTACATGGTGCAAAGAAGAATGAAAAATAAATACTACTTATGTTAAATTTAGTTTGCTTAAATACTTGATTTGCAAAACTGTGTGAAACATTCAAAGCACTTTGAGTGCCAGGGGGTCCATGAAGATGAATCTTAAAATAGACTGTAGGCAAAAGAGTAACCACTTTATCAGTTTAAACTGGAAAAGTTTTTATGCTGTTAAATAGGTCATAATCACAGTTAATAAGAGATGAAGCAGGCATTGTTTTTGTATTCCAGAGATTTTAAAGAGACTCTCTGTCCAATTATGCACTAAAGTACCTAAAGGGAGAAGAGTAAGCTATCCAAATGTGCTTTATTTTTCTTTTCCCTCTACCTGAAATATCAGCAGGAGTTACACCTGAACTTCCCTTAATTCCTTGACCTATGGATTGCATGGTACAACTTGTCTCTTGATTGCTATGGATGCTGGAAATTCTTTAGACAATTACATTAGAAAACAAGGAAAAAACACATAAAAGAGAAGTTTTAATTATTTTAATAAGAATATATTGCTCAATACCAACATCTTTTCTTCAGAGTGTTTCTGAATGCCAAATAACTGCAGACTGACAGAGTTATTTAGGAAGTTTTGCTATCTAAGCAATTCGCTCATATAAACTATTGTAATACAGGGCAAATATCTTACTGTGCTGAAGCAGAATGTTGAAGTAATTAATGCTGGAAACAGTCTACTTCATGCTAGAAAGAATAGAAGATATGAAAGAATTATGATTCACCAAGTGAAAACACTCATTTCTCCTTTATGAATGCAATAACTCATAGGTTCCAGGTAGTTCCTTGTAAAGTTGTTATAGAGTTCAAATCAATCAGACAAACTGTAACTGGGTTAAATTCAATATATACAAATATATAAACGATATATAACATTTTCCTTCACTGTTAACCTTTGTGGCATCAGGTGAAGATAACAAATTAACTTTAGTTTAATTACCTCCTTGATTATTTTCACAAAATACTGCCATTAGGCTCACCAGAAAAGAGCTCCATTCCTTGATGGTTAGCCTGGAGAATTAATTGGAAGTCACTTTTTACAGACAAGTTAGTGTGTCATTTTTAATATTATTTCAAAAACCGTATGGGATCACAGAAGACCAGAATAAAATTCTGGTTGTGATGTGGGAAATCAGCATTTTTGTGTCTTCTTATTACGGGCAATAAAGACATGAGGAATTCTGGATTGCAGTATGTGGCAGCAGCTACCTTGGCCTTTTCTCAAACCCAAAAAAGGCCTCTGAATCTCCCACATGTGCATGGACCATGGCTAATCACAACTGCTCTGTAATGTCAAAATATGGGGATAAGCCTTTATGAAAAAAGCTCTTACCTTCAATGAGAATTTATATGGCAGAATCTGAGGGTGGAAAAGAACCCAGCAATGGAATTGGCATGACAAAGCTGCATGGGTGCTCTTACTTGGTCTGCCCAAGGTGGTTGGATGGTTCACTGATCCTGCTTGCCAGGTGTGTGAAGGCACAATCCAAAGGAAACGTGGTTGAATTTCAGGGCTGTGTGCCATTTGAGATGCCTTCCCAGCATCGTGAGCATGAGAATTTTTCATCTTGCATTGCTACTGATGGATCCCCTGCACACTTCTTGTGAGCTGAAGTTTGGGGCTTTGATGTAGAAATAAACAGCTTTGAAATTCACAGTAATTTGCTGTATAAGCTAAATGTAGTTGCTATGGAATCCCAATGAAGAGAAACTTTGCTGACACTTCTTGCTCTCCTCAGCTGCCTGTTCTTTTGTTTAATTCAGGTTTGATTCTTTCTGTGTCCTTGATGGAAAGAATCTTTCTTGATGGAAAGAGTCTTTCCCTTCATTGATGGAGGGAAATGACCATTAAAAATAATTCTCCTTGTGATGTTATCCAGCTTATTATGCAGCATAATTATAGAAAGTTGTGATCTGACACATGAAAAGAACACATAAAAAGTAAGATGTTCGGGGTATTTTTTTTTCCAATGCTAACACAGGCTAAATGTCTTATTTCATCATTGGTGTAACTGTTGTTAAAAAAAAAATGAAAGGAACTGGCATCCTTTTTTTTTGTGAAGAAGGAATAGTATTTATTGGGGGAAATAAATACTACTTAAATGTAGTAATTAATTGTTTCATCTTTGGATTTACTGAAATTTCCACTTATATAGCATGGAGAATACTATTAGTTCATCTATGTAGGATACATAATTTGATAAGCAGCTTCCACTGACTATTGTAGGAACTCTGCTTTTTGACTGCTGTGATATTTGTCTTAGCCAACATGATGGATACTATTACATATCTTAAATGTTATATTAGGCCACAGTTTCTTGTGAAGTATAACCTTCAAAGGCATCATTTATTCATATGTGCACATAGTCATGTGTTCTTTAAAATTCCCTATAATTTAAAAATAATGGTGACTCATACACTAAAGCAATTAAGAATAAAATGGCAAGGATGTTTCCCTATGAAATATCTGTAAGGGAGTCTTGGCTCTCATAAAAATGAGAGTAGACTGTAAGACTTTTTTTCCCTACTGTTTCATGACCTGCCAAAGACTCAGGATAACTCCTTATTAAAAATTCCCCATCATAAGAATTAAATTATTTCACTTAACTGGAAATCTATCTATCAAGCCCAAACCAAAGTGCAGCCAGAAAAATTCCTTCACTTTTTTAATCTTTGATGCCATTTGTTTCTGATGCAACCAAAATAGAATAACTTTAATGTATTAAAGTTGTTAAAACAACGGATAAATGGGTATTTTTACTTACAAGAAAGGAGACTAGGGTTATATTTTTAGTCTTTATTCATGGGAGAATGAAATTCTGTGGGGTTCTTTTTCATTTAAAATTACTTTCTTCTTTGGCAATAAAGCTTGCTTTTCTTTTAGAGTGGTTACAAAACTGCTCCCAAAGGCTTTTATCTCTTAATTCAGTTTGCAAATTTTCTCAATAGGCTGTAAACCACCAACCAAAACAAATTGTTGCTGCTGCTGCAGCCAGTCCACCTTCACTGTCATTTGATTAAAAATGTTTCAGTGGTAGTACTGTCTAAATATTTCTCTAATTCTCTTTCTAAAAGAGGACACTCACTCTAATGCTGCAGGGCACCATTTATTAGTCTTGTTAGTATACAGGTAATGCTCTTTTCAGAGAAAGTTCCCTTTCTCTGTCCTGAAAACTTAAATTAGTCAGTATTTGGGTTTTTTTAAAGTGAAGAGTAGGAGTCCATGTATTAAAAACAACGCTAACACATTTTGATTTATCTTTCCAGTTGATCAACAGGTTTGGCTTATCTGTTCCCTAATGTTAGTGGGTTAATGTGTTAACAAGTAATTAACTGTTTGCTTCAAGATTTTTTGTTGGTTTTGACTATATATTTTATTCTTCATTGAAATTATCTGCCAATTTCAGAATCTATCTACCTCTTTGTCATGGATGTATCTCCTGACTAAATAATAATTTTTTTGCAGTTCCCAAACATAAGGTTCTGTTTTCCTCTGGCTTCTTCATTTATGTTATTCCTGGAAGACAATGCCTTTGAAGTTAATAGAGCATATAGGATCCAAAGAGGTTATAGGCTTTTGTGTGCAATTTTCCTCAGTATTTCTTACTGGCTATCTTTAATAGCACTTGGAATCCCTTATTTACAAGCTAGGTGCCCAAGCTGGATCTTTAGGGTTCCAGTTTGGCAAGCAATGTAAAAAAAATAGAAACTCCTAAATGCTAGAGTACTTTAATAAATATATAAAGAACATGTTATTACTTCTCACATCCATTCCCATCAAAAAAAGTAGCTTTTCCCTCCGTGAATAACACCATAAAGGGTGTGTGGCAGGCCTTTATCTAGGGTCTTAGGAAGGTGGTAGCAGGTCAGAAAATGTGAATTTATATCAGAAATACAAGTCTATACATTTGCAATTTATATGGTAATCTTCAATGATCTCTCAGATTGCCTAAGTGACTTTCTGTGACCCTGGTTTCCTTCAGCTACTGGGACACCTATGAACTGCAGTGCTAGACATTTCTGGAGAATTCAGTATCGAGAAAGATATTAGTCAAGCAGACCAGCAGGTTCTCAACTTTCCAAAGTGTTTTAGATGGTTTTAAAAAGTGGGCAGAATTTCCTCTGCAAATACTGAATATTAAGAAACTGTTCAGACAACTGCATGCTGACTTCTTTTTAAAATATATGCAAGTAATATTACTTCATTCAAGATAGGATAGTGTAAATCTTTGTCATTGAATCTGACTTTTTGTGTTGTTGCTTTATGACTTATTCTTTTTATTCATGGGTGGCTAATTGTGTTATAGTCCCATGTGGGGCCATTTTTGGGGCACTAGAAGAAACATAAATACTTAAAATTTTTGTTGTGAATCTTTTATTTTGATCTCTGAACTGCAGTATTATGGTTTTGATTTGGGCCGGGCCTGTCCCAAAGACTGCCTGACCCAACTGAACCTGTTTTACTGTTTAAAAGAAACTTTAAACTTATGCAGGATTTATTTCATAGCAACCACAGAAATGTCATTTTTGAAAACCAAAAAATAACTATTTTGTTAACATAAAGTATTCAAAATGAACTTTAGGTTTAATATTATATTTAGAGGCCAGAAGAGTATAATCTGGGAAGTGCTAGATATTCTGCTTTCCTTTATTTCAGAGAGAGATCACTGATACAAGATAACATTAGGATTAATCTGTCTGTTGAGAACTATGAATATTCAAAGTAAGCCTAATGAAAAGGAGAAAATAAAGCAGGTGGCTCAGTACTTCTAATATGTTTTGGCACTGAAGCCTCAAATTAAAATGCATGAAAGAAGAGACAACTATTCTTTGGCAAATTCTGTGAGGTTTTTTTGTTACTTTATCTTCAATAATTGTTTTAGCTATTAAATTTTTAATCTTGAGTGACTACTGATGCAATTAGTATATTAAAATAGCCATGACTGACAAAACCCTCTGTTTTATTTTTAACCAAGTGAGCAAACGTGCATATCAAACCACCTCAGTGTATTCAATTGCCTTACTTCAGTCAGAATTCAGTTAAGGAGGACAAGTTTAAGCCCAAAGGTGCAGGTGGGCTGGTGATTGTGGATGAGATTGGGGGCATAGAACCTAGAAGACTCAGGACTTTTTTATTCAGCTGGCTCCCTTACTTGAAGATCTCTCTACAATGTGGAAGAAAGTAGTATGTAATAATTTGAGAGCTAAAATATATAAATAAACCAAATTTCCAGAGAGATTGTGGAATCTCCCTCACTAGAGATATTCAAGGACTGTCTGGATACAATCCTGTGCCATGTGCTCTAGGATAGCCTTTGCTTGAGCAGGAAGGTTGGACCAGATGACCAATTGTGTTCCCTTCCACCCTTACCCATTCTGTGGTCTGTAATCCATTCGTTTCAGAAATCCAAAAATGCCATCCTCACAACTATGTTCACCAATCTGACTTAAAACAAAGACTCTTTTTTCAGGACAAAAACTTCAAAAGAAAGAAAAACAGATCAAATAAGTATAATTTAGAAACTGATGGATAGTGGCCTTTGGCCAAAGTGAAGTGTGTCCAGTTCCCCTAATGGGCTTCCCTGATCCTTTGGGCAAAGGAAATGTTGCAGATTTAACAGCAGCCATTCTTACAGCTGAGCAAGGATTAAGTGGATTGAATAGCCTTGTATATTGTGAACTGAAATTAAGAAAACAGATTCATTGTGGAGTAATGGAGAGAGATGTTCAGATGTCAGAAATAGGTTGCCATGTCCCTGTTACCTAAAAACAACAATAAAAAAAAAAATCCCCATTCCCCCCACCCCCCCCCTAAAAAGAAACCCCCATCCCCAAAAAAAGAAAAAATACGCAAAACAATCAAAAAGGAAAACAAAAAAAACCTGCTGGAAAATTACTTTGGTCTCCAGGAGGGGAGGCATGCATAGCCATCTATGGGAACAGCAGTTGCAAAAGGGCAGGTAATGGATTTTTGCCAATAAATTTTTGCATGTTTATATAGACATATATATTAAATGTTCCATTTCCCTGACTGTTTCTTTTCCTTTTCTGTCCCCTTTTCCATTTTTTCACTTTCCTTCATTGCTCTTGCTTATTTAACATTCTTCTCCTTTTGCTTCTTTCTTTATATTGCTTTTCCTCCTATTACCTTAAGCAGTATGAATTTACAGATCTAATCAATGTAAGTAATAGTAATTATATATTGTTGGAGTCATAGTATAGTCAGAGATTTATTTTTGTATTTCATAACTAAGTATAAATAATTTCAATCAGTTACATAATATCCTTAAGAGAAACCTATTAATTTAAAAATTCTGAAGAACCCTGTACCATATTGATATTTGCCCTTGTACAGCAATATGTTCAGACATCTGCACAGGCAAATGCTTCATAAACTCTAAAGTACTAAAAATATATATATATTAAAGTGATTCAGACTTAGTCAGATACATAAGGAGGCAACCACAAAAACATGAGGAAAACAAGACGTGCACAGAAATAGAATTTCGGGGTAAAACTTACAGTATGCATCGGAATCACTTTCATGGTGAATTTAATGAGATTAAAATTTAATCCCTATTCTTTTTGGAAATGGAACACATGCAAATCTTCAAGTGCAAACTTTTACAAAAGTAGAATGCTACTTTATTTATTAAATCCTCTCCACTTAACTGAATTTCTGAACTTTCCTGGAAGATAATTTGTTTTACATATTTTTGGTTAGACTATAAGGTCAGTTCCAACAAGTATGCAAGAAGAATATGTCAGCAAGAAACAGTAACACTGAGGCTTTTATAACTGATTTAATAAAGCACAGAAGGCTTTATTCTTTATACTTTCATTTTAATAGTCTCAAAAGCTTTTCTTCACATTGTTTTCTAAATTGAAGCAAATAATTTTGAATTGCAATTGGCTAAGTTTTCTTTGCTTATTGCTTGTTTTTATCTTCCTGTTTCCATTCACGAAGTTCTTGCATTCAACTTTCTCTTTCCTCTTGAGTGATTCTTGCCCTGAAATTTGATTTCAAAGAGCTGCATAAGAAAGGATGAAGTATTTGCTTCATGAGAACAATGTTTGTCAGAAAGCCTGAGATGTGCTAAAGTGCCCTTCAGTGTGACAGAAGCATTTTTCAGTGCTGGGTGACACAGCACAGAGATGTCAACAGGAGTTCTGTTGGCAGCAAAATGAATTAAGCATGGTTTCATAAAAACCTGTCTCTTGGTTGAATTATCTCACACTTAATGTAAGTGAAAACTATCATTAAAGGGTGACTGTCTCTGTTCCTTCCCCTGCCCCGTGGTTGGAGTGTTCATATTCTTTCTGTTTTCTTTTGGGAGTTGAGCTCAGTGGGAGACATTAAGGGGTGTTTCCTCTAATTAACCGTGAATTTCACAAATCTTTTATGCATACAATATTATTAGAGTTTGTAATTCTTTGGTGTAAATCAACCCATGTATTCAGATGCAAGTTAAAGAAAAACCTATGTGTATTTATGTCTTATTGCGCAAACAATTTCCTAGGAACCTGGCCTAAAAGTGTTTTTGTCAGGCTATTTTGATGCTAAAATTTGTGCACTAGAGAGGTCAGTCAACAACATGCTGCCAACAGCAAGCTGTGGGCTGAGCTGTAGACAAAATGAATGAAGTGAATAGAGGCCACAGCTTTAATAAAAGATCCCCAACTACATTCTTCTGCCTGCAGGGAGCTATAGCCATTCTTCCCCTATTGACAAATTGTCTGACACTTTTCAGATATAAACTGGCTCTGCTTTGAGGTTACTGTCATACTCCTCAGACCTGGTGAGGAGTCCAGCTGAGGGTTTTTTCCAGTTCTGTAATATCCCCCTATTTTATCAGTGCTTTTTTGGAATTAACTTACTGAAAGCAAAGATATTTCACTGCTGGTCACATCATTGGGGGGGTTGAGGAGGGAAAGAAAAGGATTCAGCATGCAGGCGAGGTTCCACTGATAGAGCACAAAGGAAGGGTTCAATCCCCCCAGCCCTGTTTCTGTAGCTGCTCAAGAGGTTTTGACACTTCAACAAGATTAACACTATGGAGCCTTGCTGAGTATATACATACAAGCAGCTCCTGGACTAAGCTCATCGAAGGCAGAAAGATGAAATAAACTCTTTGCTCTCATTTCTCTTAAGGCTTTGGAGTCAGAGTAACTGCAGTTAAGGAATGGCTTCAAAAACTACATTATTTACCTTCCTTTTTTAAAGCCAGAAACAGGGTATTGAAGTTTTTTAGCTAGGAAGCTGAGAAAGTGCCTGGAAAATCTTCAGCAGCTGATCCAGGCTTTAAACAAGTGCACAGCCAGTGCTTCAGGAGTGCAGGCAAACAAACATCATAAGTATTTTGGACACGTAGTTAATACAATGTTGGAGAAATCTAGTTACCACAGTCAGAGAAGGGCAGAGAGACTGATGAAAACAAAGTGCATGATGACAGTGGAAAACAGGCATGAAGAGAAAAAGCTGACAGAAAACATTTGTAAGTTGTGCTGACATTGAGGAAAATAGGATGGGAAGGCAGCATAAACCAGGCCTGTTTTATTCTGTGTCGTTTTAATAAGCTCTAAGGTCCTAGCTCTTTTGAATAAAAGGGCTGAAAATGAAGTTTGTTATATGATAGTTTTCAGAATTAAATTATGCTACAACTGGCTTGAACGGTGCTGTTACCTCTTTTGTCTCTGTAGATGATCAGTATATTTTGATGTGAAAAGAATGATTTCCATGGTGTGTGTTTGAATACCTGTGTGCTTCACTTGCTAATGAAAAAGCAAGGAGCTCTAGTGCTAGCACCCAGTCCGGTCTTAGAAAAGCAAAGAATTTGTGTCATGTTCTCTGTGTGTAAGTCATTAACAAGTCCTCAAAGCAACTTAGGTTGCCTACACCCATAACACCTGGTTTGACCCAGGTGTCTTTATCTAGGCTGAGGTACCACTGAATTGAGTGTTTCAATTGTAATTTCTAACACACATGCATTTCCATATATACATCACAAAGCAAACAAAAATCACTAGTCATTAACAGCTGCAGATTTTTTTTGTGCTCAAAATAGAAGCCATTTAAGTTCATACTTTCTGAGTTTGAAGCCTTATTCATGTGGGTAATTTTTGGTCTTCATGTGAATTTCTTTGAGATTATTCAGATTCTATAATGTAGAGTTTTAGCTACTTTGGTATGCAGCTAGACCTCAGTATTTCAGTTCTTAGCTGGGAAAACCTTTAGTGTGTCTAGGTTTTATACACTGTCTCTTGCTGTGATTTTTGAGTGATGTATAAAATATGACTTAGAACAAGTCTTGTGAGCCTTTGTTTTCCATTCATTTCCTCTATATTTCAGCTTTCTACACTTTTAATAGATGTCTTCTATTGTTAACACAAACTGCTTTGAATAGAATATTTGTTCAACAGAACATACAGAAGGTATTGGCTTTGCAAAAAAAGCTGGTGTATATTCTTGAAGAATGTCAGAATTGTGCAAATTCCTAATAACTATTAATTTCATCTTTATATTCCAGTATATGACCAAAAATAACTAGCTAACACCTTCTTGCAGACTCTTGGTGATTCAGTTCTCCTAATGAAAAGATTCATTTGGCATTGCTCATTTGTTTTCTTACTTGGAGATTCCAGCATAAAATAATATAGTAGAAGTTCAGCTGGACTAAGTGCCTCATTTCATTAGCATATCTGGACTAAAAGTAGTTAGCAAAACTGATTATCTAGATTGATAATTTTAAAATAAACGGGTCTGAAAACCTCACCCTATCCTTGAAGTCTGGGAAAGAAAATTTAAAAAAAAAAAGTTAAAAAGGCAGCAAGCTGTTGTAATGGTGTTAAGGTAACAAACCCACAATTATGTTAGGCAGATTAGAGAGCAGCTATTTCTTTTCCCATGCTAGTATGCTCAGCCTACCGGTTCAGTAGTCCAGGGGTGTGGATAGGCTGGAGCAAAGGGCTGCAAGGGTAAAGCAGGGACAAATACTTCCTTTTGAGAGTTTACCAGTTCACAATTTTTCTTTTTCCAAAAAAGGGGGTTGATAATTTTAATTATATTAAGTATATTAATTAATTAATATATAAGTATATTAATATATTAGAAGAAATTTTTTTCAGTTCAGATTCTCTCAGAGGCTGCAACAGAACCCAACTATTACTCAAACTTCAAAAGTGCATTCTAGTTTTATTATAAGAAATCCCCCTAACATTTATGAATTTGCAGTTTCCTTTAAATATATTTATGAGCTTATTACTGTAATATAAGCTTGTAAGACGTGGACTTGTTTTAATGAATCTGGTAGCATTCCTGCAGGGAAAATGGATTTGCCTCAAAGTTTTTATCAGGAGGAAGGGAGGAAAAAGCTATCAGTAGTTCAGCAAGCCTAGAAAGAGTTCCTGGAAGAGGAGACTAATGGGATTTAGCCTGCACTGAACATCCTGTAGAGACCTATGGCAGATAGGAAAAGAGACACTATCACAAGAATAGTTGGCCTTTCTGGGAAAGATGATAGAAATTTCTGTTAAATTGAAAATGAAAAACATTGCAACACCTTTTTTTACTTGGTATTAAGGTTAAAGATTTTGATATTTCCAGTTCCATTGACTGTGCATTCCTGGGCAATTCTACTACCATATCATGATACTATAGAGACACAAGTCTTTCATGGACAATGCCCATAGACATGCCATTTGTGCCTTGAATAAGTCAACAGTAGTCTTAGGTCATAGAAATTGTGGTTTACATCTTTCCTGCATAGCTTCAAGATTAAACTTATAGATCTACATCAGCAAAAATCAGAAATTTTGCAAGAAAGTAAAGAATTATATCTGTCTAATACTAATGTCTTCCATCTCTGCCATATGTAAATTTTCCAGCCTAAACTTGGTTCTTCTATGAGATTGGATAAGACCACAGCCCACTGTGGTTTGGTTACAGGCTGAGACATTGGATCCAGAGATACACAAAGAAATGTGATAAATAGCAAAAAATTCAAGTAGCTCTGACATATAAGCACTCTTTCAGCAGGTAAGAAATCCCATAGACACAGCCTTCCCCACTACAGCTTTGTAAAGCACAAACAGTAAGAGCAACTGCTGTGGGATATAAATTAGGAAAGCCTCAGGGGAAAAAAAATTGCCTTCACAATGTCTGAGGGTTTTGATACTCTATAGCAGACCAGCCAAATAATAGTCTTATAAGCTACTTGATTAGAAAGAGTTTTGGTTTAAATGCTCTCTCATTTACAATTAGAGGTGTTAATTCAATGGCTAAAGGTCAGGAATTACTCACTGCTAGCACTGTGTCTCAGAAGCATAGCCAGGAAATGGTCATCAGCTCAAATCAGAGGTGTTAATATGCAATTAAAGGTCACAGTGCCTTTTGCTGAATGAAACTAGCTGTTCTCTAGATTAACTTTTTCTGAAGGGATGGCTGCTTAGTTGAGGAAAGTATGCCTTCACAGGAACATTCCAGTTAAGCATCTGCTTTTCAGAGGAGCCAAAGGCTTTGATGAGACAGTTTTTATACTGCTGAGGATAGTTTCAACATTTCTTCCATTGTCTGGGTAAAGATGAATTTAAAAAAGAAAAAGTGAATAAATTCATTGTAGTGAATTTTTTGAGTGTGGTTAAAAGAAGATAAACTTAATAAAAATCAAAGTTAAATTCAAGCAAAGGTAAGCATACTAACCTGAAGCTGTAGCTTGTAGGTCTAGTGCCTAGAGTATTTCACATTGATGCTCTGTAAATTACTTTTTTTGTAGCTCAATGCCCCTTGTTTACCCTGTCAGTACCACAGACATTGAAAATACACAGAATTACCTCATCAGTTGTTTCTTCTGCCTGGGCAGAAATGTATGCATGTGGAGTCTTAAGCTGATTATGTCCTTTTAGACAGCTTGTTCAGGTTGTCTTCCTCTTTTTCTGCCTTAAAATCATTCTACAGCAAGTCTTAGACTTCTCCTAGTAAGGTGCTGTCTGCAGAGACAAGGCACTTTTCTACTCTGTTGACCAAAACATCGAGTAATCCCAAAATTCTTGTCACTATTGAATGTTGTAAAAATATGGAGCAGAATGAGAGTCAGGACATATCTGTAAGAAATTTGATTCAATGAAGCTTTTCAGATTAAAAATGAATCTGATAACTACCAAGATTAGTTTCCCAATGAGTTATTAAATTCATCCAGACTGCATGATATATTCCTAAACACTTAGATACATATTCAAAACAGTGATTTTAACCAATTCAAATACACAATGAGCAAAGGAGAGGAAAGTTCCCGGGAATCTCGATGATTAAGCACAGCTTATTAAGTAGATCACTAATTGAGCTGTAGTAATTTATGTGTACAGGCTATGAGCCTGTCATCTCCTGCTGTAAATGAGTAGTTTTATAGGCAGTGTAGCACATGTAGGCAGTCAGAAATTGTGCTTCTGAACCTTCAGTGCTACTATGAATTTTTTTTTTAATACTTTATGTTCAGCCCTGTTGAATTTTTCTCTTCTCTCCTAGTTAACAAGCATGGTTGAAAAACATTTGCAAGTTCACTCATTTTAAAGGGTGCTTGCATGACAGAAATGTTTGTGTTGGTGTTGCAGCTGCTCACAAACCACATGTCTGACTTACAGGCATATAGTGAAAACTAATTTTTCTTCTCAAGTGTGCTAGTGTCACAATCTCTGCATGAACAGGCGTGCTGTCATCAGAAGTGTTACTTTGATATCAAGAATAGTCTTCAGGAATTACATTTGATTACATTTTCTCTCCTCAAAATGCTTGTCTTTCCATATAGGAGTTTTGAACCTAAAAATGTCCCAAATTATGAAGTTGTTCCATACATAAGAAAGCACACAAAGGTGCCTACAGTTGTTGACTTTTTTTAAACTTTCCAGTATCTCAGGGGGTAGCTACCTCCAGCAGAAGAGCATTAGACTCTTCTGGCCATCTGCTCCATTCCACCAGCATCCTTCAGCACTCACTAGATGGCTGTGCATCCTTAGGAATGCTGCCTTGTAAAGTTTCTAGGAATAGTAGTAATCCACTCACCATTTGGGGGTTTTCAGGAGTAGTGTGCATTCCAGTATATGGCTTGCTTACTTTTCCATCTAGGTCATCCTTCTTTTACTTTGGCTAAAGTGGCCATTGAGTTAAACTAGATTCTTCAGCTGTAAAAACCTGTTGAACTCTCTGTTCTGAGTTTTAAAATGCTTCCTCAACCAACCTCAAATATCCTCCCTCAAACAGAATTGAATATACTGGCTTCTCAGCAGGAGTATTCTCTTTGCATATTCATTGTTTGGAAAAGAAAAATAGCTAATTATAGCTCTTTATCCTCTAATATCTCTACTGTGGTGGTTTTATCAGCCTAGGGAGGAATACAAAATGAGGCAGTCTTCAAGCAAACATATAAGCTCTTGAAAGCAAACTGATAACATGAGTTTACAAGCTGCATTCGGAGAGAGCCCTTAGTTAAACACCTCTGTCTGGATTGTGCTCTCGTTGAGCTAGTGCAGCCTAATACAATTTGTAACCCTGCTTGTTAACTGAGCAGCTGAAGCAGCTGAAGCCTTGTCATACTTGAGAAGCCCAAAGACAAATGCATTTCATTATTGGCCATACCAGCTACTTTAAAACAGCCACAGGATACTCCAAAATAGAAAATTGCTTCAAGTAACTAACAATTGAAACATGACACAGGTTTCCTTCTAAATTTTTATATAGTCTTTTCCTGATTATATATATCAACCTCTTTTCTTTCTTTTTTTTTCTGTCATAAGTTCTTCCCTGATATATTGAAGCAATGCATTCCACTTCCAAATTTAGGTGAGGGGGAATGAGCATTTCTCCTATTTGTTCTTTTAAGCACGTATTTCTCTTTTATACAACAGTAAAATACAGCTTTCAATCTTTGTACATTTTTATGTAACTTCTATTCTTTTTTGCCTTGTCTTTCTACAGTGAAGTCCAAATATACTTAGCACTCTTCTGATGTGAAAATATTTTCCTACTTTTATCAACTAATTTTAGTCTAGATGGAATATGTTTTTTGGATAATTAGCTGAAAGTTAGCCATATAAATGTGTTAAACAGGTGGACTGAATATCTTTGACTAACATCATATTAATCTCAGTTTTATTTACTATTCTTCATGTTACATCTTAATATCTAGCTTGTACCATTCTCAGTAGATTACTGAGTTTTGAGTCTAAATATCTACATCACTCACAGTTGTAGAGTTGTTTAAGATACTTAGCTCTGGTCCTGCATGCTTGACTTCAAAGAGGACTGGGCAATCACCAACCATATTATGTTCAACAGCGGAAAATTCCAGGTTCTGAGCCTGGCATGGGGCAACCCTGGATGTACAGACAGAGGAGTGAGAGGCTGGAGAGCAGTGCCAGGAAAGGGACCTGGGGGTCGTGGTTGATGTCAGGTTGAACACGAGCCAGCAGTGCCCTGGCAGCCAGGAGGGCCAACCCTGTCCTGAGGGGCATCAGGGACAGCATGGCCAGCTGGGCAAGGGAGGGGATTGTCCTGCTCTGCTCTGAGCTGGGACAGCCTCACCTCGAGTGCTGGGGGCAGTTTTGGGTGCCACAGTATAAAAAAGACATTGAACTGCTAGAGAGTGCCCAAAGGAGGGCAACAAAGACGGTGAAGGACCTTGAGGGGAAGCCTTGTGAGGAGCAGCTGAGGGCACTTAGTCTGTTCAGCCTGGAGCAGACAGGGGAGACCTCACTGCAGTTACAACTTCCTGTGAGGGGGGAAGAAGAGGGACAGATGCGAGGGAATAGTCTGACATTGTGTCAGGAGAGTTTTAGGCTGGGTATTAGGAAAAGGCTCCTCAGAGAGGGGAGGCTGGCTGGGCACTGGCACAGGCTCCCCAGAGAAGGGGTCACAGCACCAAGACTGACAGAGTTGAAGAAGATTTTGGACAACACTCTCAGACTCATGGTGTGACTATTGGGGATGGTTCTGTTGCCAGGCCGGGAGCTGGGCTCAGGGATCCTGGAAGGTCCCTTCCAACTCCTCTGAGTCTGTGAATATAATGCCCCAAGACTTATTTACTATCATTCTCTCTGATTACCTAGTTAGGCTAAGGATCTCTACAGCTCCTTGATTTTATTTGGATTTTTTAATTGGCTACTTGTTTTTCTGTTGGCTTATAGTATAACTGTATAGTGATTAGATGAATTTCCTAATGCTCATCTGTTTCTGCATTCTGAAACTTCTAATTAATTAGAAGGGCAAAAAACCCCTGTGTCCTTGAGACAAATAGGACACCTTAGCTCTTCTAATTATATTATTATAGAAAATTAATATATGATGACTCACTGTTATTTTACACAGCCAAAACTTCTGTCTCTGATTGCAACAGTGGGTAGCATTACTTTTGAGATGAGCCACTTTCACCAGTTCATTTATATTCTACTTCCCCAACTTCCATATTGTCAGAAATACCTCTTTTATCCCTGCCACTAGTAGGCTAGAAGAGGATAAAAGCTCTTCCAAATGCATTGGAAGGAAGAGAGAATTGATAACCTCAATGTCTTTTCATATGAACATGACTAAAACAAGCACTAAGAATGGAAGCCTTAAAAGGACAAAAACTATTTAAATCCACATGTTAGGTTTGAGTTTACTAAAATAAATAAATAAACTTCTACGTAGCAAAGAAAACATCTCCCAAGATACTCAAAATCATAGAAGGTCATCAGAAAGCAATAAAGGACAAGACTTGAAATTTAGATTAACTTTTTTTTGTTATTATGTGCATCACAATGAGTGTGGTTAAAGCTGGAGTTGGATGTTGTGTGTGATGCAGTAGAGTATAATTGAAAGGATTGAGTGGTTGGTTAGAATCAGTGGTTAGAGCAGGAAAAGCAGTCAGCTGTCTGATGTGTGCATGTGTTCATACTTCAAGCTTTAATAAAACAGTAGGGAAACACCTTAGGTGTTCTCAAGTTTGCTGCATACAAATTTTTAATAGAAATATATGCTTGATTGTCATTCTGAATGCTAGCAGAGAAGACTGAACCAAAGGGATCTTGCTTTCAGTGCTCCATTTAGAAGATGTTTCTTTAGGTTACTCTCTTGTCATATGCTGCTTGTCAGCTCTGTCTCTTCCGTTTCTCAAGCTTCCCCCACACGGCGTGTTTTGTGAGCGTGAGCTGCTGACAGGCTGATCTTTACAGTGTGAGATACCTGTTCTGAGCTCTGGTGTTGCCTTGCATGTGCTCTTGGCAGTGTATCCATTGACCCGTGAGGGGAAGGAACCATCATCACAGTTAAAAAACTGGTCCCAGACTCAAAAGCAGTTTGTCTTTGTGGACTTGGTTACTCAGGTCCTATGTTTGCTCTAGAAATGGTAACTAAAGGCAGTATAGGCCAAATAAAACCAGCCTAAATGTACTAGGAGTGCAAAGAACCAGTGTTTGTCAGGGTTGTTTTCTTGCATCCCAGCAACAAAAACCTGACAAGCTTCATCGTGTTATGTCTGGATTATCATTTAACTTTAATCACAACTGAAAATATGTTCATTTACAATAAATTCCTCTCTTCAGATATGGGTACTAAATTAAACTTAAAGAGTGGAAAAAGTTTAGTTATCCTGTTACTAAGCAGCAACACCAGTAATGGAAACACTCTGCTGGATGCAAAGGAATACTTAGTCATTTTAAGAGACCTGGAATAGTCTGCTTTAAACCTACAATTACCAGAAGCAGCTGGATCTACCTTAATGTAATATTCCCATAAATTCATCTTTGCCCTACAAGTTTTTTTTTTTCTACTGTCTATTTTCTCTGTAGTTATCTCTAGTCCAACATCTGACTAGAGAATTCCCTCTTATTGTGTACAAACTCAAATGTATAGGAGAGAGGTTGCATTCAAGTACGAGTTAGCTGGTTGTGTCAGAGGCCTCTGGAATGTAAGGCAGGGATTTGAAGACACCTGCATATCTTCACTGAGCTTGAGGAAGAAATAATATGTTTTAAAAACAAAGTGTAAGCCATTCCTATATCTATGATGCAATATTGCAAATAGAAATTTTCTGCAAGGAACAGTCTAAATCAGATTATATACCTAACATATAAAAATATAGTAGTATTAAATGTAATTAAATTTAGTAGTAATAAACTACTAAAAATGTAGTGCATTAGCTGTGAGTTTTAAAGAAGCTACATGGGCGCTGGAAGTATTTGCTATGGTGTAGTATCTTGAGCAATTTCAGGAGATGCTGTTCAGCACCCTTATCAACAACGGTTGTGCACACTGTCATATGTGAACTGTTTTGCCATGGAATAGTAAGGAATTTCTCTAAAATAAATTAATTCTGACCATCCTCTATATGCCCTGATTGTTGAAATAAAGCATGGTACAGTAAGCATTTTATTTCTCTATTGAGGTGTTTTGCAGTGAGCAAGATGAAAAGTGCAATTTCACCTTTTGAAAACTAAATATCTGGTCTCTGATAGCTATTGCAAGCACCAAGCAGATAGATTTTCTTCTTCAGCACACTGACCACAGTGTAGGACAGTGGGTTTAGAGCTATTGTGTAAGATAATAAAAATAAAAAGTATTTAAAGTCTATGGAGTCATACTGATGTGCAGTATCAGTTTCCTATATTGGGTGACTACAAATTCAGTAGCTTTCTTAGGGATCACTGATATATAATGATATGAGATTGATGGGGAATTATCAATGAAATAGAACTGACTTTTACTGTAATTTTAAATTTTTTTCCTATGCAATTTATTTCTTCCCAATGAAATTTCTTAACTGGACTTGTTTAGATTAATTTATTGTAGATTCATAATCTTTACCAATATCAGATTTTTTGTAAGAGGTTCTTATATGATATTTTATTATTATGATTTCATAAAAAATACAAGGTCATGAAGGGTTATGACTCAATAAAAGGCCACGAGGAAAAAGCTTCATGTTCTCTGTCCGTTCTTTAATTAGAGAGATTATGAATATCTAGGAGAGCAGGTACCTTCTCTACTCTGATTCATTATTACATATTACAAAATCTATTACTTCAGTTCTTATTTTCTTATTAAGCTCTTTTTAAAAGCTCTTGTATTGCTTAAGAAATAGTCTAACTTTATTATTTGAAGATAGACACTTTTTGTATAACCAAAATGTATAACCAAAATATATAACCACTCACAAATATCTACTTGCAAAACTGCATATAAAGCTTACTTGAATTAAAAAAGGAAAAAGAAAGTAGATCTTCACATTAAAAAGTGCATTCAACTTTCTTTTGTGTTATAAAAACATGTGTATGATCATCCCACATTTGTTTAATGCAAAATTGCAGTACATTAATGATCTTCAAGGGTTGTGTTGTTTTGATTTTACTTTTCAGATATTGGTAATGGCTTATGATTAGAGTTCTTGAGCCTGTGATAAATACCTTTTCTTTTTCCCAAAAGATAATTAAGAGTATCCCAAAACAGGACTGGTAGAAGGACTGCTCTGTGATTGAGAACAGGTCTGCTCCATCACACTTGGTTTTGTATTAAAACTTGATAATGATCTTCATTTACAGTAGTGATACCCAAACCAAAGCATATGGACAGAATGAGATGAAAGAAAACTTAGGCACTTCTGGTTTTAACATAATAAAAGATGCCACAACTATTTCTGAGCTGTTGCATTTTGTTGCTTTAGCACCTTTCCTAACTAACCCGAATGCCAGGCAAATTCTGTTTAAACTCTTGGGGTTTTTTCCTACATTGGTCAGCTAGGAGGCTTGCTGTCTGATACTTCTATGTACTCTTGAAATAAAATTGACTTGTGTTTTCACTAATGTGATTTGTTCTGAACAAGTCCATTTAGATGTGCTTGTTACATGGCAAGTAAGTGGTTTCAGCAAGGAAGACATGCTAAAGATTTAAGCATTAAAGTATCAGTGAAGACTCAGGGAACTTATGGCTTCTGCTGTCCTGTATATTTGGGTTTCCTATTATTTTCAGAGTTGTTCTTATTACTTTGATGAAAAATTGTTTCTAATATCACCATGGTGTTTAAATGAGATCATTTGACTTTTAAAGCAGTCAATCAGAGAATAATGTCAGGTCAGTACTGAGCCTCTGTCTTGTATTGTTCTGTAAAGGAATGGCATGTTATATAATGGTAACAATGAAGAACTCAGTGTCAGATGATTAAGAGGAGCAGCTGGTAGATGTTGTTTCTCTGTTGGCCCTCTGGATGAGAAATTGGCAAGGAAAGGTATCAGCTTTGAAGAACAACTTTAAAAAAAAACTACTAAAATATTCCAATATTTATAATGCTATCAACAATATCTTGCAATTTAGTAATCCAAAAAAATTTAAAGAATCTTTTTCCTCCTGTAAGTTTAATTTATAAGGAAATAAAACTTTTTTTTTGTTCTGAATCTTTAATGCACTACTTAGACTACTTATTCACAATTTGCATGGTTAAATCAGTGCAGCTGGTTTTCTACTTAAATATATGAACACTGTGATATAAATACACCTGACTTTGTGCCAAGTACCAACTCACAGGACAAGACTCTGATCTATTATTCATCCTTTATGTTATAGCTCTGGTCAAAATTTTCAAAGCCTATAATATAATCATTTAGGGTTAGTCATAAAAGGCCTGAGGCAGTCAGGCCTCCCATTAACTGCTGCTGATAGCAAAGAGCCTAAGTCTTGTTTATCAGGTTGTGCAGTAATTGCATTTCAGAATGGAAGGTAGCCTTTCTGCTGAGTATACCCTTAAAATTAAATGTGGCAACATAAGCACTGAAACTTGAATTGTTCTGTTTGTCTTTATTTATTATTTATTAGGATGTTCCTTTTTCTTAGCAACATCCTAAGAAAAAGGAAGAAAAAGGCTGTGGTCTGACCACTTGAGAGTAGCTGCTGTTTCTTTGTGAACACATATATTCTGAGTTTTAAAGGCATTTATTGCTTATGAAGTCTTTGATTAGAGGTATTTGGCTAATTATAGATAGTAGTACCTTTTCTCATCTAAATCTACTAGCTGAAAGTTTGAGTGAGTGTGTGTATGAATCCATATATGAATATATGAACCCATATTTATTTATGACAGGATGAGCTTTTAAAGAGACCCAGGCAAAATTATTTGTCTCTTTAAGATAACTATAGGTTATGGTAGAAATAACTAATGTAGATGGTAGCTAATGGAGAGAGAGAGGCACCTTTGAAGGATGAGTAATTCCAGTTAACAAAGGTGTTCATATGGCAGAGTGAATTGCCTTTTCAGGCTGAGTGGACTACCGTTGACTAACCTGAACTACAGACTTAGTTTGGCTAATATTAAATTATAGAAAATGCAGCCTTTTTTTTTTCTAAAAGTTATCCCAGTTTCCTGTATTTCTCTTTTTTTGGTTGTGGCTTTTATTTCAAATGTTTACAATTACTAATCCATTAAATGTTCAAGATATGGGAGCATACTGGACTTATTTAGTAGTAGAATATTATTTCCTTTTTGTTTAGAAACTGGAGACATGTATTGGATTAATTCCCACTTAACATGTTGAATAAAAAGGAAAAACAGGTGGTGTGGTTCAGAATTCAAACTATTTGTGAGTGGTAACATCAGAAAACTTTTTTTTTTGCAATGCAATTTGAAGGAAGAATTTGAAATAAACAGCAAATTTTCATTTATTGTCTGAAAATTATTTATATTATCAACAGAGAACACAACAATTAGCAGTAACTTGTTGCCTTGGCAGATTAGATTGGTAAGAGGTGAACTGAAGATTTTTCTTACTTTTAGCGCAAAAAAAAGTGGAATATACACTTTGTCTTGGGACATAAAGTGCTATATGATTGTATGTCGTGTAGCAATTACTGACAGAAAATGTGAAAAGTTTCAGGAGGGTGACAAGTTGTGCATTGAAAATAGATGCTATAATGATGTGAGGAATGATCATGAAACACCAGGATTTTAGTGGACATACAGCATTTTCCCAGAAAAATTTACTTGAAACTGAGAATATATCACCTTTTTCAAGGGAACCATTTTCTTCTCCTTTTGCTGTATGTATAGTACTTTACACTGTAAATAACCCTTATTTGAAAAAAAGATTATGAGTATAGAGTCAGAGAATCAGATCTAGGAGGTCTCTGTTGTACTAACAAATAACAGACTTTAATTTGTAGAAAGAAATTTTGTGGTCAAACTTCTTTGGTTTGTATTCTTTCAGTTTTGTAATATTTTAGTTTCAGTATTTTTGTTTGTTTGCTGCTTACAACCAAAATGATTAGTGCATTCTCATTTGAATTAAAGAATAGTGCAAAAATAAATTATCTAATGAGACTTGAAAAGGAAGTCAATACAAAATACACTCAGGAATCAACACTGGTGTTGTCTCCAGAAAAATTGCTGTACTGATTGTCATGAAGTATATTGATGTCACTGTCACTATGACAACATTGTGACAAGAACTAGACACTCTAGGCTACCTTGTAGAAAGGATCTGTCATCTATATTTTTTTTTATAAAAAGTAATAGAAATGAGAGCCTCTCCCCCAGCACAGGGTTTCATTTAAGGTTAGATGAATTGTTACGGGCATCGGATCAAGGTATTCCTGAACAAGTGACAAGCTGGCTTTTCAAGACAGGTAAGAACAACATATTCAAATATAAAAGGCTTTTACTTTTCAACTAGTAAAAAGAAGAAAAAAAAATTCTCTCAAATAGAAACACTTGTATGCAGAAAACTGATGTTTTGATATATTTCTCAAAAGTATGGCACGATTTTATATCCAAGAATGTAAGAAACATATGGAAGTAGTGTTTGTAATGTAACTTATAAAAAGGATGGTTTTCTTTTTCTTTCTCCTCTTTTAATTTATAACAATCTCTCCAACTTTATGTAATTCTGGTTCTGTGTTATTTTAATGAAACCACAGAATCTGTGATATACGGCACGTTTTCTTTCCTTTTTTTAAACTATTTTTCACCCACAGAAAGAGTTTATTTTCTCATTGTTTATTTGTGTGATCTCTACTTTCTCATTGATTTGAATGTTTGTGTTTTCCCACATCAGACACAGTACTACTTTGTGCCAGCATAACTTGAGAAAATTGCACTCTCTGGAAATACTACAATATTAAGAATATTTCCTGTTAATCTATGTGTTACTTTTTTTTCAATTATGTTCATCAACTATAGTGCTTTTTTATATATATATTTTATATTAGCTGTTTTAAAACAGAGATTACCAACATGATAGCAACATGAAAAAACACCTAAATAAAATTTTCCCAGAGGTATTTGAATTTCTAGTAATTCCTAAGCAGATCGTAAATGGGCAGTGGAAGTTCTCATGTTTGCTTTGCTATTATCTAACTATGCAAGACTAAGTGAGATGATTTATTATTAAGTCTGGGTCTCTTGATCTTGATTTCAGTTAAAACAATTAGCTGGTTTTGTTTTCTAAGCGACATTGATAGGATACCATTTAAGACTAACATACTTATCTTAAAATGGTTATTATTTCAAAATAAAATTTTAGTCATTTATCAAATGCAACATTCATTAATAAGAACAATGAAAACTTTAAAAGATTTCTTTTTACATTAATAATTATTCTGTTCTTCAATTGCTCACCAAGTGAGACTAATTTAATTGGAAAAGTGAATAAAACAAAAAGTTGTAATTTAGCTCATATATATTCCTGGGACATAATTTAAAAGTACCATATTGAGACAGGATTTTGTATTTAAAGTTTGAGGATAGGCGTATGTATTCAGGACTTAAAAAGCAATCCCATATGAGGGGAAAAGCTATCAGGTTAACAGCAGTAGTCACTACACCCTCAGTGCTAATTTCACTGAGATCAGAAAATCAGAGTGAGTTCTTTCTCCTCTAAATACAGGCTTGAAAAGTTTCTGTAATGCTGTGGAGCCCAATGCACATTATCTTCTGAAAAAAAAAACAAACAAAAAAAACCAAATTAACAAGCAGAAACTTTCCTCCTCTACATCCATCAAAGAAGGGAATAGGTCATCTGCTTTTAAATTAATTGTCCTGAGGTCTTGAGCAAATTAGCTGCTCTCTGCCAAGTCATATAAGTTTATTTAGGTTTTCTTGACTGCAATGTGATAGATTACTTACCTTAAAAGCATTTTAAGATTGGGTGAAATTTCTCTTGAAAAATGCATGTTGAAGAGCTGTAAATTTTCACAGCACAATTTCATTTAACAGTGCAGTGCAATTAAGTCATATGAACATAAACTTTTTGCATAAAGGGATCAAGCAGCAACAAACAAGGGAGATGATGTGGTCCTTTGCCTCTCTTTCACTCTGCATCATGTCAGATCACTCTACAATGCTTTGTGTCTATCTAGAAGTGAGTTATAAGAGAACTTCTCCTTTTCCCAAATGAACTTAAGGTTCGGCTTTAGCTGAAAGATCTTATCCTAGCACCATAAAAGCAGAAGATGGGTAGTTGCTCTGTGGATGGATTCTAGGCACAAGTGAGGTAGGAAGGCACCAGGGCAGGAGAGTGCAGGAGCTGGCCTTTCCCATGAAGAACCTGAGTTACAAGCAGGCTGGGTGGCAGGGCCCAGAGTGGTGGTGGAAGGTGCCACATCCAGCGAGCAGATGGTCTCTAGTGGGCTTGCCTGGGGCCCAGCACTGGGCCCAGTCCTGTTAGATACCTTTGCTGATGGTCTGGATGAAGGGATTGAGTGCACCCTCAGTAAGATTGTGAATGGCACTGTGTTGGGTGGGAGTGTTCATCTGCTGGAGGGCAGGAAGGCTCTGCAGGAGCTGATTGTATGAGGTTCAAGAAGGCCAAGTGCCAGGTCCTGCAACTGGGTCACAAGAGCCCCAGGCAGTCCTACAGGCTCAGAGAAGAGTGTCTGGAAAGCTTTCCAGGTATTAGTAGAAAGTGACATGGAGTTGCTGTTGGACAGCCAGCTGAACAGGAGCTCTCCCTGTTCCCAGGTGGCCAAGAAGGCCAATGGCAGCCTGGCTTGTATCAAAAATAGTGGGGCCAGCAGGACAAGGAGACGCTGTAAATGAGCATTGGTGATGCCACACCTCAAATCCTGTATGTAGCTCTAGGCCCTTCAAGAAAAATATTGAGGTGCTGGATCATGTCTAGAGAAGGGCAGTGGAGCTAGTGAAGGGTCTGGAGCACAAGCCCTGTGGGGAATAGCTGAGGGAGCTGGGGGTGTTTAGCCTGGAGAAAAGGAGGCTCAGGGGGGACCCCAATCACTCTCTACAACCACCTGAAAGGAAGCTGTTGCAAGCTGAGGGTTGCTTTCTTCTCCTTGTCAATCATGGACAGGATATGAGGACACAGCCTCAAGCGGCAAAGAGGAGGTTCAGATTGAATATCAGGAAGAATTTCTTCATGCAAAGGATTGTTAAATATTGGAACAGGCTCCCCAGAGAAGTGGGGTAGTCACTATCCCTGGAAGCGTTCAAGAAATGACTGGATGTGGCGCTTTGTACCATGGTCTAGCTGACAAAATGATGACTTGTCACAGGTTGGACTCAATGGTCTTAGAGGTCTTTTCCAACATAAATGATTCTATGTTGCTGTAAAAAACCCTTCTGCAGCCAGCAGAGGCTGGGGGTACATTGGCAAGGGCAGAGAGACTGTTCCCTCTGACAGGACAAGTTGCCTTGTCTTCTTGTCATCTTCTACTGCTGGCTTCAGAAGTTTCCAAGTCCAATTTCCTTGGGCTCCATCCTTGGTGAAGCATGTTCCATTTCAGGTTGTTGTTCATGTTCAAGTGTTGAAGCCTTGTGTCCTTTAGAGAAGAAAATTTAGTTTTGGCCATGTTGTTGAAAAACCCAGAGCTGGTTCCATCACTTCATTTTTTTACTTCAGAGAGAGGCTACTTTAACTCTGATGATGTTTCGTGATATAAAGTTTGACAAATGGTTGCTACTGACAGGCAGTGGGATTGAGGCCTTATTAAAATTTAAATCCTTTTTAAAACTTGCTTCATTATCTGACCACTAAAAAAGATAATTTATTAGCTCTAATTTATTAGATCAGTATAAATGAGAAAAGAATATGTATCATGTGCAAGTATAAATTTTGATTTTTGAAAAATAATTGCATTAGTGGAATGACCACATTATACCAGTGTGCGATCTCAGATTCTGTTCATGTTTTGCATTCTGGTAGATCTTAAAATATTTTCATGAATTTAATATTGGAACCTTCAGTACTTTAGAAAATAATAAATATTTGCAAAAAAATATAGAACAGGCCAGCATTTTCAGACCCAGATTTAAGTAACTATACCTATCAATTTATAGTAGTGTAAACAGTAATCTGTTTAGGAAAATAGAAAACATAAGTGGTAGTCGGCACTGACTCTGATGTTTTTATGATTTTATGGTTATATTGTATATTCCATTAATGAAAAGTATTTTGTAAACAATGCATAAAGGATTAATATTCAGATTAATTAATATTAACCATGTGCTTTTAGAATATAACACAAATGCGAAGCTAATTCCTTCATTAGTGTTTCAAAATAAGCTGATTTTGCATTGTTTTGAATAAAGTTATATTCTATTTCCTCAGTTGAATATTTTCAAGATCATATTAAGAGGTATAAATCTTTAAAACAGCATTCTGAACAGCACCACTGTAAGACTGGTTCCTTTTTAGTAAGCATTTTCACCTGCTGAGTATACTCTAAATGATAGTTTGTGTTCCTCTCAGAAAAGATGATTTACGGCTTTTAATCATGTACGTGACCACACCTGAGGGAGTGAAGCTGATTCTCTTATTTCTTTAACACTTCAGGGGAATTAGTGAAACCCTAAATATATGCAAAAGCACTAAATAGCAAAGTTTTAAGCAAGGATATCATACAGATTCTGTAGATAGTGCTGCAAGCTGTGATACACAGTTTGTGTAGAAATCAGTCTGAGCCTCAGCTACCTATAGGTAAACATTGTGCATAATAAAAAAATTAAAAATACCCGAAACAAAAACAAACAAGGAAAAAAAAACACCAATCAAATAGGAGGACACAAAATACATTAATTGCACAAATAAAAACCTTGGTTTGATAATTATAAAGATGGAATAAGAACAGATTTTTTTTTGCATTTAGAGTTGCGCTTCTATACAACCAGCCTCATTATTTACATGAGTAGGAACTTATTCTGTGGGACTTTTCTCTCTATGAATAGTAAATACGTGCTGGAGTTTTTTGCATTGTGCTTTTTTGGTGGGTTTTTAATTTTTCTTTTTAGATGCTGATAGGTTTTTTTTTCTTTTTAGTTGTTTTTTGTCAAGGAATTTAGATGATATAAACATTCATGTAATATGTCTTTCTGATTATGAATTATGTATTTTGTTATTTTTATACTTTTTGCTGCAGAGGGATTTTTTAGAAAAACAGCTTTATTTGGAATTTAATTTTTTTACAGTGGCAACTTCAATTTTAAATTAATCGCATCTTGGCTTTAGCTCAGATCAATCCTCACATAACAATCATCCACAAAGGGAAAATTGCAAGTTCCCTTTCAGATTGCTTTTAATATTCTTCCATGATTGCCTCTTCAAGAACAAATGGGAAGATGATCCTCTATTTCAATTTCCCACTCAGCCCTGGAGTAGCTTCTTTTAACATGGTGGATACTTCACACAAATCTGCACTTTTTCCACAGAAGTAGTTGAGAAAGGCATGTCTCCACATTTCTTTTACAGATGGCAGATTTGCTTCTGGTGTTCTTATCTTCTGAAATAACTGAGTGGCTAAAGGAGAAAGTCTTTTTCCTTGTGTTACTATATTCTTTTTTGAGCTGACGCCTCCTCCACGATGAGATGGAGGCAAGCGAAACCGAGCATTTATAAAACATGTGCAATGTGTAATGGAAAATCTGAAAAATCAGAAATAAGGGATAAATTATCTGTTGTTCTGGTTACCATCAAGGGCCTTTGTGGCACAAATGTTGTGTGCTTTGTGTGCTGCAGGAATACTGAGACTGTTGCTGCATGCCGGGAAGTACACACAGGAGAGATCAGATTAAATATCCCGGTGAACTTTGCACTTAATCAGAGTGTGGATATGTAGTATTGTTAGGCAATTTTTCCCTAAAAGGGAAGAATAGTTATTCTAGGTATTGATGGTTGGTAATTATGGGACAGTCAGAGAAAATGGGCTATAGCTGTGTTGGTGAAGCACTGCTGCTCTGCTTTGCACAGTCCCCTCTTTTATTGCTTCTGTCCCAAAGCCTGCAAAGCTTGTGCTGTCTTGAAATGCCATTGCAAGGAGTAGTTGAGGTCTGAGATAATGTTGGACACTTTGACTGTGCTCTGTTCCTCAGCCCTCTGGTGTGGTAGCGTGTGCCTGTTTACAGCCCTCACCCAGGACGTGGGTCCCTTGATGGTTTGTCTTGCCAGACTGCTTGTGAAGAATGTGACCAGGCTTCTTAGTCAGATTTGAATAATTATTTCTGCAGCCACAGTTATTTTGTGGTATAAATCACATCACATACTCTCCTTTTCCCCAGAGGAAATATCCAGGTAACATCAGTAATACTGACAGTAGATTTAAAGGCATCCATAAATAAAACAAAGGAAAAACAAAAAAGGACTTTTACTTTTTGAATAATTTTCTGAGTGCATATAAGCAGCAATTTTCCCCAAATATTTATGTCTCCTCCAAATCTGAAAACTAATGATTGATGTAAGCTATATTGCTACTGATGAATCAGTGCAAAACCTGCCAGATGTACTCACACAAGACAGAGGTCATAAAGAGCCTTTCCATAACTCAGTCCTGCCAACACTGGCCTCTTGATATTATTGTCTTTTGAGAGATATGTACTTGTTAACATAACTTAAATCCAGTATGTATCCCACTTTAAAAAATGTTGAGATTAACATTATTTTTAAATAATAGCAAGGAAAAATCTACTTTGAAGTAAATTGTTTTGAAAATCTCTGATAACTTAAAATTTATATGGTGTCTTACATGTTTAAAGCACCATGGAAGTACTAATTTATTTTCCACTTCTAGCTTGTAGCTAAACAATGCACCAATTTTATGATATGGAAAAGTGGGAGAGCAAAAATTAATAATGTAGTGAAACATTCTAGATAAGGTTTTAGCAAATATGTTCCCAATGCTATCACCAGTCATACAGGATGCACTGATTCTAAGATTGCAGTTTTGACTATAGCCTTGCTATAAAGAAACTAAAGCAGAAATGGTATAAAATATTTAGAATTCCTGCTAGAAATTGTTAGTTGTAAGGGAAGACTTAAAATATATTCTGTGTTGTGAGCTATGTGGGTTGTTTATTTGTATGGTTTGGGTTTTTTGAGTATTTTTTTCTGATTATTTAAATACTATAATTTCATCAGTTTAATCAATGACATCATTTGATAATAAATAAATAATAAGAATGACTGTGTTTGGTGTACTATCTTTCAGGATTTCTTTCTAAGTAGATACAAAGGCCTTTGGATGGTCTAATTGCTGTAAATGAGAGTTAAATTTCTGATTGATTTAATGAACAAAATTTTAGGGATTTCTGTTTAAATGTGAGCTTGCTAGCCAGGTAAGCCACTAGATCTTTTTCCATATTCAGTCAGCTTTATTGATTTCTGTGAATTATTAAGGAAGCTTTTTTATCAATTTAGCTACATGCAATTCTTTCATCTGTGAAAATATATTCACAGAGCTCTTGCAGAAATAAGTCATTTTTTTTTTCCAAGGGAAAGCCTCTTTGAATTGAATTTCCTTTTTTTTTTTTTTTTTTGTTTCATTTGGGTTGGTTGTTTATTTGTTCTCTAAAATTTTACTATTTAGGATACATTTATACTGTGCTATATTTCAGCTTGGTTGTCTAAAACAAGATTTCCAAGAATCTGGAAATTACTGAACAGGGTAGAAGTAAATGATGAAATTATCTTATTGCTAACAGCAGACTCATTGTGAACACGTTTTCTTTGATTTCTGTATCAAAAAAATATATCAAGAACTAGGGATATCCAAATTGTGGTCAAGGATGGATGCCCCTGTTTGTGATCCATCAGGTTGCAACAAGCCCTGCCTGTGCTCCATCCTTTCCCTCTTGCAGGAGAACATTAGTGCAGTCTTCCCCACCCATACCACAGCTACATGGTGGGAACTGCTCTAAGTCTCTTAACTATTTAACTATATCCATATTTTCTGTAACTTATGCTGTTTATATCTACATGTGAAAACAATGTTATAACGCATTCAGTTATCTTACACATTTAAGTACATTAATTTAATGTTAGTATATTTTAAGTGTCATGTGAAATAAACACCTTAATTCTTAATGCAGGTGTCTAGGAATTACATGCTCAGCGTTTCCAGTTTTTCCTGTGTTTAGTTACAGTTGGTGAATGAAATTACTGAGCAAAGTCAAGTTTTGCCATTTTTCCCTAAGACTTGCATTATGTCATGAGCCAGTCTCTGTTCGTTGTAACAAAGTCATTTATCACAGCAACGCGTATGACAGAATGGTGTAATTTTATCCTGTGTATCATCTGTGGGCAAAGAAGCTATAAAATGCAGTGAAGCACATTAAAGTCTTTATGTGAAACAGGTAAATACTGGTAACCTCTGATCAGGTTCTGCATCTCTCCTGCTTCTCATGGGGATTGCTGCTGAAGGTTGCCCGATCCTCTGAGCTAGAATCACACAGAGTAGCCTCCTTGGAGAGCTGTACTTTGGCAAGGAAGCCTCCAGTCCTTGCAGATGTTGGGTGGCTGTGCTGCCCTCATCTGCTGCCTGGCTGAAGAAAGGGCTGTAGCAGCTCCAGTGTGGGCTGCACTGGGGTGGCTTTGTGGCACTTAACTCATGCACAGACAGAGCTTCTTCCAAGCAGACCTCTGCAAAAGTGTCTTGGAAATGACAAGGTTACGGGATTACAGTGCTCTGTCTACCTTGCTGTCTTTTGACAACATTATTTCATGAAATTTCAGTGAAATCCAGAAATAAGTTTGTAGGAAAATTTGTTTTGAGATGGGAGTTTTGATTGCAGTATGGCTTATCTGAACTGACAGGTGTCTTTCAGAGGGTTCAGAGCTTCCCTCTTCTCCTACAAAAGCAGAGAGAATAATAGTGGGTTGAATGAGTATTAATGTGGCATGTAATACATTCTTTGTGACAGAAGAATGACAATATTTAGAGATTAAAAAAAATACTAAAAATTGGGTGAACGGAAGTGGCTGGATTAAGTAAACTAATTAGGAAAGAACCTCTGGTCAGTAAATAAAGTAGTTTTCACCTTTGAAAAAGAAAAATACACTGCAAAAGCACCAGATAAATAATCTGCACTTCAAACTGAAGGGCTTTAAAGTATCTCAAAAATATGATAAAGTCAATAATATTTTGATGGGAGTTTTAAAGTAGAAATTATTCTTCTATATGCATGACTAAGTATCTTTTCAGTTAGAAAATGGAAAACTAAATTTCATAAAGGTTGGCTCTACCATGACATGGGCAGTATATCTTCTCTAAAATAGTTATGAGAGTTCTGCAATATTAGACAAAAGTCCCAGCAACAAAGTGAAATACAAGTAGAAGATTTGAACCACAACTCACACGGAAAGAAACCAACATTGTAGATTGTAAGAACCCACAAAGATAAGATACAGAATAAGACATGGCACACGTGATCACTTTGATGTTGCTTTCACTTTCTCTTCATGAAAGTAAGACCTAAGGCTTGCCTGATGTTCTGAGATGCAAGCACTTCATGGTGTTTCCTTTTAATGGCTCAGAAGTGAAGGCTAAAGAAAATTGAGACAATTGTATACAACTTTTAGTTGTGCTATTTCTTTTGGCAATTTCTTGCTCACAAGAAATTGATAAGCTTCAAAATATGTTGGTAAGAGAAAAATAAAAGGGTAAAAGTTCATATCACGTGGAAGACCATAAAAGAAAAAAAAGGTAAAAACATCACTCAAAAATACATTTATTCAGTTATTGGAGAATGAGAATGATGAGGTTGCATTGACCCTGATATTTAAAAAAAAAAGTGTGGTTTTATTATACTTAAAGAAATCTTAATTTTTGTACAGAAACGATGGTGATAAAGGAATGTTAGAAGAATCTTTGAAATTTAAGGAATTAGAAGCATATAATTTAAATATGGATGTATATATTTTACAGATTGTATATATTTATATATAATCTGTGAAAGACATAGACCCTTAATATGACGAATTCTGATTTTAAAACATGCAGAAAATTACAATAGCTTGATATGTGCTATATATGGGCTCATAAATAAACAGAGGATCTTAAAGACAATGATAAAATCACAACATTGTCAAAATGTCAGCCATCTACAAAGAAAAGTAAAATAAATCTGATTGATATTCATTAGATTATATTTTAACAATGGTTAAAATTTTGAGTGTTCTTTGGTTCATAAAATTTATAAATGAAGAGCGCATGTTTGCTTTATTTTATTTTGATTTAGGAGTTTATATTGATAAAATAGCCATTGAGATAAAATGTAGTAAAAATAAACCTATAAAAACCCCTTCAATTCACAGAGAAGGAAAAACATACAACATCCTCCTTCACAGTTGGTTTTGGAATATCTTCAGGTGTTGCTGTCTGCCAACATGAATAGTTAACATCTTGACAGCTTAAACCATGAAGCATAGAAAAATTAAAGTAAGCAAAACTTGAGTGATCTGGAGAAAACAGTGTTTACCATAGGCACAGTTGTCAGATCCAGTCAGTTGTTTTCCCTCATATGTTTTGCATTGATAATAATTTCATTATGATAAAATATGTGGATTGATGTAAACGGCCTGGAATTTGCACTGTGTTCAGTTTGTAAATCTTGCTGATGCTCTAGGCCTGATAGCTAGAAGCTCAACCAGCATGCAACCTTGATATAATTGTCAATGTCCAGCAGTATAAAATGTAAAAAAAGAAACACATAACCAAGTTTTAAGCAAGGACAAGTGTGAATATATGTGGTGGTCCTCACTGCATCTGATGGTTGCAAAGGAACTGAAAATACTTATTTTTGGTGGCACCGTGATCCAGTTCCAAGCAAGGAAAAAGTAGCCTTTTGCACAGAATAGGGTGGCACTGTGGGAAGACTGCCTTGAGCCTAGGTGGTTTGTAGATTTTTCTCTTAGGGAAGATAGTTCTCTTAATGCTAAGCTTCTGTGAAAGATTGAAGTTAACCCTCTTTTTGTATTTTCTTAGCTGAGTATTGTAAAGTAACTTCACCAAGGCCAGAACATGCTGGTTACATCTCTAAGGGGCTTTACTGCATAGTGTTTAGATACTAAACAGCTTTAGGCTGATTCCAGTGGAGATAAAAAGCTCAAAAAAGGCAGTCACAGTGCTTAGGGACATAACCCTCCAATGTCAAGGTGCAAAGGACACAACTGAAATAGCAGAAATTCTGCATAAGATTCTTTCCTCTGAGGGTTCTCAAACACTGATGTGGCTTGACTAGGGAGTTTGGGGTATCTCCATCTTCAGAGTTAGCCAAAATCCCACTGGACACAGCTTTAGCAATCCTGTTTGAGCAGGATGTTGAGCTAGATGATCTCCATGGGTGCCTCCCTGTCTCAGCCAGCCTGGGTTTTGTGTTGTGTTGTGCTCCTAGAGAAGACAAAATTTAACCATGTATAGAGGACAGAGTAAGAAACACTTTCTAGCAAGAATTTCAGATCTCACACAGTGCAATGAAAGGTGGCATTGAAGATGAATCAATCACATCCTTCAGACATTTAAATCAAGATATTTCTTCAGAGAGAAATTGTGTAAATTAGAAAAGAGAAAAGAAGGGTAAAAGAAGAAAGACCATAGAACCTCTGTAATATTTAGAGCTAAGTTTAAATGTTTTATTCTTTTTCAAGGCGGGGAGGTAATGGTGCCTTATAACATTTAATCAAAAACATTATCTATAGAAGTTTTGTTCAGGATTTCAATTTTAAAAAAATCTAGAAACATACTGAAAATTTATCCTCAAAAATGCAGGATGCAGTAATGTTATTTTAGAAGTGTGTTCATTTCCAGAATGGATATTTTTGAAGAATTGGAAGAAATTCAACATTTTTATAGCGCAATTATACCTAGGCCAGGTAAATATACAAGATTCTTGAATACTCCCTTAGGTTGTAGGGGTTTTTTCCCAAATAGAGCAAACAAAAGAGATAGATTTTCAATAGTGTTTGTGCATCAGTAGCTTTAACAAGTGAATTATTTCATTAAACACAACGAGCTGTGAAAAACAAACAAATTAGATTCACTATTTGTCATTGCATAGAACTACAATCCACTTTTCTCCAAATATTGATGAGAGAAAATTAAAGGGCTCTAAATCTAAATACTGTGTGTTTGCCACAGTAATATCAGCTCTATAGTCCTGTACTCCAAGAGCATCTGAGGGATCAAATGGTATAATAAATGAACAGGATTTTCTGCCCTCTACAAACATGTTTTTATGCTATTCCCAGGCAGCAATTATTGGTTTGCCCTGAACATGTCTGTGGCCTTTTTAAGCTAAACATTTATTTGGATGCATGCATACTACAAATAAACAAAGATTACATCAGTGTCTCTGACATACAGAGAAGCTTGGATGTAGTCAGCACTAAATAGATATTGTAAAGTAAAAAATGTTTCTCTTCTTTTAGATTACAATGTTATTTAACAGGAAAAATGAAAACTTAGAGTCTAAGTCTATGGAATTTAAGATGTCTGTTCCTGATTGTATTGCGGTAAAACCAGATATTTTTCTAGTTGTGCATTTTGGTATAGTGTGTAATTCTCTGAATCAAAGGAAGAACTCCCTGAAAAAAATGTTAAACATTCCAAAGAAATATCCCTTAAAAGTAAAAAAAATCTAAATCAGTCTTGCAGTGAAGAAAATCTTTAGGTTGAAATTTTTATTCTAGAAACTAAATCAATGCTCAAAATAATTTGGCTGTTTATAACAGCTACATGTCCTTTTAAGTATAAGCAGAGTCCAACAAAGAGACTTCCCAAAAGGATTTTTGTCAAAAAAGCAAAAATGAAGATGTACTGTTTAACCCACTTTTTGTACTACATGAATGCTGCAGATGTAGGGTAGAGGATTGCTGCTCACCAACCAGGGCTGCTTTTCAGGTAAGTTTATAACGTTTCTCCACAAAAGATGACCTCTGCATACCAAGGGCCATTTCAGAAAAAGGATTATATCAGCCAGCACTTGGTAGTTCAGACAGCAAGCAGGAGGATAAAATTGCCTTTTCCCAGATCTTAGCACCAGCTGGGGTGATGGACACAGTGAGCACACTCTCTGCAAGGTTGATGCTGCTGGCACTGGAAAATGAGACTCCTGGACACCACTGCAAGGAGAAACAGAGGGAAAAGCTGTAAATTTTACTGGTTTTGTGGAGATGAAGAAATGTTCAAAACAAGGGTAGCATTATGTTTTCTTCAATCGGCCTATTTTCTTCAGCTGGCTCTTGCCTCTGGGTCTCGGAATACAGAAACAGTTCTCTCTTGCTTTATGCTTTAAGAGCTTTAATCTTCCTGCTGATACTGTGTGTTTCATCCTCGGTGTTAACTTCAGTGTGAGAAATACTAGTGCTTAAAATGTGTGGGCCAAAAGGGATAAGAAAACTGGAGAGACAGCAGAAAAAGGAACAAAGCAATGCAGAACAGCTCAAAGGCCAAAAAAAGAGCATCACAGCACCTTGGTTTTAGTGTTGTCAGGTTCTCTGTCTTAGTCTGTACTCTCCCAGTAAGGAATGTGTATTTTTATTCAAGAGGTATATCTTGTAAAAGAAAAGGCTGAATTGTATGCTCTGAATAGCACAGATAGCAAGTTGTATAATGAATTCTGTTTAAAATTTTACAGGTATAAAACCACTTCAGTCAAAGTGAGAAAATAGGGCCCTCACATAATAGAAAAATCAATTCTTGATGATTCCTGTCACTGGAATTGTTTTTCAGGGTTGACAGGTCTGAGAGACATTGCATTCTGTCTGCAACCTTGTCAGACAAAACCACTGGAATTGAGGAAAACACTATCAATGGAATGCTAATGTTTTCTTTGCCTACGTGAAGTTCACATTTCCTTAATAGTTGTGAAATTGTGTGGCAGTTTGCTTTCAGTGTCCAGTAGCATTCATATTGCCAACTAAATATTTCTCTCTTCTTATCTCACTGAAGGATGCTAAACTTTTTAAAAAATAGATTGATGGTGATTGATGGCATCAGAAACTTCTTCAGATGCAAGATAAATCTTCCAAAGCTGCTTCTACTTTTGTGTCAAAATGTTATTCCCAAGAGCTAACAAAAATTCATTTAGTAGCATCTCCAAGTTAAAAATTGTTTTGATGCTCTTGTGGAAAAAATGGGTTAAATGTTAGCGAACTGTTTATAAACTTCACCAAGGATTGGTAGACATAAAAAAAAAAGATTATTTCACTCCTGAAGAACTTTAATTGAGGTATTAAATTGTGGTATTTAATTGCTTCACCTTTCAAAAGGTGATAGTTTGGGAATTATCCATTATTGATGTATTTCTTTATTTATTCTTGATTTTGAAAAAGTTGGGGTTTTTTATGTTATTGCACAAGGTATTCTTCCCAGCATTTTTTATAGTATTATGTTGACTATTTTCCATCAACACTGTAACTACAATGTGTGTGCAGAAGCACAAAATTAGAGAAGGAAGGAAAGTAAATTATGTGTCAATACTACACTGACTTTGGCTCCAATTATTTTGGAAACTTCTGCACATCCATTTTATGAAATATGTTTATACAGCTATGCATATTATTTGCTAAGTATCAGTGAAGGCTAGAAACTCCACAAGGTGAAAAATGAATGCCAGTTTTTGTCCTGTCTGACAAACAGTAAAGTCAGATTGGTTGTTCAGTGCAATTATAGAAGTATTCTTTCTACATGGCTTCTTCCTTTCTGTCAAAATGATAGAGGCTTTTAACAGGAGTTTTACTGAGAGTATTGTGTGAAATATGAATGAGCTGCATCATTCCATGGTATAGATCTAATATATAAATGAGATTTCAAGAGAGCAGCGGAGAAGACTCCAGTGAATTGTCTCTCATTAGAAAATTTGGATTAATTTGTGCTCTGATCTTTATTTTGACAATTATTCTTAACCAACATTACAGCAGTGATTGCAAAAAAAAAAAAAAAAAAAAAAACCAAAAACGAAACTGTGGGTTTGGTAGTTGCTGGAATATATACTTATATATAAGCATTTGCTCACACTGAGTATATTTCTAAATTAAACCAAAGGACACATTCATATTCTAATTTATTTATGTAGTTAATTAATGATAATGGGTTATAGAAAGTGATTTCATCATATTTACCACCATATCCCTTATAATTACAGAAACAATTGTCTATAAATAATGGCATAGTATATGACTCATCAAATGAATCCTGCCATACAGGTACTTTCCACTACTGTAAGAGAATGTTTTGATTACAGGTAGGAATGGGGGAACGGTAGGAATTCAGAAAAAATAACCTGATACACTTGTTTCTCATGTCATATTAATAATTGCTGAAGATTTCAGGGCACAGACAGACCTAAATACTACATAAAGTTCTACATGATATGCCTTGTTTTGAAACATAAACTGATTATAAATGCAGTAAAAAGTTTATTTGTTTCTTAAAACCAGAGCAGAATAGAAAAATTTCCTTTCACTTTGATTTTTTTTTTTAACTGAAACTATTTTCATATGCAAATGCTAATACTTTTCTTATATTGTTAAGTTCAACATCAGGCTTAAACTCTAAATTTTCTGACTTCTGTAGTCATTTGCAGGATATTGTGTTGTTATAACTTAAGGTCATATGTCTTGATGAATTCCTGTAATGAATAGTTGCAGGAGTTTTAATGTCTGAGATCCTTCCTCTCCTTCCTCTGTAAGCAAATTCCCATGATTTATATCACATGTTAAAAGTTTGGGTGTTTATAACATGCTACGAAAGCCTCCCCTGTACTCAACTAAGACAAAAATGCAACCCATGAGGACAATTCATACTAGCCTGGAAAAGGCCAGATGACTGAGCCTCTGGTGTTCATATCTAGAGTAGGAGTCCTAGTAAAATATATGTATTGTATAAGTGGCCTTGCCCTGATCCTAGTTGTTTTAAATGGGCTGCAGCTGTGATGTGTTTAATTGGGTGGCAGCTGTGGCTAATGAGGATAACTGGGATAAAAGGGAGTGGGTTGGCCAGTCAGGGAGAGCCTTGGAGGAGCCCTGATGAAGAAGCAGGAACAACACTGCTGTGAAGAGCTGCTTGTGAGAAAACCACCCTGAGGGTACGGGACTTCAGAAATATGGTAACAGCAATATGAATACCACAAGTGGTGACCCCGATGTGATAGAAGATAGGACAGCTGAGAGTTGTGGCAGCCTGAGAGCTGGGACTCTAGAAATATAACAACAACAAGTGGTGATAGAAGATAGGATAGCTGAGAGATGTCAAGAAACATGGCCTTTGAGTTGAGGAGCTGTGACAGCCAGGAGCTGTGAGAAACATAGCCTTTGAGCAAGGAGCTGTGGTGAAATATGGTCTTTGAGTCATGGGGAAATGTATGTGTTGTATTTGAATATCTGTAAGTAAAAGAAAAGGGGGAAATATAGTAGGAGTCCTAGTAAAATATATGTATTGTACAAGTGGCCTTGCCCTGATCCTAGTTGTTTTAAATGGGCTGCAGCTGTGATGTGTTTAATTGGGTGGCAGCTGTGGCTAATGAGGATAACTGGGATAAAAGGGGGTGGGCTGGCCAGTCAGGGAGAGCCTTGGAGGAGCCCTGATGAAGAAGCAGGAACAACACTGCTGTGAAGAGCTGCTTGTGAGAAAACTACCCTGAAGGTATGGGACTTTAGAAATATGGTAACAGCAATATGAATACAACATATATCCTACCATTAACTGTGGAAGAAGGTTTGCAGACAGATTTTGAAGATTCTTATCACCAATACAAATTTAGACATTGTAATGTCATTTATTTCAAATGCATTAAATGCTATTCCAGTGCATATGAATCTAAATGACTGAATGATAGGGTTAAATAAGCAGTTCGGACTGTGAGGAAAGTTACAAGTGAATGAACTTCAGATCATGCAGACGAGTGATGGAAACAATTTTTAATAGTTAGATTGGTATAGTATTTTTTTAAACATAAATTGGCCATTTAAACAGTGCTTAAAATGTGATGGCCCTGTTGTGAAGTTTTCTCATGCCAGTATCAAACACTTTTTCATTGGTTTGTAAAAACAAATTCAAGGGTTACAAATTTGCCAAAGTCAACTTTATGCAAAACTTTTTTTTTGGTGAGAACTTTCTCACATGATCTGTTTCACTCATATCACCGGAATTCCTCACACGAACATTTTCCACCATGTGAAAAATGTTCTTCTCCAGTCTTTGAGTGAGAAACCAGGTTGATTTAGTGAAGTGTATGGATCAATTCTTGGCGATTTGATGATGGTAATATAAATTCCTCTAGACTGTAATTAGCTTCTGATATATTCTTAATGTAGATAGTGTGAAGATCACAATCCATATATTTTTCTTTTTGCATAGAGTGTTGACTCATGTAAGTAATCCCACACAAGAAATTTCCAAAGTAGTTTTGAAATCAAACCATGCCAGGACAGTATTTGATATCCTAGCTGTTCCACTCTTAATATTTGAAGATTACAAGTTTCTTGAAAATTATTTTATATTTGTTATATTGTTGCTTTTCTTATGAGACCAGGGCTAGAATCCCAGTGTCATAACACCTACAGCACCTGCTGTTCTATCTCACATATGCTATCTTTCCTGCCAAGCAGGCAGTGTTGGAAATCATAATGCTGTCCTGCTATCAGGTGGGAAGATCTTGGTTCAGCAAACCAATAAATGTATTCTTTATTTGGAGATGACACCACTGAATTATGAGAAATGGAGACTAAGTTGCTGAAATAGAAAGCAATATATATATATACACACATTTAGTTCTGAACTAAGAACAGAAGCATCTTTTCCTTGATTCATCACAGATTTAGCTTAGTAAGACTATTGTGAAGAATCTTATGCCATGATTTGACCATTGCATACAGCTAACCCTTTTCCACCTAAAATTTAGGGGTGATTGGCACTATCCTTAGAGTGGTTGAATTCAATATATGGGGTGAGCCTTAGGCACTCATTTAAAGACACTTATTTTTGCTATCAAAGGGCTACAGCTGTGAGCCCACAGAATATGGTGATAATTTCAATAATATGGTAGAATGTAGGAGTGACTGAATTTCAAATCCAGTTCTCAGTGTTTGAAATAGTAGTGATTTATTTGCAATTGCAGACATGTGGCAATCGGCACTCAGTTTTGGGGTGGGAGATATCAAATCTTCCCACTTTATTTTTAGACAGATGTAATGCTAATTTAAAGAACTATGCTGAAGATTAGGAAGATAATAGAGAAGAACTATGAAAGGTTATTTTTTATTTTTGAGGAGATTCTTGTTCTGAGGTACGGAAGATCTCTTTCCATACTTTGGCTGGGCAATTAAAAACAGATCTTCTAGTATAATTTATATTTTGAAGCCTTGGAAAGAATTCAGAACCAAAATCAGTTTACTTCTCTTTCGGCTGATGCTAGGTCCAAGTATGGAAATGTTTTCAGAGTTTTTGCTGCCAGTTGCGATTAGGTTATGCAGAAGTTTACACCTCCTAGATTTTTTTTAACCTGGTTCCATTTTCATTCATATGGAATTCAGATTGACTATGCGCCTGGACCTACAGCTATTTATCTTGCACTTCATGTCTTGTCTGTGATTTTTTTTTCTAGATTAGTTGAAAATTAGAGCATGAATTTGCTATTATAATTGGTTGACTATGAAATTGCACAATTTACTAATTTCCCCTCCCCTTCCACCCCTTATCATCCGAAGTCTCACTTGTAATTTAAACAATTAATTTGAAAAATTATGTCGTTGATGTACAAAGATAAAAAAGTACATACAATGCAAAAAACCTTTCAGTTTTTTTGTTCACACTTTCTATTTTTTAGGAATATTTAAGTATGGTGGTTGTATTTATCAGCTATGAAAGGCTGCTCACACTAATGGTGACTCACTTAGTGTTTTGCTGAGTCTCTGTGATTAGCAAACTACAATAACAGTACAAAATTACTGTAATTTGGGACTTGGATCTATGACACGACTCCACTTTTCTGTTTGCTTTTCTTTGGGGCTGAAAAGGTTAGATTTCTATAAATAGGACATGATCCAATAATCTGTAGAATTGTCTGTCCTTTGCTTTTGAGAGTCTGTGACATTTTCTTTTGAGACCAGCTTCAATGGCTTTAGAGAGGTACAATTTTGCTGGAAGGAAATGGCACCCAGACTTATTTCAGCTTCATTCTTCTTTTCCTGTTAAGACTTGTAAATTTTTTTTATATCATCATTTCCAAGAGGCAGTTTCCAGAGGTTATATTCTTGCTGGGGTTTGGGGGAAATATTAAATATGACCACACCATACTCTACAATGTGGAAATTGGCATGTTCCTTTGTGAAGCCTATACTTATGGCAAGGCATAGGCAGTAAAGATGCTAATAAATTCTCTGAAGTGTGTTTCTAGTTCCCATGTGTGCTAGCATATCAAATAGCAATCCATTTTGACCGATGCAGACAGCAAGATGCTCACACTTGGCAAACTTCTAAATTCACGTTTAGGCATAAATGTTCCAGTGAAATAATTTTTAGTGCTTTTGAACCTTGGCAGCTGCTTTTGGCTTGGAGATAATTTTTAGTTATTCACTGTTGCTGGAATCATTAATGAAGGTAAATGGCAGTGAGTGGGTTGTATCAATTGTAACTTTTAAAAAGTTAAAAAAAAGAAATATGAGAATTTGATCGTGACTTGGAAACATTGCAAGCTTATTTGCCTATTCTAAGAATAACTGTTGCCATGAATAAATGAAAGATTTTATCATGTTAACATCTGGGCAGAAAGGCAGGAGCTGCTGTTTCTTCAGTTCCTTTACATACAGAAGAATACTTTTTGTTGTAGGCACTGTGATGATTAAGAGAAATTTAATGAATTGATAGGTAAAGGTCAGCTATTAGAGTATGCTAATCTGTCACATTAGAAATATCTTGTATTCCAGGTAATCCTCCATCCTGGAATGGCTTGAGGGCAAAAGGTCATGGAAAAACAACAAAGCCCAAGTTAGATTATTTCAAAAAGAGTGGGTTTCCATATAGAGCCCCAAGAAAATGTCAACATTTTATCCCTCTTGGTTTCTCTTTCTCTCTCTTCTGTGTAGGAAGACTTCATAATCAGTGTCATTCAGAAAGTAACTGAAACAGGAATATCTCTTATCCTGCATCTGAATTCTTTACAGGACTTGTAAAAGTCCTGAGGTTCTTTTTTTGAGAATATCAAACGCTAGTGGAGAATGGCACTTCCTAAAAAAAATCATTAATATTAGTTCTTCTGCTTTAGAAAGCAACTTCTTCCACTCTGATGATACATTAAATATCTGATATATGCTGGTTTATGATGCCTTTCCTATATTTATCTACTTCTGAGGCAATTTGTCATAACTCTTATTTGTATCTTACTTGTAACAATTAAAAATTACATGTGTCTAAAATCTGGTATGAAAGCTGAAGACAAATTTCACATACCTGTATGAATAACTGTGAAAAAGACTTGATTGTCTCATACCTTCTCTTTTAATTTCAGTCTGAATCTCAAGAAAGGAGCAGAAACAAAACTGTTTCTTTGCCATGAGCAGAGCCTGGTGACCTTTACTGTCATTCTTAGAATATATAATTAATAATTTTAGCGTCACCATGCCTCATCCTGACAACAAGTTTAGAAGATTAAAGCAGTACTTCATAGAATGTTCCACTAATTTTCTTTATTTTATTAAATGAGCATGAATAATAGAATTTGCAGCGATGCCTCTCTGTAGCAGGTGATACGTGTTTAATTTTATAAAAATGCAAATATACCAAATATATATTATTTTAACCAGCATGGTTAAATAAATTTAAATAATGAAATTATTTTCCCTAATTAATAAATGACAAGAGTTAAGTGCTCTGGAAAGATTTCTATCTCTCACTGCATTTTCTACTAGACAAGAAACGCTTGTTTCTGAACTATTTTCTCTTTCCTTTTTTGGGTAGCATCAGAAAGCCATGAATTTTCTGATTTACTATCACAATTAAAATCAACAGGAGCTTTTTAGAATATAGGACACTTCCTCGACTTCCTTTCAAATTAATATGATTATCATTAAAATTGAATTCAGATATTTCCATACTGAGTTGGGCTTTACTACTAGACTCATTCCATTAAAAGCACTACATTTTCCAATGGTGGCTGGCATTATTTATCCAGTACTATGCCTGCTTTGCTGTTTGCTGGTTTTTAGAACATGGTATTTGCTCCACACTTTTCTACTGCCTTCTGACTGAATCCATAACTCCATAGGGAGCAAGAAGTAAGGAAAAGACTTCACAGTCATACAAACGTGGATGGTGTAATTAATTTCAAATTATGACTATAATGGCTCCCGAATCAACTGGAGTAAAATAGCAGCTTCATCCAGTGTCAATGGATAACCACTTACTGGAACCTGCCTTCCATTACTCACTATACATGGTAATACACATAATTGATGGACTGAACTCTAGGCTTCCTCACATTCCACAGCAGAGGCTGTACATCAAAAATCACTGATTTTTAAGTGTGTATTTATTTTTTCTAATTTCATTCCACAAGCAGGATTAAGTAGAAATAAAGGATATTTTAAAATTCCTAATGATAGGGATGCAAGGAGTTTTTATTTCTTCTAATTATTTCAACAGCTCTTTAGATCATGCATAAAAATGACAAATCTTCTAGAAATATTCTGAAAACTTATTAGTTTTGTTATGTCTAATTATTTTTGCCTGTGAATATAGTTTCTGGTCAGTCAGATTCCGAAGACTGGAAACGTGACTATTCTATCTTGAATGCATTTAATAGACTTGTGAAAATAGGCACGGTGATAACTGTAAAAAATGTTGGAGAACATTGCATAGGATAATTACTGCATGTGTCCTGCATAGATTCTGCTTACATATGTTACAGTATTCTGGTTTTGATTCCTCTTCCAATTTCATTATGCTCTCTGAATCTTTGAATGCAGCTATTTATTCCCCATCCTGTAGATGAAGTAGATCTGCTGAAGCTTTATTATACATAGGATAATAGAAAAGGAAAGCTATTGTGTCTATGAATCCATAAATATTAACAATATATGGGGTTTGTATGAATTAGCTGTATAATACACATAGCATTAAAAATGCATATTATGGATGCAGACTCTCATTTGGGAAAATACAGAAAAACCCCCACCTTCCTAAAAAAGTCGGACAATAACTTCTATTATTTAAATATGTCTTTTTTGTATAGCTTGGTACAGAATTCCCCAGGGTGCTTAATCAAAAACTGTAATATTTTTGGTCAACCATTTTGTAGGTATTGTTCAGCACCTTCAGTTCTGTTTGTATACTTCTCCCACCTGAAGATATAGCAGTGCTGTAACTTTCAAATCACTTGGCACAAAACATTGCAAAGAATGCCATGCTTTCAAATTCTACACTCTGTGAGGCAAATACTAGATCTAATTTTTCCAGCAGTCCAAAAGGCAAGATGATGGCCTTTGTTTTTTCCCATTAAAATTTCAGATGTAGCTAAAATTCATGCAGCACTTTATCTAAACAGGCTGCTTTGACCATGGCAATTGTTGAGACTGAGATGCACTCGTGTCAAATAAGATTAGTCCACATTTCCTATATCAAATGGCTCTACATATATAGTAAATGTTCTTGACTCTTGGTGTCTCTATGGTACATTAACCTCTTTAAATCTGATGCATAGTCATTTGTTCCTCCTCTTGTATTTTTCCCAGCTGGAGATTATTCTTATGTGTGATACTTTGTGCTTTATTGAATTGAATCTTTTTCTCTCTCTCTCTTTTTTTTTTTTTTAATTTTAGATTACTTTTTCAATTTGTCAAGGTTACTTTCAATTCAAATCCTATTCAGTAAAGTGCTTGCAGATGCTTTCAGCTTAGTATTGTCTGCAAATTTAATAAATGTACTCTCTATTCCATCATCCAGATCCTTAATGAAAATATTGAATAATACTGGATCCAGGACAGGCCCTGTGAAATCCCACTCAGTATTTCCTTCCAGCCTGACAGGCAGTAACTGCTCTAATTTTAGCTTCACATTCATGGTGCCCTGCAGTTACAGTCTAATCCAGATTATTTAATTCTTAGTTTATTTATGAATATGGTGCATAAAACTGGCAAATGCTTTAAGGGAATTAACATGTATTATATCTATTCCTTCCACCTATCAGTAAGGCCTGGTCACTGTGAGAAAGTAGATGGTAGATGTTTTCTCTTGCCAAGTGGATATCTGTTCTACATTGTCTGTAGTCTTTACCCAAAAACAACTATTCCATATATTCTGTGAGAATTGGAATTAGACTGATTGTTATTCTCTGGATCCTTCTATTCTATTTTTTCAAATTTAAGCACAGCTGTTTACTTCTTTTGATCCTGCTGTCCTCCCTATTCTCAGAGGAAAGATAAATGCTAACCTTACTCTATTCCTGAATTGGTTCCAGTAGCCTGTAACTTGGTAATTACTCGGTTGAGCTGTCCCTTTTGAATGAAAAATGAAACAGAAATTTCCAGTAATGAGTTGGTAGCTTCCCTTTTTTCCTAATCAGGTGACAAATTCTTATTATGTTGTATGTTTTCTACAATGAATTTCTCAGTGTGCATCCTAATGTTTAACTGTAAAGTCTCTCATTTTTTTGTGTGTGTGTTTTTTCATTTGTTTGTTTTGCTAATTCATTCATTATTTTTTGGGTACTTTTGCAATTCCTTGCAATAAGTTTTTCTCTTTACAATCACGACTAATTTATTATCACCAACCACATTATCATCTTACTACTGAGCCCTTTATGAGAGTGCTCAACAGTATCTCTGTGGACTTCTGCTGGCAACCTCTCCATGACTTTTTAGAATAGTGTCACTTAAATAGTGTATCCACACATTTGGGATGTTGCCCAGTTCTCAGTTTTACTTGTATGAATTAGATCTCACTCTTTGTAAAACTCCTTGAATTTTTGACCATATTTTATTTACCCAACCTCACCATACTTCTTAATTTGAGGGTGCTTTTAAATTATTCATATTGTTCAGATTATTCTTTCATCTTTAATGACTGGAGGGCTGGAGCACCTCTCCTATGATTCAGCCTGAGAGAGTTTGGGTTCTTCAGCCTGGAGAAGAGAAGGTTCCAGGAAGACCCGGGAACAGCCTCACAGTACCTGAAAAAGTACTGTCCTGATAGGGAGGGATTTCAAAAGGGCATATAGCAACAGAACCAGGGGGAATGGCCTTGAGATGAAGGAAAGCAGGTTTAGATTAGATATTGATTAGGCATTAAAAGGAAATTCTTTCCTGAGAGGGTGGTGAGGCACTGGAACAGGAGGAGTTTTGCCCGGAGTTGTGGATGCCTCATCCCTGGCAGTGTTCAAGGCCAGGATGGGTGGGGCTTTAATCAACCTGGTCTGGTGAAAGGTGTGTCTGCCCATGGCAGAGGATTTAGGATGAAATGATTTTTAAGGTCTCTTCCAACTAAACCATTCCATGATTCCATGATGTTTTTTAAGAAGCTTCTAAGACTTCTCTCCTCTTTTATTAAAATAAAAATAGTATTCTATTCTAGTGATGTGCCCACAAGTTCTGAGTAGACCAGTGGTTGTGTTACACATAAAAGACTTCGGGTTCAGAGTTATCTGCCTGTGAAGTATTTGAGGCATTCCTGGCACATCCTCAGCATGCCTTCATGGTATCCTGTAAAACACAAGGGAAGAATATGCAGTAAGAATCTACCAAAATCTCTTCCTGGTCTAGAAGATGGCAAAACCTGCATGAAGTTTAGTGGGAACAAAATTAAATAATTTTGAGTGCAAAAGTATCTATTACCAAATGCATTTACAAATTATATTTTGTTTTCATCATTCAGAGAACAGGAAATAAAATTTAAATTAAGAGCTCTTATCTTCAGCCATTAAATGACAGATCTTGATTAAAACAGCTTGCAGTAATTTTGAAAACTTTACTGTCTCTACAAAATATATCAAGGAATGGGAATAAAACAACAAAAACACCTCCTTGAGGCTAAGTTTAGAGCTTGTAAAAGTACACTGGAATGGCATTTTCTTAAACATTAGACACTGGTCTTCAGGCTTAAGAGCAAAACAGTCCAAGAAAATCTCAAGAGAGATTTCTTGATAAGCATTCTCAAAAAAGTTTTATTTCACTGGCATATGATACAGCAATTTCTGATAGAACAAAATGTTGATTTTGAAAGAGAATATGATGTAATTAATTATTGGAAGGCTAAAAAATATTTCAGTTTTACAGTAGTTTACCAAATCAAGTTTAATAAGAAGAGGGAAGGACCTGAGATTATACACGATGTCTTAGTTATCCTAAGATATCTTCTCATTTTGAAAGTAGGCATAAATGCAACGTGATTTTTTTAGGCAAAATATATGGAACAAGGCTTTTGGTTAAATAAAAAGATAGGTTTTTGAACTTGCATGATTAGAAGCATTAAATTGCCCTTCAGTTAGAAGCTGGTTTATCTTAACTTTAGCCTCAGGAGGAGTAAATTATTATACTTGGGTCTTGCTGGAGGCGAAGGTTTTGTCACAGATGGACAGCTGCTACTTTCTTTTGCTTTATTTTACTTTTGATTGAAATCAAAGAAATCTAGCTGCAACCATCATGAAGGCACAAGATAACTATGAGATAAATTATTACAGATAAAATCCTCTGCTTTCATCTTAGCTTTTTAATTTATAAGAGTATTCAGAAACGCATCTAAAACAGTTATAAAAAAAACATTAGAAGTCTCTTAAATTTTCTAGCTCTGACACATAGTTTTTATGATGTTTGGCATCCCACAATAACTGTCATCCTAAGCCTTTCAGGAAGTCTGAAGTAGTTCAGGAATTGTTAAAATGAGTAGAATTTTACCATCTGATTCAACAAGTTAAAATCAATCACAAAAGTAGTTGTCAGAACAAATAATTTTAAAGATGCTTGAAAAAATCATCTCTGATATTCTCAGATGAAACTTTGGAAAACATGTTTGCTACCCAAGCTGCTTTCAGCTAAGTAATGAGTCATCCATGAAAATAAAACTCCAATTACTTTGGCAGACTCCTCATTTACAAATGCGTTATAGTAATGCCAAAATCTGTTCCACTGCTTTCAAGTTCAACTTTAGCTATGGAAATGGTGTGAAATGATACCCATCAAAATTCTTTTAAGCAGAATATACACTCTGAGTAGTAATGCATGCAGTCTAATTGTTTTTCAAAAAACAAGGTTGCAAAAAATTGTAGTTCTGTTGATGAAGCTGCCTTCACTGAAGATAGCATTTTCTTATTAATTTCCACATATTCAAGTTTTAAAAATAACTTTGTCTCAAAATATGTCCAAAAAAAAAAATGCTGTGCAGAACAATATCATGTAGACTACCATTAGGGAAGGGCAAATATGTCATTCTCAGCCTTATTCTTGTAGTAAAATTCTTCACAAACCCACAGGGAATTGTTTTACATTACTTTTTTTTTAATTTATTTTTCTCTGGGGTGGAAGATTGATCTTAAGGGGATGTTTATGTATTTCTTTGGCTATATATTTCATGTATTTTAAAAGCTTCCTTGGGTATGGTAGCATCAGCTGGAAAAGCAAGGGAAAGCAAATCTTTAGTGGCAAGACCCTAATTTAAAATTTTATTACAGTTAGTGTTAGTGCAACCTAGCTTAACAAGTTCATGCAAACTAGTTTCCAGTTCTCATTTTCAGAAGTAGTTTCCAGGCTACTATTTGATTATATTAATGGAAAATATGCAAGAACACAGGATCCATGTTTGTATAAAATTAAAATTAAGATTCTCAGCACATCTCTGAATTTATTTATGATAATTTGTACATCCCAACTATTCACAAGATGGACTTGACTAGTGCAAAAAATGCTTCTATCCCTTCACTTTGGAATGTACCAAAGGTCTTGCTCAGCCCTTGACACTGCTGCCTGCACCCCAAAAGTGAGCCATAGAGAGGCATTTTCCAATGCCTCTGGAACTGCTTGCTCTGGTTTTATAACTTGGCATGTGCAGCCTTGGAGCATGAGGCCTTGCCTGTCTACAGTGGGAAACTGCAAACCCCTGGGTTTTCCTCTTTGGGAAAATTTTATTCCAGCTTTTCATAATTTTTCCGTTTTCCAGCACTGCATAGTCATTCGAAACAAACAACAATATCAACAAATCTATTGCAATGCAAGATTAATAAGTATGTTATTTTTATCAGACATGTGATGATTTTATGTTTGCTAAATAGCAGCTGTTGTATTTAGTTCTGGGCCATGAAAAAAAATGAAACCAGGCTTCTGAAGCCAATATTTATGTATGGAGAACTGGTATTGTAGCCAGTATTGTGGTGTTTGTCCTCCAAATAGAAATCAAATAGCACCATAGAAAAATCTATTTACAGACAAGTGCATTGTCTAAGTGTTCTTTTCTTATTTTATACTGTCAATTTTGTATTCCTTTTTAAGCTGCAAACTAAAGTCCCAGAAGGCCTTTAGCATCTAGATCTGTCCTTAAATGGGTTATGCTGAGCTTAAGTGGGTTACATTAAGGAGAGATTTGTACAACATCTATGAATCAAGATTTATAAGACTGAGGAGCTAAACATAGGACAGCTTCTTTTAACATGTGAAATATTAGTAATTGGATTTTGAATACATTATTTACACTTCATCCAGAAATTAGGTGGTTGGCTATCACGCATTTGCAGATTTTTCCAGTTGTGGGTTTATTGCATTATGTGTGTATAGACATTTAATCAGATTCTGTGCAGCCTCAGCTCAACTTTGCCAGCCCTGTTCTTTCCAATTGAAATTCTGGGGAGTTGAGGCAAGGTTGAGGGGGAATGTGGGAGGAAAAAAAGGAATAAATGAAAGGGTGGAAGGTAAACCTTGAACTGATACTACTTTCATTACCCTGAGGCTTATTTATTCTCCAAAGATTAGATCCTATGAATCCTGTTGAAAGTGAATTTTCATAGGAGCTTGTTCTAAGGAACAAAAGTAGAATCCTAATTTTTTTGTTGTATGTTTCCATGTCCCCTTACCCTTTTCAATGCTTTTGTTATTTCCATTTTTAATCTGTCATCAATTTATTTAGCATATTAGTTTCATTTTACGAATAAATTAAGAAATAGCTTCTGTGTACCTGTGTGTAAGTAAAAAAAAGTCTTCTGCAATTACAACACAGCAGAAAGTGTTTTACTCCATTATGCAAAGATCCATGTAAGAATAACTTTCTCATCATACAGACTTCTGCTCAAGAAATTTATCCTGCCACCTACTTCACCATATGGAGCTTTAAGAGTGCTAAGTCACAGTAAATGTATCTGTAAGCATTTGTGCCAGTGCTGAGCACGTGCCTAAATCAGTGAAGATGCAGAACCTGTACATGCATTGCACAGATAATTTGAGCAATACTTCCCCTTGGAATTTATTTGCTGTAGTAGAGCTTTAGACACTTTATAAGTTCTTCAACACCATGTTCTAATATAATTATTGTTCTGAGATTCAGACTGCCCTTTCTGCAATCCAAGGTTTAATTTTCTTGTTGAAATATATGTTAACATTTCTATTTTAAGTAGCTGGGAAGAATATAATTCATGGCCTTTTTTGAGATGCTGTTATCTTTCATCTCATTGATCTTGAAAATTTACAGCTGGGGAGAAATATAATTATAATGGGAGAAAGGGATATTATTTAACTACTTGAAATTATAGCTGTTTCTTTGGGGTTTTTTTAACTGCATAAAAAAACTTCAACCTGTTAAAAAAAAAAAGAACAATAATTTCTCATAGCTTTAATTCCTGTCTGAAATTTCTAATGGTTGACAACCTTCTCTTCTGCCCTGTAAGCAAATATTCCTCTTTATTCAAAGTACTAGGAGAACAAGACAAAGAGAAATACTGCTAATCCATGTTGCATAGAACATTAGTTTGCACTCCTTTTATTTAATATGGTTAGACCTTTTCCCTGCATAAAAAATAGTATTTATTATATACCATTTCAATAGCCATTGTCAAAATTGTACCTGCAGAGTGACAGTTTTAGCCTGGCACACAGGGTATAATTTGCTTTTTTTTTTTTTTTTTGACTGTGAAAAACATAAAAGAGTTTGCTAATAAGAGGGTTTTCCATGCACAAGCCTGAATTTTCTCAATTGCAAAGAATATGACTATTTTTAGTAAAAATGTACGATATTTTGCTCTTGCCCTTTTATTTTTTTATAATCAAGCTATAGTTCTTACATACTATCAGTAATACAATCCTAAAACTGCTCTACATGGTGTTTTATAATGGCAATGCTGATACCAAGAGTATGTATTTTTTTTTTTGCCAATGTTATTCATATTGTGCATGGAAGTCAAATAATTTTCCATTCCACTGACAGCTTGAAACATTTTGTAAAAAAACCCCTGTTAAATGCTTACTAATATCATGTAAAATGATGAAGATCTACAGATTGTCATTATAAGAGTAACATTTAATAGTGTCTATGTTAACAAAAACTGGTCTTTAGTTCAGCTGGGTGCATTTGAAGTCTCTTGACCAAAGAAGTCTAAAGTGGAAAGAAATAAATTATATGTGAATCATTAGGAAATAAGTTTTAGTAACATCAGTAACTTAGACTTACCTCAACAGAAATATAACTTCTTTCTGATGTTGCCATGCTTTTTTTCTGCTTCAGTTAGCTATTTAAACAAAGCTTTGCACTCTTGCAGCAAGTCTCTCCCTTCAGAGAATAAACTTTCTCACTGGGCAGCAAAAATGTGTACATTTAGTTAAAATGAACTTTCCAGAAACATTTGAATGAATGGGGAGATTCTGAGCCAGCTTCTAGCAAAAGGCTTATCTACTGCCCCATGTGAAAGCTCAGTATTGTTTTGATTAAAGCTTGAATGGAGAACTGCTGATCTGACGTAGTACACATTATTGAAGATGTAGACAAAGCCATTTTCAGCTGTGTATGCTACAAAAGTGTTATTGGTAGAATAACATAAATTGTGTGCCATTCCTTGGGGTACAATATGTGTTCAGACACCAAGCATACATGAATAATGTTCCTACCAAATTTATTTGCAAGTACAGAGTTTACTGATTTGCAAAGACAGAGTTTAGCAGGAATATCAAGAGATACACGGGATAGCATTAGGGAAAATGTCATTTCTGACTTTTTTACTGCATGTTTTCACTTCTACACTCTTCCACTCTATCAACTGGTTTGGTTTACTGTAACTTCACAGAAGTTCAGTTTGCTGTGCTTTACACTTTTCTGTCTTTTCTATAGTCAGCCTAGAGTACTACCTCCATCAATCTTGGTTATGATAATGCAAGGCTAATTTATTTTCTTTCTTATAACTGCCCCCAAAAATGCAGACCTAAGAAGAAAAATGACTTGGTTGATGAAAACATAGTCATTCAATGACGCAGACACCTTGATTTCAATGGAATCACAATATTAGCAAAAGTGGGATTTTTTAATAAGGTAACAGTTGCTTTACTGCTATTCAGTGTTATACTTCATGTGTAAATGAATTTCAAATCTTTTAACTTTCCAATTAATGAAAACTGAACTCAAAACAAGGACAGGTTCTGGAACTTTTTGCTGCCAGCTCAGTCTTGTCATGTAATCAAATTGTTCTGTTCTTCTCTTGATCCACATTTTTAAATGAATAGAAGATATGCAGAGCCACAGGTTTTGGAACAAACAGTGGCCCCTGGTAGTATCCTTGCTGCTCAGTGCTCTTGTTCAAACAGCCATGTTAAATCAGAACACATGGTAAATCAAGTATCATAAAACAATCAAATTGATAATTCTCTTCATAAGACTTTATTTTTAATTTAAATTTTATGGGAATATACTTTCTTTTTTATTTTCTCTTTTTAATATAATAAATGTATACCAACTTATTCCATAACTGATACTGCTCCAGGAGGAGGCAAGCTGTTTTCTCTATACTGCTGTGTAGGAGCCAGCTCCTGACAAGGCTATAAAGGGTACACTTTCTGCCAACTCAAAATATTTATCTTCTGGAAAATTCTTCATAGCATCTGTGAAACAATGCAGTGAGTATCCCTCATGGCCTTATGAGAGTCTCACGGTTCAGCCCATGCCATAGGCGCTCCAAGCTTGTCCCATCTGACTGTGACTCATCATGCCTGCAGCTCCTGGGGTTCACCTAAGAGCAGAGGAGATCAGAGAGGATCCTACAAGGGCCCTGTTGCCTGTCCCAAAGGTATTGGCCTCAATAGCTGTTCTGAAGTCAGATTGGACTGCTTGGGTGAAGAAAAATGTGGATGTGAAATACCAACTCCATGAGACACCAAAGATTCGGATCCCAACTGAGATCTCTCAGGTCAGAGAAATGCAGAGAACTGTGCAGCCATGGCATCTAAAAAACACATCTTGTTTGTCAGAGCTGGTCTGGCAAAAGTACCATCGTCCTGGTACAGGTTTTTAAGCTGGAAATTTAGCAGTGTTTCCACGGAGACAAAACAGCCCCATTGATTTAAAAGGAACTGCTACTGATTTGCAAAAAAGAAGAGTTAATTACAGGGAGGTCAAGGCTGCATACTCCATTTTAATTAAGTGAACTCTGAATATTGTTTAAAAAATACAAGCCAAACAGTCCTTTAAAATAAAAAAAAAAAATTAGAAATCTTATTTTCCACTATCTTAAGCACTACTTTAAAGAAGTGCTCAGTGACAGCAGCAAAATTCAGCTGGAAGATTGTGACACTGCAATTGAAATGCCCATGTATGGGTGTCTACATGGAATAAATGCACACCCCGTGCAGCTGATAAGGATCTGTTTGGTGCAGCCTAGACAGATAACAGCCCTGGCACCTCAGTTCCATACCACACTGGGGCTGCTGAGCATCTCTAGGTCCTATAAACTGAATTGGTTGTGTTTTCACTGCTAGCAATGGACAGCCAGTCATCTTAAACTGTGAGCTAACACTTGCCTAAAGAACCCTTAGGGTTTCTATTATAAGCTTGTTGTGGGTTTCTAAACCCACTTTCTATGATATTGTGGGGCATGAGCAAACTTGTTTATCAGCTTCAGTGCCAGATCCAGAAATGACTGTGTATATCCAAGAATTTGAGATAAATTAATATTAGAAAGAAGTAGGGTTTTTTCACTAATTTTTGGTCCATTGGGCTGATGATGCATTTGAACTTTTAAAAGATCTTTAAAGACTATATATATTTGGAGAAATATTTCTTATAAAATTCATTATATCTTTAGTTCTGCTTTTGTTACTGATTTTTTTAAAAGGGGTCTTTTTGCAATAATTCTATCTATAAATTATTTTGACAGAATAATACTATTTTGTGTTCATGAACTTTCTCTTAATTTGATGTGCAATGGTGATGTTCTGTATTTTATTTAATTTTGGGGGGATGAACTGTACACTTTAAAAAAGGAAAAGCATCTGCTCAGAGTCTTAGGGGTAAATGGGTATGTTTTGAACAGGAGGTAGTTCTTGAACACTGCACAATCATCTTAATGCTTCTAAGTAATGTAACTTCACAGATTACAGCAGTCTAATTGGATCTCTTTGTATATATGTAAAATTCAAAATATTTATTGTCAGTCAAGCTCCAGTGAAAATATACAGAAATGGAATGAAATCCATAAAAGCCCGCTAAAAGTATCCTTCAATATGTATCTCCCTGTTTGGAAATATATTAAAAAGCTATAATGGCTGGTATTCAGAAGAATGTTAACTACTAGCAATGCAGGATGTGTTTCTTTAAGACCAGGCTGTACATATAACTCAGTAGGAGAACTTTGTGTCTCACAGGTGCTTGCCTGTTTCTGCTCATACCATGTGTAGCCCTTCTAATGTATGAACCATCTGGCTTAACAGACAATTTATATATAACAACCATATTTAAAATCAATGTCTGAAATTACTTTTTATTTAAGGATGTTGTTTCTCTTAGCTACAAACTCTATTTTATTTTTAATTAATGAATAATAAAGGTGGACTTTGATTTGTTTTTTCAAGGCTGAGGATTGATTTTGTGAGATAAAAATTATTTTGACACAGCTATCATGGGATAACAAAGTGAAGCTGGTTATGGAATGTCCTGTGATGTAATCATCTAATATATAGGTAACTTTATGTTCATTTCTCCAAAGCAATTTTATTGCTTGAATTCTGAGTAGCCTCACAGTCAGCCCACTGAAAATCTTTCATTAGAAGTCTCTAGTTAAACCTCTGCATTGTGCTTAATATTCTTCTGTGTTGTTTACAACTAAAAACTTAGTAACAGCTAGGACAACTAAAGAGAGCACTCTTTACATTATCCAAGGAAGAAAGGGTCTGTTACCCTATTTAAGTATGCTTCACTTTTTCTGTGTCCTCAGTTCTGAGAGATGATCAGCTTAATGCAGAAAATCTACTCATTACTTATGCACTATACTGAAACAGATATGGTTTCTAATTATAAATATTGGGGCAAATTAGAAATATTTAAGGCAGCCTGCTAAAAAATAAAATTTAAAAAAAGAAACAAATTGTGAATAGAGAAAAATCTTACTGGTTTTTTTTTGCATGGAACAAACAAACAAACCAGTTTGTTCAATTAACTTTTTGTAATTGCTCTGTGGAAGGAAATTTCACTATAATCTAATGGAGATTTAGTTAACAGGTATAGATGGAAATCTAATTAAGTGTTTAATTTCATACTCACTATTTTCAGTACTTCTGCATTTGTAAAGAGAAAGCCAGAAAAAAACTTAGAGACCAATCTCTCTGGCTTCTGTGGAGGCGTACACATCCAAAAGACTGATTTTTAGTTTTTTAACTGCTATTTCCAAAATATATCTCCATTGTCTCACTAAAATGTCAGAGGGACAGCCTATACGGAATTGTACTGCAGCTATACTAGGTCCTATACAAAAAGCAGTTCTGCTTTCTTCACATTTAGACAAGAGAAATGATGGAAAAGCAGAACTCAAAGAAAGAGGAATCTCAGAGTTATCCTGCTAGTCAGCATCAGGACCAGGAAGAGAAAGGCTCTATTGATTCTCACTGAAATATTGTGGGTTTTAGGTAACAAAATCTTTGTGATTGTTAATAAAAACTAATAACTAGTTTAGTTAAAGAAGCACCCTGAAAGGTTTCATTTGTTTTGCAATATATCTATTTTTCATTTTAATGCAGTAGCTGATTGTTACACAGGATCTCAGTATCTGCATTCCTTTGATCAGCTTGGACTATTTGGGAAAAGAAACAAATATTCCATAGCTGTGCAGCATGAATCACTGTATGTTGTGCTTTTCCAAGGATGTTTTCTCAACAGAAATCATTTGGATGTCTGCTGTGCAGACCAAGTAGTTCCACATGCTAGTTCCATAAAACAAATTTTAAAAACCCACAAAAAACAATTAAAACCAACAAACCCCTGTTTTTTTTAATTACACATCACCAAATTTGCAAGTGGAGATTGATCCATAAAATCTGGATCAATTCAGGGTAGTCTTTGCCAAGACATCATCTCTTTTACAAAGTGTAAATTTCAGAAAGGGATGGCGATTACATGAACAAAAATCTCAACATTTCAGTAAGACTATTCATTAAACTTCCTTTCATATGCTTTCCTCTTAGCTGGGTTGGTAGAATACATTTCCCTTAGCTATCTGATCTATCTATTGCAAGGGAAAGCTGCTGCTCTTTCTATTCCTGTGTTTTCTTTGCTTTTGAAAATACATCAATTAAAGGAAGCCTAAATATAACTGAGCATTGAATTTCTTTTCTACATTAAAATTATTAAGCATATCTCCTTATTTTTTGCAACATATTCACTCCCATTCTTGCTTATATATTTTTTTTTGCCAAGGCCATAGCTTTGGTTTTGATGCTATGGTTCCAGTCCAAATATCAATTGAAGTGATTGAGACTCTACTTTCTATATAGTAGGTACTGGATTATGCTCCAGTAGCCCAGTGGGGAATTAGAAAAGCAATTACTTTTATTAAGAAGCTTAATTCAATGAAAAGACCTTTTCAAGGAACTTAATCTCAATTGACAGCTCATTGTGCCATTAAAAAGTAATGCAGCACTAGGGCATCAGCAAACCAAAGTGTTGCATCTTTGCAAGGGATTTTGTAGTGACTGCTAATGATTTTGTTCTGTTTTTGTGAATTATGCAACTTTCTTGAGTTTATTTAGTCAGTTCAGCTGGGAAAATTGGAAGATTTCTAACTGTAGCATCACTTACTCTTTACTAGGCTTGACAATTATTCTGAACGCCTTTTAGTAAGAAGGTGTTTCTCAAATACATTTTTCTTAGGAATTAATATTAAACACTTCTTATTCAGGTGCATCATTTTTATGCAGATGTAGTATCTATTACTTTGACAAGTTACTATAGTTTACTTTTCAGCACTGTTTATCTCAGGATCACAAAAACCTTGCTGTCTGCTTCCTGAAAACTGTGTATCATCACTTTTTTAGTTGTTTTGATGCATTTAATGCCAAATATTACAAAAATAGCAAAACTTCTCTATGGGTCTTAGAGATATTGAAAACAAATATCTAAGCCATTGTAATATTTTTCCTAGCTGAGCTGTGATTAGTAGCAAAAATGATTAGAGACTTAGAGCATTATAATGTGGGGAATTTCTCTTTGTTCTTATCTTCCATAGTACATTTACTATGTACATACAATTTAATTTATAGCTCATTAAACAAACTTTCTATTGCTGTTGCGTTTCCAGAACAATTTTCTCTTTTCTCTTTGTCATTATTTAATTTTTTTAAAATATTGCAAGTTAGTATGAGTTAGTATTTGAAAGTGTCCAAGGTCAGGCTGGATGGGGCTTTGAGCAACCTGGTCTTGTGGAAGATGTCCCTGCCCATGGCAGGGGTTTGGAAACAGTTATCTTTAAGGTCCCTTCCAACCCAAGCCATTCTGTGATCTATTATTTTACCTGTATGCATCCATCAGTTTTTCTTTGACCTCTTTATTTAACGTTGTCTTTCTACTCTTTGCATATAGTTCATTGGTTTAATTTTTTTTTCTTAAAGCAAGGATAAAGTACATTTATATAATAGTAACTAACAAAGATCTCTTAGTTTTCATATATCTAAGATCCCATCTGTAGCCTCTAATGTTGGAAAAAGAAAATCTCACCACCTTTTCAGGAATATTCACTAATATGGACTAATTCCTCCCTGAATGGTGTAATTTAATAACTTCTAATTGACTACATTTGTGACATCTAATTAAAAATTTAAAATATCGTGAAGTGAAGGATTTTAAAACTGTAATTGAGGTATTTTCATTTGCTGTGGTTTTCAGTCTAGTTAAAGCTCAGCATTTTGTCCTAAATTCAGGGCACTTTTTTCCTTAGAAAGGAGAGAAGCAGCTCTTGTGCACTTTTGCTTCTGATATAATTTGCAAATATGGCCATTCTGGGAATAGACTGATCCCTCACTCTGAGGAAGTAGCTCAGTTATTTAAGAAGTAACTTTGAGCATTTAGTGGCTGTATCTGCATACTAAAATTGTTTTGCCGAAAACATTTCTATTTAAAATGGAAATGTGTCATTGCATGGCCAACTTTGTCACAAGTCCTTAGTGGTATCTTGAAAAACCTGCAAAGATCTGAGTCTCTGGAAGGAGCTGTACTCTAACTGTACAATACCATACTGGATCCTTGCAGGGACAGAGTGTGCAGCATAAGCTGTATTCTTCTCAAATTCTTCTCGCCTGTCTCTTTTCAAGTGCTTCATGCCAAGTATTATCTCTCTTAGTGCTTTCAGTCTCAAAGAGACCTTGCACTGGCTCTTTGTAAATTGCAATCCTTATTCTTTTGTGGAAGTGACCCAAATTGTCCCTGCTTCCCACTGTGTGCATGTGAGTCAGCTGACAGACCAGGCAGAACAGGTAACTGCTTCACTTATGCTGAAACCTTTTTCCCAGACAAATTGCTAAACTAAATGTCTCTTATCTGCTTGGCCACTGGCTTTCATAAAGTTTACAAGAATTTGTCATCCTGGAGATTTCTCCCCATCCTAGGGAAATATTATGAAGAAGCATGGATGCATTTATAACAGCACAACCTATTTTAAGCTTTTCTACTAAAATCCAGTGAGGATTATTTAAAATGTTGTTGTATCATAAAATTATAGAAAGGAAAGGGATTGGAAGAGACTAAAGGTTTTCTAGTTCCAAGGCCCTCTGCTTTAAGCAGGGACACTTCTCACTATGTTGCTCAAAGCACCATCCAGCCTGGCCATGAACACGGCCAGGGCTGGGACACCCATACCTTTCTGGGCAACCCATTCCAGTGCCTCATCACCCTCCCATTAACAAATTTCTTCCTAGGATCTAATCTAAATTTCCCCTCTTTCAATTTTTACCCCTTTCTCCTTGTTCCATCAGTGCAGTTCCTGACTAGAAGTCTCTCTGTATCTTCCCTGTAGGCTCCATAAGGATTCTGGAAAGTGGATAGGAGGTATCCATGCAATCTTCTCCAGGCTGAACAGTCCCAGCTTTCTCAGCCTGAAATATGTCTTAGTTTTCTAGCAGTAAAATCAGCTTTGCATTAAATATTCCATCATCTTTGTTAAAAGCTGAAAGTTATTTTAAAAGCAGAGTACCATTTGGGCAAGACCTGAATTTAGTCATCTCAAAAAAGAAATTGAGTTTTAGCTTTATTATGACCATCACAGAATTAAAAACTAAACAAAAACAAACAAACCAAATACAATAAAACAGGAGATTGTTGAACTTTGACAATTGCAAGATGTGTGTCTATTTTGTGAGTGTAGTAAGGAGCTGGAGCTGGAGAAGTCCCTGTATATCTTACTCCAGAACTCCATACATCATAGCAATTCTGATGGTTGCGGCACTATTTGGAATTGTTGAACAAGATGATTTCTCTCTTTCCCCTCCACCAGTCCTACTTCCCTCAGTATCTATGTTAGGTGGAGCCTCCTACAGAAGAATCAGGGATCAATCAATAAAGAGTAGAAGTGGTGCATAATGTCTGAAATTCCAACTCACAAGTGCTAAAACACTGCACCAAGAATAACTGTATGCAGGTGGATGACTATTCATGCATATGCAAATGCACAATATCAAGGAGATAGCTTCCAGATAATAAGCCTGAATATATAAGTGATAGAAATTAGCACAATTTTCAGCATCAGGATTGGGTTTTGTTCTGAAAGGGGCTGTACATGTTTATTCATATTAGCAGACAGACAGAAGTAATTCCATTCAAGACAGTTTTGAAAATAAGGGCTAATCAAAGTGTTTGTTATACATTGAAACAGACTCAGCATTGCAAAGCTATTGAAACTAAAATATTATAAAAACTCTTAAAGCAATTAAAGAAAACAGAAGAAGCATTAAATTAGTTGGTATACTCAAAATCTGAGTGCAAAAAAATTAGCCTACGAAGTTTAACTAAAGAAGTAGCAAATGGATGCATTGTATTTAGTGTTTGGTTTCCTGATTTTGGTTTCATTTAGGTTTTAGAAGCAAACATTTCCTATGTTCCTACAGCTATAATGCTGTAGTTAATATAAGCCAGGGGAATGTAGACAGTTCCATGGACTCATTTTATGTTAGAGATCAAACCAAATTTGCTACTTCATTGTTCTGGCACTCCATAAATATTCACATCAGAGAAACTCCTTGCTCCAGATAATTTCAGTCTAGGGAAGTAAAACATATATAAGTGGTTAAAAGGCTTGCTGTAAAATAGTTTAAATGACTGATTAGATTATCTAGGCAAACACTTAATATCAAGTTCCACATACGAGGTTCTTGCATCTTACTGTTTAATGCTAAATTCAATATGTTGCTTATCTTTAAAGCTTAGAAACTGGTGTTGCACATATTCACATATCCAAAATGGCTCTAGTCTTCATGGTTGAGACATCATGGTAATTTATGGAAAAGCTGAACTAGTGTCAAAAGCAAATTCAAAGCATAGTCAGTGATCTAATAGACATTTCAGGGCATCTCCAACAGGTATTCATATAAAGTGTCATCAATTCTTTTTTAAAATTTGTCAGGACGATAAGAAAGCGACAAGATCAAAAATAGAAGAAGTTGTTTCAAACATTTTCTGAAGGGGTTCAAAGTCCTCTCCCCAGTCTGATAGAATTGTGACATTCAATCTGTTTTTGGTGGAATCTGTCTCTGTCACTTCTTTTGATTTAAAGAAATTTTATTGTATCAAAATTCAGTTCATCACATGGCTTTATAGACCCCCTAGGTGGAAGAGCATCCTGAAATCCAGAAGAAGCAGAAGGTGGAATCAAGTTCTTGGCCCTCAGTAGGAGTATCAGTACAGTACCATTCTTGTGCTTTGTCTGAGCCACCTTTTCTCTATTGGTTGGCATCACAGGTAGTGAGGATGATGAATCATCTTCCTGTGAAGGAAGATTTGCAGATTTCAGGAAGAGAAATCTGAGCTAGGCCACTCAGGTCATGTACCTAACCAGTGGGCAACCCTGGGCAATGTGCTCTTGGTGATGCTGATTGAGGCAGGAGGGTACAACCAGATGACCTCCAGAGCTGCCTTCCAACCTCAACCATTCTGAGATTCTGCTAAGTTTTCGAAACATTACCTCTTTGACTTCTGGCATTATTTCTGAGTGAAAAATCAATTTCCCAGTGGTTTGTATAGACTTTGAGTATTTACAGTGGGAATGATTGAAATGTGTATTATATTTAGTCTCCTGAAGGGGATATGAAAGAAAATGGCCCACTGGTGGCCTAGGCATTGATCTATGAAGTATCAACAAAAATAAGAAATTTGTGGACATCTTTGAAAGTAGAAATTTCATTACATGGCGATTGTTTTTCTTTCTGACTGAATACATGAGGTTTGTTATGTTAAAAGAAGATTTTAAAAATGCAGTCTTAAATCACAGTGCTGATTTTACATGCGTAGATCTTGGATGTCAACATCAAATAATGGACCAACTGAGGAACCAGAGCAGACAGCAAAATTATCTAGGCTGTCTACTAACCACTGACTGTTCTGCTCACAGGATCCTGCTGCTCTCAAAAACCACTTCCCTTGTTTTCATCCTATTTACATGGAGTAAATCTACAATAATCTGTGTTGATATCTGTGACAGTACAACTAGAAGAGAACTTAGATTTTAACATCTTGCAAAACAAAATACAAAGGCAAAAACACATTGATAAATTTCTAAAATTTTGCCTGGAAGCCATATGTGAATATGTTCTCAGAAAAGTGAGTAGAATGAGGTTTTTGTTACAAATATGTTCAAAATAATAAAAGACACAAGCATTTTAATGGTAGAGAAAAGTAATGAGAATAGAAATTTTATTAACTTTTAACAAAACATGTATATAAAACCAAGTTACTTGAAGTATCTGTAACACTGATTTGCGTATTACATTTAAATACTTTAAAACATATCAGTGAGCAAAGACAGCAGCCTCAAGTACATAAAAGTAAAAATCTTTAGGGGTCTACTTATTTTAGATGTAACAAAATATCCTTTATTACTTTGTTATAAAATATGTTGTTCAACTGATTTAAATAGATCCCTGATATTTCAGCAAAACAAAACTCGGATGATGAAAAGGAAAATCCTACATTCCACCACAAACTATATAAGAATCTGAGATTTAAGACCTATATGTAGAGTAGGTGCTAAGTAGTCCTGCTTGCCACTATTGTTTTCTCTTCTTTTCTGATTGCCTTGAATCTAACAAAAGTTTTTTTTGAAGACTGCTGGTGGCTTCCTTGTCACCAGCTTGAAGAAAAAGTACTCCTATTTTTTTTTTTTCCTTGTTCAGCCCACCTTTTCTGCTTTCCTTACTTAAATATCTCTGATACAAGCCATTTTTGGAGATGCTTTTCCAAATTCATTCCATCAGCCCTCTGGAAAACCTTTCTTTTAAAGTAATTAAATGTAATTAGTTCTATCATCTCTTACTAATTTTTTTCAATTTCCTTTTAGAGATAATTCTTCTAAACTATTTCTAATTTATTTCAGCTTTTGAGTTCTGTTCATTTTCAGCCATAATACCTCTTGAATATGTAGAATAATATTACCCAAACCCTAAGTCTTGATGCTGATTGTTGTTAATTGTTCAGTTAGGTACATTCATGCTAAAATAGTTTGATATATAACTCTAGTTTACTAACATAGTATATTTCCTAGCTGTTGTTTTTTGCAAAAACATTTTTCTTCTAAACACATTTAATGAAAATGCAAATGAAGTAGGGCTAATTAGTTAGGTCTGACTAGTTAGAAATGCAAATTTTGAATTATTTTAGTTCACTTGATAGTTTTATGACAAGTTATACTCAAATATTGTGAATGACAGGCACATATGTACTTTTTAATTTCAACCCTATTTTAAAATAATTTATTATAATTCTTGTTCTTTTTCTGATGCTGAATTTTTATAGGTTGCTTTTTTAAGTTGAGGAAAATTGTAATACCATTAGATTGTTATATGGCCGTTTCCTTTCTGCTCTTTCTTTATGCTGCATCAACCAGGAAGATGTTGCCATTTTCTTTTCTGGTTCACACTAAATGCTTTTCATTTTCATGGAAGTTTCTCGATTGAATTAAACCCATTTTTGTCTTCATTACTGATTCATTAGTTCTTTAGTCAGCTATGTCTGTACTGATACTTATTTAACTATAATCCACAGAAGTTCTATATTGCCTCTGTGGCAGACATACATTCTATGTTACCTCTGTCAATTCATGAATCTAGGTAAAAGTAGCTATGCTAACTTCTGTCTTTCTCATCAGAAATGATGCAAGGAGATGAATATTATAAATTCTTCTACGTATTTATTTTTTAAGACATGACATCCCACTGCTGGCTTTTCATTAATCCATCTGTGCGAAGCACATGTGCATGCATGATATTTAACATAACCAACGTGAGCAAAGCAAAATCTAGAGGAAATTTATAAAACAGAGGAAGAAAGACTCTAGGCTCAGGAGTCCCTCAATATCTTTAATTTTGTATTTTACTGACAGGAATAACCTCTGCACTAGATGATTACTGTGAATGAACTAAAGTTTAATAATTCTGTCCATCAGTTCTTTTAACAATTACAGGGAATATATTATGCCTCAATTGTTCTTGAACTAAGTTTAAACTATAACAAAAAGCCTTCCTGTAACAACTACATTGGTCATTGAGTGTTAAATAGGGATTCTACCATATGTGTTAAAATTCAACAAATGTTTAAGGACATGTTGTATCTTTTCACACAGTTAAGACAGTTCAGTAAACATACATGTGGTAATTAATCTTAAAACCATAATTTAAAATTAAATGCATATTTGCGATATATAAATAAATATATCTTTTTTGATGTCTGCTAGCCATATGCTTCTTTTTTATATCCTGCATATATATAGAATGAAATGTAGTGAAAATTATATGCATATTACTCTTCTAATGCTACATCCAGAAGCAGACAGTAAGCACATTTTGCACCATACCTCCCGCCTTGGTTAGGTACTATATTTGTATAGAGCTCAGTAGTCTTTATATTTTAGTGTTTCAGAATGAGTGAGGTGTTAGACTTCTGCATCTTAAGTAATCTTTAACTAAATAATATCTTGTCAGACTGAGCAAACATCTCTCATTTAGTATGGCTAAGGGCTCATTCCTGCATCCAGTTAAAACAAACAGTATCTTTCATGTGGATTTTAGAAGCTTGTCAACCCATTGCCCCATTATATCTCTGAAAATGCTCCCACTGACCTAAGGTTTGGCCAAGGTCCCTCTTTGAAGTAGTAACAACAGAGGGAAAAAAAAACAACTGTACATGGAAGGTAAAGATGAGAATAAATTGTGAGGGAAAAAAAGGTTTCAATTCACTGAAACGTTCTCTACTGCCTTTGTCCTTACTTCTTTTGTACTTGTCATTTCTTCTTTTAATGCACTAGAGATAATATTATGAAACCAGAGCTCAGACAAACCCATTAGAAACTTGAGCACTGCTACACCTATATGTCAGTGTGTATAACCACTACGGTTGTCCAGCCTAGATTTGGGGACATCTAACAGTAGCCCATGGAATTAAATGAATGAGGCATTTAACAAGAAGGGGGGAAGTGCTCTTCAGAGTTAGGCATGGGGGGAAGACATGGGGTTATGGGCATAAGTGGAAATGAGAGGTTCAGGCTTGATATATGAAAAACCAACTTCACCATGAGGATGCTCCTGCACTAATCACATTGCCCACAGAAGTTATAATGTCTCCATCTTTTGGATTCAGCCCCTTAGCCTGATCTGATTTCATCCTGAGATGTCCTAAGAGTCTTTTCAGCCAGAATTATCCCATGACACATTATTCAAGGTGTGAGCTATAAAATACTGGTTGGAGGGGGCTAATAACACCCCTAGTTACTGCCTGGTATGGCACTGGCTTTCTTCTCTGCCAGGACTCAATGCTCATGCTCAGCTTGCTGTCAGACAAAACTCTTGGGGCTTTTTCAAAAGAGTTGGTCTCCAGCCAGGCCCCATCACTGAGCGTTTTTATTTCCCTAGTGCAGGGCTTTACATTTCACAAGGTTCCTGTCAGACCTTTCCTCCAGCATGTCTCAGTCCCTCTGGATGGCAGTCCTACCCTTGGCAGGGGTTAATCAGTCTTCTCACCTGCAGACTTTAAGATTAAGGACTCCTCTGTGTCCTTCAGGTCTCTGATAAAGATGTAAGGACATATCCTTTATCCTTAAAGATATAAAGATATATTCCTAGGTAATGACACTTCCTATTGGCATTGAGATAGACTACAGCCCATTAACCAATATCCTCTTAGCCCAGCCATCCAACCAGTTGCACATGTATCTAGTTTCCACCAATCCAGTCTGTTATGTCCCAACTTGGACAGGAGTCTGTTGTGAGAATAAGCATAGAAAGCCTTGCAAAAGCCAAGATAAGTACCATCCACTGGTACTTCCATTTTTCTCTCATCCATATATTCAGTCAGTTCATCACAGAGGACAGTCAAATTGAACAGGCTAGATTTACCCTTAGTAAATTCATGTAGATTGTTCCCACGCATCCTGCTGTCCTTCATATGACTCAGAATGTATTCCAAGAGGAGTCAGCCTAGGATTCTCCCAGGGCAGAAGTAAGACTGACTGATCTGTAGCACTTGGATCAAGCAAATAATCTTGTGTGCCAGTGTTAATTCAGCAGGTCTGAATTTAGATGCTTTCAGTCTTAAATCTTAATTGCATTAATGAAAGAATAGCTAAAGGTTCTGTTAGAGTATCTGCTATACTAGATAACAAGCCCAGAAAAATAGTTCAGCAGATTAATGTAATTTCCTCTAGTTTCTCAACAGTCCTTGAGTTTCTCAAGTACAAATGTATGCTCTGTGGCTTATTTTCTTTCAGCTACCCTAGCTTTTATACATATGCACACACATACACAGACACATATATGTGAATATATATACACATGTAGAATATCAGTAATATGAGTGACAGATCACCTCCAAATGCATCTGGGTATTTTGAGTATTTCACAAAAATTTTTCCAATCCCAACTTTGTCAGTAGGTATAGGTATATTACTGTGTAAATAAGTATATGGGTCTAGTGGACTATACATACTATTCTATGGTATATCCTTATCACTACAATAATTAATGTAAAGCGATACCAGCATAATCTGTGAAAGGTCTTGTTTCTAATGAAATGGTTTGATTCCTTTGGATCCCTATTACTGATTGCTTGTCTGAATTTTCTGTTTCTGGGAGGGAGCAATGTAGTCTACTCTATATTGACATTTTCTGATGAAAACACATGAAGTATAGAATTACTGTTGTTGCCCGATTGATAAATGACACAAAACTCGGATAAGTTTTGTGGGTGCTTTATTAAGGGCCCGGGGAACTGGGGGACTCACGTCCCAAAGTCTGAGCCCCCAAATTCATGTATGGGTGCTTCCCTCTTATGCATGCGATTCACAACAAAGTCTCTAAGGAACAGTTCCCTGTTCCCCTTGCCTAGTCTCTAAGGAACAGTCCTCCGTTCCCCTTGCCTGGTCACAGACCCCTTGTGATACATTCCTTGGTTCACAAACAAGATCATTAATCCTCTGCTTATCTTATTCTAAGAGCATTGTATGCGGCCTCTAGACAGGTTAGCATTCTTACTTTCCTGCACTAGTTTAATTATTTATTAAATCTCTAAGACTACCTGCTAGGTGACACACAAAACCCAACGCACACTTTCAACGGCTGCAAAACTACTTTTTAACAAACCAGTTCACACACAACTCACTATAATTAAATATTTTGCTAAATTTCATTTCTTTTCCAACACTGTGATGAAAGTTTTTTTTTCCATTTAATTCCATTTACTCCACAAAACTCTTCATATAGTGTAAAAATGTTCTAAGGTAGATGAATCAAATTTTGATAAGATTTATCTTTTCTTTAAGAAATTTGATGAACTATTTAAGAATTTATTTCTTAAAACCATATATTCAGAAAAATACTTTATATATAGCTTGCTGTTACCTTAGCTGATTTTACATGGAGTCAGACTACTTTTCAATAGTTTTCACCTGTGATGTAGAGTAATGCCACCACTGAAGTCAGCTTTATTAGCCTGAATTCTGTTTATTTCAAAACTACTAATATACTATAACTGCAGATGACTGTTGCAGTGTATGAAAAGCAAATAAAGCATATTGGAAACCGAGAATAATTTTTCTGTTAGGATTCTTGAGTTAGGTTCTTTATTCTTTCATGAATCATATAAAAATGTAGTGCTCCAAGTTCATCATAGTTTTATTAAATGAGCAACTTAAAGTCACGCTTAGCAACAAAATTCATTTAAATATCCAAACACAGATCTATGTATATAGTATAATAAATTTAATACTTAAAATTCTGGCTGTGGCTTCTAGACATCTGTTATTTTCTTTGCTGTGAGGGAGTGAGCTGTTAACAGACAAACTCTTCGCATATTTTAATCTGCTTATGGTAGGAGCTTGATTAAAGGAGGGGAGGACAGGAGCACATACAGTTTGGGCAGCATCCTGCTTCTGGAACAGGAGGATGGAGCTTTGTATTGAAACCAGAACAAAGATGCTTATGCAAATGTGCTAATGCACAAAGGCTGCCACTGAGCTCTGTGCTGAGGAAGCCCTTAGCCACAAACCATAACCCATCTATCCCCATCCTCTACCTGTTCTCAAAACAGCACATAATACAACAATTTTTCTAAAAGTAGGCATATGGATGGCAATCTCCTAAGGGGAAAAAAGAATCTTAATGTTAGAGTCCTTCAGTTTGACATCTTTTACATTGATCTTTCACAGCTCAGCTGTACTGAGTTGGCTTGCACCTGTGTGAGGGTTGTTGCTTTCCTAGACCAAATGAAATGTTTAATGAAGCGGTTAAGATTTCTTCCTGTGTCATAAGATCTCCAAATTTTTCTTTGGAGTTTTAAAGCTACAAGGGTCAATGGAGTTGTCATTCCAAACTGCAAATGAACTTTTGGGACCTTTGCCATTTCAATAGGAACGGAAGTTGGACCCTGTTTTAATACACAGTAGAAGAGAACAGTAAAGGCCTAGGTTAAGTGAATATATGGAAATTCTGCACAATATAAGAAAATGTATTTTTAATTAGGATCACATTTTTGGAGCAATTTTTATTTTTTATGTGACCATGTGTAACTGAGAGTGCTTCAAAGCAATTTTTAAGGCAATATCATTATTCAAAACCTGCCCTCTGCCCCATACCATGAGATGTATGTATTTTATTGCAAGGCCTATAAAAATTTTGTGTTGCACTGGAATGATTTATCACAATTGAGTAACTACTCACTGTATTTCAGTGTTTTGATCCATATTTAGTAACTTGAGGCTCAAATATACTGGGACTGAATTCCTCCCCTGGGAGAAAAATAATCTCTTGAAAACAGTGTTTTAAAGGGAAAGAAATGGATTAGACACAGGGAACTAAAGGCAAGTACTTGGCATGTGCAACTGTGAAGCTGGCATTTGGAAGGCTATTTATAAGGTTGACTATTGGATGCCAATTGAAAGGCGAATAGATATGATACTATGCATCTGAGAACATATTTTTACAAAGTTACAAAAAAGTTGTTGTTTTTTTTGGTTTTATGAAAATATGAAGAGAATTGAATGAATTATTTAGAATACAATCAGAGTTCATTTAAGACAATCAAAACCACATCAAAATGAAATTTTAGTTATGAATGCCTTTTTATCACTGAGTATATAGTGTAAATATGTACTTATGGCATTATATAACATGAAGTTACATTTTACTTATACACAGGAAGCTCATCTAAATATTTGAACTCTTTTGTTAAACAAAAAGTTGGGAGTGTCAACGAGTTTTGGAAATATGCTAATTCAAAACACTTTAATGGTGGTGTGGAGAAGCTAATTTATAGAGAGCTGGTACCATTTATGCTGAGGAAACCATGTTCAGTGCACTAGGTGAATTAAGGAATTCTTTAAGAAACCTCCCTATAAACAAAATCAGGCTGGCATGGTTTTGCATGGTTCCTAAAATAAAGAGGGTCCGAGAATTTCTAGAATTTGTGTCTTATGAAAATTAAACTCTTTAAATGAACATTTTGGAAAGGAAGAATGGATACATGTACAATAGAAACCAAAACATGCTGGTAAATATTTTTTATTTTCAAACTTCAATGGATTTATTATATTACATTATTAGCAATATACTAAATATCATCTACTTTGCCTACAACATCTTTCAAATCTAGTCTTTTAGTGCCATATATCAACAAAGTGAATATAAATAGAAATGAATGTCATTATAATTAAACATAGAATCAGGTTCCCAGCTTAAGTTCTGAGGCTTATGTGACCACTCAAGACTTGGTGAAGACAGAAGCTGGTAGTGCACAGAAATCTCTCATTAAACACACTGGGAACCTGTCAGTGAAAGTTTGATCAGCTCCCTAGTTCTGTGAATTGCTAAATGGTAGCCACTAGCACAAGGACATTAATTTCCATGGCATAGGTATTCTGGTCCCTCATTTTTTCTTTCTGAGTAAATCTGCAAATTCTTACAGGCCCTAGCTGGGCTGTTGCTACCCTTAGAGAGGTTCCGATACAGGTGCGGGAGGAAAGCAGGGCCCAGGGCAGCGTTCCGCGGAGCGGGCTGAGCCAAGGTCCCCCGGCCGGACGGCGCCTGGCGAGCCGGGCACGGCGGGCTGCTGCTGAGGCGGCTGCCGGGCCGGCCTTGCCGGGGCACGGCGCTGCCGAGGACCGGACGGTGCCGTGGCAGGAGGGCGCAGTCTCTCCCGGCCCCCTGAGCCGCGGGCTCCGGCGGCGCAGTGCCCGCGCACCTGCGTGGGAGCCGCTCCGCAGCCGCCGCCTTTTCCCGGCGCCTTTCCCCGCGGCAGCTCCGGCCGGGCAGGTGGGAGCGGGCGGGCCGCGCTCGGCCCTCCGTGCCCGCGCCCGCTGCCACAGCCCCGCCAGCTCGCAGCGGGAAGGGCGACCGGCAGCCCTGGGCGGTCGCCACCGGCGGGGAGAGCCTGTAAACTTTGGGTAAGTGTTGCACGGGCTTAGCGCCTCTCGGCGCGGGGCAGCGGGCGGAGAAAGGGGAGCGGAGCTTTGCGGAGCGCTGCGCGGGTCTTGCCGCACCGCTGCTCCGGCGCGGAGCGGGCGCGCAGTCGGCGGGCGGCGCCCGGGGGATGCGGGCGCTGGACAACAGGTACGGCAGCTGCGCGGGGGCGGGAGGGGCTGCGGAGGGGGTGTCTCTGCGTGTGTGTGTATGTATGTGTGTGAGTGTGTGTGTGTCGCTTCTCCCCTCCCCCTGCCGCCCGGCCGGGAAGGGGGTGGGAGATGTGCTGGCGCACCGCCGCTTAAAACCGCGCCGGCCGGAGGCGCCTGCCCGTTCCCGAGAGGAGGGAGGGCGGCTGCCGGCTCCGCGCTGTGCCGCGGAGGGCGGCGAGAAGCGGGGCCGAGGGCGGCGGTGACCCCGCGGGGCCGGGCCGGGCGCGCTGGGCTGCGGCAGCCGGCGGCGGGGCGGGGCGGGGGGCTGAGGGCGGCGGTGTCGCCGCCGCGGCTGGCGGTGGCCCGGCTGGATGGCCGGTCCCGCGGCTGCCCAGGGCGCCGGGCTCTCTCGCATCCCGGGGCCGAGCGCTCCCTCCGCCCGCATCGCACTGCAGTAAGTTCGCGAGTCGCTGGGCGGCCGGAGCGCCGGGAGCCGCGGAACTGGGGGGGCCGCGATGCGCGGCTGCGTGTCTGGGCGTAGCGGAGGGGCTCAGCTGAAAGTTGTAGCTTACCGCGGTGTGTTGGATTTGTCACGACGCGTCGCGTTGGTTTCTAGTTACTGCCAGTTTGCCTCGTCGACCTATATATCACTTTGCTCTACCTCAGTCAGTGTCCTGATGCTGCCCCTGATAGCCGGGTTCACAGCGGTGAAGTGCTGAGGCATCCAGGGGAGATGCGAACACAGCGAGGGCAGGAAACAAAAGATGCAGATATAAACTTAGGCTTTAAAGGCTGCTCTTCTTAAACTTTACGCGTTGATGTTACGAGCTCATTGTTGTGTTTTGGGTTTGTTTTGTTTTGGTGGGTTTTGTTTGTTTGTTTTGTGACCCAGTGTTGTTCTGATTCTTTTTTAAGAACAGTTTTATTTATCAGAGGTGAATGTAATTACATTTTTCATTGTGAGCGTCCTGTTTTGGAGATGGATTAAAGGTTTTCTCATCAGATTACTGTATCGTAGGTATTGTTTTTCTGGTAAACAAGCAGATTGTAGGGTCTTCAGTTCTTCATTGCTTGACTGTTTTTCTACAAATTTGGGTAGAACTTTATTAATTTTCAAGAGCAGTTTTGTCTGGTTGATATAAGGTTAGAAAAAAAAAATTGAAAACTTATAAAACCCTATCATAAAATAAAAAAAGGCAATGCAACAGGATGGGGAAAACCAGTAATTGTAGCAAGAGATCTAGTCTTTTAAGTTTTTATAAAAGCTACTTGACATTTCCTACTCCCATTTAGGTTAAATGACCTAATGTAGCAGGGTAATAGTTTTTCTTTGCACTTGAACGGTATGATGCACGTATTTAGGAAGTCATTATGTATCTGGGAAAAAAATCCATAGCAAGAACCTAACATGCATTCCCAAATGACTGGACTTGTGCTATGCTTTATGGATAATATGACAGGAAATAAGTCCCTTGCATCTCCCCAAAGTGTTAATCCAGTATTACTCAGAGCCTGAAATGTCTATCTAGTACAGAAGGAATACAAGCATCAAGAAACGTGGGGCATCACAAAGCAGCACTTTCCTCCAGGGGCTTCCCTTGTCTCTTGTTCATTTGTCGAGGTAGAAGGACTTTGTTGTTTAGCATGGCAGGGAAGACCTGGAACAATTATCCAACAGTCTGAAATGTTTGTGGAGCGATATTTTTTACACTGTGAATTCCAAATATTTGGGTACAATTGTTAATCTGATTTAGGGGCCTGCAAACATCAGACGTTGCTGTTCTTAGGCAGGTTTAGGAAAACCCTCCTTTCTTACGCTTTTTAAGGAAGAAGTGTATATGAATAGTTATGTACCAGCTGAAATCATCTTCTCTGAACACCTGTAGGTGTCTTGAACAATATTCAGTAGCAATGCATGAATGAACAGATATCTTTTAAGACTTCATACAGTATGAAAATAATAAAGTTATTTGTTTTAAAGAGCACTAGGTATTAGGCTTTTACTTATAAGGAGGTTCTGCGCTCTTTCTGCTCTGGAACTGTCATTTAGGTGTCACTATAGGATGCGTCTAGGTACCTTTTGCCTGTGGAATGTCACTGAACAGGAATAATAAGAGAGTTGTAGGAAACCTATTAGAGCAGCATTTTGATAAAGCAGAGTGTAAATAGCACATTTGGGAGTAAAGGTAGTGATAGGTTAATGCTGGAAAACTTCAGTTGCCTGGCTGGATAGTTGGACTGGGCTTCTTTTGTGTGTGCGTGTCAGCAGCACTGAGTTCTTGAGAGTGGCACATATAGAATGAAAGATATAGCTTAAAGTCATGCATTGTATTTAGTGTAATAAAAACTAACAGCATATAGCATAGAATCATGGAATATCTCAAGTGATCTATAAAGATCATTGATTCCAACTCCCTGCTCCTCATAGGACTAACTAAAACTAAACTGTGACTAAGAGCATCGTCCAGATGCTCCTTGAGTATGGATAATACATGATCTTTCATTCTCTTTGAATTGCTATGACCTTTATTAGATCATTAGCCTTCTGCATACAATTTTAACAAGTCTCTTTAAGGCCTCGATGAGAAGTGGATGATGAAACATTTTCATCTGTATGTGGAATTATGGAGGAGTGGTGACAATTAGAAGGGAGTGGGTTACAGAAACAATTGGTCTTTTTCTGTGGTTTGGTGTGCTGGATCGAGTGGATTTCAGACAGAATTCTTCCTGTGGAAAGGAGAAGCTACTTGTGAAAGATGTTTATGTTTATTTTTAAGTTATGATAAAGTTCTCCCAGTCAAATCTGAGAGACATCAATACCGTGAAGTGCTGTGGAAGGAAAAGGATGCTGGCCTCCTGAAAGCTCCCTACAGCTTGTTCCTTTCAAGTAAAGTTTGCAGCCTGCTCCAGGAATTCCCACCGAGCTTTGCATTACTTTCTAAAGTGGAAAAGATATCAAGAATATGGACTACACCTTGCTCTGGATGTAATTCCCAATTTCTTTGACACTTGTGTAGATTAGGTTCCAGGTGTTACTCTGAAGAATTATAGCATGTCACAGCTAGTTTAATCAATAGAAGTTGGTATAAAAGGTTAGAAGCAAACATTTTATGACAAGAATTCCATGTAAAGACCCTCTTGACCTTCCGCTGTTTCTTCAGTCATTTTTTTGTTTCCTGTAGCACTTACAAAATAATTAGTAACAGTAATAGAAAACTTAAGACAACTACTTGTCTATAATTTCAGTTTTTCATAACAGTACTTCATTAATAATTTTCTCTTTAGAGACTTCTTTTATAGCTAAACCAGCAAATTGACAGTACTGGAAAGATGAAGAAGTGACATGCTGGGTCCCACTGAGAAGAGTTTGATGTTTGTAGTTGTTTTTAATACCTTGCCTAAAAGAGTGAAAAAAAATTAAAGATTTGGGCTTTGAAACTGATATCTTGATTTTGTCAACCTGACCTAATTTTCAGTGCACTAATAATGCTCTTGCTATGGATAAAAATGATCTTATGCAGGTAAAGTATTTAGGCTAATTCAGGAAGTTGAGAAATAAATATTTGTTTAGTTGGAATTGAGACGAGTAGCTGTCCCCAAACACCCTGTAAAACAGCTTTATGCAATGTAGAACACATTTTCTTTTTTAATTGTTTCTGAAGAAAATAAGACTTCTCTGAATAATGTTTGCAGTAGTTTAGCCCTGAAGGGATATAGTTAGTTTGCCACAAGTTTAAAAGCTTAACAAATGTAAGTATTTGGAGGCTGTTAAATTATTTCTTGTCCTACCCCTTAATACATGTTTGGAATGTAAGTGTACAACTCTGGCACTATTGTTTTCCCTAAACAATTTTTTAAAAAGTAAATAAAGAGAAGCAGAGTTGTAGACATGTTTGTCAGTTCAGTGTTCATAATTAGACTTCCAATTCTGGGGACCAATTGGCTTTTTATTTTTAGATGTTTGTTATTTACTGTAGTAAATCATGACTAAAATGAACTCTAGATACTTCTTTCTTCTTTGTTAAGGATTTTAGGAATGACTTTTCTTATGGTATCAGAAATATTTAGTGGCACACAAATGCCATGACTGACTTAATTATCTTTAGGTTGATTTTCAGCCACATTTTGATTACTTGGTTTGAAAATGTTAAGGGGTTTTTTTGATTAGACATTTAATGAGATGCCTAGTGCTCAGTAGTTGAACTAAGAGGCTCACTCTAGTTCTTGCAATAGTAACAATTTCAAGAGATATAGTGAAAATTTTCACAAGTTTGTTTCTGCATCCAAATCTGTGAGTTTTCTGCTGTGATATGCTGCTTTGCTTGCCTTTTGGGTTGCCTTGTGGTTATTATGAAGCATTCCCATGTGTTGTTGGTTTAGTTGGGCAATGGGGAAAACTCACAGAGTTAATAGAAATTTCTTTTCTCCTTTGTCCTTTAGAGCATATTGTGTTAAGTAAAAGCAATGAGTCAAATTCATTCTCTTTGGACTAAATTTTCCCCAGGTGGACCCTTCTGATTTATACACTGGTTTGAGTTTGGAAATTACCTGAAATCAATCCTGGGTGCTCTTGAAGTGTATGTGGCTTTTCTATGCAGTGACATATTTGTATGTTTGTGGTCTTAGAGAGCTGAGAAGCTAAATTTAAGTGAATTAGAGAATGGCAAATAGTAAGGCAGCAGTATCAGCCAAGGAGAAAATCTTAGGTGGTGTGAAATTGGCAAATTTTGCTGTCTTGTCTTCTGAAAGGAAAAATAGTGTTTTCTTCTAAATCTAGAGGCTATGGCCTAGACGTAAGAATATGAACCACTGGGTCTGTTGCTGGTTTTGCCTCTTTAATTGTGGATTTTCTCCTGTTTCCTGCATGAATTTATGAATTAATCAAGTGAATGGGAGACAATATTATGCCAGAAATAGGTTTTAAGAAAGGAAGAAAGAAAAAACAAATGAGAATAAAGAAAAAAAAAAAGAGATAACATTTATAGCCAAAAATTGATCCTGAAGTAGATGAAAACTGAGAGATTTGTGATTACAAGCAGGAATGAATTAAGCAAGCAAAAGGAAATATAATTCTTACCTTTTTTATTTTTTTCAATTACTTTTTTCTATTTAGTCATCAATGAAAACCTTTTTCTAAAATTTAAAATTTAAAACTCCTTGAAAAGGTTTAGGTTTAGATATGTGAAATCGATTTAGTCTCCTTTCTATAACCACAATGCTGCTTTTGTACACCCCTAGAATATTTTACTCAATATCTCTGCCTATTTCTTTAGATTTTGATAGCTTGGTCATGATTCAGAAATAAAGTTTTTAAAAGGTTAAAAATATATATTAGTGTGTCTATTCTATCTTCTGTTCAATATCTGAATACCATCTGGCTACCTTCTGTCTCTCCTATTATTACTAATGGAAAGTCAAAAGCACCTGCTGGGGGAAATTTTAATTTTAAGGTGAGCATCCTTTATAGGTCGGTTGAAGCACATTCTGAATGTATCCAGGTCTCTCAATTCATTATAAAGGGTGCCTGGCTGGTGTGACTTGTTCACAGTTTAAAATACAATTTTGAGACATCCGTCTTTGTGTGAGATAAATGATACCCTTGGATATTTTCTCAGCTAGGAAGGTAAGGAAGAATTGAACTCCTAAGAAAGTGTCAAGTCTTCTCCATGCATTACTGAATATAAATACAAAGTAAAATAGCCTTAAAACAGTAGTTCATTAGAACGGGCCATGTAGCAGAAGTTAAATATCAAAGGACCTATTTTTAAACATGTCTAAATAAACAAGTAGTCTGGAGCATTTCTATTTTTCTTCATGTCCTGAAAACATAACAATGGCATGTTTTTACCAAAAAGTCTGTCCTAATTCGTTGTTGATACAAAATATTCCAGCACTGCTTTTTAATGAAAAATAAAATTGCAAACCTTTCTAGAAATTCTGGATTTACTTTGAAAATCTGAAGCCTTATGCATTTAGGTTTACTTTGTTCTACATGTCATACACATTGAAAAGCTACTAGATCTGTGAAAAGGTTTGTCTTCATATGCTGTTGTAAATTTAAAATTGTGTAGTGCTGCAGCTTCTTCTGCTCAGGAAGTGCAGTGGGTCATTTTGTCTGGTTTTACATTAAAAGCACCAATGAAGATGTTTGTGTTTAAACAGTCTGACAATTTATATGTCAAAGAATTCAAACCTTTTAAGCAATAGATGATCTCTTATAACAGAGATATAAAAATTATAAAAATTTGCACTGCCCTTTGTTAGGATTAGTGCTGTTGACACAACTTATTTCTTAGAAGTAGAATGACTGGAGGAACCCTGGGAAAACTCCCAGCTTTGAATATCAGATGTTATTAAAAACAATATAGTACTCTGGTAAGAGTGTTCTTTTACTTCCTCTTTAAATTTAAAATGCCAAGTGGTTATTTTCTTTTCCTCACATTGTAAAATATCATATTCAGTTGTGAAATGTTTTGCCTTTGTAAATTCAAAATAGTTCCTCGTAGAAAAGCTTTATGTTTTGTCTCAGACTTTTTCCTATAAATATTCACCCAGAAACTACAAAACCAGCTTGTATGAGTATTCAATATATTTTTCTACCCTGTATTGCACAGTACACCAGGGTGGTGATTTTTACATATCTCGTTTGGTGTTGAGAAAGAGTCTTGATGATGCTCCAGTACTTATATCTAGTTGCCTGTTTAGTGAACAAGAGCTTGTTCAAGTCTCTTCTAAGAATTTTTGTGTGTTCTTATTTCGGTCTGATGAGCTGATAAAGTTAGGGTAGGTCATCTGTCAATGACAGAAGAATTTGCAGAATCTTAGTTTTATGGCTAACAGTCATATTTCAGTGGAGTTTAACAGGCAGGTAACTGCAAAGGAAACTAATAAGAATATGTGAGCTATAGAAAAGATTGTATACTTTTAAGAGCACTCCTTCAGGGTTTAGGCCTTATTCCCTCTGACCTTATCTCAGTTCAGGGCACATGCCTGATAACTGTGGTCACTCCATGAAGCTTTTTCATTTTGGATCTTACATGTGTGACTCAAAGTGCTGCCCATCCAAAGGAAGAGATGACCCTTTCAGTACCCTAATGGCATGATGTATGGAGACAGTGAGTTCTGCATGATTAGTCCAGGACCCTGACTAAAAGGATAATGACTCCTATGGGGGTGGAGGAATGCTTTCATCATCTAGAAACCTTGAGAACTTCTGTAATTCATCCATAATTCATCTACCATCTTAAAGTAAAATTAAATAAAAGCATTATTTTCTAAATCCAAAATAAACTACTGTGGAACATGGACTTAATGGCAGCAGTCGTAGAACTTAGACATTCCAGCTTTGTTTATTTGTACTAAAATCAGATCAAAAGCTGTGTATCCTGACAAGTTACAACTCTTTGGATTTGCTATTCGGTCAAGCTCCAGTTTGTCTTGCATTATTTACATTCTTGTCCGGTTTTCGCTGGAGAGCATCACAAGCAGGAAAGGTTTTCCAATTCTTGTACATATTTCTTGTCACGTTCTGCAGTTTTCATTCAGATTCAAATGCTTCATCCCTTCCCCATATAGAGTTTTTAAATTTATTCAGGAAAAGTTTCATTACTCCTCCCCTGGTCTTGTTTGCTGCTCTCGTTCTTTGGAAATGCAAATATGTGTTTGACAGAGCAGGTGCCATCTCTTTTAAGTGGAGAGCAAATTATTAACCCATGAAGGAATGAAATGCTGTTCCTCTTCATGCCCAAGCTTGATGCCCATATTCCAGTATGAGATCTTGTTTCTGAGCCTTGTGCTTTTCATACCAACATGTATGTTCATAACTATGCTTCATAATGACAAATGAACATGAATCACATGTTTAGATAATTTTGCATGTTAATATCAAAATTTATTTTCATCCAGCTCTATGTTTGAGGGACATGTGGACAGTGCACAGAGATGCATTTAACCTGTGTGTTTACTTTCTTTATATAACCTGAATGTCTCAAACACCTTAAACCAGAGTGTTCTACAGCCATTTAAATGCTTTAGGGACTTGCAAGAAATAGTGTGGCTGTTTAAAGGAAAGTTCCTTGTGCAAGGCACTAAGTTTGGAGAGATTTTAAACTGTTAAAAAATCAAGCAGCTGAAGGCAGGACAACTGTGGTAATGATTTTCAACCTGTGGGTACTGAAGAAAAGAAGACAATACTGAGTCTTACCTTGTCTTCAACAATGTTGTCATTGATTTTCAGATTTAACACGTACTCCACTGAATATTTTTTTAAGATAGCAAGATAGCCTAAGAGAATGGCAGAAGAGGAGGTAAGGGTAGTTCATGACTGCATAAGCATTCTAACTTAATACTTTAAAAGCCTCATAATACTTATTAAACACCTTAAAATGGTTGTAAATAGCATGATGAAGACCTTACATATGATCATTAAGTTTATCATGGAGAAGAATCTTGTGTATTGTAGATGGATTCTTCTGAAGAGTTTATAATGCAGTTACATTCCTCAGTATAGTTGAAGTTGGATTCTATAAATGATGGCAAGCACAATTACAACTAAAAGGGATGTTTTCATTGGTTATTATTTAGATATTTTTTGAAAACTATATTTTGCCGGTAAAATACTTTGTTTGTAATGCTGCTTCTCTCTGTTTTTGTGGGAAGTATATCTTGTATATGTGGCAAATGAACACCCACACTACATATTGTGGTAAACATTGTAACATTTGGTTATTTTTTCCAGAGAAAAAGAATTTCTCTTCATCAGTTTTTTCTGGTTTTGTTAGTTAGTTAGTTTGTTTGTTTGGGGGAGGGGGTGGATAATTTGCTTGGGTTTTTGTGGGTTTTTTTTTCAGCACACTTTCAGTACTGAAAGTTCACTGTGGTTTATATATATCCTTATCAAGGTACTATTAGTGGGGCAGGTGAAAGGGATCGTTCTTCATCCTTCTTAAAAGCACAAGGATAGCTTTACTGGATGAAAGTCTGTCTGGACTAGCATGATGTCCCCAGTGATTATCAAGAAAAGAATAGAAGAATAGGCTGAGGATGTCCAGAGTGTTCCTTCAGGTTCCAACACTCTCTACACATTTATTATTTTACAGCTATCTGAGATAGGCCTGTTTCATTTTGAAGATGGAAGAATTCTAGTGTGCTCTTATTTTTTATGTTCCCTCTTTTTTTGTCCTCTTTTTCCAGTTCTGCTGTAATCAGTTGGAAAATCCAAAAAAGCTCTGCATGTTATTGAGAATGCAAGTATACCAGGGATCTATACAATGAAACACATTGTTTTATTCTGAATTTTTTTCTTAATCTTTTTATTTCTGAATGCTGTCAGGCACTGAGCTGATCTTTTCTGATTATAATTCAAATTTCTATTATGTTTCTGAGTGGTAATTCATCAGTGATGAGCTCACTGATCATCACTTTAAGTGTATTGCTACGATTTTTTTAATGTATATTACTTTAGATTTGTCAATGCTGAGGTATATAAATCTATTCCAGTGGGAAGTGGAGGATAGCATTAGCAAGCAAGAGAAAGGACAATCAGACTATTAGAGGATTTAGTACCTATATGATACCTAAATTCTGTGTCAACTCTCTAAATCTTTTCCTGTACCTACCCTTAAAAACATTTTTGTGCCTGTGTTAAATATTTTATTGGTACGGCTATAATAAAAACTAGAATAAATCCATTGGAAAAGGGCTGTTTTTCTTTGTGAATAATACATGGTGAACTTAAATTTTTTTAAAATATACCCTATGCAACAATATAATGTGTCACACATCTTGCATAAATTTACTCATTTAAAGAATTATTAAAACCAAAAATATTTTAAAAATATTTTTGGAAGTTTACTTTTTTTTTGCTTTTCTGTGTTTTCCAATCTTCTGATCTTAATATAATACAAAATATTCTGCTGCCTAGTCGATAAATACTTGGACTTTGTTAATTTAGAACATGGGTGTATTTATATAAGTGTGCATGCCTTCTATATAAATTTCTATTGACTACATGCTGAATATGGTAGCAAATATTCATTGCAGTTAGGAATGTTATTAAATTTGTAGCTGTCAGAATCCATAAGCTGACAGTTTAGTTACTTACAGGAATTGCACTTTGAAGTGGTGGCTAGAAAACAGTTCTGACCCAAATGATTAACCCTGGCTGGGGTCACAATAGAGCTGAATGAAGCCCAGTACAAGATAAATGTTTTTATTTCTCTCATGTGCCCTACAGAAATCAGCTCTGTAACTGGGGCTATGTGTGTATGCATTACTACTAAATATTTGGCATTATATTGCAATATTTCTGTGATTATTTTTACGAAAATCAACATCACCATGGTCATCCTCTTTTTATATAGCAGTGGGAACGTGGAGGTGGCATTGGTCACATGGAGCATTGTGCCTGGTCATTTACAGCTGAGGAAAGATGTCATTAGATGCCTCATGCAGATTGGGGTTCACTGAGCCTCAGTTTTGCACACCCTTATCAGAAGCCATAGAATGTCTCTGTGAAGTCTAAAACATAACCTAAGATTTATAATACAAGACTAGGTCATTAAAAAAATAATGTTACAAGAAGAGAGGACCAAATCCTCAGATAATTTTAGTTTAGAATAAAATCTAATACTGAGTCTGTCTGCTTTGTGTGCTCATCTGTGATGATACTTAAGCAAAGCTGTTACTGTCATAATTTTTTAAGGTCTCATATTTTAAATACCAAAGAAGGTGTAAACAACATCACATCTTAATTTTTAAGTGTGACTGTTCACACTGGGAGGCTGTTTCCAAGGATTGTACTTCTGTGAATTTGATGATCACACTTAATTGAAAACAATATATTTCACACAAATTATTCTGTATGAACTACTCATCATTATTTATAATGCTTGTAAATAATAATGCTTATAAAGTATATAGCTTGGAATGACATCATTTTTTAATCCTTTTAGTAAAAGTTGCAGTTCTATGACATGTTATCTAAATCTAAAAGAAATATTGTCTGGTAGTTCATAGTCTGAAGTAATGAGATAGACCTGTGCCCCTTGTTAGGTGTACAGTAAAAAAAATTGCATTACAAAGAAATCAAGGCAATTTGAGCTCAGGAAGATATGTCTTAGTAAAACCTATTGAAAAGTTTCTGGACTAGTAAAATTAATGAATACTGAATGCTGTCAGATGACTGTATTAGTCTGTGGATCTGAACTTAAGAGGATAAATATGATAAAGCAAGCCAATGGTAAATGAGGAAGACTGGTGCTGTCAGATGCCTGTTCCTACTCCTTTTAAAGTTTACTTATTCTAAATATACTGAGATATGTGCAAGTTTTGATTAAAAACTTTTAAAATTTTGATGAAAAAAGAATGTATAGTTTAAAATCAGTGCACCATAATTATTACTATTGAGGTGTGACCTTTGGTGTTGTGAGTTTATTCTCTGTGTGTTTTCTCTAAGCTGTATTTATGTCATTTCCCTTGCAGCAGATGCATTGAAGGCAAATGCAGATAGCTTCTAACATGCTCGTACTTTGAGGGAGTTAGATTACCTGCCTCTGGAGCTAGAACTTTTTAATTATTCTTCTGTTTGTTTTGACCTTGCTATATTGAAACTGCTTACAATTCTGTTTTCTAGAAATTTGTAAAATATATACATTAATTCTTAGAGAACTAAAATTTCAGTTATCCGTCTCAGATACAGCCCTCTGTCCTAGACCACTGTTGTTTTGGTAGACTGCTCTACATTGCTAATTAGCTGTGCATCATATGATAGGCTTTTTTCTGTTGTATAGATGCTATGGTGGTAACAGTCTTAGAAATATGAAAACATACCAGTATAATCTAGAGAATTCTTTAGTAACAATTATATAGTTCTCATGCTGCATTAATGTACATATTCAGTCATACATAGAACTAGGTCTTTAAAATCCCAGTCTCTATGTGCAAGCCTTTTCCTACACCATAGAATCAAAGAGTCAGTGAAATTTGCATCAGATGAGCTCAGCTCAGAGTTGAGCTTATTCACCTTCCCTTATTGTCCCTTCTTTTTTATAATATTTTGTAAGAAATACTTGTGACATTTCCTCAAACAGACCACCAGAAGAGCAGCTGAAGAAAGTTGTTACTATGTCTGTCTTGTAGTGCATCTTACCGCCTCTGACGGCCCCTGCAGCCCTGGTTTCTACATCTCTGCTGCTGTCTCCTCCATTTCCATGTCCTTGAACTGTTCCTGTGTTTCTTTTCCACTGGATGTTGATAATGCACTTGGGGGATTAGGAACTGTGAAAGTGGGACCTGCTTGGGGTCCCTTCAAATGGTGATAAGGTACTGCTAGTTATGACTGTGATGGAGGCAACTACAGCAGAGAGAAACTGAATTTCTATCTTCATGTCAGCTGTTCTGTGGGGTTTTTTGGTGGTTTTTGTTTTGTGAGGGTTTTTTTTTTTTTTTTTTTGGTTTGTTTGTTTTATAATCTGCGTGTGTTGTTTTTTGTTTCTTTCATGGTTTTTTGGTTTTGATGAGGTTAGTTTATTTGGCTGTGAGTGTGTGTTTGTCACAAGACTGGGGGAAGCTGGCATGTTCAGGAAACGAAGGAGAAAAATTGAAAACAGTACAATATTTTTTTCCTGAATAATGATTGCCTTGCAGAGTAGGTGAGAGCTTCCCCCCTCACCCCACTCTTCTGAAATGGAATTCCAGTAAAACTTGAGAATGCTTTTATGTGTTTGACCTAACTGTGTAATTTTAAAATTTCTACATATACTTTGGTTTGTACAGACTTGATATAGGGGATAGTGAGTTTGCTGGTATCCTTTTACCGATGGACAGTCACTGCCTAGATTGTCTCATAAGACACTGCCACATTGATTTACATTTTCCTTCAGTGTGGATCCACTTTATTTCCATAGCAAAATATTTATTTCTCTACTTGGGATGATTACAGCAGTTAGTGATATGTGAAGAGTCATTCTCCTTTCCTATTTACTGAGTGCTGTGGCTAAAAGTGTGTAAAAGTGAGCAGCTCCTAGGCAAAGATGCTTAGAGTTGAATGAGTCTTTTCTTTTCAAATGAAGGAATGGACTGTATTATTTGTATGCATTGCACTCTGAGGGTTGCTTCTTTAGACACCCAAAGTGCTACTGCTAAGGGTGGTTGTGAGAGAAGAAAACAGATTGGCTGCCAGAGCAAAGCAGAAGTAAAAGTTTGTACAAAGAATCAGACACAATCAAATATATTCTGTCATTTTTCCCCCTACTTTTGTGTGTGTATGTGTGAGAGAGATGTTTAGAGCCACTTTCTTGATGGGTTAAAACCCAGTGATAAATGGTTGTGTGTTTGGGAGATACTCTGGAAATGCTATTGGGTTTTTCAAAAGCCTGTTGACCTGAGTGGAAATGTGGTGATCACGCCTTGCTCATCAGAGAAGGAGCACTGCATCTACTGGTGGTTCCTCTTGAATCACAAGAATGCAAGAACAGAAGGAGGAATATTCAAGAAGGTCACACTCCTCCTGAAGGGTGAAAGGAGCCAGGACTGCTGTGTGTGGGGCCATGTGCTGTGGCTTTGGAACGGGTAGAGCAAGGAATCCTTGAGGGCATAAACTCAATCCCTAGGGAATTCCAGAGCCCAAGAGGAGCAAACAAACTATTGTGGTGAGGGAGCAGCATCCAGTTGGAGAGATGTGAAGTGATGCTCAGAGGAAAGAAGCAAAGTGGTATCAAGGATAAATTAGAGGCTGTCATGTCTGGAAGGTGTCAAGTGGATAAAAGGTTCTTTGGCAAGGGAAGGAAAGATGTGTCTTCATGTTGATGTTGCAATTACTGGGATTTCATAAGTTGTTTGAAATTTTTTATTATGTATTGCATGTCTTTTTTTTTAATTGCTAGTATCCCCGTTTGGACATATTTTGACAGGCACATCATCTGCATGACTAAAGCCATTCTAAATATGAAAAAGAAATGCTGCCTTACATCATTCATATTCAAAAAAAACTAAACCAGGCCAGTCCCAAACCCAGATCATCCCTGTGGTGTTACAAAGCTAGGAGGATGGGAGGTAGATTCAATATACATGTGGGGTATTTTAGAATTACTATTTATATCTATAAAATTTGCCTAACAACTACTGATAGTCTAAGAACATTGGCTGTGCTATGAAAAGATTGGAATTATTAGATAACAGCCATTTCATGAAGTTCACAGGAACTTTTGTTCTTTTTGTAAATCAGATGTGAGATAACATGAAGCTGTACTGATGCAGAAGGTTATTGTTCTTTTGAAAGGGGTTTTAGATGACTTCATCAGGGAATTTCTGGGCATGTTCCTCTGTGTATCTGTTACAAAGTAACAGATCTGGTGCAGTGTAAATAAGGATAGTATGATTCTTTATATGAAGCATTTGTTTATATAATCAGAAATCTGAACTTTATGCATACTTTGGTGTTCTACAGAGATCTCATTTTCAAAAGTAACCAAAGAAGCAAAGTCATAGTCTTCTTGCAGCATTAAAATTTATAGTTGCACTTTGTGTCAGAGAAATAGTCTTAAAGGAGAGTAGACAATAACAAGAGTTGACAATATGTTTTCCTTTCTTGATGTTCTGTAGAGCAGGTGAAGTGCATTTAAGGTATTTGACATGGTGAAATTTTTTCACAGTATTGACACAGGCTAAAATAATTTTCCCACTCTTCCCCCAGTCCATGGGCCTTTGTGTGGCTGTGTCATCTGCACTGTTTGCTGTCTCTCTTGTGTAAGAACTAAGATGGCACTGGTGAAATGTGGGGTGGTGTTAGACTGTCAGATCCCAAACTCTTTGCTCGTGGCCTTTGTGCGTCTCCAGGACTGTGGCTCCTTGGCTGCTTTCTTTTTGTGACATGAATGCTGCTGTGATGCTGCTGCCACAGCATCTCAGGGTGTTACTGATGGGGGGGAAGGGAAGGGAAGGGAAGGGAAGGGAAGGGAAGGGAAGCAGCAGGACTCATCTCCTGGGGAAGCTGGGGCTCCCGTGCTGCCCTGCACCGTGGGGATCATTCCCGCTCTGCAGCCACGGAGCTCTTTCCCTTATGTTACAGTGAGTCCATGAACCCTTCTCAGCCATTTGGGAATCGATGAATATTAAGGGCATAACTTAGTGGTAATGTTGCAGCTTTCTAAATTTTTCAGAATATTTTTCATGAAAAGTATTTAAGCTAGGTAGAAAAAGTATTTTGGGACATGTTTGTTCCATTTATTTTTTAAGACTATCCTCCACAGAAGTCACTGGAGAGTTTTTAAAACAGATGGCATGATGTGGACCATTGTAATGCAATTTTCTTTGGAAAATTCTTTGTCTCAGGGCAAATTTACCACAAATGGAGCAATCGTGATGTCCCATAAAAGAGAAGATGTGTTTTTGCAACATTTGATAGATCTGAAAAGTATGCATAACTCTGCCAAGCAAGCAAGCCTGCTATTTTCAGTAAAATGTTTTGGGGCTTTTGGAGTATTTTGAAAATGCTAGTACAGTAACTGCTCTGAGCATTCAGGAATATTTAGTACAACCAAAATTTTAAACATCAGTAAATATAGTATTATCTGAAATTGTGGCTGTCGAGAAGATGTGTTTGATCTTTCTCCCCTAGAATTTTTGGCAAAGAAAGAATATATTTTTTTTGTTAATACAGTTTACTGGAACATTTTATTCCATATGTATAGATTTTTAGGCCATAAAGCAAAGAAATACTGCATAACAACAAAATAGCAATACTATAGAATAATCTTTCTGATTCAAAAATAATCAGTGGATTTACCTCAACTACTATCTGTGCTTGGATTTAGTAATTAATTAAGCAACTGCTACGAAGGAGATCTGCTGCTTGTATTTTTGATACTTGTTATTAAAAAGGCTAGATTAATTTTGTGAATAATTAAAGTAGGGATGAAATATGCAAAAGTACACAAAATTATACTTATTTTCATCAGAATATTCTGATGTGTCTATATAGAAATATTTATTTTCATAATTTCACCTGCATCATAGGTAGGTTTCTAAACACTAACAATGTCAGGATAACAGTTATGTTCAATAAAGTTACCTTGAATAAAAGAGAAAATAGGAAGCATAAACGTATGATGTATATGTATTTACAACAGTCTATTTTACAGTGAATTTTTAGGTATACTAAATCAATGTTTTTAATTCTTCTAACATGCCAGAAGAAATAACTTTCTTATTTTAGTTGTGCCAATTTAAGAAATGTAAGCTAAACCTAGTGATGCAGTTTGTGCCTGGGAACCTTGAGAACTGGAAACTGCTAGGAAACATTAGACATCTGTAGTAATCTCTTGAATAATCTTTTGTTTTGTGTACCTAAGAAGGCCAAAATCTGAAAAAGGAAGAATACACTGAGTACTCCTTTGCTTCCAAAAGCAGAGGATTTGGGTTTTGCAGTTCTGTATTCCAAGCATCAACAGCTTTCATAATTTCTGTTTACTCTTCTTCAGGTACAAACCTATTTTTCCCTCGCAGGGAACAGAGCACAGCAGTTGAGATTCAAAACAGAGTGATCTGTATTTCTGTATTTGGTTTTGGCACATTGTTCAGAATCTCCATCTTCCTTTTCTTTAGGGTGCTTTTACTGGGATGAACGAGTGGATACATTGGGAGAGTTTCTGGTCCTTGGGGTGCAGGCTCAGCCCTGGGCACCTCCCCCAGCCCCACTTTGCTCTAAGGGATGGAGCTGCTGGACCTGGATGGGAGCTGTGACGTTTTCTAGCCAGGGGCCCAGCATGGGTGACTGCAAAGCCAGGACCGTGAAGCAAACCACAGTATAAACCTCAAGTAATCTAAAAAGAGCCCCAGATTTCTTGGAGTGGTGCTATTGTTGTGTATATGTAGTTTAATCTGTAAATGACAAGGTTTCATCATAAGTATCTACCTCCATTGAACTACTTCATATGTTAATTAATGGTGTATTAACTAAAGCTAACTGTATGTGAGAGACAGGGAATTTTAATTAAAATTCTGAGGCTTGGTTAATTAAATATCCATGATCATTTTTATAATCTACAGCTCTATTTAAGTTATTAAATACGTTTTTTATGCATTTAGACTTAAATTTACCAGTTCCAACTTGGTATGATAGACAAAAATAAATCTGGTAAGAAGTACGACTGTTCTATTGACTTGCATAAACTGGCATGATGTATGTGTTTAAATATATTCAGTTACAAATCTCAGTTCAGTTCCTGACTTTTCCATACATGCTTCCTTTGTGATAGCAAGCAAATTATTTAAGAACAAATGCTTCATTCAGTGTTCCTAGTGACTTTGAAATTCAATAAGTAATGCCAGCTGAGATCTAGTAATGTGTTAAAAAGCAAAATTTTAGAAATTTCAGTTGTTAACTTCATTTCTGTAAATTGGAGTATTTCTCTCCTTTTTTTTATTTTCTATTCCTTGCTCTTAAAAAAAAGTTGGTCTGTACCATTGTTCTGTTTGTGCTATAGTCACAGAATCCTACAATGGTTTGAGTTGGAATGGATCTTATAGGCCATGTAGTTTCAAACCCCCAACCCCCAGCTCCCCAGCCATTGTTAAGGACACCTTCCACCAGACCAAGTTGCTCAAACCCAATCCGACCTGACCCTGAATTTTTCTAGGAATGAGGCGTCCATCACCTCTCTGGGCAACATGTTCCAGTGCTTCACCACTCACGCTGGGAGAAATTTCTTTCCAATATCTAACCTAAACCCCCCTCTGTCAGTTCAAGGTTCCCCTATTGCTACCTGCACTTGTAAAAACTCATCTTTCTTGTAGGACCCCTTTAGTTACTGAAGTGCTGCTGCATGGTTTCCCTGCAGCCTTCTTCACCCAACAACCCCAACTTTCCCTGTCTTCATAGGGGAGGGGCTCCAGCCCTCTGATAATCTTAGTGTCCATTTTCTGGACTCACTCCAGCAGGTCCATGTGCATTTTTGGGGGTTCAGATCAGGATGTGGCACAGCAGGGGCAGAATCCCCTCCCTTGCCATGCTGGCCACGCTGCTTTGGATGCAGCCCAGGATACAGTTGGCTTTCTGGGCTGCAGGTGCACATTGTTGGGTCATGTTGTGCTGCTTGTCCTTGGATATCCCAGGTCTTTCTCCCCATGGCTGCTCTCAATCCATTCTCTGCCCAGCCTGTATTTGTGCTTGGAACTGCCCTGACCTGGCTTTGGGACCTTGTACTTGGTCTGGTTGAACTTTATGAGGTTTGCATGGACTCACCACATAAGCCTTTCAAAGTCCCCCTGGATGTCATTTCTGCCCTCCAGTGAGTAAATCTTATCTCAGTTTCTGCTTTGATAATGCAAGCACAAAACTTCTAATTATGTTGTTGTTATTCCTTGACATTTTTCATCTGTTCCATTGGTCTATCCAGGTTGTAAAGAATGAGCAGAAAAACGAAGTGTGTTTGGGCCCTGGATGTCAGAGTGCAGACGCTGTAGTTTGGGTCAAAAAAGGAATAGGTTCCCCTGGCTGCATAATTCCACTTGCCCAGTTCATTTTAACTCTGGGATTTCTGTCTACAGTCTAAGCAGCTAAGTGTAAACAATAGTACCTCAAATTCTGAATCACAGATTTGTATGGATCACCTGAGAGTGGATCGCCTTTCTTGGTGGTGATTTTTATTTGTTTGCTTTTTCTTCTTGCAGCTGGTAGTAATTTTTTTTTTTGGTAAAACACCCCATGTTACATGGCATGCCTCAAATGAGAAAACAGTCTTAATGTCTTAATTTACTGCAAGTATAAGCAAGACCTCTTAATTATAAAAGTTACTTGGGTACAGCAAAATCAGTTCTGTAAATATGCATTGGAACATATAAGCAAGTGTATCCTCTGTTTTTGAGAGTGGAGAATTTATGAGGCTTTAGATGATCTTTGGTGAAGGTTCTCAGAAGATAAAACTTCTGTTTCGTGAGGAAATATAACTTTATAATTCAAAATACAGCCTTTGGAAAAAGAACTTCTTATGAATTGATTTTTAAATAGCAAATTTAAATAGAATATTTTTCTCTTTCTTTTTTTTTTTTTAGTGACTTGAGTTTACCAAAATGGGATGATGTTAGTAAACTGAGCGACTTACAGATAACATAGCTGTGATATTCTTGTGATACAAAGAGGGTATAAGTAGAGCAAACTCTCTTAGGCTTATTTCATATGTAGAAGGATTCAATTGTTTATATTTCAATACAGGGCATGTGGAATGGAATGACTCATAAATAACAAATCATTAATAAACAGATATTCTTCACTGTGAGGCTGGTGAGGCACTGGAACTGGTGTGGCTCTGGAGGCTGCCCAGACAAGTTGTGGATACTCCATCTGTGGGGGTGTTCAAGGGCAGGTTGGATGGGGCTCTGTGAAACCTGGTCTAGTGAAAGGTGTCCCTGCGCTTGCCAGGGGTGTTGGAACTGGATGATCTTTAGGGCCCCTTCCAACCCAAACCATTCTGTGACTCTGATTTCTATGAACGTGTTTTTAAAGTTCACACATTCTCCAGCTGATGGCAGTGAGTTTTACATGCCTGTTGGTAAGAGTAGACAGCACAAGGAACTTTGGAAAATTTCTTTGTTTGAAAACTTCCATGGATCGAATCAGAAAGGTAGAAAAGAGAATATTTCTTAATCCCTAAAAAATCTGCTTTTTAAAAAAATTGTTTTATATTCCTGTCTTGCAAGATTTCAATGGAATTCAAGCTCTGTAATATAAATATTTCATATGCAACCTTTTCATAAAGAATTTAGACCTTTAGTGATAACTTTGTAGGAGTAGATGGAAGAACTGTTACAATAGTTGTGAAGTACATACTGAGCTATACAAAGCAAATGTAAGGTGAAGAGGTTGAAAACCAATTTGAGATGAAATGGGACTTAAAAAGCTTGTGCCCATTCATAATTTACAAGTTTTTTCTTGGTAATTTCTCTTTAGTAATACAAAGCTGTGCATAAATATTGTGTGTAATTTTGCTATATTCAGGATCATATTGAAGTTCTACAGGATCATTTGCTAAACTCTTTTAGTGTTCAGTGCAAAACAAATTTTAAACATTTCTGCTTGAGACACCTTTGTTTTAGTGCGTAGACCTTCAGTTGGCTTAAGGTAGTTACACAGGTATGTTCTAAAAGTTAAGTTTTAGGATCATAAATTTGGAAGCAAGGGAAACAACTAAGAAGGACTTGAACACCTGACTTGCAACGCACCAGTTGTGGTGCATTCATCCCAGTGTTTTGGCTGAGAAATCAACAAAACCAGCAGAAGTGATTGCAGGTTGATGGCAGAAATAGATAGAAATAGTGCAATAGATACAGGTTTGCAATTGTTTACAATTAGTGCTGCTTCTATTCAAGTTAAGAATATAAATTCATGGAGGCAGTACATCTCTAGTTAGTATTACCAGGAATGGTAGTGCTCTTACCTGATACTTCTGTTCTGTGTGGGAGTGGAATCCAAGAGATTTAATCATGTAATTATTCCTCATATAGAAGCACAAATGTAGTGTTATCCAGTTGCCATCCATTTTATTATGCTTTTTTCCTTGTCATTGAAAAGGAATTTTTCAACAATTTAAGCACAGAAACAACAATGAATCATTGAGTTTCTTTTTCTGTTTGTGTATTTATTCTACTTTCCTCACTTTATTACCCTTTTTGATTTCTGGCTTTTCATTAGTTATAATATTCTAATATATAAGCTGTTTTGATGTAAAGCTTAAAAATATATTCGAAATAGACTAAATGTTTCATTCCTCAGTAGATGTATTTATTTATTTACTTTGAAAGAAAAGGAAATGTATAAAACATTATTTATGTTTTGCTTTTTAAAACTCTGTTAAAAATGAATTGCGCAAATATGATTAATGGTTTACATGATGATGTTTATGATTCAGAAGTAAACATATAGATGATTTTTAGTTTGTGGCAAATACAGTAATAGCAAAAAAAGGCAGACCTGCACTGTAAAAGTGTTCCAGCATGAAGAATATTTAGTAATTGTTTGACTCTTGACTACAATTTGTGGATAGGATTAAAACTCCCTTGGGCAAAATTGTGTGGGTCCGCAGGGGAATTGCGGATGATGAGGAAACACAAGCATCAACATTCAGCAAAGTCAGGGGAAATTGTTTCACATTTCAAGCTAAAGTCTTACTGAGCAGGTTCAGATTTTTTTATCCAACAGCTGCACTGTTAAGTGGAGTGGCTCACTGGAGTAAAAAGATTCTTCCCACGTGTTTATCCTGTGTCTCTTTTCAGGTCTATTTAGGTGTGGTTTATTACTGCATCTAAGCAGATTGTTCGCAAGTTTATCAGTCCTGTAGGAAAAAGGAAGTGGAATGTAGCAAAACTGGGCATTTGTCTTCCCAGGCTGGTGAAGACAGGCTATGCTGTTGCCCTCAAGATGTCAGGAGGGGCAAAGTCCCACCAGTGTCCTCCCAGCATGTATTTAGCAGTCTATAGACAGAGCAAGCAAAACTCCACCCAAATTCTGAAGGGCTGTGTGTGTATGTTCCAGACCTCAACAGGATACCAGCTACCCTTTTCTCTGAACCATATAATAATGTGCCATAAGTTAAAATTGATCTTAACCTTCACTTAGCTTGGAGTTTCCTGCATCTGTTCTGAGACCTGAGCAAAGGTTTTTTTCTGAAAGCTTCATGTATTAGAAAATACTTCTTTCTGCCATTCCAACTCTTCTTCTATCTGTAGAGAATCATACATGCAGTTCCAGTGATTTCAGTGTCAAGGACTGCTGTGTAAAAACACAAGCTGAATCTATGGAGAATTAATTGCCACACTTAAAGAGAGAAAATAATTAGGTAGAATTCCAGAGAAAAACATGCTAGAAAAAGAGAACAGAAATGCAGAGACTCTCAAGAGAAAAAATATATTTCAAATGCAAGCCTAATGTAAGCTAGTTCTGACAAAGGATTCCCAAAGGAAAAAGGAGACAGGATCAACTTTTTTTCTTCTTCCCTTTAAGATGGGAAAAGCACTGAGAAACTCAAATTAACAAAAGTAAGCTTTCATATTGAAAATGGAACATCATGGAAAAAGAACACAATTTTGTGTTTTGTGTAAAACAGTTTTGTATATAAAACTGTTTTATACAGTTTTGTATAAAACTTTAATTATGTACCTTTGTCAATTAATAGTGAAATCAGATACCAGTTTTTATTTGTTAAAAATTCTGTGGGAATATTGTCACTTTTAATTTTAAAGGATTCTGAGATAAGTAATACACTGAAGTCAGTAGATGGAGGAGATAAATTTCACTGTTGCTTTCTCATACACCTCTGAAAAAAATCAGAACAGTTAACCATGAAGATGTAGGGTTTTCCTGTCTGAAAGTTGGAGCAATGTGTTAAAGTCTCTACGTGTGTATGTCTGTCTGGGTGGGATGGACAGACAGCCAAACAAATGAAGGACCCTCAGTCAGAAAATGCACTCCCCTCTCTGACCAGATCTTAGTGTGTAGTTCTGCAAATGCTAGTCTCTGTCTCAGTTTACTCAATGGCAGTATATGAACTGCAGGGAAGACATTGAGGATATAAAAAGAGACTCAAGGTGTCTTTATGCTGTAGAAGGATGTGAGGCCAAGCTGCCTTTAAGTGATGGTTTCTGGTATTGAGAACTGAGGACCTGTGACAGCCTGGACTTGTGCATCCCTTGGATGCGTGCACAAGAGGTCAGGCAGAGGTGCAGAGCCTGCTCTGATGCTTGTGGTGCTGAGCCAACTTGGATTTTCCCTTCTTACTTTGTTTCAGTAAAACTGCTCTCACTCATGCCTCACTCACGCTCTTGTGCATCGCCACGTCTAGTGTCAGTATGGACATGTCGTCAGAGCAAATTCTAGGAACATGCAAATGGCAATGCTCACTGATCCTTCACAAACTTGGATGTTATTGTCCTCTTAGAGCTGAATTTGAACGAGTCAGGAGTTTTCTGGGTGAATAGGGAATTGTACTTTGAGATACTGCTGAAACCACATTGTTTACTTTAGATGCAGATATGTGTCCTTGTAGGCAACTTTTGATAGCTGTCCTTTGGTAACCCATTTGGTATCTCACTATCACTGAACTTTTTTATAGTAAAGCTAATGAATGCATACAGAACCATTTGTAGTTGTCTAGAAGGCCCCACGCTATCCCAGTGGAGAGTGACAGTGCCAGCTATTCATATCCCAGGACTGCAATAAGTTAATCAACTTCTCCATGCAGCCCTCTCCCCAGGGGAAAAAATAAACATGCCACATAATATAAAATAACCTAGCATGAACTTCTCCTATGAAATTCTTTAACCTGCCTGCTAACTTATCTTTGTTCTCTGTACAGATTTCCTATTGATTAAATCAGGTTCGTATTTTCACAAGTTTTTGGTGAGGAATTCCATTGCCCTGTTCCCAGTTTATTTTAAAATTACACAAAGCATTTAAATGAGGACAGCGGTTAACAAATCTTTTCCTCTGGTGCTGTGGAACATTTTTGTCACAAGACTAAAGAACATCTCTTCAAAGACTTATTTCCAAGCATGAAATAGGAATTTCTGCCCCAGGAAACTATGGATCATTGGAATTCTTTCCCAGTTAAAAATTACCCTTTTCAGCTTTGCTCTCCTGTAATGCAATCACCCCTAGAGCACCTAAATATGGAGAGATTAATTAAATCCAATATTTAAACAAAAAAAAAACCTTTAGTTTACTGACAACAAAAGTTAAAAAGTTAATTGTTAGGCAGAATTTAGAGGTCGCCCCATGAGAGAGTATTAGAGAAAAGAGGAAGAACGCGTGGCAGATATTAGTCAAAGACCTTAACCTCTGTTTATATGCACTCAGATACTTGTGGTGCTGGTTGTGGGGAGGTCTGTGTAGAGCTCATACCGAGGGAGGCACTTCTGGAGCTGGCTTTCCTGGGGAAGATGGCAGATGCATACTTTGGAAGGCAGAGGCTGCCTCAGGATGTCTAATCCAGGATTTTGGAGGAGTTTCAGAGGATTTATGGAAGTAGTGGTGGGTGATGTGGAAAGAATTGTTTGAGAGACTGATTCATCCTCTCATCAGAGAGATTTATCTAGTGGACAGCCTAATGTGCTGTATTCCACAGAATTTATTATAGATTACATAGATATACCTATAAAATCCAGGGCTTTCTGTTCCAAATTGCTTTTCTCTATTTATTAAAGAGTATCAGTCTAAGCTTTAGTGATTCAGCCTTCTTTTAAAACTTTTAATATTGAAATAGTATGTTTTTTTTTAATTCACCAATTTCAAAATGCTACCAGCTGTCTAGAAATCTTTTTGTCTGAACAGTTTATTTTGTACTTCTGTCCAGGTCAATTTTTTTTCTCTCTTTTTTTCTTTTACCCCTCCTAGTTTTATTATGTTTTTAATTAGTCACTTACAAAATCATAATATTATTCAACGTGATCATTTAGTCATAAAAAATGGTTTCAAATTTTAGTAGCCTATGGAAAAATGTTCTTGTTTAGTCATAAAATATTACGAAGGATGAGTGACTCCTCAACTTTTCTTTTCCAATTTTTACTTTTTAAATCTGTTGTTGTAAAATTTTTACTGAGACGTTTTTAACATTGGGAACAGTTCTATGACTCTCACTTGAAGGAGATTTTTGAATTATGTAGTACTTCTTTCATAAGCATAAAATAAATTCCAGTGGTGTGGTTTTTTTATTATTTTTTTAGTTTATTCAGCTGTATTATTTAAAGAAAGAAAAAAGACTTTATATACTTTTGATGAATCAGCAAAAGTATGTTGTGGTATTTCCTTGTTCCAGATTCTCCTCAGGTTTCATTTATTTCAATATTTCTTTAATTGAAGAAATGCTGAGAAATTTGAATATTGTTCTTCTGACTCAGTAGGTAATTAATGTAACAGCCTGGAAATAGCAAGCCTAACAGTTGCAAAATTTAAGATCAATCAGAAATTGCTTTAAATGAATTCATATGATGAAGTTAAGGTACATGGAGAGTGTCCTGGTTTTGGCTAGGATAGGGTTAGTTTTAAACTTAGTAGCTGGTGCAGAGCTGTGTTTTGGATTTACTATGAGAATGATGCTGATAACAGAGTGTTTAGTTGTTGCTAAGTAGTGCTTACCCCAAGTCAAGGACTCTTCAGTTTCCCATGCTCTGCCAGTGAGGAGCTGCACAAGGAGCAGGGAGGGAGCATGGCCAGGGCAGCTGGCCAGAGGGATATTCCAGATCCTGGAATGTCATGCTGAGGGTATAAACTGGGAGGAATTGGCTGATTGCTGCTCAGGAGAGGCTGATTGCTTCTCAGATGAGCAGTTGTACTGAGCATCACTTGTTTCTCTTGGGTTTTATTCCAAACTCTCCTTTTGGTATCTCCCTTTTTTTAACATTATTTTTCTTAACAACTTTGCTTCAAGTATTAAACTGCTCTTAAATGAGTCCTAACTGTACTCAGGGATGTTGCCATCTGTCATTCTGATTGGTTTTTATCAGTGCTCCATTTTTGTTGCTAATAATTTTTCCCTCTCACAAACTGTAGTATTGGTGAAATATTTTCACAAAGATTCAAGCATTCTGCTTAGCATGCCACAATAGGGTTTGTGCTGCATGTCTTCTTAGTGTTTACTGATATATTCCATATAAATAATTCAAGAAAGAGAATTTGAGTAATTGCTTCTCTGAGGAATACAGTCCATATCTTTTGTATTAAAATTTAAATGGATGCCTTTACATGTCCCAGACTAGTACACCTGGGAATAAAGTAGTCAATAGAACAAATGTGCTTTTGAGTTGTGCTGGTCACTTCTTTAAAGGAAGAGGTTTTCAGCTTGGTACAGAAACTATCACTGATTTCAGTGTGTCAATGTTTGTAGTTTATATTTCAGAATTGTATTAATTTACATCAGTAAACATCTCTTACTAAATTGAAGGAAAAAAGTGTACCACTAAAAAGACTCTATACTAAATTCAGTGCAAAACAAGGGATGTTTTTATGTAAAATATGCAATATATGTAGGAAAAAACTGTTGTGTTTTTTGTGGCTTCATTTTTTTCATTCATGCCATTAATCCGGCAGCAATTATAAGTAATTATGTTACTTCTGTATTTGAAAGTAAAGAAACCAGAATGGTGATTAGCAGATATTTTGGTAGAATTTCTTGCCCATCAGGCTCTTCATACTTAACTTTAAACCATGAAAATTTGGAGTATTTCTGACAGTAGAGACATTGTTCTCTACAAAGTGTAAAATCAATTGCAGGAACACTTACATATGTCTTGTATACCTGTACATAATGCCTAAATTTCCAGGGAAGAAATTCATCACTGTTAACATGTTTTGGGTTTTTTGGAAGAACAGAGGAAATTTTCAGGCAGACATTTGTGTTACCTGACATGTAAACTTCTCCTCTGGAAAACCCATTATGTCACCCACACTGAAAATCACAGGATCTAACTAACCATGGTGAAAATGCAGGACCCCCACTAAAGGAAATACCAAGCACATTCTGTACAGAAGAGTTCTTGATAGGCATAATTGCTGCAGCCTCCATAGCAAGTAGGGTATAAAATATTCTGTGTTATTTATTCCTATGTTTCAGGCAAAAATCATTAATCTGTTCTGTTATGGAAAGCTGGAGTTTCTGTGGAAGGAGACTTGCTATAGCTTCACCCTGTGCCCCTTCACGGAGTAACTGGCAGCTGTTGGACTGGTGTGTGGGGTGGACATTGTGGAAGGGCAGGTGGAAAGCAGAGCATGGCTGAGCGAGTCCAGGAGCCCGTTTCTAGGCTGCTCTAAGTGTTCCTGTTATGGCAAACAGAAATCAGTCCCTTAAGGCATGCATTAAGATGAGTGTTGTGCTTTCACACACGGCAGTGAGGTTGGACCTCCGAGGAAGCTCTCCTGCCTTCCAGGGAGTTGTGTTGGGTTCGGTTGAGAACCTGGACGTGTCTCCATGGCCGAAGTTCGAAGCTGAAATTGGTGTTGTTGATCAGTTTTGTGGGACTGATGTAATTTATTTTGCCCTGAATGCTCTCCGAAAACTCATCTTTCCTTACGGGGAGGACTGGATGAGGTGGAATGAGATTGAGTCGTGAGGTTGGCATATGGGGAATTTGCCTCTGTGGTTTTTTTCCTCCATCATATATTCATTTTTCTTTTGTCAGCCAGGCTTCTGAAGAACAGCTGAGGATTTTGGTGGCATGGGGAATTCCTGGAAATCTAAGTTGGTTAGCAATGTTGGCTGAATGCTAAGTAATTTGATTTGTATAGTTTTTAACAAAGCTTTGCTTCCTAGTTTGGATATGTGGCCTGGTAGGAATCCTGACAGAACACTTAATAAACTCTCAAATCCATAAAGGAAAACATGTTATAAAAAGGAGAGTGAAGTTCTAAGACTTATTATAGTCAGTGGCTAGAGGAGGAAGATTTTTTTTCTAATTCTTTTTGTGATTAAATGAATGGTTTGTTAATGTCATGATTCTAGTTTCTCTTATTTGTAAGGCCTGCTTTGTGTCTGGCTGAGAGGGTTGTGAATCTTGCCTAAGTGTATATTAACAAAATGTATGCACAAATCTGAGTTGCCCAGAATAGGTTGAACTCTTAGAGGATTGCTGGAAAGTTCCTACCTGACGTTGTATGTATTTTAACTGTATCCTGTATTGTATTCTTCAAAGAAATTTATCTCTGCATGAACAGGTCAGATCACTGTGTGTGATCTGTTTAGAGCTGCTGATCTTTATTTTGCCTACCAGAATCCCATTTGATTTTTGTTGTAGTTAAAGATTCTTTTTTTCCCATGTGACAGTATTATTGTTGATACTACTTTCCTCTTCATATACTTATCTATAGGTTTCTCACTGCATAGCCTTCCTGAAGTACTTAAATAGCGCTAAAATAATGTGTAAGGAAGTGAATTTATATTAAACACTTGTGAAAAAGATAATACAAAACAGCTAATACTTTCTTTTACAGAAATTTGGATATTTGAATAGTATATAGGTGATCTTCAGTGTATGCCTTAACAAATAACACAAATATATATTGATGACCTCTGTCATCAACATCTGTATGCTGTTTGTTTTCTTATAACCGTGGTATTATCTACATAAAATGGGAAAATGTCACTGTAAAGGTATAACTGTGAAAAACTGTGTAATGCAGGGATCTTTCCTTGTTTGGGACTCTTTAGCAGAACCTAACAGGAAACTGAAGAAAGGATGTATCTCGAAGGTTATTTTTCCTTTTGGTGAAATCTTCCCCAGTATGTGTCCTTGTATTTCTGCATCACATATACTGAGGTGGAGTCAGGACCTGGCTGCAGTCCAGAGACCAGTGAGCCACCCTCAGAGGACTGCCTAACTCTCCTTTCCTGTTCCCAAATTACACTGGGATTAATTACATTAATTAGATCCAGTCTGTCCCCCACAGGCTTCCCTTTCTAAGGACAGAACTTGCATTTGAGAGTTGTCCAGAATAAAAATGTAACCTTAAATTCTGTTGTAGTTCCATGATAGCTGCTCTCTTAGGCACAAACTACATCATCTTTCCTGTGAGCTGCCATGTCCATACTACTTCTCATTCCATTGCTGCCATCTCATTCAGGACATGTATGTTTTGTTACAACTCTGGTTCTTGGCTGTAGAGCCTGGGTGTCTGTTGTGGGGAAAGTATATCAGAATTGGTAATTTAGATCTATTTTCCCTGTTGATGAACTGTGTAGGCAACAAACTTTGTAGACAGTGGTCAACTAAACGTATTCCTTATGGATGGATTCATGGGACCAGAGTTTACAGCATCATTACCTTGCTAGCTGTAGTAATTCTAGTGGAAAGCTGTTTATCACAAATATACATATTCAATAATCATGATCATCTGTAACTTCACAGTATTCAGCAATGTTAGCTTTTGTAGGTAATAATGCTAATGTAGTTAAGGATGATGTCAATAGTAAAACTGGATGAAATTGTGGTAGAAAATTTTGGTTAAATCAGTTATGCAAATACAATTTAAGAAATCAGTAAAATCTCATCAGTTGCCAAGCTTATAAAATATATATGCCTACTTGAAGATACAAAACTGTCTTCAACACAATTTGTCAACTGCCAGAAATGAAACATCTCTAATTTGATTAAAATGACTCAATTGACCATAGTTGTTTTTTCTTGAGATCAATAAAAGTATTGAAGTTCAGGGGAAAGAAAGATATAAATAGCACATTTAGCTTTTGTAGTTTCTGACCTTTTTCAGGCACTGACATTGATTTAGAGATTTGAGGGCTGATGTGCCTTGTACTTGACTAGTTTTATTCACATTAATGTTTCCTTTTTCATCCCAATCTCCATGCTTCTGTAAATTTTTGCTATTTTTTCAATTATATTATACATTCGATCAGATTCTAGATCTTCCAAATCATCATAGTTTTATTTTTTTAACAGAGGAGATGAAGACCAGAGGAATCTCTTCTGGTACAAATTTTTTAAAGGCAAGACAGCTGTTATTGTACTTAGACACTTGCTCATGGTATAGTCCATGCATACAAATTATTCACAAGGAAGGGCCTGAGAGCAATGAAAGCTCTGGGACTGAGTTGTCTTCCTTAGTGTCTGCATGAATTTCTTTGTCCAGTGATGAAACTCATAGTTATATAACAGGAGGAAAAAAAAAAAAAGTGTTGTCTGATTAGGTTAATGTGGGGTTTTTTTAACCCCTGCTTCTGTTCCTCCTAATTTTTTTGTTTTTCCTTTCTTTTCTCTCATGACTCCTATTTCTGTTCTTTCTTAGCTACCAACATCTCCCTCCTTAGCACTCATTCCATTGCTATGTTGGTCTCTTTGGTCTGAATTTTTTGTAATTTAACCCTTATAAATGATACAATGCCAGACATAGGAAGAGATTCCACTTGCAGTTTAAATTTAGCTTTCTAGTCTAAACTGGTCCTCTAGGCAACCTCTGTAATCAGTAAAAGATAAATACCACAGAAGGCAATTCATCATGTTGAAACTGGAAGGATTAATTGCTGCCTGGGCCACCTGTCTCTTTGTGATGATTAAAGGGAGCGCCTGAGATGACAATCTCAAATGAAGTACCTGGCTCTCAGATGGCTAAAATCAGGGGAAAAGCAGCCTACCTGATAATGCATTGCTGTCAGAGGGCAGAGGGTCTGTCCTACAGAGGTAGAAACTGCATAAAATTGGGATGAGAAGGCACCCACAGTTTGATTTTTTTTTTCCCCTGAACTGATTTGTGATGATACCAACAGTTATCTTTGATTTTCACTCGTGACCAGCAATGCTGTGATGTTCTAGAAATCAAACCCCTACTATTTTGTTAGAATAGTTCATATTTTTATAGCTCTTATGTGAACTTTACAGCAAACTGTAGAATCTATTTTATTTTGGCATGGAGAGTTAGAAGCTTTGTAGCATTTCTGACGAGGCCATGCAGTGCTGAATAACAACATAACTGGGTAAAAATCCAGTTACAGCAATTCAATTTTAAAATCATAAGGAACTAAGTTTACTGATAAGATAATATCTGCTATTTCAGTGGTTGTTACTAAATCTGGAGCATCTCCATAAAGTGTGTCCAGATACATTTGGTCATAAACAGTTGATAATTTTTAATGAATTCTGAACATAAGCACTTGGAATTTTAAAAAATAGTTTGGAAATACATATAAAACTATTTGCAGACAAATACGGTATGGAAATATTTTGAGCAAAACTGCATAGGAGAAAATATTTATTAGTTACATGTATTCCCACAGGAAAACTGGTATATCTTGGTATTTAGTGTTTTTTTATCTTATTCTATTTGGTATTTATGCTGTATTTAATATTTGCTCTTTTAACAGTGCTGTAACTCGCCACTGAACCAACACATTTGGAACAGTTCATAGCACCAAAAACTTCATCCACATGGACTGATGCCATCTTGGCACTCTCCAGACACTGTGAGCTGAAGTTAAACATCTTTATGGAGTTTATAACACCTGGGTCAAAAGGAATATTCTTCTGATACACAAGGAGCTCCCTTCCTGCCAGTATGACGAGCCAGGAGAAGTGGGTTAACCTTAGCCCTGGAGAGTTCTCTCAGCTTCAGAAATATGCAGAATGTAAGTAATTTTAAAAATATTTAATTTTATGGCTAAATAAAAACTAATAGTATTTTGAATGTGGAATATAAAAATTTTGTGTTATTGATACTGTTCACAGCTTAGAAAGAACACACCCAGGTTTTACATTGATGATTCATTACTTTCAGAGACCATTGTGAAGAAAACTCTCTATTTCTTATTTTTATATGAATAATCTTGTTTGTTTGAAATTGCATCACCAAATAAATAGTAAACATAATAGAGCAGTTATTTTTTTAACTCCTGGAAACGTTTAGTGCTTCCTGGGAAAATATTTTCAAGTTATTTTTCTTTAATTTTTTCCAGTATCTGAATTTAAGATTTCTAATGGACATAGAAAGTTTTGTGGTTTTTTTTTTTCCTATGCATTCTTATAACTTAGGCCTCAGTGCAACGTTTGCCGAAATGTTTGCCTTCCTTGTGGAGGAAAAAAGCATTTAAGATATTTCTTTACTTTTGGCTTCCCTTTGCTTCTCCAGCACTTATTGCACACACAATAGTTCAGAGCCATTGTTTTAGTAGAACTGTTGGTGTCAGGGAAATTGTTTGAAGATGTTTGTGTTCAGGTTTCTGTGTACATTAAAGAAAAATATATTGTCTTTTAAGCTTCCTCTGCTCCTCTGTAATGAAGAGATGCTAGTTTTTGTGAAATGTGATAAATTTTTTTGTAAATAGTTCAATTTCTGAGGCAGTTAGGAAAAAATGTTAATAATATATAATTTTTGTGCATAATACTAAAGGAATAAACCCTGGGTATGGACTTTAATTTGAATTTCTGGGCTATCCAGTTTAATTTAACTAAAGGACCAAATAACAATATCTTTAAGTGCATGATCTAAGACTTTAAAATGCAATTTAAAAAAAATCATACCAGTATTTTTGAATTTGATATATTTTTATGTAACATGGTAAGATAAAAAAGGTTGTGACAACAGATATCTTTACTTATTACTAAATAATAATTAAATTTTATGGAATTTTGTAAAGCATGAATATATATTTGCTTTGCTATTTCATTGTCTTTATTGAACTTGGAAAGGCAATGAACTGAAAATCACCAAATTTCATTTAGTGACTTGGTAGAGTTTGATTCAGTTTAAAAAAATAGTATTAATAAAAATCCTAACCAACAAAAGTCCTCAGTTTAAATAAAAATGCATTGCTCATTTTTTCTCCAGCATGGAACTTTGGAAGTACCAGTGGCCCTCCTATGGGACAGAGGGCTGGTCTGGGTGTCAGAAGGTGACACTGTGGGGAGGTTTGACTTTGTCACAGGTGTCTGCCAACAAGTGGTGGTGATGGGCACCCAGCTGTGCCTTGTGCTAAGGAGTGGGTTTCACTGCAGGACTTTGGAATAAGTAGGGAATTCATGGAGAGGTCATTTGATTTGCATTTTCCCTCTGATATGCAGGTTTGTCATTTGCTCTGCCTTGGTGATTGGTGTAGAGATTTTACTTAATCTTACCTAAATTGCAATATTAATTTAACTGTTTAAGTTTTGAATTTAAAAAATACAGTGTTTATATATTCTATTCTAGTTTGCATCAAGCTGTAGTACTAGAGTATTGGAACAAAGAGTATAGCCTACCAAAAACCCATCTGCCTCGGATCATACTCTTAGAGGGTGATAGTCACTTCTGCCTAATAAGATCACTGGAAATCCATATTACTTTTATACAGCTGTGGTGGGTTGATTGTGGCAGGATGCCAGTTGCTCCCCAAACTGTTCTTTCCCCTGGGTGCAGTTCTTTGTTGATTCAGAGCAGATATGGTTAGCTGGTGAATGGGATCAGGGGATGTGCTGAGCTGCCTTGTGCTAGAATCTGTAGGAAGTTCTTAAAACAGGGGGATGTCTATTCCTGCAGAAAGTATTCTCTTTAAAATGCATTTCCCGGTGTTTCGCGTATTTGACTTTTTGATCAGGAGAAAATTCATTGCACAGTTCTCTGTTTCAGCTGAATCTCCTCAGCCTGAGCTGGCTACGGAGTGAGACAATGTTTAACTTGTGACAGCCTCTGCTGAGGGCACAGACCACCTCACAAGTCTGCAAGCCTTGGTTTGGATCCAGTGTAGGAAGGGTGACATTGTTCTGCTGCACAGCAGGGCACACTTGGAGGAGTGAGGGATTTGAATTTCAGTCTTTCAAGGTGGAAGCTCAGTCTGAAACTACGTCCTCGGTCTTTCCCCTGTCTGGAAAGCAAGCCTGTCTTACATCTGCCTGTTTTATGAAGAAAACTTCGTGCTAAACTTTGCTGAAATCAGTCACACCTGTAAATGTTACAGTTTCCAAGAAGAATGGAGGAATGGGTCTGCGCAGGTTTTAAGAGACATTAGGTGACTCTTCTTATCTTTAAGAAGAAGTGGAGCTCAGGTGGCACCTAGATGAGCTGCTTCTCTTGGCATCAATTGACTTCAGTCATGCAGAGAAAATTTCAAACTATATTTAGATACAGACTGCACAGATAATAAGTACATCCGGAGTTGAGTCATATGTGCATATATAACTCGTGTAACTGTGGTCATTATAAACCCAGCTGTCTTGGACTTGGAGCATAAATTCCCTTTTTAGTCACCAAAGTAGGTGTGTGGATCTTTCACTGTATAAAGCCCTTTAAACTACTCCTGTGGATTCTAGTGCTCTTCACTTTCTGACTGAAAGACACTTTGCTCTAGTTCAGTGTAGTTTTCTTTTTATTAATCTTCTGTGAGCTTGATGATATTCTGTCTGCTCTGACAAGTACTATTAAGCAAGCTCTGCTCCTAGCTCGGTGTGCAGCTACTGACCTTGTAATCACTTTGAGAAGTTCCTACCACATTTTGTCTGCCTGTTTTCTTCTTCACATAGTTATATTCAGTGCTTTATCCAACTGTACTGTTTGGTGAACCCAAACTCTGAATGCAAAATTTCTTTCTTGAATATGTAATAGCTTTTCTCAATTTCCATAAATATAACTGAACAGCAAAGGAGAATGAGTTCTCCATCATTTGTTCCTAATAAAAAATATTTCCATCTAAGCAGTACTCAGAACTTCATAGTAAGTGAATATCTTCCTGTGAATTAATCCAAGGAGTATCTGTAATTTTTTCTTACTAAATTATTTTTGAGCTTAATCAAGGGTATTTTATGCTTTCAATGTAGGACCCTTCTTAGTCTGCCTGCATAATAATTTGCGGCTTCAGCAAATTTTTGGAATTCATTGAAATTTAAATATTACTTAACAACAACAAAAAATATTTCTGAAGTCTAAAGAGTATGTTACCTAATACTTGGCACTTTGCAGTTAATATGCATATATGTGGTTTTGGAAGAATAATTATTTCAAAGACAGTTCCTCTAGGTCCTTCTTCCCAGTCAAATTAAAAATCTCCTCTCTTCTTGTTCTGAAGATAGAACAGTAGAACATATTTTGCATTACATCTTTGCCTGGTTTTAAATTGCCTCTGAAGAATAGGTGAAAAAAAAAAAGGCAAAAACCAGGGATAACTGCTGTGGTTATTATATAATAGTGATAGTAATGACAACAACAATAATGTAGCCCACTCTAAATCCTGAAGATTTTAGGGAAATAAATGTACTTGAGAGAAGAAATTTTTTTCTCCTCTAGATTTCATAATCAATGCTGGCTATGAGAAGGGAAGGTGAAAAGATACAAGGATTTTTCTGGATAACACTGTCATTGTTTAGAGTAAGGTGGGTACAAGATGTTTCAGGCAGAAATAGTTTCTTCTAAACTATATGGTACCAGATAGATACGTGTTTGTAAGTTGTATGGGGAGCAGCTGAGGGAGCTGGGGTGGTTTAGCCTGGAGGAAAGGAGGCCCAGAGGTGACTTTATGACTCCCTTCAGCTTCTTGAAGGAGATGTAGTCAGGTGAGGGTTGTCCTTTTCTCCCAGGCAATCAGCAATAGAACAAAAGCTGTCAGTCAATAGGACAAAAGCTTAAAAGTCTCAAGCTGCACTAGGGGAGGTTCAGGTTGGACATCAGGTTTTCCTCCAGGGAAGGATTGTTAAACACTGGAACAGACTGCCCAGGGCAGTAGTGGAATAACAAGTACATGCAGAGTTGAGTCATATGTGCATCTATAACTGGGAGTGTTCAAGGAATGAATGGATGTGCCATGGTCTGGTTGACATGGTGGTGATGAGTCCAAGATGGGACTTGATGATCTTGAGATCTTTTTCAACCAGAATGATTCTGTGATTCACTGATATGTGCCATTCTGTACTACTCCAAACAGGAACCTGAATTGTAAGGGCATTAGAGAGAAGCAATATAAATAGCTTCATTGTGATTATTATCTGTATGGTAAATTGGATTAGTTTGGACAAGGTTTTATTTTAATTCTTTTTATTAAATGAATTTTGTATCTCCTTTTTATTAAACAAAGTTTTATGGCTGTTGTAGTCCAAATTATATATTAAAAGGAGTTTAGAGGATCCTGCTCCAAAAGCAAGTGTGGAAATATTGAATGGACTTAAAACAGTTAAAACAGGACTATTTCATGAGTCAGCTAAGCATTAAAAAAAGAAAAAAAAAAAAGGAAGTTCTTGCCTCAGTAGGTGGAGAAAAAGACCTCTGAGCTCTGGCAGCAAGTGCACTCTGGGGAAATAGCTTGGTTTTTGTGTTGTGCTTTTGAGTTTGTCAACAAAACGTGCCCTGAGGAAAAGCCTGAAGAAAAAACTTCTTTGCAAAACTTTTGGCAGCGATTTTTTCCCAGGCTGGTGGAGTCTTGAGCAGACTGTCACAGACTGAAGATAGAAATAGATGTTGGAGTGCTACTGAAATGACTGTGAGAACAGAAACAGCATCAGCAGCTGCAGCATCTTTTGATGTAGCATCAATAGCTACTGCAAGAACTAGACAGTGAAACAATTTTCTAGGGGAACAGGAAGGAGGAATTTGTGAAAAAGATCACTGAAGAAAAATGGGAAGGTCAGCAAAAGTTTAGGTTCAAAGTTAAGTTTTCAGAGACTCTTTAGTGGATTTGGCTCTGTGCTCCTCAGAGAGGGAAGGATTATCTTTTACAATGAGTATAAATGATAACATGCAGGGGACTTCATATATGTGGTGGCTGGTTACCAGTAGCTATGGGCCATTACACAATCCCTCAGAGGATCCCAGGCTGCTAGTGCCACATGGAATTGTCTAATTCTAATGAGGGAATGGACCTCATCAAATACAATTTGACAAACACAGCTATTTTCTACTGTGTGGCAAGTGGAGAGAGAATGTCACTGGTGATTATGGAAAATAGTTTTACCCCAAGTATTGGATTTTAGGATTATAGCGTTTCTGCTGCTATTAGTAAAATGGAGGTCATCAAGTTCTCAAAAAGTTTTGACAGAATCTGTTAGACTGGATGAAAGGTGGAGTCTGCCAGCTCTGCCTGTACAGTATCCCATGCACTTGGGAGAGCTTCATGCAGAAGGATAATGGGTCTAGTGAGAGATCCAGTCTTGGCATGCAAGGGCTCTTGGGGGTAGAATGGCCAGAAAAAGGGACACGTTGATAATTTGTAAGTCTGAATCCTTACCCTAAATCTTGATTTGTATCTAAAAATCTAAGTAGGAGAAAATGGAGCGGAGAAAACTACTCAGTGGTTTGGTGGGACACTTACTTTAGTTCTCCTGAGAGCTGAACTATGCGTATGGATATAACACCGTGAGTTATTTTTTTTTCAGATCTGTGAATTTAAATCCTTTGTACACATTCCTGCGCTGCACCAATTTAGATAAAATGGATTAGGAGTGTTACACATTATTTATTTAGTCTCTAGTTAGATTTACTCTTAAAAAGCCCTGAACTCTGTCCAAAGGAAGGCTGTTACATACAGTCTTCACTAATGAGGATATTAGATGCAACTTTGACTTGTGTTAGACTGAAATCCAGAATACAGAAGGTGCAAAGTTATGAATTTCTTTTTCATTTGACCATTCATAGTTGAGACTTGACCTCTGAAGATGATATCACAGATAAAGTTGTCGTGGGAGATTGAAAGCTGGGCACCAATATAATCTGCAGAAATATTAGCGGATTTCTTTCCTTTCTATAGTGAGGATTTCTGTTTTAAAGAGAATGTAAGATAGGAATGATGAGTTGAGCATTTCTGAAGAAAAACAAAACTGATAAACATGCAATAATACAATATGGTCTGGATCTTTGAGGTGGGCGTTCTAATGAGATAAATTGCTTAGTGTTTCTGCCATGATAAATGCTAGTGGTGACTAGCAGTTGTGTTTTTAACCAAACAGAAGCTGATCAATTCTCCAGTTAGTCTGTCAGTGGTAACAGTATTATACTGACTCTGTTCATGATTGTGAGTAAGGAGGAGTCTTTTTGTATCTGTCAGGTGGGACACTTGTGTATGCAGAACTTTTTTCTTGTGTTCCACTGCTTTCACTGAGGAAGGGCATCCAACTTGTTTCAGGTATAAACTATTTAGGGAAAGGAAAAACTGTTCAGGGAAAGGAACGATGTAGAAGGGTTCTGAATGCTTAGCTTGGGTTGAAGGGACTGTGAAATTATTCAGGAGTTTCTTTGATTTTGTGACAAAGACAGATGCACTTAAGTACATTTTTGTCCCTCTCAGGCTGCTATATGTTCTAGTTTGAAGCATTCTTTTAGGAAATACTGGCTTTTGTAGAGCTTTAAATGATACCTAGAAACAGCACAAAGTATCACAATGAGTGACTTGGAGTATTTTATTACAGTATTATGTTCATGTCTTAGCTAATTACAGGGATCCTCTCCTGTCTTTTAAGTGTAAGAAACTTCGTATGTCAGCAGCAGGGAGACATGTTTCAAGAGCAGGAAATAGTGAATTTATAATTGTTACTATCAGCTGGCAAAATTGGAACAAATCTCCTGTTTATAAATCCCCCAGAATCATAGAATTGTAAAGGCTGGAAAAGACTCTCTTCCTCTGCAGAACAGAAGATGCTCTTGGAGTATCTGATTTGTTCAAGAGTTCCAATTAAAGGGATAATAGTCAGCAAAATTCAAAATCAGTGTTGCTTCTTTGTGCTGTTGACTGGAGACTGCTAACAAGAGATCATATATCATAACATGAAGAGACTTAATTTAGTAAAAGCAGAGAAGGCAGTAGGCTCATAGTATAAACCTGTATTTCAAAGATTTTGAAAAATGATGACAAATTGATCCAGAGTTGGATCAGTTCAATGACGTACCAGCTGTTTTTATCATCAATTTCCTTCCTAAAGAGCTGCCTCTGGTTCCTGAATAATTTATTGGTAGGGTCAAAATTATGATGGCTCCAAAAATTGTAACTTTCATTTAGGGGTAATGAAAGTATTAGGAAGCAAATGGTCTCAGTTGTGCTAGTGCTAACACGTTTGATTTGTCTATTTTAGGAAAGTTAGTGGAAGTGTCAAAGCTGTATATCTGTTTGGGTCTCATATGGAAGAAATGTTAAAGGAATTGAAGAAGGAAAAAAATTGATTCAGGCTGTTCGATAGTACCAAGTTGCATTGATCGCAGAATCCAGAGAGGAAATTCTGTTAGAAAAGGCTATCATTATTACAAACATCATTTGTGCATGGAGAGGCACTGGAGATGCTTTCTGGGTGATGAATAGGACACTGTCCCATCATCAGAAGCATTTGGTGGTCTCACTACAAGATGATAATTTACCTGCAACCTTCTTGCACATTGGCTTCATCTGGGAGAGTGAGGAAGGGACAGCAGTTACAACAGCTGGAGAAGACTGCAAGGTTTGCTCAGCCTTGCTGAGCTGTGAAACACAGTAGTTCAATACAGATGTGGAATTTGTTGTGCTGAGACTGGCCATGGTTAGGCCTTTATTTTCAGGAAAATCATATTATTTTCTAGATTATGCTGCTAAGTTTCCAGTGTTTCTGCTGAGGGCACAGTGGCTGTTTCAGTGCCTGAGGAACATTAAGTTAATCAGAACTCTAGCACTGCCAATAGGTTCAGAGCCTGTGTTAACTCTTAGACATACAGATTATTATTTAATGGTTCTTAAATAATACAATTTTAATAGAAGAAAATTATGAGAAAGTCTTCAGGGTAAAAGTTAATGACTTTGCATTTCCATTTTCAAGGTATCATTGCAAGAAGCAAGTGTAAAGGATTCTAACAAAGTCCAAAACAGAAACACTTGTTAACAGAATCACAGAATGGATAAATAAGGCTGAACAGGGCCAGGTCCCCATGTCTTCTAAGAGGCATTTTCAGGTTTCTGTGGCTAAGGGTTTCTTGATGTGTGGTGGCTAGTAGCTGGTCTTTGAGTTCTGAAAGGCAAATGGTGTCATCTCAGCTTGCTCCTTATTTCCTTGGTTAAAAATAATGACTTTTTGTGGAATTGAAGCTGCATAGGTACATGGTGCCAGTCAGTAACACCTGGTGTTGCAGCATCAGTTGTTACTGGTGTTGAACGTATATTGTGTCTATTACAGATCTGACATATGGTCATCAAATTACTGAATGTCTATTTATACACTGTAAAATATGTAAACATTGATTATGCCTTTGTTATATTTCCTGTGTTTCTATGTATCTTCCATATTCCTTTTGCTTTGTTGTTTGGTTGTTTCTATGGACATTTGCATGTAAACAGTAAGAAGCTTTTGTTTCTTATGAGTTCATCTGTTCCTGTTGCTAATTCTTATTATAAAGATTTGGGGGATAATTCAATTGGTTGCTGTGGAAATGAGCCTGATGTCACAAACAGAGAGTTACAGTTCACCAAGCCTTTCAGAAACAAAATGAAGGGAGAATGGGCTAATTGGAGAGCCATGTGACTGTAGCAGAATCTCAGCTCTTATTAAAAGCATGTATTTTTAGGCACTGTGTTTCTGTAGAAGAGCTGGAAAGTAATTCAAATGGTGACAATCCATGACTCATCAGACAAACTCTGAGAGAAAGGATGATGCCACTTCACCTTCATCAGATTCACACTCAATAAACCAGTAACACATGGTAGGTCCCTTAAGCCCAGCAAAACCTCATATGCTTGAAGAGAGAAGGGGAAAGCTGCTAGTCCAGCTTATCCACTGAAAAAATATACTTTGCTATTAGCTTTACCACTTCTGCTGCTCTGCCTCTCCTGGGTGTCTGAAAAAAGGAGAGCCAAAGCTGCCTTCCTTGTTCCTCTGGAGAACAGAAAATAGGTTGGTCTTGATGTCTCAAATTGAGAGTCAGAGGTGTCTGAAGAAGAGGGGACTTAGAGCTGTCAGATAGTGTCAGGAGACTTTGCTCCATCTGCCATTAATTGGGGTGAAGGGCCCTGGATTGTTTTCCTCTCTGTTGTTTTCTACCAGTTACAAGAAACAAAAAATTAAAATGTGTCCATAATTACATATGTTTTCATTGTGTTTTTAGGCACTAAAAATATATTGCTTTTTGTGTGGCTCTGGAACATTTTTAGGGGATGCTATGCAGTGTCACTGCATAGTTTTGTTGGCTGCATTGCAGAATTGAATGGCTTTTTGAGGGCATTACATATTGCTAAATTTGTCTTTAGAACTGTCCAGATTTTGTGTGGGTCATAATTTTACTAAAACCAGTACAGAATATGGACAAAAGAATTTGTGATTAAATTCCAATGTGAATTGCTTTTGTATTAATTCTGAAAATAGGAATGCTTGATTTTATTTTAAACATAGAAGTTCCAAATAGGTTTTGTAATTGCAGATGATTCTGCCTTGGAACAGGGATTCTGCTAGATAGTCTAGAGAGATCCTTCCAACCCTAACAATTCTGTGATTCCGATACTGAGACACTCAAATTAATGGTAGCAGTAATAATAGAGATAAAGAGTTTGTTTTGAAGAATGTATTTCCTAGAATTAAGTTGCCTAGTAAATACATGTTTTCATTCATGAAGGCATGCTGAAGAGCTTTAAAATGCTTTGTTAACTGTCGTTTCTTTGTTGTTAGTTCTGGTTTTGTTTGTTGTTTGTGTTTTGGGTTTCTTTTTGTTAGTTTTTGTTTTTGTTTAAGTAGAATGCTGTTTCTACTTTTAGTATGTTCTTTATGTTCGAAATTCACTACAGAGGTGGAATAGACTCCCGTATCCTTGCCTGTATCAACATAAACACTTTGGCAATCCTTGTAACTGCTTTGAAAGAATGCATAGGCTGTATATTTGTTAAAAGCCTATAGATAGTGCTAGTTGAAATGAATGGAAAGAAACAGTGAAAATTTTGGAGATGTTTATGAGAGGAGGATGGGAAGATGGTTCATGTACTAAGTGTATGTCTGAATTCTTTGTTGAATAGTGGCACTTCAGTACTGGACAGGCTTTAAGAGTTTGATAAATTGCTGAAATTATACTAGAGATGAGGAAAGCACATTGAAGATGTATGAAGAAATTGAATGAGTGACAAGAGTTCCTGGGATAAAAAAATATAAAAGTCTTGAAAGGGAAAAATTATTAAAAAATGAAAAAAGACATAGAAAACAAAGTAAAACAAATGGCTTCAAATAAAGTTGGAGTCTACCAAGTTTTGTTACACCAAAATTTGTGTATCTGTGCCATTTTTACAACCCATAGGTAGTGCTATGAGTGATGTAAGAAAACAGAGAACAAAAGTTAGGAATAGCTTGTTAGGACAAAATCCAAGTTGGCTTTTAGAGAAATTGAGCAGCAGACAGGAGCCAAAATGGAACTCAGTGCCTAAAACTGAATGTTTGGAAAATTTTGATTTACATTTGCTGTTTGATTATGAGAAATAATAATAGTACTTAAAAAAAAATAATGGAATTGAGAGAAAATAGCTGCAGCAGAAGGAAAAGAATTCACATCAAACCTTGGTGGCTAGCCAAAGTTTATCTTGTAAAAATGATTTAAATTACTTTATCATAATTATTTTTTATTCTGTAGAGGGCCCTCTATCAGTTTTTGAATGTAAATTCTTCATTATTAAAATCTGTGAAGATGTATACAGGCACTATTATTTTTGATTTGAAAGCTTGAGTACTTATTTAGCTAATTTTGGGTGAGGGTGAATCCAAGCAAGTACTCATTCTGGGATTTGAAAAAAGCCACTTACAGTCCCTTTGGAGGTGCTCTTATTCTGGAATAACTCAGAAATGGCTGTTCATTCAGATTTGTTTTAGTAGATAAGAAGTTAGTTTAGGAACTGGCTAATACTTAGAGAAGTAATGACTCATTTCATATGCCTTAAGAATGGAACCATATTTTTGTATTTTGTGTCAGGCGCACTGAACATTGTCACCTTGTTTGTCAAGTCCAGGCTTGCTGTTTTATCTGTGGTCTAACATGTGACACCTTCAAAGAAGATCATGCTGTTAAAGATACATGACATTATGATGTAAATTTAAATGCTCTGGACTTTGAGCTCTGGGAGTTTAAGGGATTCACAGAAAGAGTGTCAATTAAGTTGTCCCAAATGGTAAAAAAGCACATTCTGAAGTGCTTCCCACTGTATGTGCTTAAATCACAGCATGGACTGCAGTTCTTCTGGATTAGTTTCAAGAAGCGTCAGAGTAGCTGCTCCTTCTAATAGCAATCTCGAGATGTAATGACTGACGCTGAATGAGGACTACTGAACTGCTCTTCAAACTACAAACTCTTCAAGGCAGACTGTACTCTTAAGATAAATACTCTGTAGCTCTGTGTAGATGTTGCAGCTTAAAGTTATCCAGTTTGACATTTTTAAAAATAACCTGAGTAAGTTTACATTGGATCTCAGGGTTTTTCTACCAGTATCACATTTCAGAAGGGCTTGGTTTTCTTTTTTTTTTTTCCTGTTCCCCCTCTCTTTTTTTGTTTTTTTTTTTCATCCCTACTTTATCCACACAGCCTGTGTAGCATGTTTGACTAGCAACACCTTCTCAACCCCTTAAACAAAACAAAGAAAAAATACCCAAGCAAATCTACCTCTACAGCTAGGCATCTCTACAGGTTAGCATCCTATCCCTGGGAGGCATGCATCTCTAAAATTTTGTAAGTGTTCCAGGTATAAATATGTCAGTCTTTATTCGGGGTCTATCTGGACATAAAAAGTAAATATAAATCTTGTGTAATTATGCTGAGTGGGTTATAATCACATCTCCATTTAGTTATTTTAGTGGAAACTAGTAATAAATATAGTCTCTGCACTACAGTAAGTCTTTGGCTTGAAGCTGAGGTTGACCTCATTAAGTGTTGCATCTAGTGAATCAAAAAGCTGCATAAACTGCTCTAAATAACTTGGGTTAATGAATAAGGAATATGTCATGTTACTGCATTTTTGTTATGTTAAATTTGCTGCTTGCACTTCAGGTTTTATGCTGGAAATTTTTATTCAAGGAAAGAAATGGCATCATTTTCTTGGATGGGAATGCCCACCTGTATGTTCAGCAAGTTGTTCCGTCGTGTCCTGTTTTTCCACCTGGGAGTTAAAATACCCAGGCATATGCAAGAGCTCTTTTCATATGGATTTGTTCCTCATACTGCCAGTGACAGAAAAGTTGTGTTCTCTTTCTGCTGTATGCTTCACATATAGTGCCAAAGAGTAGAGGTGGTGCTTGGGGCAAACAGAGTTTTTAAATGTGATTAATCCTGTATATAGCAGCAGATGAGTATTGTAAGTTCTTCTCTTATTCAGACCACTAATGCATAGCTATGAACTTATCTCTAATACATTCTAATATTTTTATACCAAGCCTCTTACTGACCTCCTACTCATACAACTATCTTTCAAAAACAAAGAATGATAATAGTGAAAAGAAACTGCAGTTGTCAGATAGGTTTAGTTTGAAAGAATTGATCATCTGCTTTGTTTTAAAGACTGTGAAGCATCTCTGGGGATTTGATTTCTGCATTGTTTTACTAAATGTCTGTGTTAAACTGTGCAGTGTTTCTCAGAAGCACTCTCTCAGTGCCCTTTTCTGTTTTATGAAGTGGATTCCACCTCATTTTCTTTCTCCTTTTCTGAAAGGGAATGAAACTGTTTCCCATTTCTTCCATCTGTTTCATTTATTCACAATAATTATTGGTTTATAATGACTAAACAGGTGGAAGAAATAGAAAATTGTTTCCTCCCTTTTGCAAAAGGAGAATAAAGTCCATTATCATAGCAGATGTTTGTTTCCACTATGGGTTTATTTTTGTAATAATTTCTTAGTGTTAAGAATTAGACAGGATGTCAATCTTGTCCTAATCTTTTGTGAACACTTGACAGGAGAGATTCCCACTTTTATTGATAGACTTCCAGTCTAATATAAATAGTATTCTTCCATATAATTCAGAAAAAAATATTTTCTTTGCATATGTATTCTAAAGTTGTGATTTGTTTTCTCCCCCATTTAGCATATTTAGTCTTAGATAAAAGTCTAGTAGCTTATGTTGCACAGCTTTAGTGACTGATGAGCTTTGTAAAAGTTGCCAGAATTTGGGCAGCCTTGCCAAATGACCATGACTAGGTAGCTTTGGAGCTTGCTATCAGAACTGAGATTTTTCAAACTTTTTTGGTTGACATTCAGTTGCATTTTGAAATTTTATGCATTAAGGTTGTTGAACTAGTAACTCTTAATAGTCATTTTGGGGGAATGCAGAGTGTTCTGCTATGCATTCTTCTTGCAGGTCTGGAAATTCAAATAGCATCTTAAAACTTGTAAGCAATTTTTAGGAGCCTGCTTTTTGAGTTTTGAAAAAAGTGAAAAAATCAATTTTAAATCTTCCTGACCACAAAAATTACATTTTTTTAACAATGTTAATTTGTGCAGTTTATGCATCACTGTTTTCTATGAAATTAATCTGTTATCAGCATTTCTTCTGAAAAGACCTTTGCATTTAATTTCATCAGGCTTTGTCTGTTTTTAACCATAATGAGAACATAGTAGATTTTTAAAATTACATGAAACCTTTGCCTTAAAAGATGATGCAAGTCAAGTATAAACATGGAGAGAATGAACAAGGAGGCAGATAAGATTTTTTTCTTAAAGTTATTTTGAATAAATATACATTTTTTTATTGTGAGTACATAGTCATCAGAAATAAAGGATAAGCAGTTAGGAGGCAGTGGTGAAAAATGTGGCAATTAACATCAGACAAATTTTGGATAAAATCAAATAAAAATAAAGAGGAAAAAAATCTTAATGGCAAGCCAAGTAGTATGCATGAAATAAACAACTGTTTATATGAGGGTTGAAATAAGGACAGAAGCTACAGAACCAGGAATAAAGCCAGGTGAGAATAAACAAGCATACAGTAGTTCTTCAGTGGAAGAATTCCAGGTTTTTTTTTGGCAAGGTTGAAATGTTAAAATTAAATATAAAAAAATATTTTTTGTTTTTCTGTATTCAGTTTATCTACTGAATTGTATGCAGGCTTTTAAAAGACTTGAATTCTAGCTGTTCTCTTTAAAATTGGACAGAAGTCAGTTCCTGATCTTGGTAAAGCGCTCAATGCCTTCACAGGACACACAGCGGGCTGAATGAGAAGCCTTCATTCTGATTTTGCAGCTTTTATGTGGCTACAATTAACTCCATATGATCCCCACTGTTGTCTTAGTGACTGAAGTTTCCAAGGAATGACTTCAATTCTGGTAGCAGGAGTGTGGTGCATTTTCTGTGTGCCACGTGAGTGCAGCACGGGCAGCCGCGTTACTTTGCTGAGCTTTTGGGAAGCTCTGGTGGCCTGCAGGCTCTGTTCCTCCTTCCTCACCCTCCCAGGAGCAGTCAGCAGCCAGCCTCCTGCCCTTCTTGGGTGGGCGTCCCCATTCCCACCCCCTTCCCTCACAGGATTCATGTCCTTCCCTCTTCATCCTCTTGAAGCAGTGCCATGTCCAAGCAGCTCTCAGCTTCTGCTCGAGGCCATCCTTACAGTGCTGTTTGGCAGGGAACGAATGCTCATGGGTGTGAACTGAGAACCTGTGTAGAGCTGGGAGGGCCTGTCTGTGTGTACCTGTACTGGGGACACTGGCTTGGACTGTCTGACAAGAATAAAAGTCTGTTATGTTTGGGAATTTCCCAGAGAAGCAACGTGCTTTGTGCTGTGCTTTGCAGTGTAGTGTAAAGATTCCTAAGCTAGAAATGAGCAGTAAAGTGGTGCAGCAGCACAGCTGGAGTCTATTTTCAGTTTATTTCAGGAGCTCTAGAATTCCTCCACTGCCTGATTCAAGCTAATCAGAGTCTCTTTACATAATAGTGCCATTTGTAGGCACACAAAACAACACTTTTTTTTGGAACAAAACACTGCGGTGTTCCTTTTGAAACATTTGGATGCTTACAGAATTGAGTATTTCAATATTTTATTTGGGGGAATACAAAAAAGGAAAGTTAAATGCAGCTGTTAAAGAACATGTCCTGGGCTGCATGAAAAGCATGGCCAGCAGGTCGAGGGAGGTGATTCTGCTCCTCTGTTTTGTTGTTGTGGGACCCCACCTGCAGTGCTGCATCCAGCTCTGGGGTCCCCAGCACAGGAAGGACATTGACCTGCTGGAAAAAGTCTAAAGGAGGGCCTCCAAGTTTGAAGGGATGGAGCACCTCTCCTCTGAGGAAAGGCTCAGGGAATTTGTTTATTTCTGGAAAAGTAACTGGAAAGGGTTTTGGGTTGACCTAATTACAGCGTTCCAGTACCTGAAGGGAGCCTACAGGAAAGATGCAGAGAGACTTTTTGCAAGAGTGTGTAGTGACAGGATAAGGGGAACAGCATCAAACTGAAAGAGAGTAGGTTTGGATTAGATAATAGAATGAAATGCTTTACTGTGGGAGTGGTGAGGCGCTGGAACAAGTTACCCAGAGAGGTTGTGGAAGCCCTATCCCAGAAAGTGTTCAAGACCAGGTTAAATGGAGCTCTGAGCAGCCTAGTCTGGTTAAAGGTGTCCCTTACCCACAGCAGACGGATAACTAGAAGATCTTTAAAGGTCCCTTCCAAAACAGGGCATTCTCAGATTCCATGACTATTAATATCAGGTTTTTTGGAATATGTTATCTACTCAAGCATTTCTTGTTCTTTTCAGATGAGGAAATTTCAACTAAAAATTTGTCATTTTGATGGGAAAAAAAGCAAATTGTTTGCACAGCTTTTTATTAAATGTAAAATTGACTAAAAGTAAAATAAATGTGGAGAGATTCCTGTATTGTCTTGAAATTTTGGTTTGGGCAATCAGGTCTCTGAAGGCAACCTCAACAATATTTACTCTGTTGTCTAAACCAAGTTATTTTTATGATAGCCATTTTATTTGTATTCATATCTTGGGTGTTGGGGGATTTTTCAGTTTTAGAAAGGAGGGATAAATTGTAGATTATTTTAGATTACTTCTCCAAGTATAACCTCTTCTTTACTCTTTGTGAGTGACCCTAAGATTGAGATATTCTGACCAGGGTCTGGCATATATCTTAACGGTGCAGATGATTGTGCGTTGCTACTTTCAGGAGACTGGGTCTTCATTTCAAATTTCTTTTATCTTGAAGCCATGATCTCATACATATTGAAACTTAGTAAGCCATTTATTTTCTAAGGTTTTTTTAGTGCACATTCTGAGATAAGCTTTATTTTACTGATGGTACACACTGTTTGGAAAGCATTAGAACAAAACCAGGTCTTTGTGAGAAGCTTGAGCATAAATGTAGTGACAGTTTTCTTATATGTCTAATTATGTACTACATCCAAGATTAAAAAATTACCTTGTAAGAAAATTTACTTTGTTAGAGAATGAAGAATATATGGGGTTGCAGAAGGAGTGGGAGAGGCTAGCTTGGGTCATCCCTAGGCACCAAGTGAAAATTGCATCTCCTATATTCATTGTTAATTGTGTTTGTTAGGGAAGCCTGTTACCTGCTAAAGAGTAGTCAGTGAATTCTGATTTTATAGTTGTTTTATGTTTGTCTATACAGTGGTATTTAAAACATATAATAGGCTCCAATAAAGTGTGGTACCATTGCTTAAGAAAAGCCATACTCCCAATGGTCATTAGAGTTTATCTTTCCTTGAGGTGAAATGTCTTAAAATTTTATGAAAAGTTTTAAGTGAAATACTGTTTATTTCACTTACTGCATGCCTGACAAGATCCAGGACTTCCAATGTCTTTTTAGCCAGAACAGATTCCTTGGGTTACACTGTTTTAGAACAGTATTTTATACAACATGTTTATTCAAATGCTTTCCTTTGTCTAATTCTGGAACATGAATAAAAGAGAAAAGGGAAAGCCCATCTTCAAAAGCAGAGGAAAAGTCTAAATTGTTTCCTGTACCATCCTTTGACAAAGTTTTGAAGTCAAGTTTTGTTTTCCTTTGCACTTTTGGAGGTCTTTCACTGTCTCAGCCAACTTTCCTTTTTCTCATTTTTCCTCAACCAAAACAAGCTATGTCTATTAAGCCTGATCTCCACAAGCAGGTGAGTCAGAAAGTTCACAGATGGTTTACTCTTCCATTTACTTGAAATGTAACTCTGTTGGGGTTGGAATGGAGCTCCCTCACAGCTAGGCTGTTAGCTCATGACTATTATGTTGTCTTTTGTCAGTGGCAACATTAAGTTGATGAGTACTGGTGTCACATTACTGTTGTTTTGCTACTAGGTTAGAGAATTTAATGTTGTTATAATACCTGTATTTTAGGGTTACACATTCGTAAAACATTTGAATACATATGTGTTAAGTTTATGTTCAGCTTACAATAAATAGACATTTATCTTTTTCTTTTAAATATGCATTGAGTTTAGTTTAGGAGCGAATCTTTGGAGTTTGAAGTGTAGGTGACAGAAAATATACTTTACTAAATTGATTTGTTTATCTTATTTCTATTTATTACCCCTAAAATGTGGGATAAAATTATGGATTGACAAGGTAGATGTTTGCTGCGAAAGTTATTGATTGTTGTCAGGATTTGTGGCAGGAATGATTTAAGGAAGGATCCACTCAAAGATGGGGAACGCATTTTTTATTTGGAAACAAAGTTTGTTGAGGAAGTCAGTTGTAAACTTGCCAGAAATTGCTAAAAGATATTGTCACCATAATAACAAGTAAATGGCAAAATTACTTTATGAAATGTAGTGATTTGATCAGTATGGTTCTTACAGCAACTGTCCATAGTGGTGCTGGCCTCTGAGGAGGCCTTGGAATAAATTGAATAAATTGGTACAATCTATGCTCTTTAAGCTATTTCTAGATGTATCATGTAATTTTATAATAGACCTTTCGTAGGGCTACAAGTTTCTATAGAGGAAGAAGATAAGAAGTTGGATGATACAAATAAGCAGATGTAAAACTAACACAGGGTATGATGACATTGCAGTCAAAAAGTGTGTGTGTCTTACACAACTTTAAAAACACTGGCTTTATTTAACTGCCTTTTATACCTCAGAAGTAAATTTTTGACACAGGTACTGATTCCTCTCCTCTACCCAACTCTTAGTTAAATATCCAAATAAATTACATAGATCACTATTTGATGGATTTAAAAAGCTCTTGTTTATGTTAGAAATGCAGTTAGGATGACATACTGTCTCGGAAATATTGGGAATGAACCCCAAGCTAACGCAACTTGATTCTGAAAAGTTTGTTATTGTTTAAGCAGTCCTTTATCTTACTTGTCATAGTTCTTGGCATTCTTGCGGGCAGGAAGCACTGTTGCCATTTCATAGAACTCTGTTTTACCATCTTCCTGGTAAATTGTATGCTTTTATAGTACAAGCTGCATTTTTCACTGTTTATTTGTTAGGTCTTTGTTTTGTGGGGTGGTTGATTTATTTCGTGATATCATCATGTAGATCTGTCACGGACACTTGTGACTAAACTTTCATAGTAAGTAGGAGTCACTTGGCTTCCATCCTTTTCACACAGTGCCTTCATAATTATGTCTTGGCTTATTCACACAATCATGGCATAGTTCAGGTTGGAAGGAACCTCTGAAGATTATCTAGTCCAAGCCTCCTGCCAAGGCAGAGTTACCTAGATACTCAGTCAAAGATATTTATCCAACAGTTCATCATTATTGTTTTAAGGCAAAAATCAGTCTAGATATGTAGTACTTGTCATTTCATTCCCTGTCTTCAGATTCCCTATGACTCAGATTTGCTGAAAACAATCCATTTTGTATTTCCCTGAAGTCAAGCACAGTGATTCTTAGAAAGGCCATGGGGTAACCTATAGAACAGGACAGACAAGTTCTAAAATGTAGAAAGCTGTGTATTACTGTATGTGTCACACAAAAACTGGTAATTGGTGGTAGCGCACAAAAGAGCAACCATCTATCCTGGGAAATAAGCTCAGAGAAAAATGAAGTAAGTGTAAGAAAACACAAATGAAGAACAGATTGATGGGATAAAACCATAGAAAACAGATTATAGGATAATTTTAGGATTGAAGCTGGTTTTGAATACTTGAACAGAGATGGCTGAGAATTTATGTGTTCTTGTTCACTTCTTTTATTAGGTGAGTAGGGAATTGTAGGAAGTGGTAGGAGAGTAAGAAATAAAGCTTAAGAGAGAAATGGGCTCTGGCTTCTAAGCCTGTAGAGAACAAGTAACCCAACTGTATTAAACTGCTTAAATTAAATAGTCAAGCAGATATTGTTTAGGATGATTAGAGATCTTTATAAGCTTCCTTGTGGGAGCTATTTATCTGAATAATGTTATTACCTTGCCGAGTAAGTTTCTGTGAAAATGCAGTTTTCCTTAGAGTATCTCTCCCTGATATTCTTGACACAAAATGTCACTTGATAAAGTCACAGATAGTCCTGGTAGTACAGTTTAATGCTACCTTTGTCAATGTACTATATTATAAGGTTTATTCTTGCTTGCTGTTTCCTTAGAATCTTGGAATGACAAAGAATTACCCAGTTCCAACTTTGATATTAAATTGGAAAAGCAGAAGATGAAATCTCCTTGTACTAAAGCAAATACAGAGTTCAGGTCTAATGTTTTTGTAGGGAAACAGAAAAGATTTGAGATGCATCAAGCAAAGATCAGTAGAAAACAGATCTCCAGGAGTGTGAACTGATCTTAAGGGCTTTCCTTTCCTTGATGTACTTGCATGATATCTCTCTTCTATACACTCTATATCTCAAGTGTTACCTGTTATGGTCCGTGTTGTCCATAAAGGTACATAAGAAATTAGTTAGGTAAAGCAGTTAATTTTCTGATGGAAGTATTTAATGATGAAAAAAAAAATACAGCAAATCATTAAAAATGTTGTTTAACTATACCAAACTTGAAAACAGCTGGCTTTGATGGAAACAGATTTTTTTAAAATTTGAAAGTCTGCATCTAGAAGATTTACAGAAGTAGTACTTGAACCATTCATTTCTCAGAGCAATGAATATAAAACACATTTCCCAGGAAGATTTAAAATTACAATTGTTAAGATAAATGAGCATATATTAATATTTAATGTGTGGAAGTGTAATATAAATACTGAGCTGCTTTGTTGTAGTAATGAAAATAGGAAAACTGAAACACTTCCTGACATACTTAAGGCATAGTTGTAGTCTCTTATCAGTTTATTTCATTAAATTTCAGGTTACAGCAATTAGGAGAACAATATTATCCCAGATGTTAGGTCTTGAACTGGAACTGACTTCTTTATTTTAACTGATAAGTCTGTAGCATTTTTTCTTTGACTTTTATATTTTAATTCTATCTATTTAGCAGTAAACTTTTTCAGTAGCCTTATAAGGTAGCTGGATGTCTAAATACCACAGTGAAAAAAATCTAAATCTCTGCATCATACTCTGCCTTTGTAATTAAGCAGAGCTTGGAATGCTGTGACTTGTAGGCAGATGTTAGCTAGCTGCCCATTCCTATGGACAACAAAGCTGTTGCTTTTTCAGTGATTAACTTTAAACCTCCTATAATAATGTTTCCACAGGCTCAATACATGTAATGCTATAAGTACTCAGAGATTGATTCTAAAATTTATATGGCAAGATTCTCACCCACAGTGGTGATAAATGAGAACTGTTGTTGTCAACACTTTCAATATATGCAAACTTAAAAATATTCTAAAGGAAATAGAAATTGGAGAAACTTTATAAAAGCAATAATGATTTTTTTAAAATTATTTTTGTCCAGGAGTATGAACCTTTAGGCAATTTCTTATTATGTAAACTGGAGCACAATTTTAAATACTAAATACTTGCCCCAAGAGGTCAAATCTGCTTATGCTATCGAAAGAGGTGTGGAATGTAAAGGATAAGTGTTCTGTTTCCCTTTCCCAGATTGTATATGGCCACCTTCCACTAATTTTTATAGAGATTTGATAGATTAGATCAGGTAATGTCTTGGTGATTGTAAAAACTCATCTGAATTCACTAAATGGCACATATAATGTCTATGTGTTTTTTTATATATAAACTAAAATGCAAGGGCTTGGCAACATCGTATTTAATGATGAAAATGTCTATACAGGGTCTATATGTCTTCATCATGTGAAGTCTCCACATGCAAATGTAGTCAGGCAATAGAGAATTTTGTACATGCCAAAATACCAGTGGCAGTACTGCTCTGCTTGATAGATTTGCTGATAGTTTTGATAGCCACTAAATGATGAAAAGCTTGTCAAGGCTTGTTTCTATAACCTGTGGGGAACAGGTTATAGTGGCCTCTTTTTTAGCATTCCCTCCTCCCTGCACTAAGCATGAGATCACTAAGAACAAAAGCTTAGGAATAGTATTTAGGACAGAAAAAGGGCAATCCAATTTATACTGGTATATATTCACAGCAAGTGCAGGAGCCTTCATCATTTGTAGTTCGAGATCCCGATTCATGTGTACTTGTGTTGTTAATGCTCTCGTTTTTATGGCCTAGGTATGTGTTTGACTTTAAAGGCTTTGCTCCCATGAGAAACTGTAATAGAGAATCGTGATTGCAAGAAACAGATTTTTGTGATGTCAAGAATCGTCACTGTATAAACATTTAAAGCTTTGTAACAGGAAGGGTAAAATGAACTTAATACTTTGGAAACAAGAAACATGATAAAGCAAAATGGGGAAAATAATTTGTACTCAAGAAGAGGAAAAAATTAATTTCAAGAACTGTCCATGCTGTATGGAAGAATGGAAGGACCAGATGGATCTTTAAAATTTTTTCTTGCAATACGTCCTATTAAATAATTTTTGAAGCCATAATTGAAGTTTGGGTTAAATAAACTTCAGCTTTAGGTTAAAAAGGTTATGAGATCAAAGCATACAAATATAAAAATTCAGAGAATCACAGAATCAGTATGGTTGGAAGAGACCTCCAAGATCATAAAATTCAAACTTTGACTGAATGCCACCTTGCCCATTGAAACATATCATGAAGTACCTTGTCATTTTTTGGACACTTGTGGGGATGATCAGTCCTCCAGTTCCGTGAGGAGCTTGTTGCAATGCTTAACCACAATTTCAGTGAAGAAATTTTTCCTTCTAGGTAACCTTAACCTCCCCTGGTGCAATGTGAGACTGTTTCCCCTTGCTCTGTTGCTGGTTGCCAGGGAGGAGAGGCCCACCCTCATCTGGCTACAGTCTCATTCAGGGAGTTGTAAAGAGTGATAATGTCTCCCCTGAGCCTCTTTTCCTCCAAGCTGAACAACCCTGGTACCCTCTGATGCTCCTTGCAGGACTTGAGACAGACCCTTCCCCAGCTCCATTGACCTTCTCTGGATGCACTCTAGCACCTCAATGTCCTTGTTGTGAACACAGGATTTGAGGTGTGGCATTTTGGGGAAAACAGAAACAAGTCAATTAGTGTATTTTTAAAAATGTGTGTTTCAAAACCTGTAGAAATATCCTCAAACTTACAATGCTATTTCCCTGTTCCCACTTAAAATCAGAAATAACACCAGCTGAATGTCTAACCAAACTGGTTTAACTCTTCGTTACTAGTTAGTGCTTAGGTTTAGTGTTTGGAATGAAATATGTTGTCAACAGCATTCCTTCCTTAATTTAATAGATAGTTGTTTCATTCTCATTCTAACTGAAAAACTTTTGAGGTGGGAGCCTCTATTGGGTGATATGACCATCAAAAAACAGAAAGGAAATCAGAAAAGGGAGATGAGAAAATGTTTGTATAACATTTCAAACTCAACTGTGATGATGGAATCTGAGGACTGGAGAAGCTCCCAAGCCTTCTCCTCCTTCCTGGTCTCAGTGCAAGGTGTTTTTTAGCAGACTGACAGGCTCTTACTTGCCCTGACCCCAGGGAGATGCCCTGGGGCTGCCCACTGCCAGCTGTGATGATGAGACGGACCCTGGTGGTCAGGGCCTGCCCTGCTGACCCAGAGGATCCATGGGGTCTTGGTCTCACAGTGCCCAAATATTCACAGCAGCCTGATTTCCTGAGTCTTCCTCTCAGAGATGCACTCTGAGGAGCTTTCAGACTGGAATAAAGGAGTCCAAAAGACACTGAGAAAGTTATCCAGAGTGATTTTAAAATGTAAAAATCTGATGCATTCTTTTTCTTATTTAACATTTTTAACAGTTCAGTCAGGACTTAGCTGCAGTTCTGCTCAAGTTCTGCATTCTCTTTTCATCCTTTACTTATTGCTTCCTTGGAAAGCTCATCCTTCTAGCAGGCTAAAATTAAACCTCCCCGACTCCCTGTTGTTTGCCATATACTTTTCGCTTGAACATCTGCTAAGGGAAGAGGGATTTGGTGGACATTTTTTATTAATATGGACTAAAGATGTGTTGGCACATGCAGCCAATATTGCTTTTTTCACAAAGAAGTCCTTGGCTAAGTTTCATTTAGTTCACAGCAACGTGTAAAATGAACCTGTCTTGCTCCTTGTGTTGCTGAGCCCCAGCAGGGAGGATGGGTGGAAGAGGCAGCTCCTGCTTTGGGTGTCAGGAGAAGGTTTTCCTCTGCAGCAGGAGCTACTACTCCTACCTCTCTCTTTTTGTACCTCATCAGTAAGGATGTAAGCCACATCCTTACTGAAGCAATCAATTTGTGAACGGTTTTTACTGTTTCACAATTTTACTTGATGGTGCTGCATACAGGTTTGTTGGTGGGCTTGGCCTTTTTATTACTGGAATTTCTAAACCAATAAAGCTTTAGATGAAGCACAGCTATAGCTTGAGTAAAAGCATTGTCCAGTTCTCTGAATAAAATAAACTAGGCAAAAAGAAAAAAAAAGTTGTGCATGTAAATTTAGATACACACGTGTTACTGTATTGTTGTATCTACAAAAGAAAGTCCATAGAATAAGAGGCTGTATAAAAATTGTAATGCCAACTGATTGCTGGATTTCTCTCAGTGCTTCTCTTTGGTTTATCTGTCAAGAAGAGCTTTTGAGTTTGTGCGAGGCTTTGTTGGCATGCAGGAAATTGTATATGTGTGGCTGGACCTTTTGCTTTTCTAAGTCATAATAAGATGTATAGAAAACCTCTGTGAAACTTTTTTATTTTGTATGCCTGTGATGTGTTCTATATTGTGTTAGGTTTACAAAAGGCAAATGCACATAGAAATAGTTATTACTCTATATGGTATTGTAGGTGATAAAATTAGTTATGGCCCAACAAATATGCAGGTTGTTATGACTTTCTGTTGAGAATTATAACTCAGAATCATTTTTTTCTAATGTTTGTTTCCTTTAAATTGAAAAGCATTTCTGTGTACATAGCATGTGAGTTTTACGTAACTTGTCTTATGAGTCCTTTTTTAAGGAAAAAAATATTTTGAAGTAAGAGGATGAAGATGAGGAGAAAATGTATGATCTGGGCAAGTTTTCCTTATGTTTTGTGTATTCTGATTATAGGAGAAATGGTACACAAAATTCCAGTCTCAACTGAGTGCTCAATTTTCTTCATCCTGAAGTTGAGTCACTTTAGAAAGTGAATAACAATTTTTAATGTGGGCTAAACCTCAAACAGTTTTGAACTTAGTATGTAAATTTGTCTTCAGTTATAAAAAGTACCTTTGTCAGGGCTGAGAGATAGTTAAGCAAAAAACAAGACACTTTGATACTTTTGCTTTTATATATGCAGGTTTCATATTTCCAGTGTCATTATTTTAATTGTTTGCCTTTATTTTTTTATCCCAAGTCACATCTTTATCATTTTGGAGTCTTAATTTAAAACAGAATTTCTGCAGCATCCAGTGTAGAATCCAGCTACTTTTCTCCCCTGTACTTGTAATGGCTTTTCAGTCTTTCACACCATGCCTTGCCCATTTATTCTGCCCCAAACTGACTGGGGTGTGAGGTAAGAAATGGCATCTCACCTCATCCAAGGCAAACTGAATCCTGGGCCATTCCCTTTTTCTCCTTCCACCCTCTTGTTTAAATGCAAATTGCAACAGAAGATGGGTTGAGCAGTGAGAGCTGAAGTCAGTTCAGGCAGGGGACAGAATTGAAGGTCTTCTGTATTTTGACTGAATGAATACCCAAATCTCTGACCTAGTGGGTAATAAAAATAACATAATTGTAAAAGCAAAGAAATGAGAGATTTTTCATGAAACAAACATTATATTTCAAGCTACATTAAATCTGTACTGTGGCAGCTATAACTTTGCAGATAACGTGGCATTTAAGCACTGCCATGACAGGCTATATACTATATATACACGTATTTGGAAACCATCTCTCTTGAGGAGACCTTGGAATGCAGAGACTTTGACAAAGAAGGAAATTGTCCTTGATCTTAAAAACAGCTAAGAGTGTAAAACCATATTTGTGTTTTAACATGAGTGGTGCTTATGAATTTACTGAAATTGCTTTGAAGTGCTAAGATTCTAAGGCATGCAGAACATCTGTACTTTTAGGAAATAGAGAGAATACGGGTTCTGTTCTGATGTTTGTGTTCACACCAGCATTTTACAGTGATTATTTAGATGACTTGGATCAGACAAACTGTAAATAAATCCATGCCATTGTTTTTACCTCCTATTTATTTCCTATTTTTAGAAAAAAACAGTCTTAGCAAAAATTTCTAGATACTTTTGTATATATTTTCTGGAATTTTGTTTTGCTTATTTTTTGATGAAGAGCATGTACTTAACTATTTTTTAAATGGAGTTGATAACATATTATTGGAGTTTCTATTCCATACAGCTTTCTAGGACAGTTTTTTGTTGGCTTTTTGGTTTTTGCTTTTTGAATATGATTCCTGAAAAAGAGTAGAAAATTATCCTATTCTTCATATCCCTTTAGGACAACTTATTAAAGCTGGAACATGTTTCCAATATCAGTTTGCCTACTCAAGGCTGAGGAAGAAGAATTAATTTTTTCTGAGGGTTGTCAGCACTGTTAAGGGGTGTGCAGGCAGAGGATGGTGTGTTGGCATTCTTCTTAAAATATCGATATTTCATTTTGAACAGTTTGAAAGATCTCTATTCTGGCTTGGATACTGTCACATGAACTGAAAAAAGTGATTGAATGACTGTGAACAAAAGATTGTAAAAAATGATTCTGCCTTGGCTGTAGCACTCAAAATAATTACAGCTCCTGACCTGAACAGGGAAATCTTTTCAAAAGTTTTGCTGGACAATGAAAGCAGAATTTACATCTGCAGACCTTTATTTTCTTGACAGAAATTTCAAACATGAGGGCAGTGCTTTTTGGATGTTTCTGTTTTAAACTCATGCAAGAAAAAGTTGAATGGTTTTGTTGTTGAGGTAGACCATATTTTCTATCTTGATACTTGACTAAAAAAATGTGAAAAAAATGGAAAACAAGAATTTAATTTAATTCTAGTAAGTAACATAACATAGGTTTTGCTTTTAATTACAGTTGCATAGGTATAATACCGATTTAAACATGAATAGACTACCTAGCAAAATAGGCAATGAAAGCATAACCATTTCTGAAAGAAAACCTCAAGACACTGTTTTAAAATCACTAGAAAGCACTCAATTTCTATTTTATTTATGCATTTTTTAATTTGGATAATAAAAGATTTTTGAGGAGACCTTGCTGTTTTTCTATTTGATGTTTGTGTTTAAACTTCCCTCCAAAGTTCAGAAAAATACTTTTTTAGGATGAGGCTCAATCACGTCTGTCATACATTTGCTCATCTCACACTGCTACTTTTGTAGTTACTGCCGTCATTGTCCTACGATGCAATGATTTTTTTATATACAACCCTATATATTAAAATATATAAAAAAAATATTAAAATAATAGAAACCAAATAAAAATAAATTTTTGTTGTATCAGTTTGTGTCCTTGTCCCGGTCAGTAATTGTCTAACCCACCAACTTCTAAATTACAGCTAATAATAAAATTAGTTGCTTAACATTTAAATTATTTACTTGTTATTCTTATTTTTTTTACATAAAATTGTGATTTTTTTGTTGCAATTCTAATATCAGACCAATAAATTATAGATGATTTTATCAAGTAAGTATTTGCATTGACTGCTTATGAAACCTGCTAAATGCTGTTCCCTGTAATTGTCAGGAACATTGAAATACATCCAATTAGTGAAAATAAACTATTTTATTGGGGCCACACATAGTCTCAGATGTTTTTGTTTAAGAAAATTTGGTAAATGAAAAACGTTTGGAAAAGCCATTCCTATTACTGTGTAAACTGTGTATGAGAGTGGGAGAGAAACACCTCCTCCCAACACCTCTTAAAACTGAATTTTAGTGTTGTATCCTGTTTATAGCTGCTATGAACTGTTACAGAACTGTTACATAACTATTGTTCAAATCCTTGGCTGCTACATTTTCTCCTTTCAGGTCCCATAATTTGCTAAACTTATGTTTTAGAATCACGTTTAAGATGCTGCATTTCTTTAATGTCTAAGAACTATTACAATGCCATATTTTGTTGACTTAATTAAGAGAAGCCATTTTAGGTCCTAATGTTTGTAGTATTAAGTGCCTGAATAATTGCTCTAGAGAGTCGTGTTCTTGGTTTGCTCTTTGCTTCTCTACTTTACTTCCAAGTTTTGTTGTAGAAATAAAATTGCAGATGTAACGTTCACCTATTCTCTTATTCACTGCTTTGGTAGTCATTACTAGTTCATGGTCCTGTGGCCATTATGCACATTTGACCATTGTACTACTGCATTTTAAAGAAACAAATGAGTTACAGTTATTTTTCTTTTATTGCTGAGATGTTAAATGAGGAAAAAAAATGGTTATGTGCATGATGAGTTCTAAGTGAATCTGAATTCAAGGCTTTAGTGTAATGGCAGCTTACTGAAGTAATTGCTTTGTTATTCTGCACATAGTTAAAAAAAATTGGAAAAAAATCATATCTACCTGATTCCAAACTGCAGGGATTTACACAGTTCTGTTAGACAGAAGTTACTGAAGCTAATAGTTTTTAGAATACCTGAGAGTTCAGCAAAAATAGAGGTTTTGAGAACATTTGTATTCTGTGATGTGGCCACTGAAGAGTTTTTTCTGGAACGTTCCCATTTATCTTGATATTGTCCAGCTCCTGTACTCACTGGCAGCTCTGCCAAAGGAGGTCTTATAGTGCTGGTGGAAATGACCATGTTTTCTGGTTGACTCAAGGACAAGAAAAATTACTTGAAATAGTCCTGAAAAAAACTCCTTCAGAAATATGCTATTTAACAGTTAAGGATTAGATCAAAGAGTGTTTTTTTTCTGAGCATTTTATGTTTACTTGCCGGTTTTTAACGTAGTTGTTAAGAAGGTAAAGTATGTTCTCATTTTCTTTGTGCCCACAGCTCTCATACAGCTACAGAAAATTACTGATGTGCATTGTGAAAAGCTATTAGCAGTTTTGATGGTAGTTTTGTAATTACAGTTCATATTATGTAAATCAGTGTTCTGTATTTTCAATTTCTCTCTCTTTATTTTTTTTATCCAGATTCCACCAAGAAAATTAAGGATGTCTTAGAAGAATTCCATGGCAATGGCGTGTTAGCAAAATATAATCCCGAAGGGGTAATTTCTCTTGTTTCTTAATGATCAGAAATGATGGGGACAGTTTGTAAATTATATAGCATCGTTCTTAGCATTTTAAATGGAAGATTATTTATAAATCAGGTGTTTGAGGTAATTGAAAGTGTTTGGGAAGCAAAAAAACTGGGATGCCATATCATCTGGAATATCCCTGTAGTCAGTTGGGGTCAGTTATCCTAACTGTGCTCTTTCCCAAATTCTTACATATCTTCAGCTGCCTTGCTGGAGAGCTGTGAGAAAAGGCCTTGACTCTTTGTAAATATCTAAAACATCCCTCTGTTATCAACACTGTTCTCAACACAAGTCCAAAACACAGCTCCATGCAAGCTACTGTGTAGGAAATTAACTCTATCCCAGCCAAAATCAGCGCACAGATCCCCTTCTCTCTCCCTTTCCCCAAATAAAAAACAAACATCCAAAACACCTCCACAACCCTTATGATAAGATTAATAGGATTTCCAAGTGTCTGAAGATGGGAAATGTTAAGCATAGTTTCAAAAGTTATAAAAGTAAAGTCCATTAAGATTGCTTTGTAAATTCTGTTTCCCTTGTGTTGTTTCTGTTTGTGGGATTTTCTGATGTTATGAAACAAAGAATTCAGCTGAAAAAAGCTATGTGTGCATATTGTCACTACAGATTCACCACTAGACAAGGTATTCTGATTTGGCTGGAAGAAAAAGGCAGATTGTTTTCTTTTCTTATCCTCAATTAAAATTTACATTTGCTTAGCACATCCTAATAGTGTGATTCAGAATGTAGCTAAATAAAAAACCTATTTCAGTAATGTTTCTAATAGTAATATTTCTGACTGTGCTCACATTATATGAAATTCAGGGTAGAAATATATGCTAACCATTATGAAAATTACTAGATCTTACATTTCAGGATGTAAAATGCAAAAAATTATTGAAAATATATTTTATTTAATACAATTATTATCAACTAATGAGTTATAGCTTATTAAGTATTGAAAAATCATTTGATGCTTTGAATTGGCTGGGCATAATGCTAGTTGTTTTTGTCAGTTTATGAGGAAAGAAAAATTAGTAATTCAGTAAAATAGTGTGAGTTGATCCTGTAAGTGATCATCTTAGATTTCCAGGATTCCACTTAAGTACATTAAAAGAATATAAATGGATGGGAAAGCTCTGATCATTCACAGGCTGTAGGACCTCCTTTTCCTGCTTTTTGTTAGAATACAGGCAATAGTTTTGGTTTTGTTCTTTTTTTCTTTAGGAAAAATGTAAACTGATAAAATGGTCTTAATCTATGATATGTTTTTTGTTCTAATTCTTCATATATTTTCAGTCATCATACATGCTCAGTTTTGTGAAGCATACCCTGTTATAGTAAAAAAAAACTGTGCATGCTGTGTGTATTTAAATAATACATTGCCGTACAGGTAGCGTATTTCCCAATTGTCGATTCTATATAAACATGATTACCTAAAGTGGTGTGATTAGTCTCTTTTAACAAAGTCATTCTTCCCATTGGGGGCCACATGGAAGTTGAGTCATGGCAAGATGGGTGCCCAGGAAAACTGTTCTGACTGAAGCCAGCTGAATTGGCAAAATCTGTACAAAGCTGGAATTAATAAGCACAGTTGGTCTTGAGATGAGTCTGTGACTCTGCATGGTGTCTCCCTGTTTTTCATTTCACAGCTCTTCATTTGCAGAATTCTGCCAGTGCACTGTAACATTCCAGAGGAGCAAAGTACCCAGGGCAGGGGGCAGGACAGGAGGAGGGTAGGGCAAGAAGGAATTCCAGACAGGCATCCTGTGATGACTTCAATGTCTTCAGCAGGAATCAAGCTCTTCACTGCCTCCTGGGTCAGTACTGGACCTAGGCTAACCCTGGAAACTTCTGTACTTTGCTGCTTAGCACTTAGGCTTCAGGGAGCGCAGCATAAAGAAAACATAGCTAGCAGCAAAGCTACTTTGGGTCTAATAAGGTCTGTTAGCTCGAGGTTCATGCCATAGCCGAACTGAAAGCAAAGTGGCTGAAATTTCCTCTGGCACTGAGTGAATATTCTATTCTGACAAGCAAACTGCCTTTGCACAGGTGTGTCTATATTTTTGGCATGCATTCAGCCTGCTGTGTGGAATGATCTGCAAGTTGATTTTATGCGGTTGGATGAGGACTCTGTGGATTGGTTATAAGTAATTAACTGTTATATGTAAATGAGATGACAAAAATTAACTGATCCAGCTGGCATCAGTCTTAGTGCAGCTATTTGTTTCCAGCATGTCTGCCTTGTTGTTTTGTTTTGTAGAGGATACCATCGTATTTTCTTTTTACCTCTCTCTTTACTAGATAATTATCTTATAAATACTCCAAATGGTTTAAGTCTTGTTCTACCAAAAGATGATGTCAGTTCTTTACCAATAAACATGGGTCCTAGACCTATGGCAAATTCATCAGAGGGATATATTTAATTAAATATATACTTACATATTTACTTACATATTTAAAGGGTTCAGGAATTTTTTTCACTGCACTGGTCCTACAGTGCAGTTTTTTTTGTCACAGGCTGATCTAATGGAATGTAAATAGCAAAACAATTGGTATTCAAAACTTGATATCTGAAATAATCTGGTTTGTTTTACATTATTTTATATCTTGTTGATATATCACTTATTGAGTGAGTGGATTTTAGGATTTATGGAAAGTGGTGTATATAATTATCAAAAGTTTATCTACTATAGGGAGTTTATTTATGGAACTTTTACTCTCTGCTTTCAGTGTAAGGGAAATGCCTAAAATTTTGACTACTGAACACCTGCCCTTTCATGTTCTTCTCTAAGTCAATATCAAAGATACAATTAAGAACATATTTTATACATGGTATAAGATACATTGTCTAAGACCAGCCTTTTGGGACACTGTGATTGATAAATGTTCTTTTCATCATTCAAGATCTGTTTATATTAATTTCACCCATTTCACTTTGAGCAGAGCATTGAATAGGTTGACAAGAATTAGGAAAGCAGACAGAGCTAAAGACAGTGTCTAAATGGGCAGTGAGTACACAGCATTGTGTGCTTGTGGACCTAGTGTTGTCATCCTTTTTGAGTGCATCCTGATTTTGATTGAGGAGTCCATTGACTTCCTTGGCCACCTGGGCACACACTGGCCCATTTTCAAGAGGCTGTCAGGCAGCATCCCCAACTGCTTTTCTGCTGGGCAGCTTTCAATTTTCCCCCAGCCTATGGAGCTGCCCGGGCTCACTGTGACCCAAGTGCAGCACTGGCATTTGGCCTCGTTGAACCTCATGTCCCTGGCCTTAGCCCACTGATCCAGCCTGTCCTGATCTCTATGCAGAGCCTTCCTACCCTCAAGTGGGAAATCAAAGCTCCTGCCCAACAGGGCATCATCTTCAGACTGACTAAGGTGCAAGTCTGTATTTGTCCAGGTCATTGATAAAGATATATTACAGGACTTGGTGAGTGCTGGGAAAAAACACTTCTGACGGGATATAACTCCACCTAGCACCACTCCCTAGGCCCAGCCACCTGGCCAGTTTATAATCCAGCAAAGGTGCACCTGTCTAAGCCATGAGCAGACAGTTTCTCTAGGAGAATCCAGTGTTAGAGGACATACTAAAAACCTTAGAGGTCTTTTCCAACCTTGATGATAACAATTCTACAGGAGTCCAGGTAGACAATATCCTCATGTACTAAGCAGCTCACCTTGCCATAGAAGGGGTTTAGGTGTCAAGGACCCAGGAGTCAAGCGGGATCTGCCTTTATGAAACTCCTGCTGGCCCAGCCTGATGCCCTGGTGCTCCTGTATGTGTCATGTAGTGGCACTGAGGATCATCTCCATGATTTTTCCACTTGGATTTTAGAATATTCAGTTCTGATAACTGAATTCAGTTTCATTTACAGCTCTTCTAGTTAACAGTTTTTAATGCTTTTTTTAAAGTACATGCGGAAGAAATACTAACATTATATTTATTTATCTATCTTGGATGTCTGTCATTGCATGGTTAGAAATAAATTGCTTGCACGGTCTAATAAAGACTAGAGAGCTGACTTAGAAGCATTTTCTTGACTTATGAGCTAACACAAGAAAATGGGATAGTCCATCTAATGTCTTAAACCTGCTCATCTAAATCACTAACCTTTCTAAAAATATTTCTATTATAATTACAGAGCTTGGATGTTATAACACTGCACTAATGTATGTATGTTCTTTCTTTCCTTGCATGTGTTACAGAAACAAGATATACTTAATCAAGTAAGTAATGCTAATTTGATTTTTTTCTTTCTTTATGCATAGGTGCAGTATATTTTATTTTGTAGGCTTCCATTGAGATGTACTTATTAATAAATACTGCATGTGGCTATTTTTGCTGATAATAGAGTAGTATTTAAATCTGAAACCAGAATGCATTCCTTCTCTGCTGGCAGAATTTTTCACTGAGTGAATTTCATTTTTGTCATTCACAGTACATAATTTTACTAACATTAATTGAGTTTAATATGAGAAATAAGTTAAGAGCAAGTAATTGGCTTGTTCCATACTTGTCACGGAAATTTCTCTTTACTGTGAGATCTCATAATGGTCTGTATTATTCTGAAATGACAAGAACACATCTCAGGAAAAAATATTAAATACTGATTTCTATAACCATATAATACCATTTATATGTAGCAGGCTTAAAATTGCAGATATAGTAATTTGAATAAGGCTTATGCTGTGCTTTGAGCAATTGTGACTTTCCAGCAATTGCAAGGGAAATGGTTAAAATGCTGATCATCAACACAAGAAACTGCACCTGAGGAACTTCAGTAGCCTCAAACAAGGCATAAAGGTAGAAAGGAAAAAAGAAGGAAAGGAAGAAGGACTAATCGAATGAATTATTTTTTTTTTACGTGACCTAGTTATCCTTTCTTGGTAACACAGAGGTGTTAAAAAACTCCAGCTCTGCTGTTCTTGGAAGAGGCAGCCAGAACATGAGAGCAATGAGAAAGTCAAGAGAGAGAAAGGGGAAGTTTTGTAGGAACCCCTAACTTTCAGAGGTCAGAGGCCAATTGAACTTTTGGAGATGTGTTAAGAGCAGAACTCCCCGTTGGCAACAGGGCTTTCTTCAGATGACTGAAATTATTTCTTTATTTTTTATTAATAAGCTAAGAGAGTGACTTCAGAGGGTCCTGAAAGAGAGTGTTTCAGCATTAAAGCAGTTTGTCTGTGACCAATGTTGAGTGTAATCTCATCAGTATTTAGCTAATTACTTTGTCAAATGAGTAGGTGAATAATAATAGAGTCAACAAACTAAATGAAATTTGGGAATTATTATCACACTGGAAAAGCTTGATGAAGTAATGGGTTAAGTAAATGGAATGAGATGCACGTGTGCAGGGTAGAGTGTGGTGTACCCTGGTCCAGCTGGCATTATCAGATAAATTGACATGTATGTAGTTGATCACAAGATGAATGCAGGGTATCATTGTGGTTTAGTCATGAAGAGGAGAAGGATGTTACTGGGATGTTGTAATAGTGTTCCTGTGGCCATGGCAGTCTGGAAAGAAGACAAAACTTGCAAGATGAGGTAGTGTCTTAGGCTCATTGACATTAGTGGAAAAGTAGTTAAAATTTCAAGCACGCAGTAATATGGTTTGGAAGGATATTTTGTGTTCTTTGCCTCAGCTATGTTCTTTGATGTGACAGATTAATATTAAATTCCTGTAAAGATCTTGCCAGATTATAATATATTAAGTACAGTATTTCCACTACAAATAGGAAGATTTAATTTTCTATAAAAAAGTTACTGCAGAAGTTACATCTTTCTGCTTTTGTCCAAATGATGGGATGAAGTGAACTCAAATTGGAGCTAATTTACAGAAGGTTAGTAGGATGTGCAGATTTATAGCATATATAATGTAGGAGAAGCCTGTCCCTCACATGTAAGAAGCTGAAGTTGTATCTATTTAGCTACAGAAGAAAAGAATGTATCATCTTGTGTGTATCACCAGCAGAAACCTCTAGGTTTGAGACACTGGGAACTCTGTTTTTCTGGCTCCATGGGCAAAATTTCTAGGGAAAGCTTTCTGGATACCTAGAGAGTTGGGAAGCCTGCCAGGCAGAGATGCTGGCAGTCTGGCTGGGAGCCTGCTTTTTGTGGAGCGTGTTGAGGGCACTGAGGTGTGAAATATTTCAGATAGTCAATTTCTGCTGCAAAAGCATTCAGTTTTGAACATTTTAAATTATCTTTACTGGTCTCTCTCTATCTCCTTTAGTCAGTCTGTGCTACCAGTGCTAATCTCCTTCTTTGGCATTCTTTCCTTTTGATACACTTCTCTGCTTTAGGAACTTAGTTTTATGCTTTTTTTCCTTTATATTATTGTGTTGTACAGTAGCTTTTGTTTAAACTTAATGAGCCTATTATCACTTTCATTTACATATCACATGTTAAAAAAGACAAACAGCTTTAGACAGCCTATTTAATTACGATGGGGAGGTGTTATTTGTTTTCATTATGAAGAACAATATGTTATGTTCTGGTTTTTTTTCATTGTGATGACTTCAGCCATGCTTGATTGACCTGCATGGTGGCATCTAGATAATGTTTATGAAACTGCATAGGAAAACAAAATGTGGCAAAATTACTTCCACTAAAAATAATTTAGTGCAGGAATTCATCGACAAATGGAAATGTCTTGAAGTCTTCTTGTGCAGTAGATATACTGATAGATACAAATATATACATTCTAATTGAGCATGTGCCACTCCTCATATCCTTTTAATTCTTTCTAAGCTATACTTTTAAATACTGGTGAGGAGAAAGTCAAATTTAGGTCGATTAGTATAGCTCCACTTTTACTAAAGTCTGTACATTTACTTAGTGTAAAGTGGATGTAACTTGTTGACAAATGGAATAGGATATTTTAAACCTTTTTCTGTTGGTGTATGTTATTATTGCCAGTGAAGGTGCCAGTTTGGCTCAGATTGTGTTAAATCTCAGCAAAGAGAGATTTCATGTTCATTCATGGAGGGAAAGTTTATTAATTTGTATCTTTAAAATTTTAAAGAGGGAGGAATGAGCAATAACAGGTAACATGACATTGTCACATATTAGTTTTCTTACTAAAAGTGTTGTAGCAAGTATTTTTTAAAAATGCAGCTGAAATAACCTCCACAAAAATTTGCAATGTGCAGACAGGGTCATTACAGGTAAAATATGCGAAAATACCACTGCCATTGAACATGCATAGAAAAATTATTTTTCTTAATTCTAAGCACCTTATGAAAATTCCAATTCAGACATGTTTGTCCATGAGTAGGTTTTTACACAATCTGCGCATGCAGATAAATTGTTTGTTTCAACCAGAACTTTTTGTTATAACTGATGGTTTTCAGGGATTCCTTAACTTTACTATTTTGTTTGGCCTTTGTCTGAACTATGCTACCTACCCCATTTTTCCTGACCAATTCTTCTAGGACAGGATGCAAACTTTCTGCTTGTAACTTTTTTTGATATGTAAAAATTTCAGGTAGATTTTGAATGATAATCTTCTACAAGAGCCTTCTAAAAGTATGTGATGCATCACTCTTCTTGAAAAAACAAAATCTCACCTTTGTATAGTAAATGTAGCATATTCAGTAAGAGTTAGGTATTAAATACAAGTACTTATGTATGTAGTACTTAAGGATATACAAACTAATGCAAATATAGAACTGTGTATCAAGGAAAAGCTGCTGATAAAAAAGTGCTTGGTTTTTCTTTTACCTGCATGTAAGATTGAGATGAGACTGCAGTAGCTGGTGAATGCATTTCAGACTTATTTTGGTAATTAGTATCAATTTATTTTAATAACATGAGACTGTTATGCTTAAAAATCTAATTATTGCATAAAAATGGAGTTTTCCCATTTCCATTTTAGATGTTTTGTTAAGCTTGCTTCTTTGAAGAGCTGGGGGAAAATTTTGGCAGTAATTTATGTCTGTGTATTGGTAATATCCAAATATTATTTGTCCATATGGAGTATTTGGTAGGAGCAGGCCGTGAGAGCATGTGGGTTTTAATTTTTTTTTAAACATTCATACATGTACATATTAATTTGAATGCTGATATAGCTAAGAAATAGTTTTATTTAGTTAACAGAATTTTCAAAATTAATTATGTAAAAACTGTATTAAATTGAATGCTTAGATCAGAAAATTATAAGGGCTTTGAATTTAAACTGAATTTAACCCTGATGCCCAAAGCAAGTCTTCATGAGAAATTGGAAATTTAATTTGAATGAATATTTAAAATACATTTTCAACACCATGAACTTAGTCATTCTCATGTGACTCATGGGTTTTAGCTTGTTAATCCTGTGTATATAGTCTCTCCACTTTTTTTTTCACATCTTTTGGCAATGTCAGGTTTTGACATGTGATAATCAATGAATCTTCAAGACTTTGACTTTTGTGGGAATGCTTTAGCACTGGTATTCACAGCTAATCACATCATTGTCACTAATGCACTCACATCAGTGTTTGCCAGTGTTGTCATAGCACAATGTGTGAATCAAGGCCCTGTAATATCTCCTCTTAGTCAGCAGTTCATTTTTCACATATTGGGTTTTTTTTAAGTAAGTAGTTTACAAAGAAATAATCAGTTAAAGGAACTTATGCAATCCCAAAAAATAACCCAGAGCAATTACTGTCAGTAGATGAAAGCTAATTATATTTTTGGCACCATTTGGAGATCAGACAACAGAGTTTTAAAAGTAATCAATTGAAAACTACATTTCAACATGATTCTCTTTCTCTTACGTGTGAAATGTTCTTTTTAATAAATGAAAACCGTATGTCATGGAAATCTCTTGAAATCAATTATTTATCTTTTTTTCTTCTTTCTCTTACATTCTGTTTTTCAGGATGCTGAGAATAGTGGCTTATGCTGAAATATTTTGTACAAATCTAAAAGAATAAAAGACCTAAAGGAATGTGGTATTTGAAAAGAATTTATGGGTGGAGATTAATTTCAAACACTAGATCATGTCTTGTTCCCATTTATGTGGCCAGTGTGGTGGGGAGGAATAAAAGGAGTATTATTCGACCCCTCCCTGCCCTGCTCCATCCACAATGGCAACTCTTTTGTCAAGAGACTATTAAATTTTTGGTGTCTTGTGAGGAGAAAGAAAGAAAGTAGTGATACAGCTTCTCTCCCTTCTTTCAACATATCATCCAGAAGAACTGATTGTTGTACTTATGCTAGTTAGGAAAATATAGGAGGCAGTTAGACCTCCTCTATTGCAGTGTTTAGGATAGATCTTGAGTCAAAAGCTTCCATTATCTTAATAAATTATTGGTTCACTTCAAATGTATTAGTGTGGTAGGAGTTAAAATACTACATAGCAAAGTTAAAAAACTTCTATGTAAAAAGATGCAAAATTTTCCTTGTATATATCTTGTTTTTCACTGAGGAACCATGTTTTCTGTATTCTCCATATTGGCATTTACTGACTTTTGATGTCTATACCGTGTAGTGTTCTGTGTGTTGGCACAGAACATACATATAAATGCATAAATCTTCAATATGAATACTTGGATCTTTCTTAATCTTACATATCTGTGTTAACCATCAGTAAAGCGGAAAAGCAAGTTACAAAATTGAGCAGCTTAACTGCTCTAGGAGAAAGGACAAAATCAAATACAGACAGTGTTTGTAGATGGAGTTCAGCTTCTTCTGAGTTGCTCAGGGTGTTAGGAGCCATTCTGCTGCTTGGGACACAATCAGGCATTTTAAGGCATCTCCATAATATGTTGTAGCCATACTCAGGAGTTAAAGACCTGTGGCTTTAGCTGAGTGTTGGTCTATATATGTGTGATACAAAGCTAGAAGAAACCTGATTTTTTTTGCTATTTTGCCAAGCAAAATTGTAACTGCTATTTGGAAACCAGGCCTTCAATTCCTGTTCTTCCTGAGACTGAGACTCACCCTCTGGGAAGTAGCACTAAATTAGTGTAATGTACTTATCAGTGAGTGCTTAAGAAGAAACAGAACTCTTATCATAATAATTAGAGGTGTTTTAAAGCATATTAAGCATAGACTGATGCACATTTGTTTTTCCTTGGAGTCCCTCATATTCTGCCTATCTGGGATTCAAAAGAAATTGAAGTGTGGGAAGCAAGAGCTTTGCTTTATGCCATTGGTGTGGAGTAGACAGGGAAGTAAGATACATGCAATCTTTAGTGATGTTAGTAAGGTAAAAAGCATCTCATCACAAATCTATGAGATGTATTGGATACATTGCAAAGAAATCCACAAATGGTCATGATATTATGGAAAATAGTGGTTGCTTTGATGTCAGGTTTGTAGTCTTTTGTGCAGTAATTGAAGTATTAGAAGCATTCCATTAAGTATTAGAAGCATTCCAGACTACTTTTTAAGCTATGAATAAAGTGCGCCTAAAAACCCCACACTATTTTTAATGGTTTTGTTTCTTCATATTTGTGAATTCTTTTGTCAGAGTAATCAGTGTCATCCTGGAAACTCTCTTGAAATATGTAGTTTATCCTGAAAACTGTATTTAATCAGTTGCCAGGTCTTTAGTTTCTTTGTGACTTCCACTTCTTTAAAATGAAGATTTTTTTAGTAATCTTTTTTTGTAGTTCAGTGATTACCATTTGTTCAAATTTGTCTTTTTATGTGTGCTTGATGTTCTTTCATGTGATTTTGTGTGGTATCTTAAAAAGGATAAACTAGTGTTCAGCTTTAGGGAAAAACAGTATCAGCTAATAGTTTGGGCAGGAAGATCATCTAGTTTCAAGACCTCTGCCATGGGCACAGACACCTTCTACTGGACCAGGTTGCTCAGAGCCCTTGAAAACTGCCAGGGATGGGGCATCCACAGCTTCTGTGGGCAGCCTGTTTCAGTGCACCATCCTCACTAGGAATAACTTCCTAATACCTATCCTAAACCTACCCTTGTTCAGTTTAAAGCCCTTGCACCTTGTCCTGTCCCTACCTGCCCTTGTAAAAAGTCCCTCAACAACTTTCTTATCAGCCCCCTTTAGGGAGGTTGAAAGGGACTCTAAGGTCTCCCAAGAGCTTTCTGTCCTCCTGAACAACCCCAACTCTCAGCCTGTCTTCATAGGAGAGTTTTTCTGAGATACAGAAGGACAACAAAAGGCCAGGCCTAAAGAATTTTCTACATAATTGATTTTTTAAATGTATTTTTATAGAAAAACAGGTAAATATATCAGAATGTTTGGTGAGCTGTTAAAGAGTTTGCCAGGAGCTTTTATCTGCTGGGGTAGAAGGAACTACGGAGTACTGAGGATGTACTTTTAGATCTTACCTCAGTTCTTCCACTGAATGCAGATTATTCTTTATAACTCAAAAACCTCCTTTTGTCTTCTCCATCATCATTTTCCTTAAGAGTGTCAGGCAGCTGCTCCAAGTAGGTTGCCTACAGATATGGTTGAAATTTCTGATTCCAAATCTGGGATCTGCAACTCAGTTCCAGCCTTTTCCCTACCTCATACACAGTTACCCAGTGATGCCTCCATGATAGCCAAGCTGCAATGGAGGTAGGGTTGTAAACAAGTTTGGGAGAAAGACTGATAATTTCCACCTCTGCTTGCTTGGCCCAGGTGTCACCTCCTTAGATACTCACCTCCTTAGATACACAAATGGCATTGTCTCTCTCTTTCCAGACTACTATTTTAAGAAAAATAGGTGCTATGTGGTATTGCCTTTTACAGTTGCCACTTTTTACCCATATAGCTAGTGTTGCTTTAACTTCATTTATTCCTATTTTAAAAAATGTATAAGGCATGACAGAATTCAGCTATAAACTTTCATAGTATTATGAGGGTAATTCTTCTAATAATTTCTAATTCTTCTAATAATTTCTGTTTCGTCCTGATCTCAAAGGGCTGTTTGAATGAAGGAATTTTCTCCAAAGTAATTGGAGTTGGCAGAGCAAATCCTGATTATTCGTATCTTCCTTCTACAGTGAAGGCTGCTATAAGCCTTAATCTTCAGAAAAATTTCCACCAAAACACACTGGTTTGGTATGGGTTCTTTACCAAGAAAAATTCAGTTGAAACTCCAGATCTGGGCAAATCTCTCTCTGTTTGCTTGGTCAGACATCAAGACAGGAATGTTCTCACAATATGTGGAAATAAAGACAGATTAATTTGCTTTGTTTCACTGTCATGAAAACTGCTTCTTCTGCTTTTAATTATAAGAAAGTAACAGTGAGTTTTTTGCACTGATGGATTTTTTTGTGGGTAATCTTTTCATGGAATTAACATTAAAACCCCACAACTGTTAGATCTTTTGGACTAATGCATACATCCAAAAATTTAATTGTAAAATGCATGCAGGATGTGAGATTACATGTTACATTCCCAGAGGCACTGAGGTACCTCACTGAACAATCTATAATTGCTGTTTGCTGCTTCATTTAGCATTAGTATGTGATGATGTGTATGGATGAATATTTATTTATGTAAATGCAATACATATATTTGTTCTGTTTCTTCTAGCATAGGTGTAGATCTTGAATGGATTATTTCCTCTCTGAGTAGAGATAGCATCCAACTCTGGTATGGCAATTTAAAAAAGAAAATAAATAAAATCTTGAATCATCTATTTTCTATAAAATCTAAGTAAACATCTTAAATTTTTCCATGTGTCCAGAAGTACTGCCTTAACAGCTGAAACATTTTGGCTTCTCTTTTGATACATCTCTGTGAGTACATGTTGGGATCACCTCATTCATAGGAGTTTATCAGTAATTTGTTCATTCACATTTTTACAAATAAATATTTAATAATTTTGTAGATGTACAGAAACCGTATTTTTGCCTTCAGTGTTTCTTCAGCTCTTTCCTGATATTTGGATGCTCTTTTGAGACACAGGTTTGAGTTTCCTCAGGCAAATGGGAAATCGGCCAAGCTGATTCCCACTGGCAAGTTGTCCTTACCAGGAGATTATTTTTTTTTCCCTACAAGAGGAAAAAATCTGTCAGTTTTTCTCTGCTTTCAGAAGGAAATGATGGTCTCAGTTGAACTTGGGGCATAGCACATACTTTGTTTTTTTTGAGGATTATTTTATTTTTTTGTGAACATATCTAGTGAGAACCTTCTTTCCTATGGCCAGTCAGTGACTTAGACCTCATTATAAACTTTGGTCCATTTCTTCTTTATATAATTGGAAGGAGCTTAGAAAAAACAAACAAACAAACAAAATGCAATACTTATGGATTAAATGCTTTTTGGAAGTTTAGGGCTAGGATTAATTTTGAAATTTTGTTGTTGGTTAATGAAATGTTACTGATTTTCACCAGCAATTTATGGTGTAGGAAAAGATGCACATTTTTAATTTCTCTATGCCTTAGGTCATAGTGAGTCCAGTTCCATGTTTGCATTTAGAAAAGAAGAAAATTGTTAAATGGTTTACACATTTTATTTGCTAAAAATAATGATGAAACTTAAGTTTATGCAGTGTTGCTCATGTCTTACATTCCTTTTCCTTTTCTTTTCTCCAAGATGAATATATAATTTTTAGGGTTTTTTCCTTATATTCAGATGTTTGAAAATATTGATAAAATCTATGAGTAGGAACTAACTACTTCTAAAAATATAATAAAATAAATTTTATATGAATTTTTTTGCTTAAATTAGCTAAAAATATGGTGGTTTTTAATGTGCACTTCTCTGGAGTTATACCAAAATTTTTCATTACCAAATGAAATTTTATTACCCAGTAATACAGAAGTCTTATTTTGTGAAGTTTCTTTTTGTAAAAGAAAAGGACCTCCAATAAACTTGGAGAATAAATTTGATATATAAAAATAGAAATTCGGTTTTAAATGATTAGTATAAACCCCTTTATTTTTCTGTGACCTACAGGCAAGGATTTTATTAGAGTCAAAGCTAAAAGTGCACAGATTTTTTTCTTTTAGACTCCCTCAGAAGATTTAGGCCAAATTATTTGAAAGTTCTTTCATGTTTTTCTGATTCAACTGTGTCCTATTTTATCTCTGTTATGTTGAAAATTTTCCTGAAATCCCTAAACTTGTGATCATAATCTTCCTACGCCCTGATAGTCTCTTGTGCAGTGGAATTAATTAATTAATTAATGTTGCCATGCTAATTGTTGTCAGTTTGGTACATCCTCTCATCCCCTCACTTTTGAAGCATCACGGAAAATGCTAAATCCCTCTTTCTCAAATTAATTTAAATTCAGCTGGAGCTTCTGGAATGCAAGCAACTGTTGAAAATTAAGCAATTAGCCTGCAAGCTTAAGAAAACCACATCCACCATTATGGTTTATATATTATTCTGATGTTATTGATCTGAACTGTTTAATTAATTTTTGCGAATCCATTAGCATAAATAATTTTCAAACCATACCAAAATTCTCTGAACTTTTCATCTGAGAAATTTTGATAATGACAGTGAAATTTAAAAGATCAAGCATGGCACATGTTAAGGTGGAAGATTATTGTACTCTGCTATCCTTTTTTTTTTGTCTTTTTGCTTACCAAAACATTGTGCAATACATTTGAAAAGTGGCTGGGGTTAGGGGGAAGTGCTGGTAATTAAAGGAAGGGCTGCAGCATTTTCCTGTTTTAGAAGGGTAAAGTTCCATGAGGAAAAAGAAAAATAGTCAACAATTGCAGAATACCGAAATGGCTATAATTTTTCAGAACAGAGAAATGGCTTGATGGATGATCCAAACTACTTCTAGGTCTGCTGTACACTAGCTTAGTTCTCTTATTCGCTTTATATACATTTGCAAAAACAAATATCCAGAAATTACTGTACCATTTTAGAGCTCATTTATAACATGATAATCTACACCAATTATGTTAGGTCTTCTAGAATGTTTTTCAGCTATGCAGTATAATATATATAATTATATTTATAATTATAATCCCAGATTTGGAGGTTTTAGGCAAGAACCTAATCATAGGGCCCTACACAGAGATCTCCCTTAGGCAGGATTGGTTTTATACATTCTTTACATACAGCATGTGATTTTACACCTGCATTTTTGGCCGTTCTAAACATTTCTGATGTGTATTCAAGTAATTTGCCAGCTCCTGACTAACTTCCATTATAATTTGAAAGCTTTTGGATATACAGCATCCGAACTCTGGTTATATGAATAGTGCTGCTCTCCTGGGGGAATACAGGTCGCAGAGCATGTTAGAACAGAGGATAAAGCACTGTCAGCTGAAGAAACCTGGCTGTAAAACAACCTTTAGAACAACCACACTCTGTCTTTGGTCCTTTGCAGAGCCACCCTGGTTGCTGGAACTCAGGATGTCAAATGTAATAAATGGACATGGTAGCCGAGTCATGTGTTACATTAGTATCTCTTATATTTTCTAGCAGTTTGGAACATGTGTTGGAGGATATTGGCTTCAATGATAGTCAGAACATTTTTACAAAATATTGAAAAGTTTGAGCATCTTTGAGAAAGGGTCTTCAGGAAGAAGGAAGTACATAATTTCAAACTTGCTTATTTTTCAAGTTCTCTACACTGCTATAATTCTGAACCCATTAAGTAAAAAAAAAAAAAAAAAACCAAACAACAAAACCCACAGCATTAGGGATTTAGTTACTGCTGGCAGCTTGGAGAACCAATGCTACTCACGCAGCAGTTAAAAAATCTAAGGTGGCTCTAAACTCAGGGAATTTTTTTTTGCAATATACATAAAATCCACAGACAAGATAAATAAAGAAAAAGTTAGTGTAGTGTAAAGATATTTACATGGCCATCCATAAACCTTAATTTAAATGGGATTATAATTTTGGTTTACTTTCCATTTTCATTTTTTTTTTTTTTGTGTATATGATTCAGTGAGATAGCTAAGACACATTTCATTAATGCACAATTTAACAAAGCAATTTCACATTGTTAAAGTCAGTTGATTTAGTGATTAATGTATTTGTTATGCTTGCAGATAAAAAATACATTCATATAGTGTATATTAGTGTAACTAATTACTGATTTACTTGGATGCTGATATAAATCCCTTTGTTATTGTGATTCATGGTTTATAAACAGTTTATAAACAGAATTAAATGTCAGTGGCTTTATTAGAGAGAAAAACTATAAAGTTTGTAGCATGAATGCAACAGTGTATGATTTGCCAAGGTAAGAGTGTGGCTGAAGCTGTCTGATGAGATAAAGATAATGAGTCCATGTCCAAGGTGATTATTTCTGTTTTACACCCATCTTGAGCATTGTGAAAATTTTTTTTCAGTCTCTGCTATATTTATCTTCAGGAGGTGAGAGTTTTATTGGTTCCACTGCTTTTTTCTCAAATGAGGTGTTCTCTATTAGAAGCTCAGCAGAGATACCCTCTCGCCAATCTTGAATTCCTTGTAATTATGACTTGCACAAGAGGAGTCAGATTTTGCAATTTGTGGTGTTGATCCCTCATAAGGATGATGATGCACATTAAAACATTACTCTTTGGTAGTTAGATCTTGCTCTTAATGGGAAACACCTTATTTAGCACATAAATTTTCAATATCTCATAAATAAATTAAAATGTAAAAGTCAAAGAAATTGGGGGAAGAGAAATTTCCTAAGTCTTATAATTATATTAAAATAATAGCTAAAATTATTTATACTGTGACTCAGATTCCAAATTCAGGGAGTCCTTTGAAAGTTCAGTTTCTATTTTCTTTTTTCTGGCATGGTTTCAAGCTGATTCTTGATAGCCTTTTCCCTCCTTCCACGTTCACTGTGATGAACTAAAGGAGTTGCACTAGACTTTTTTATGGAGATATGGAGTATTCCTGAACAATAGGGAAATTTCTCAAAGTCAGTTTTGTGCTATCATGTGGATTTATCCCTTAATTATTTAACAATTACAAGTTGCTATTCTGTTTGATCTATAAAGTAACACTATGTTTTATCAGATTAATAATTGATAAGTTACAATCACAAAGGTAGTGCTAAATACACAGTTTTGTCAATATGTTTCAGGATACCTTTATCTTCATTCTCTATTAGCAGGATAAAATGGGATCATAATGCTTTGCATTGCTGTGATCCCATTGCAGCCTACACCTTCCTTGAGGGGGAGGTGACCAGCAACAGGACATGAAAAAACAGAAGGAAGTTGCATCAGAGGAAGTTCAGATCAGGCATCAGGAAAAGGCTCTTCACTGGGAGGCTGGTTTCCAGAGCATGTTTTTGTCATGGCACCAAGCCCATCAGAGGTCAGGGAGCATCTGGATGATGCTCTTAGTCATATGGTTTAGTTTCAGGTAGTCCTGTGAGGAGCAGGGAGTTGAACTCAATGCTTGTTATGTACTCCTTCCAACTTGAGAAAATCTATGACTCACTTTATTGCTTAAAACTGACAATGCTGTTTTAACAGAAAAAAATCATCATACGAGTTTTATTATTTAGCTCTTACCTCGCTGGCAAAAGCAAAACCAAATCCAAATTAAGCTAAATGACAAATGTTCTGGATCGGCAACTTTTGTTTTTTCCCCTCTAAGTAATACTGTGTGTCTGAGCACTCTCATTTGAACCTATTTGAGACAGGGTGATTAGTATCTCTGACAAACACCAGCAAAGCATGTTGCCACATAGGAAAAGACAGGAGGCCTTCAATTCCCTGAATTAGGCATCAGCAAATCCCCTGCTTTTTGTCTGCCTAATTATAGGAAAAGCTAAAGACATGCTAAGTACATCCCTAGGAGCTCTGTAGGCGCCTTGATGCTAATCAAGACATTTGAGAGCATGGAACTTGATTTCAGGGTCCCGATAGAAGTGCTCTGAATTTACTCTGGGCTGTTTTGCACAGTGCTCTGAGCTATTATAGCAATGCTGTGAATTTTCAAAGTAATACTTAATTCAATAATCACTTCCAAGAATAGGTATACCAGTCTGATCTTCAGAAATCAGTATATTCAAAAACAGTCCAAAGCTTTTGTCAACAGAATATTATTTGATGAATTAGTGTGATTTGCTTTTTTTTACAATTTTTTTTCTTTGTTACTTCCCCTTCACTGCAGACAATTGATTTAGAGGGGTTCAAGCTGTTCATGAAGACTTTTCTGGAGGCAGAGTTACCAGATGATTTCATTGAACACCTTTTTACATCATTTAGGAACAAAATCTCTCACTGCAGCCCATTAATTAAAAACAAACCACAGCACCTTTCTGGGGGTAAGTAATAAAAGCAGTACTTAAAGAACCTAAAGGGTCCCTCACCCTGCTGTTTTACTTCTAATAGCTGTAAATATGTGGAATTCTTAACTATGTGTTGAGGGATTTTGTTTCTGGTATTTGTGAAATTAGAAAAACTAACTCAACCATGATAGGAAATACTGTGAAAAGGAATGGAAATTAAATGGTTTCGTCTTTTTAACTCACAATAATGATGCAGCTGAGACACCAAGTGGACATTTTTTGTCACGTTCATGCTAATCAAATTGCTATGGTTACATGTTCTTGTTGCCTACTCTCCTGTGCAATCACTTAAAAATCTTCAAGCTTCATGCAGGAGGCTCCTGCTGGTGCTCAGCCATCTCTGTGCCAGTTGCTGCTGTTGTTCTTAACTGTCTAGGTGTGATTCTGTTGTTATTAATCCTGCACACTTAGCAGCTGCCAATATGTTAAATGTTGGGTAAGTGTTAGTATATCACCAAAAGTGATTTTGATTTTGATTTCAGAGGACACAGCTAAATTCTGCCCTGTATAAGCTGTACTTAGCTTTCTTCACTTTCACTGTAGTTCTCTTTGACATATTTTATTCCTATGTGTGGTAAAAATATAAGAATGATAATTATTGTAAGATCATTATTAAGGATAGTGCTGTTACTGTTGTTGTTTCAACTGTATGTTAAGTTTCTTACTGTGATGTTGCCTCCTAAAATATTTTTCTCCTACACAAGTTTGTCAAGAGTTTTTAATTTTTTTCTGTTACTAAGTACTTTAGAGATAATATAATGTAATACCAGTTTAGGAAGCTTCCATATTTTTAGCATAATGCCAGAAGGACCATTTGATAAATTGTTACATCCAAAACATATTCAGAGAGGCAGTCCAGTTCACCTTGTGCAAGAATTGTTTGAGCTTGAGAATATACTGACTGGGTTTATGTTGTAATTAAATTTCATGGTTTAAATGAAATGTTAGATCCTGATAATTTGTAAATTTTAAGGGGAAAAAACCTGTGTATTGGTACATTTTGATGTGCAAATGGAAACTATGGCAACACTTGGTTTTGGGTACCTATTAATTTTTAAATGTTACCAATAGTGAAGAAAAAAGCTTGACTGTACTGGAAAATAACTTTGTCTGAAATGGAGGGGTAAGTGAGAGCTAGAGAAATGACAAGGAGAGTAGCAGGGTTCATCAGTCCGTCAGGTATGTGCTTGTTTTACACTTAGTCTCTTTTGATCTACTCATGTCTGTTTATCAACTGTATTTTCAGTTAAGGTGTCTGAAGAGAGATGGAAACAGATGCCAGGTAAGCAGCAGGACTGGAACTCATCTGTAAGTCAGTGCATTGCAGCCAGACCTTCCCACTTCTGATTAGAAAGTAATAATTTAGCCTGTATCTTGCAGCTGATAGGTTAAAAGGTACCTTAAAATTTTTATTTATTTTCATTTGAATTTCAGCACTATTTATTTTTGAGAAGAGTTATCCCAGGTTTTATAATCCTGTGAGTATGATTTGCGTAAGACCACAATATAAACTATTTCTGTAAGTTGTGTGATTAAAGCTAACATTTAACTGAATAAAATATTGCAGTGTCTTAATTTTAATGACATTTAACTGATATGAAAACTCATCAAACAAAACATTGACTTATTAAATATTTTTGTTCCTTTAATATTTACTTTTAGTGTTTATTGTTTGCTGAAACCATGAAAATGAAATTAATTCCAAAATACGTTGTTGCACACCAATTTGCTCTTTTTTACCTTATTTTATTGTTTTAACATGTGTATCTCATAACATGCAGGCATACCTTATAAAATGTAGGCTTTTGAAGATGTATCTGGATTGCAATGAAGTTTTTTAAGCTAAATTTAGGGAGAGAGGGGACAACTCTCAGTCAGTGAGAAATGTAGCAACCTTGTAAAGAAAGTTTTCTTACTCCTTTCTCTGTGTTCTGCTGTCCTTTCCATTTTCCCTCATTTTGGTCCTGCAGATACTAATGTTGTACTGAAATAAAAAGTTTGGCAATTTTGAAACTTTAATTCCAAGTGGTACACTGGAACTGTTATTAATCACAATGTCTGAGCAATTGTTATGACTATTATTTAAATTCTAAATTTATTTTCTCAGTAGTCTGTCACTGAGACTTCTGTGTTTTAAATATGTGCTGCACTGACACACATCTGGCTGTGTTTTTGGGATAACAATTCACTTGGGTATTGGTAGAGTTTTCATTGACACTAAAACATCTTCAATAGTGTAGTTGTTGTTAATCTATAAATTAGATGAAGCTTTTACAAGCACAAGAAAGTGGATGCAGACTTGGGCAGGGATTGTTTTTAATACTTAGGATCTAGTATGGTGGAACAAAAATATTCACCAAATTGTTTTGTAGTCAAATGATATCAGATCAGCACAAATAAAAAAAAAAGTTTATGCCATTCCCTTAATTGGGTGGGAGGGATTTTTTGGATAGTTTATTTTAATTCTACTTTTGATGAATAAACTATGAAAATGAACTGTTTAAAACTTTATCTTTAAATTAAGAAGTAACCTGTGATTCAGATAAAACAAAGATGAATGCATGGAAAATTTCCGTTTTCATTTTCTGCTTGTATCGTGTGTTCAGACTAACAAAGGCTATGGGTTGTTTCCAGGTCTGAGACTTAACAAGGGTACCTCTACATCCAGACCTCCTACTCCTGCCAACTCACATTTGCCAGACATGATCCAGCTGAAGGATATTGTTTGCTATTTGTCACTGCTAGAAAGAGGAAGACCTGAAGACAAGCTAGAATGTATGTTCTTTTTTAATTTTAAATATTTATTTCTGTTAGCCATCAGATATTTTGTTTCTGAATTTAAGAACCAGTTTTGAGCAGATGGATTATAAAAATATGGTTCCAGGTGACCCTTATTGCAGAAATGATTTTTTATTCTTGCTAATGGTGAGATTTTAAATGAAATTTGTTCTATCTAGCATTTGCTAAAATGAGGAGTAAGGATTGTACGTTCTGTAGTTACAGTAATGCTCTCTATACTGTCATGTCTTGTTTAGTATCAGATCTGAGAAAAACAGACAAACTATATGTTTACTTAGAGATCCATAGGTGGGGTGAATAACTGCTACTAAACATCCTAATCCAAACAAAGAATAGTTGCTAATATAGGCTGTGGGCTCTATAATGGTATTGAATGTGAAAAGCCAAGAATGATCTAAGTCTGCATCACTATTGGGAAGGAGTGTTTGACACAGGAAGGTAGAAATTCTTGTTTGGTTGTTTTGCTTGTTTGTTTGGTTTTTTTTTTAATTAGGGGCCTGGGTCATTAAAATGCAACACTACTACCTGTTTAAAAAATCAAAAAGACAACCCTGTGAGTTTGTTCTATAAATTGGAGGAAAAAAGAAGAAAACTTGTTTCCTTATTGTGGAGTTTTAGAAGTCAGTTTCTCATGTGGCTAAACAGTCAGACCAATCATATAGTCCTTATTGAGGAGAAGTATGCTTCAATATACATAACTGGTCTGTTCATTAAAGATTTGTGGAATCAGGCTCTTATATGCAAAGTAAATGTTCAGTACATTAGGATGTGGAAACAGTATTCTGCTTATGCCAAAATAATGAATTCATTACAAGGTTACATGCTGCTGAAGTATCTTGATGTTTTGTTAACCTGTAGCTAGTGTACTGTGGCAACTTTGTACTTCAAGGTCACAGCAAATCCCCCAGATTTGGTAAT